>NC_090936.1:835583056-836783056 GCF_040938575.1 Ambystoma mexicanum
AAAGCGATACTTCAAGGGTCGCAGCTATGTTCTAGGTCTACTAGTGGTGTTGGATTTAAATGTAAATGGAGATGGGAATTCGGATGTATGTATGTGTCCTAATGTTTGAGTTTCTGTCCTTGCTTAATTTTGATGGTAAAAGTAAATTGTCACACCTGTCCTGAGATTCTAACCTCTTCTCACACTTGAACTTCAACCACATTAGGCAGCAATTGAGCTGACCGGAATGCTTTTTCAATGTTTTCAAAGCCCATGGGGTTACACCCCACTCTGGACCATGCTTTATTATTAAGTAGGTCCAAATTGATTGTGAATCAGTTGAGAATGTCCCTTCCCAGATAAAAGGTGGAATGGGCATCTCTCATGACCCAACAATTATGGTCTATACTTTTGTTGCCAATGGACATTTTTATCAAACACCTGCTAGGCAGGAGATTTTTGGAATCTGGGGGTTTCCATACCTACTTCCCATTTGTCAATAAATTCAAATGTGGGAATGGTATGATCTTTTGGGGGTTTCCTGATTAATTCTTTGCTGATGAAGCTCCTTCCATTATTCAGGCATATTCTGGTGAGCACCAGTTCCTCTCCCTCATGTACCTGAATGGGAAAAAACAACTGCTCACCCTTTTTCTGAATGTCTGTTAGACTTTAAGCAGGCTCGTCCTTACCTGGTTTCATGGGATTAATGTTTTCTTACGATTTTGTACTGGTGTAACATTTTAGGGTGTTCACTCCCAGTGTGGATTGCCACTTAAAACTGGGAGGAAGGTTGATTTCCAAGAATGGAGAAGGGTTCCCATCACAAGTTTGTTCTCCTACAGAGATGACATTGATGGCTGGGACTTGGTTATTTTTTAAATGGAACTTTACATTCTCAGAACGTTTATCAATTAAGTGACAGGTACTATTCAGGCTTATACAGTTTCTACTAATTTTTAATTTGATAGGGCAGTTAGTCTGAGTCCAGAGGACCTTGTTTACACAGTTGATCAGAGGTGATAACTTCCTCAGGAGATCGTTACCCAGTAAACAAAGTGTGCCCTCTGGAGTCACAAATATCACCGGATGTTTCAGCTGCTGCCGTCCAATTTTTATGTCAGATCTGCAGTCCTTTTGACGTAAATATATTTCCTGTGGAAATAATAGAGTTGTCCGGGAAGTGGTGTGAGTAGAATATGGTGGCCCTCCCCCAGCCTGAGTTTAGTTGGTCAAAGGCCATTTTTTACAGGAGGGTGGCTTGGGATCCAGTATCCACCAAAGCTGATAATTCACATTGACCCTGCATCTTGACCGGTGCATGCAATCATCCTTCTTTCTCCTCCAAGGTGAGAAAGTGAGTTATTTGACAGCCAGTGGTCATTTTCTTAATATTGAACTCCACATTGTGTGATCTTGGACTTTTTTCTGTGTCAGAGTTTGTGAATCTGTTAAAAAAACCTTGCAACTCGCAATGGGCGTTGATGGGGAATCCTCCTTTACCACAGCTCCTTGACTGTCCCCTGTTAGATGGAAACAGATCTCAGAAACTGTTATGAGAAAGGACACCCCCTCCGTTTTACTTCTGCGTGGCTCACATGTTTGGAGTTGAATAGTTTCTGGTTCTGGGTCGGTCTCCATACTTACCCTGTCCCCCCTTTTTTGAAAGAGAAGGTCTGCTTACCTGAATACTACAGGGAACATTCTCTTTCAAAGGGGATAATCCGGAGATCCTCCACAGTGTGTGTTCTTCTTTGGCCTCTCCTACTTACTCTTTGCTCTTTGGGTTTTAAAATTACAGGGGTAGAATAGACTCGTTCAGGCTGAGAGGTTTTTAGAGGTTCTGTTTGGGTGAGAAAGGAAGCGTCCCCAAGGGCCTGGCATCTCCTCTCCAGCCGGGCCCTCTCCTCCAGAGCCTATGGTGTGTCAGAGGTTCCCACCCATCATTTCCCCCTTGGGCATCAGACCTCGGTGTTGGGGAATTCTGGGAAGCAGTGTTAGGGTGAGAGTTGAACTGAACCCTCAGCATGCACCCCAGATCATTTGCCAGTTGCTGGACCTGTCGCTCCAGTTGCAAGATCTTGTCTGGGTGGTAGGGAAGTCTCAAGTCATACCTCTGCTGCTCCTGAAAGGGGTAGCTGTCCCTTCTCCCGGAGTAGCTTGGTTACTGGACATTACCCCCATAATTTTCGATCCTGAATCTCCCTTCTCCCGGGTTCAGGAAACTATTGTCCTGGAACCGGGGAGAGAGAGGAGGATTGTTTTGGAAGTTCTGGGGAAGAAGTTCAGATTGGGAGGTGGAGTGATACTTCTCTCCTGAGGGAAGTTTGGAGGGAAGTTTCCTGGGGAAGTATTTACCTGATTAGTTTCCCCCCTTGGTTCAGGGGGGTGTATACACACCCCAGGATTGGTTTAGTACACTTGTACCTGGGACTTATATAGGTGCCAGGGTCAGAGGGATCCGTGTTCTGGGCCCCCAACTGACTACCATTTGATTAGGCTGGGTTGGGAGGGGTCCCATCTGCTTTCCATTTTGCTTGTTGGCAGGAGGTCTACTTTTAGGACCCCATCTCTAGATCCAATGGAGGTGTAGAGGAGCAGCCGAATGCCTCTGCAGGAGGTCCCGCTCCCTTACTGCCTATATGTTAGAAACTTGAACGTGTACCTTGTTGGACGCCAGTAGCTGTGACTATACCACAACTAGTGTTTGAGAAAAGATATCCATTAAGAAACCCATACCAGATGTATGGTCAAAGGGATTACAGTCTCTTGGAAGAGATCCCCAAAGGAATATGAAAAATAGATAAAGAGAAGCTGGTGACATCACAAGAAGTGGGGGTAACACACTGAGAAGATAATAAGGAGAAGATTTATTAAACTTATAGAAGCTGATGACGAAATAAGGGATTGAATGAACGTTATTAGGCAAAGAGAAGACTGCGCATATATGTGTGACGTACTGAAGAAAATAAAAGCTGCTGTTCAAAGAATGTACGGACGCAGCAAAGCAAGTAGACCAAGTGATCATAGAAGCTGGCTCTACGTAGTGAATAGACTGCAGGCAAAGCCGCCATTGTAACTGGACATCAGTGGCATCATTTTAGTAAACTCAAACCCACTGAGAAAGAAGGATCGAGAGCTGTGCATGTCACGGCAGGGAATTAGCTCAAGATTGTGAAATAAAAGCGAGAAAGGCTGCCTGGCTTGGTGTCAAGACTGGAAGGAGCCACAAACTGGTTATCTGTTCTCAAAGGCAGAAAGCATGAGAAGTTGGGTCATCTCTGGATTAAGGTACAAGGAAAGAACAGCATGAGTGCCAAGTTTAATGCTATAAAAACAGCTGAATTGTGGTTGGGCTGTAACGTGAACCAAGGATGGAAATAGGAGTTGGGCATGTCAACCAGAACTGTGATAAGCATGTACCCATACTCCCTTTTATTCCCAAGAGAAGAGAAACTGCTGCAATGCCAAGTTCAAAGACAGTCTGTATGGCAGAAGGCATGGCTGATGAGAGATGCGGGGCTAATTGGGTGGGAAGCAAAAGTCATGTCCACCCCCTGGCACCTGGGTCTGAGCTTACGTGCTGCTAGTGAACCGAATATTCCAGACAAGGCACAAGCGTGCTAACCAATTATAGAAGGCCATATAAAAAAAGGCCTTATAGTTTAAGAACCAATAGTATTCTGCATAAGTGTTGAGGATGACTTGCAATAGAGGCAGGCTTAAGTTGTCCACATGATAGTAGATGTCCTATCCCCACCCAACCCCTTTTAGAAAGTGTACTTAGATGTTCCCCTTGAGCAAACCACAACTCCCTGTAGGTTTTGCTACGTAGTATGAGATCACTTATGACAAGTATTTAATATAAAGGATTGTGTTTATGTGATTTGCGCTGAGAGAACACAATCGGAGGTCTGTTGATGTCTGTTGTAACTCCTTGTTTTAGACAATTGATAATAAAACAGTTGAACCAATTTTACCAAACTTCCGGTCGGTCTGCAGAAGCTCGAAGCATCTGATTATTTCATGTAAGAGTTATTCTGTATCCCATCCATTGCATGACATGTTACTGATTAAGGACCTTAAATTCTGAGTTTAATGACTGTATTTCTACTCTCAGCAGGCTTCTGGACATCATAAATCTTGGTGGCCTGTTTAATCACCCAATTCAGGGTCCTATGCTCATGAAAGTCCGCACCAAAGTGAGTCATTTTGTATTTGGGGATAGCATGGAAACATGAAGTTATGAACTCCCTACTATTTCACCCAGCAGGAATTCTGAGAAAATGCCTGCTTTAACCCCGGAACAAACTCCCTATGCACCTGATCTTCCCCACACTGTAAGTTATATGCAGCCTTACAGGTCTCTTGTGTGTTCCTATTGGTAGACATTTTTTTCAATATGACCACCTTATAAATGGACCATTTATGATGATCCTTGTCCTCCAGACTTGAAAAGAAACAGGAGTACTCAGGTGAGAACGTCCATTTTGCAAATGCTATACAATTCACATAATTCCTGATCATTCCTGATCTGGAATGATGCCATAATCTGCTCATAAAGTTCCAGGTGCTCCCACACCGAATATTTGGCATTCTTGTATGGGGTCAGAAAGCTCTTTGTGGCCTTGATTTGTCTTATTGGGCCTTTCACAAAACCCTTGCTCTACTTTGCTGTCCTTTTCTTCCTCTGCACCTGAGTCCATTCACCTTCTGACTCAGAGCTGCTAGTGGTACTCCCTTCGCTGTCTTCTAGGCGCTGCCTATATCTATGAGACTGAGAATATCTCCCAGAACCACAGGGTCTGGACTCCTCTTGCCTGAACAAAAGTCAACTCTCAGGGTCACTCTCCCTGGAGTTCCTTTCAGGCCCAGGATAGAACCCAGTTTCCTCATCCCTCCTACCAGGGAGTCTGGGAAATTCCCCTGTTGCCCTGAATATACAGAGGTTTTTCGAATGTCCTTTCTAGGCTGAGGGTCTGGCGTTTCTCCTTCAGCAAATTGGGTAAGGTGGTGTCTTTGTAGTCACATCTTCAGCCAATCTAACTCCCTGACTTTCTCCTCATAAGAGTTTTCATGGTCTGAAGTAGTTACCATATGATTCCTTACTTCCCAGGACACACTGTTGAGCCACATTCCCTTCTGTGTGGTAGAGATGAATATTCATCAATATCAGACAGAGACTTGCCTTCTTGATTAGTTGGACTGGACCTGGGTAAGTCTAACTGCCTCATGTCGCCCTGTTCTTGATAGGTGGCAGGCATGAGGTCAGTTCCTATTTTTGCGTGAGAGGTAGTAAATGACTGGCATGAGGCCCCTGCTGGGAGAGGTGCCACAGCTTGATCGATGTGCCTTGTTCCATATCCTGATTGGTCCGGGTGCCTTAGGTCCTGTTTATAATTTTTGATTTCCTTGGTTAGATCTCACACCTTTGTCTCTATTTATTTGCTATTGGCAGTCAGAAAACTGGCTTTTTAATTTTGACTCTAAGGCCTCATTAGTGTCAAGCACCCTGCTCTGAGCTACCAACCAATCTTTTGTTTGCTGCACCGCATGCTGAAGTGATACATTCTCCCGCTCTGAGCCTTGTATGCAGCGTGCATATTTAAGGCACTTTTCCTTCAGGAGAACAAGCTCTGTCTCTTGTTCATCCCTACATTTTGCTGCCTCCAGTAGTTCAGTTTCTATTTGCCTCACTCGCTCTGCTAACTCATTCCTTTCTTCTCTAATTCTGGTCAGTTCCTGGGAACCTGACTGTTCCTTTTCTATATCCATTTCCAACTAATTTATCCTCTGTAATAGGATGCTGCTATCCTGATTCAAGAGGTCTTTTTCCTGAGCCAGCTGTGTCCTCTATTTTTCAGAGTACTTACATGTTCATGTATCTGATCAAAGTAATTTTGGGAATCAACCCCTTTAATGATAATTGACTATTTTCAGTTTTCAATTGTTTTATTTCTGATTGGAATACTATATTGTCCTCCAAAAAGTCTCTATTTTGGTCAGGCTGGTAATTTAGCTTGTGTTGCAGTGCGCACAGATTTTCTACACACTGTTTTTGTGCATTTTTCAGTGCAAACAACGGTGTTTCACTCTCTGCATCTTTGAGTTGTTGAACAAGATCATGGGCCTGTTACAGGTCTCCATCCTGATTCATCCGTCTACCCTCACTATTTTGCCAACGCTCCTCTACTTACCGTAAACGACACCATTACTGAGCAGTTAGCTGAGCCATTTGTATCTGTTCATCACAATGCACTGTTTAACTAGCTATTTATAAGAGAAACGCAGGGGTAACTCCCCCAAAATGTACCTTACCGCATGGTTTGGACTTGTTCATTGTCATCACTCCCTCATGTAGTCTTTGGGATGATTAGCACATTTGCCACTCCTGCCCCAAAGTCTTACCTGCAGATCTGGTTCCTGCAGATATTTTCTGTCTCTTTGTCTTGAGCGGGGACAATGTAAGTAGAATTAGGGGCCATCCTGGCCAGTCACCACCTCGCCAGCCTACGGCAAAGGGGGAGACAGGGGGGAGCACCCAAGCCACTGGGGAAACACCCATAAAGGGCATACAAAAAACCAATGCAGTCAGCAGGAACCGTGGAATTAAGTAAGGTAGCAGGATCATCCAGCAAGGTGGATAATCAGGCACATTATTCCTGGAAGAAGGAGGGGTACAGAGGAGACCACGAAGGGAAGGGCAAAAGATACTGAATACATTCCAAGAGGGTCCAGGAACAAACAGGAAGCAGACAATAAGGAAAAAAAAAAGGTCAAGGACTCACAATGGAATCGAGGGGTAAACAGTAGAAGGAGGTTTCAGACCCGGCAGCAGTATGACTTCTGCTGAGGTTTGTGACACAAGAGGAGAAGCCGGCAGTGGTAAAAATGCTATCAGATGTATTGAGACCTTTCCCAGCTCCAACCTTGCCTTGGCAACCACCGGGTCGCTATGACAATACTCTTTATGCCCTTCCACTGAAAATGTTCACCAGCGGACACTATTCGTCAATGCTTGGCTCAGATGAAGAGACTGAATCTACTGTTATTTAAAATGTCATATGACCAGGGCACACACGAACATGTGCCTGTCGCATTGCTGTGCAATCAGCTACTACATACAGGGCCCAATTAAAAGAATCCAGCGCAGAAGCACCGCAAGGGCAGCACACAGAGAAGGAGCATGCGCCACGCGTATTCATGGATTTCCCAAGCCATTTCTAGCTCTGGGGCAGTGAACATCCAGCAGCACCAGTTACGCCCCCAACATGCCCCCGTGCACAGACAAAAGCATTGAAATGCCCAATACAGCGCAAGGGCTGAGTCATCCGTGGCCCAGCACACAGACACCCTCCATCGTAATTGCGTGAAAAATCAGAGTGTAACCCGCTCAGAGCAGCCAAATCGCGTGGAAATGGCCGGATTACACCTGTGAATTTGCGTTCCCCGCTTGCGTCAGCCAAATCGGGTGTAAAGGGCTGCACGTACCCCCGCAAATTCCTCTACCCCGCTCGTTCCAGCAAAATTGCGTGGAAAGGGCCGAGCGTAACCCCACGAAATTGTGTACCCGGCTCGTGGCAGCCAAAATCAGTTGTAAAGGGGTGCAGGTACCCCCGTAAATTTGCATACTCTGCTCGTGCCAGCCAAATCACGTGCAAAGGTCCACGCATAGCTCTGCAAAATTGCGTACCCCGCTCGCGGCAGCCAAATCGTGTGTAAAGGGCTGCACGTACCCCCGCAAATTCACGTACCCTGCTCGCGCCAGCCAAATCATGTGGAAAGGGCCGCACGTACCCCTGCGAAATCATGTACCGAGCTCGCGACAGCAAAATCACGTGCAAAGGGCCGCGTGTACCCCCACGAATTTGCATACCCAGCTTATGCCAGCCCAATCGCGTGTAAAGGGCCACGCATGCTGCCATCAGCTGCGAACACACCCCGCAGGCAGTCCACACCACAAGGGTCCCCCAACACCTGGGACCATACCCCGCAGGCAGTCCACAGCACTAGGGACCCCCCATCACCCATGACCATACCCCGCACGCAGCCCACACCACAAGGAACCCCCCAACACCCGTGAACATACCCCACAGGCAGCCCACCTGTCACCATACCCCGCAGGCAGCCCACACAACAAGGGACCCGTGACCATACACTGCAGGCAGCCGGCACCACAAGGGACCCCCCCACCAACCGTGACCATACCCCGCAGGCAGCCTAGACCACAAGGGACCCCATCACCCATGACCATACCCCACAGGCAGCCCACACCACAGGGGATCCCCCACCACCGTGACCATACCCCACAGGCAGTCCACACCACAAAGGACCCCCCAAAACCCATGACCATACCCCACAGGCAGAACCACCTGTAATCACACCAAACAGGCAGCCCACCAGTCACCATACCCTACATGCAGCCCACACCACAAGGGATCCCCCATCACTGCAGGCAGCCCACACCACAAGGGAACCCCACCACCCATGACCATACCCCACAGGCAGCCCACACCACAAGGAACCCCCCATCACCTGTGACCATACCCCACAGATAGCTCACCCATGACAATACCCCGTAGGCAGGCCCTGACTCATGTCCCCCAACCCCCACCAGTGACAGCAACCTGACAGCCAAATCATGTGGAAAGGGCCGCACGTACCCCTGCGAAATCATGTACCGAGCTCGCGACAGCAAAATCACGTGCAAAGGGCCGCGCGTACCCCCACGAATTTGCATACCCAGCTTATGCCAGCCCAATCGCGTGTAAAGGGCCACGCGTGCTGCCATCAGCTGCGAACACACCCCGCAGGCAGTCCACACCACAAGGGTCCCCCAACACCTGGGACCATACCCCGCAGGCAGTCCACAGCACTAGGGACCCCCCATCACCCATGACCATACCCCGCACGCAGCCCACACCACAAGGAACCCCCCAACACCCGTGAACATACCCCACAGGCAGCCCACCTGTCACCATACCCCGCAGGCAGCCCACACAACAAGGGACCCGTGACCATACACTGCAGGCAGCCCACACCACAAGGGACCCCCCCACAGACCCCACAGGCAGCCCACACAACAAGGGACCCGTGACCATACACTGCAGGCAGCCCACACCACAAGGGACCCCCCACCAACCGTGACCATACCCCGCAGGCAGCCTACACTACAAGGGACCCCATCACCCATGACCATACCCCACAGGCAGCCCACACCACAGGGGATCCCCCACCACCGTGACCATACCCCACAGGCAGTCCACACCACAAAGGACCCCCCAAAACCCATGACCATACCCCACAGGCAGAACCACCTGTAATCACACCAAACAGGCAGCCCACCAGTCACCATACCCTACATGCAGCCCACACCACAAGGGATCCCCCATCACTGCAGGCAGCCCACACCACAAGGGAACCCCACCACCCATGACCATACCCCACAGGCAGCCCACACCACAAGGAACCCCCCATCACCTGTGACCATACCCCACAGATAGCTCACCCATGACCATACCCCATAGGCAGGCCCTGACTCATGTCCCCCCAACCCCCACCAGTGACAGCAACCTGCAGGCAGGCCCCGACTCATGTCCCCCCACCAGTGACAACAACCTGCAGGCAGGCCCTGACTCATGACACCCCACCCCGCACATTTGCACACCATGCAATCATGTAGCATATGTCCACCAAATCAAAACACATGCTGCACCCACACAGTGCACCTCAACACTCATCCATTGTTCCTGCTCCCCATTACATGCCCCATGGCATAGGAATCACATCCTCACAGATGCATGCATGTTTGCACACACATGAACAACATTGCTAAACAGCAGGGACACATAATGCAAATAAGGAAGATTGAAACATGTACCAAAACATTGGGAGCAGACACCACTTGCACTCCAACGTATAAACATGTATTAATGATCCAGAATCAAAATGAAACACAAAAAAATCAAACCAGTGTAATATGGTGATACAAAATGAAAATGAAATGCCAATCCGGAAAAAAAGTAGTGATGAAAAAATGAAAGAATCCAAATAGTGGTCCATGCTGCATATGAAAATGCAAAGAAAAATCTGAATAAAACCGTTGCTCCATGGAAAAAAATAAATGTGATGAAAAACTATATACAAAGGTCACGGGTCCATGATCGGGAAAAATGCAAGAACATCCTAAATCTACTATAAAAAAAATATATACAATATGCGGAGCAAATTCCATGAACTCCAAATATAAACAAAATAAAGGAAACCTAACCCTAATGAACTATTTACAAAGGCAGCGGGCTAGTCCTACAACTCACCATTTCCCCCCTAAGAGTTCCTGCCAGGGAATAATCGAACTCTGCATCTATTTCCCTGAGGCGGGCCTCTGCTCTCCCCTCGAGGGCCTGCAGGAACTCCATCACGCTCCTCTCAAACTTCCTGCGAGACTCCTTGATGAACTCAGCCTGCCTCTCTGCCCGACGCAGAGTGTTCTCTGCCCTGGCGATGGTGAGTCGTGCCCCCTGTGCCCGCTGCCACTCTGCTCCGATTTGCTGGCCAATTCGCTGCAACACGGAAAACATCTTTGTGTCAAGGTCCATGTTTCCCTCCTGCCCGATGGCTGAGACCTGCCCCCTTGATGTGGAGGACCATGAGTTCTGTCACCTCCCACGTCGAGCCTGCTGCTGCCACTGATAAGCCCAGTGCCTGCGCCTCGGGACAGCCTCCCGGATGATGACAACCTCTGGGGCCGTCCTGCACTTGCACTGTAGCTTGGTGACTGCACTAACTCCATTGCCATTGGTCCTGTTGCTGCAGTGACCACCTCTGCTGATCCTCCTTCGAATCACGACTGTGACAGGGATGCGGTCTCCACCAGACTGGCTGCCATGGTCGTGACAGGTACACAGGGGGCCCTGGTGGTATCTGGGCTGGAAAACGGCAGGGAAGACGACTGGCGCACAGTGGAGGAAGAGGAGGAGGGGGTCACAGAAGCGGACAGCACACATATGGAATTTATAACTATGAGCTGAGTTAGCCAGTCCATGAGGCCACAGACCACATTGTGATGATGTCCAAGCTCCCGAATGGAAGCCTGCACATCAACACGAATGGCACCTGTACGCCTCGTAATACCGTACAGCTTCGGCTCAACCCTGTCACAAATCGCTTCATCCGCAGGTAGTGGAAGATCTGTTTCCGTGGATGCATTCGCTACCTGTGGACGGGTCCGGCATGAGACATGCCCGCAGGTGCATTCCGATGCAGTCGGAGAGTCAGGGACAAGGTCAGTCACAGGCCCATCCACAGTGACTTGCACTGCCTCCAGCCCCTGATCCTGGACTGTACCAGTCACACCTATCTCATCACCCTGGCCAGGCCACATGTGCTGGGCTGATGTGGCCTCCTCCTCCTCCTCGTCCACCACCAACCTGGATTACTCCCCACTGTCTTCCGCATCGGATTGCCCTTGTGTGGTCTCACCTGTCCCTCCCACTGCCGAGGAACCCACAACGACTTCACCCTCTTGGGCCTTACCTCAGCAGCTGCAGCCATTGTTTCAGACATGGCACCAGTCTCCTCACTCCCGGAAGATTTTGTTACCTGTAAGTATGACGGGGCCCTGCATCTCCGCCTGTTGGAGGCATCCCAGCTGCACTGCTCCACAGCGACAACTCCGTCCTCTTCCTCCGTCGTCGCTGTGGATAGGGAGACATTGAACACAAGCATCAGTATACCGAACACATGTCTGCATGACATAAAGCAAATGCACATGAGTAGCACTGTCAAACGTCACAACCATCATCACCCTCCTCAACACACAAGTCAGTGCAAGCAACACACATGCACAAACATGCATGTCATGTGTAACAAACATTCACATCCATGTACAAGGCACTGCAGGCACATCATAGGAGGGGCTGAACCTCACATGCATCATGGTACATGCACATCTCATGCACACACATCACCTTCAAGTCATGTATCAGGCCATGTAGACCTCCAGTCACGGTGTACTTGGGGAAAACTGGGCCACATGAGTAAATCACGCATTGGGATGTTCATGTGTAATGCATCCATGGCGTTGGCCAGTCACACACTCACTACTCAGACACACGCACATGTACACCATGCATGTCCATGATGGTGACATAAGCACCCATGTGTCACACCTCTCCATGCCCCAGTGCAGACACAGATATGCAAACTTGTGCACCTCGTTACATGCCGGTGCACATCACGCATTGCAACACAGAAACCATTGATGTGGGACACGCTTGAATGGACTCACATGCAGCACTGTCAGGGACATGCACACAGACATCTGTACAGGAGGCATGCCAGACATGAGGCCAAGGTGCACACTCCAGCCACACGTCAACATACACATGCACTATGGTGGGCAAGAACACATGAACACTTACCAGTCGACTCCAGATGGAGCACCAAATCCAAGACCTTGCCGTACATCGCTTGGTCAATGCGCTCCAGGATCCACATCTCATCGTTGGTTAACCAGCCCCGGCACCGGGCCTTGTTGAGGGTCCTGGACCCTAAGTCTTCCCAGCGCTTACGGACATGTTGATAGTTGCTGGGTGCCACTCCCTCTGCATTTATGGCACCCACGATGTCCGCCCAGATCTTACTCCGTCCTTCCTTGTCATGTCACGATGGTCCAGGGAAGAGGGCATCATAATGCCCCAGGACTTGCTCCACCAGGAGAGAAGCTGACAGCCCTCTGCCTCTCTGCCGGGGGCTTGACACTTGCCTCAGATGGTGTAGGGTTGGACATGGCAACCCCCGAGGCAGGAGTGGGTGGGCAAGGCGGTCCTGGGGCTGGGCTGTGGAACGGTGGTATGGCAGTCAAGAGTCTTCAGGATCAGCAGAGGTGGTCACAACAACAGGTTCCCTGGCAATGGATTCAGGGCAGGCACCAAAATGCAGAGCACTTGGGGAGCAGGCACACAGAGTGGGCTGGCAGCAGCAGATGGCTCATAGGAGGCAGCTCAGGGGAGTTGGAGGCAGGTGAATGGCCTTGTGGGCAGGAGCGTGGGTCTTCCGTGTGCTTTCGTGTGGCCTGTCAGATGCAAAGTGACAGCGCACGTGCGGAAACAGCACGTTAGCGTGTAATCAGAGGAAAGGCCTTAAGTTATATGATGCGCGCTGGACGTTGGGCATTGACGTTCAGTACGGGTTATAGGTCTGCATAGGACAACAGTGAAATATATGTGCTTTTCGTGGAGACCGTCACGTGAGATTCATATTTTTATGGGTTCACATGCAAATTGTTCACTACTGTGGCAGTGCGTACATCTTGTTTTGGCGGGGGAATTGCCTACGTGCACTTGCACCTGTGTTTTTCCTCATTTTTCCAGGCAGACGGTGAGTCTCGCACGCATTTTTCCGACTGTGGTTGACCCTGTGTTCCGTGTACCCCATTGTCACGGTCATAGTAGCCTACATGTTCCCCGCGTATGCATTTTTTGTGTTCCTGGCTGCCACAGCGCACTGCAGGAAATGTTTTCATTGCACGTGGACTACCGAGGGGTCGCGTGCATATTTGTTTTTGTTTTTGGGTTGCTTGAGCATTGTGTGACCCATTATGTTTCCCCAGGGGTCACATACAGCCTTGCAGGAGCACAGGGGTTTGTCTTCCATCAGGTACCCTGCCCCTTCACCCCAATTGCCCATGACAATTGTTTTCTGCACCTCCCATTGCGCTAGTACATCAGTGCCATAACTGGGAGGGCAACAAGTGGTAAGGGAGACAAAGCTGGGCGACCTCCCAGAGGTGGCCGCGGTGGGGGATGTGCCATGGTGGCCAAGGTGGACAAGGTGGGCGACGTGGCCAAGGTGGTCCATGAGGGCAGGGTGTCCAGGCACATGCAGGGACAGCTATGCTCCCCCAAAGCGGGTCAGGGTGATGCAGCTTCTGCTGCCATCCCCAGCACCCGTCAGACCCAACAAGCAGTGCCATCTGCTGTCACGAGCACGCAGGGAGTGGAAGCTGCAGGGGCAGCTGCGCATCTACCGTCACCCAGCCAGCCCGGACTGGACTGGTCCCAGAACAGGCACAGGATTACTCACAGGCCGATTTCCGTGTTGGGAAGACAAAGGCACGTGTGGTGAAAGTTGCTGTCACCACACCACGTGGATTGGGGGTAGCAGTGTCATCTGCTGCCCTGAGCAGCCAGGGTGTGGAAGCTGCAGGGGCAGCTGCAGCCGATGCCACCCCGGCTCTGAGTCACCGAGCCAGCATGTGTTGGTCCCATGTGATGTTGGACTAATACGTGCTTGATTTCATGCAGACTGCATACAAGCCATTTCCTGCACACGGAGGCAATCCTCATCACCACACCTGCTCCCTCCTTCCATGACAATCTCTGTGCAGACTCTCTTGTCCCTATTCTTGCTCCAACCTATGGTCGCGGATAGCCTGTGATGATCTTCCACTCACCTTCTATCGACACATGACTGACGTCTCTGTGAGGTCACCCTGCAAGCTGTTCCTCCTCAGAGGCATTCTTCCTTACCTCTCCATCCCCCAGCAGCTCACTGTCTCCATGGGACTGGTGATTCCGATAGCAGACTACTGCAATTGGCAGTACCCAAATTTCTGAGAATATACACTCTTCCCTCTGCATCACTGCCAGACCTGGACTGTGTGGAATGTCCTTTGGTCTTTGTGCAGGTTATCTCACTCGGACTGTGCGGATGGCACAGGTTCACAGTGGCTATGAGTGTTCATTCCTGGACCCTGTCCATTCCCAGCAATTCCATTTGGGTCCTGGGCAAGCAATTCATTCAACTCCATCTCCAGTATTTGCTTCCTTCTCATGGTATTTGATCATCCCTTTCCTGCTCACTCAGGGTCAGTTGCTCCTGATGGCCATTAGTTTGGGGTTCTCGTCTGTGTCAAGCGGAAGCCTCCCTCTGGTACAGCCTCCGTGCCTCTACGCAACTGCTGTTGTTGCTTCTCTGGGTCTGGGGGAACTTCTGATGCTTTCTCGTGTGTTGTGCTTACTTTCCTCCTCTCCCCTGCTGTAGTCCCAGTTGACTGAAAGAATGCAAATGAAACCTGCCCACACTGTCTGCTCCAACACGGTACTCTGATCAAACATTTTGAGCCATGCACTGCCTCCAAGCCATCCCCCGCCCTTCGGGGTGGGGTTTACTGTATCCCTACAACCCACTGCCAACACTTTACACAGAATCACAGAATGACTGCACTTGCCATTACACTGCAATCAGTCCACGACATTCACATTACTGCCTCTGTGTTCTCAATGATAGTTGAGGCCGTGCACATGTACGGCACTGCACCCACACGCTTCTGAACCCTGTTCTCCCCTTCCACATGCCTATTCACTTGCGTGATGTCAAAGTGACCTGTCATTGATGAATCCATGTGCCTTCATTCACTTTATTTCAACACCCTAGCGTTGTGACCGCATGTGACACACGTGTGTTTTATCGTAGTGATTTCCATGTACTGTCTAATGACATGCAATTTACCTGGATCATGGACAGTAGTATTTAACTGCAAATTAACAGGGGGGTCCTGGGAGTCCTTCTGCCAGGCATTAGTCCTGGTTAGGAGAGACTTACCCAGATTCTTTAGCTCACCATCTTTCACAGAGAAAGATAGTGAGCTAAAGACTCTGGGAAAGTCTCTCGTAACCAGGGTTAATGTCTGGCAAAGAGATTCCCCAAGTTAATTTGCATTAGTATTTAACTTCCATCTGGGGCTGGTTAACAGTTCTGCCATGGCTATGCTACGTGCCATCTGTGTGTTGACATCTTTGATGTTTGTGTAAGGTCTATGCCAGTCACAAGCGTGTGTGTTATGCAGTTGCTATGCACCATGCAGTACATGTGTTGGTTTGCCATTTGACACTCATCCATGTCTGCTTTCAGGGTCCCGTTCCATTACATTGACACTGCGTGCATGCCTGAGTTTGTGTCATGTGTGGCATGGCTGCTTCATGTGTTGGCTGTCAACACTGTAATACCTATGTGTGTGGCCCATGCTGTTAACATGTGTGCTCATGTCTTCTTTTGATTTTGTGCAGGTGATGAGGCACTGGAAGCATTGGAGGAGGAGGAGATGGCGTAGGGGATGGAGTAATCAGAACCCCAACCAGGCCCCAGTGGAGGGCATGGTGTGATAGCCCATGAAAATCCATTGGTGCTACAGACCATCCTGTCCAGGGGTGTTTCTAAGTACACCTCAGAGGAACCCTATGCTTCTGGTGTGGAATCGGAAATTGAACCCTCATTGCTGTCGCAGGTGGGTGATTCTGCTGTGGACGCTGTTCTGTCCGACACACCTGCAGTGGGGGTAGACCGCTCAAGGGGCCAGTCAGTGTCGGTACGTCTGTCTGTGGTGGTTACGGATGCAGGGTCATGCTCCACACTACTTGCTCCTCTTCCTGGGGCGGCTCAGCAAGAGAGGAATGCAGTTCTGCAGCCACAGGCAGCACCAGCGCAGCAAGGGCCAGGTATCCTTGGGCCCGACAGGTGTGGTGTCTGGCAATGTGGTGGCCGTGTGCCACCCGGGAATACTGTGTGGGAGAATTCCATGTATGCCATTGCACAGCACCAGGGGGCATCATGTGAGATGAAGGCTCAGGGCGTGGAAATGGTGGCCAATTCCATCCTACCCCCCACCCCCCCGAAAAGCAGATGGAGCTCCAGCAGCAGGCATTGCGGTCCACATGCTGTTCGCACAGGTTGGACATGTTGGCTTCCAACAGTAACCGATGGGCTGAACTGGGGGCTCTGCGCACAGCCATTGCTGCAGAGGCCCAGAGGGATGCCCTGAGGGAAGAGAACTCCCCCCTCAGAACTACTCTGGCTGCACTTGATATGGGACGCAGTAGACAGGCAGAACAGCAGATTGAGCAGCTGACACACAACATCTCTGCTGAACTCCATGAAACCCAGGAGGAGATCTGTGCACCACGTGAGGCCTTGCACGCAGAAATCCATGCAACACGTGAGGTGCAGCATGGGGACCTTCATACCATAATCATGCAGAATCAGACCTTTCAGACCTGCATGCTTTCTGCAATTGAGAAGCATACCAGGGCTATGCGTGGTCAGCCTCCCTTGCCACGCTCACCTTCTAATGTTACACCAGAGGGTCCCCCCCACCCCCAGTCCACCATGGCCGTTTTTTTATATTTTATTTTTTATTATTTGTCTAGTGTGCATTCATGTAACAGGGGCCCTCATTACGACCCTGGCGGATTTTTTCCGCCATCGACGGACTTTTCCGCCATGGCGTAAAGTCCGTTTACGCCATGGCGGATGGCGGACTTACCGCCCCATTCCGAGGTTGGCGGGGCGGTAAGTCCCCATTGACCCATTTACCCTTCCCCATTCCCATTTCGGCCCCATAGGGCTCAATGGGAGTGGGGAAGGCGTTAATTACGCCACCGTACATTACGGTGGCGTAATTAACACCAAGGTCCCATAGCGCCATGGATTTTTACGCCCGCAAAAAGCGGGCGTAAAAGTGACCATGGCGCTTTGGGAACTCGTAGTTGGCGGTAAGGGGTCGGCGCAGCTAACGCTGGCGTAAACCCCTTACCGCCAGGGTCCTAATGAGGGCCAGTGTGTTGCTTTATGTGGCACCCATAGGCATCCACTGTGTGTTCCGGCTGGGCCCATACAGGCTTGTCTCGTGTTTGTGGCTTGGGGTCCAGACATATTTGCCACTCCTGCTTCCCCTTTCCATGGGCATGCAAGGAGGGCAGCGTGTGACAGTAACTACAGAATCATTGGACTTCCTTAATTTCTGTGGCCAGTCTGAAGTCCAACCTGTGTATACAACCCTTGTGGGGATTCATGATTGTTTGACCAGTGCATGTTTAGCATGCATTTTGATTTGGATATTGGTAAGTGTGTATTGTTTTATGTTACATCTTCATGTATTACCTTGCCTGTCTCCATCATTGATACCCTACATGCTGTATG
This sequence comes from Ambystoma mexicanum, assembly GCF_040938575.1. Lineage (NCBI taxonomy): Eukaryota > Metazoa > Chordata > Amphibia > Caudata > Ambystomatidae > Ambystoma > Ambystoma mexicanum. The sequence goes on from NC_090936.1 coordinate 835,601,015, forward strand.
TGTTACCCTATCCCCTTTAGCTAGCAGAGACCCACTCAAAATGGAAGGGGTCCATGTGGTGGCTTTGTCACATTGAGGCACTTGTGCTTTTGTGATTGGTCACTGTCTGACATTTTCACTGTTGGGTCCTGTGTTTATGATATGTTATGCTGGTTAATGGATGTTCCTGTGTACGGTTTCATGTTGATGTGTCAGAGGGAATTGTTTGGGACATATTTCCATTTGTCAAAGTGCACATGATGTAATGGTTGGCACTTAAGTATAGGGCATTGCAGTAATCCAGTTTCAACATTATTAGTGCATTGGCAAGAGTGATGCAACTGGCTTTAGATAAGAATGGTCTACATGCCCTGATGAGTTTGCAGGTATAGGCAGTCGATGATACCATGGAATTGACGTGTTTCCTTATTGTTAGATTGGATTCAAGGTAGAAACCTAACGTTTTTACCTCAGTCACTACTTTGGTTGCTTTTCCATCAATATTGAATGCAGTGTAGCTGGGGCTGAGTTTTTTTAGGTTAGAATCGGAACCCAGTATCAGGATCTCAGTTTTATTGTCATTCGGGCAGAGGCCATGTGATGCCATCCATGCCTGAATGAGGAGGTATATCTTGTTTACCAAGGCTGTGTCCTCGCCAAAATTGCCCGAAAGAGGAATGAGGATCTGGGTGTCATCCGCATAATTAGTGTAGGTGACACCCAGTCGGTCCAATTTGTCAAATAGGGGCTTGTTAAAGATGTTATACATAGTAGGTGGGACGCATGATCCCTGTGGCACGCCACAGGTAGTTTGGATTGGGTCTCCAGATGCTGAGGGGGAGAAGACTCTCATCGTTTTATTTGCTAGGAAGGACTGGACCTAGGCTATAGCATCACTCGAGAAATGGCAGCTGATGCAAGGTGTTTGCATAAAACTGCATGATCCACCAGAAGGCTGCCGATAAGTCAAGGAGGAGCAGCATAGTTGTTTTACCTTTGTCCTTGATCTTGTCGATTTGGGGCTTTAAGTCAATTAATGCTGTTTCCGTGTCGTGTTGGGGTCTGAATCCGGATTGGCATGATACTAATAGAAGGTTCGCTTGAAGGTGGTTCTGAATTTGGAGCTACTCTGTCAATTATTTTCAGGAGGAAGGGGACCGTGGTAATGGGTCTGTAATTAGTCTAGAATTTGTTTCCTCAGCAGCGGTAGAATCCAGGATTCTTTGAGGTTGTTTGGGAGAGTATTAGTCTTGAAGGAGGCATTCATTAGTTTAGAAATGAACGGCACTAAGTTTCTGGCAGTGTCCTTGATGATTTGTGCCGGGCAATTGTCACTCTGGCAGTTCGAAGGCTTCAGGGAAAGTATAATTTTCTCAGTTTCTTGGATAGATATTTTAGTGAATCTAAATGGAGAGAGAGTGCTGTGAGATTCTGTGGATAAGGTAGGTTGCAACACAGTGGAGAGCAGGGAGACTTTTATTTGCTATTTTGATTTGGAGGGTTACTATTTTATTATGAGCCAAAATAGGTGAAACAAAACAGCCGACGTGCGTTTCAACCGAAGTCTTACTCAAGGCAGTGGTGGTATGTCGGGAGGCTCGTGTTGGAGCTGTGTGGTGGTCACCTGCGTCGGGATGCAAAAAAAGATGGCTGAGTAGCCGGATCTTGTCCCGAGATCGGCGAAGAAATCCAGCCGTAGTCATGCTGAAAATGAGTTACTGTGTGGTGGTCACCGATGCGGGTGACCGCCACACAGCTCCAACATGAGCCTCCAGACATACCACCACTGCCTTGAGAAAGACTTTGGTTGAAATGCACGTCGGCTGTTTTGTTTCACCTATTTTGGCTCACAATGCCATATTGACTGGTTTTTGGTAGCATACACCAAATAAACACTGTGGGCCTCATTCCGAGTACGGCGCTAACCAATGGCACTATTAACGCCTTGGTTGACGCCGTACCCGGACCGGCAGCGCCTTGGTGGGTGGCGGAATTACCGCCCCATTCCAAGGTTGGCGGGGCGGTAATTCCCCATTCACCAAGGCTCTTCCCCATTCCCAAATGAGCCCCCATAGGGCTCAATGGGAATGGGGAAGATGCAAATAACGGTGACCGTTCATTACGGTCACCGTTATTGGCTTGGAGGCCCCTTTGCGCCCTCGACTTTAACACCTGCTCAAAGCAGGCGTTAAGGGCGAGGGTGCAAAGGGAACTCGGAGTATGGAGGTAAGGGATTACCGCCACCGGTCTCGTTACCGGTGGCCGCTATCCCTTACCGCCATACTCGGAATGAGGCCCTATGTCTACAAACCTAAAGACTGGACCATTATTAGACGACAAAAGATAGCCTAACAGCTATTTTTGGACACACTGATCCTGCCAGCGCCACACCTAACTAAGGTTTGTCACCCCACCAAGCATCAATTACTCAGGAACCTTGTAGTTGGTTCGAGGACAAACCATGTACTAGGCAGCAGTCAAAAGCCCAACCACAAACATAAGGTGCGCAGGGGACCACGAGTCCCGAACCTACAACTCCACAACCTTTGAAACCTTGCTATTTTATTAGCAAGGGCATTCTAGATTCTGGTGCACCATTTCTTGTCCTTGGGGATATTGTCTGTGGATGGAATGGGGGCTTCCAGTTCCCGGGTGATGGTAAATAAATCATTGGTGTTGGAGTTGGCCTTAGAGATTCTATGATTGAAGGTGTTTTTTTTTTTGCTAAGGAATATTTCTTTTGTGTACATGTTGGTAAAGTTAGTTAACTGAGCTTTGTTCTCATTTGTTTCACAAATACTGGAGCCATCTCGGGGTCTGTGGGAATGGTGGTTGATTGAATGTAGTACGTCCACAATCAGTCCACTGAAAAGATATCTTGGAATTGCAGGATGACCTGTTTTAGCTTTTGTCTTTGCTCCTCAGTCTCACAGGCATCAGGAAGAATGATCCTTTCCTCGACTACCTGCTTGAAACCTGGAAAGACCTCAGGCTTGGCTATTTCAGTGGTATCCTCTGGTTGGGTGGAGAGATCTCTTCTGATGGTGTTGACCTGGACAGGGGATTCGAGGTGGTGGTCCTTGTCTTTGAACACTACATCCTCTCTCCTGTCACAGGACACCTCTTTCACACTGTATGGGAAGAAAGAGTACACCAGGAAACTCCCCCCGTGCCTAGTAAAAATATTTTCTGGAGAAATACCATTGCTGATATCGAAACAATAGTTTGGGATTGGTGCCATGATTTCATTACATAATTCAATAGAATAATGTAGGGTATGAACCGCCATACCAATAACGGTGTCTGCGCCCAAAGCGATACTTCAAGGGTCGCTGCTATGTTTTAGGTCTACTAGTGGTGTTGGATTTAAATATAAATGGAGATGGGAATTCGGATGTATGTATGTGTCCTAATGTTTGAGTTTCTGTCCTTGCTTAATTTTGATGGTAAAAGTAAATTGTCACACCTGTCCTGAGATTGTAACCTCTTCTCACACTTGAACTTCAACCACATTAGGCAGCAATTGAGCTGACCGGAATGCTTTTTCAAATTTTTCAAAGCCCATGGGGTTACACCCCACTCTGGACCATGCTTTATTATTAAGTAGGTCCAAATTGATTGTGAATCAGTTGAGAATGTCCCTTCCCAGATAAAAGGTGGAATGGGCATCTCTCATGACCCAACAATTATGGTCTATACTTTTGTTGCCAATGGACATTTTTATCAAACACCTGCTAGGCAGGAGATTTTTGGAATCTGGGGGTTTCCATACCTACTTCCCATTTGTCAATAAATTCAAATGTGGGAATGGTATGATCTTTTGGGAGTTTCCTGATGAATTCTTTGCTGATGAAGCTCCTTCCATTATTCAGGCATATTCTGGTGAGCACCAGTTCCTCTCCCTCATTTACCTGAATGGGAAAAAACAACTGCTCACCCTTTTTCTGAATGTTTGTTAGACTTTGAGCAGGCTCGTCCTTACCTGGTTTCATGGGATTAATGTTTTCTTACGATTTTGTACTGGTGTAACATTTTAGGGTGTTCACTTCCAGTGTGGATTGCCACTTAAAACTGGGAGGAAGGTTGATTTCCAAGAATGGAGAAGGGTTCCCATCACAAGTTTGTTCTCCTACAGAGATGACATTGATGGCTGGGACTTGGTTATTTTTTAAATGGAACTTTACATTCTCAGAACGTTTATCAATTAAGTGACAGGTACTATTCAGGCTTATACAGTTTCTACTAATTTTTAATTTGATAGGGCAGTTAGTCTGAGTCCAGAGGACCTTGTTTACACAGTCGATCAGAGGTGATAACTTCCTCAGGAGATCGTTACCCAGTAAACAAAGTGTGCCCTCTGGAGTCACAAATATCACCGGATGTTTCAGCTGCTGCTGTCCAATTTTTATGTCAGATCTGCAGTCCCTTTGACGGAAATATAATTCCTGTGGAAATAATAGAGTTGTCCGGGAAGTGGTGTGAGTAGAATATGGTGGCCCTCCCCCAGCCTGAGTTTAGTTGGTCAAAGGCCATTTTTCACAGGAGGGTGGCTTGGGATCCAGTATCCACCAAAGCCGATAATTCACATTGACCCTGCATCTTGACCGGTGCATACAATCATCCTTCTTTCTCCTCCAAGGTGAGAAAGTGAGTTATTTGACAGCCAGTCGTCATTTTCTTAATATTGAACTCCACATTGTGTGATCTTGGACTTTTTTCTGTGTCAGAGTTTGTGAATCTGTTAAAAAAACCTTGCAACTCGCAATGGGCGTTGATGGGGAATCCTCCTTTTCCAACGCTCCTTGACTGTCCCCTGTTAGCTGGAAACAGATCTCAGAAACTGTTATGAGAAAGGACACCCCCTCCGTTTTACTTCTGCATGGCTCACATTTTTGGAGTTGAATAGTTTCTGGTTCTGGGTCGGTCTCCATACTTACCCTGTCCCCCCTTTTTTGAAAGAGAGGGTCTGCTTACCTGAATACTACAGGGAACATTCTCTTTCAAAGGGGATAATCCGGAGATCCTCCACAGTGTGTGTTCTTCATTGGCCTCTCCTACTTACTCTTTGCTCTTTGGGTTTTAAAATTTCAGGGGTAGAATAGACTCGTTCAGGCTGAGAGGTTTTTAGAGGTTCTGTTTGGGTGAGAAAGGAAGCGTCCCCAAGGGCTTGGCATCTCCTCTCCAGCCGGGCCCTCTCCTCCAGAGCCTATGGTGTGTCAGAGGTTCCCACCCATCATTTCCCCCTTGGGCATCAGACCTCGGTGTTGGGGAATTCTGGGAAGCAGTGTTAGGGTGAGAGTTGAACTGAACCCTCAGCATGCACCCCAGATCATTTGCCAGTTGCTGGACCTGTCGCTCCAGTTGCAAGATCTTGTCTGGGTGGTAGGGAAGTCTCAAGTCATACCTCTGCTGCTCCTGAAAGGGGTAGCTGTCCCTTCTCCCGGAGTAGCTTGGTTACTGGACATTACCCCCATAATTTTCGATCCTGAATCTCCCTTCTCCCGGGTTCAGGGAACTATTGTCCTGGAACCGGGGAGAGAGAGGAGGATTGTTTTGGAAGTTCTGGGGAAGAAGTTCAGATTGGGAGGTGGAGTGATACTTCTCTCCTGAGGGAAGTTTAGAGGGAATTTTCCTGGGGAAGTATTTACCTGATTAGCTTCCCCCCTTGGTTCAGGGGGGTGTATACACAGCCCAGGATTGGTTTAGTACACTTGTACCTAGGACTTATATAGGTGCCAGGGTCAGAGGGATCCGTGTTCTGGGCCCCCACCTGACTACCATTTGATTAGGTTGGGTTGGGAGGAGTCCCTTCTGCTTTCCATTTTGCTTGTTGGCAGGAGGTCTACTTTTAGGACCTCATATCTAGATCCAATGGAGGTGTAGAGGAGCAGCCGAATGCCTCTGCAGGAGGTCCCGCTCCCTTACTGCCTATATGTTAGAAACTTGAACGTGTACCTTGTTGGACGCCAGTAGCTGTGACTATACCACAACAAGTGTTTGAGAAAAGATATCCATTAAGAAACCCATACCAGATGTATGGTCAAAGGGATGACAGTCTCTTGGAAGAGATCCCCAACGGAATATGAAAAATAGATAAAGAGAAGCTGGTGACATCACAAGAAGTGGGGGTAACACACTGAGAAGTTAATAAGGAGAAGATTTATTAAACTTATAGAAGCTGATGACGAAATAAGGGATTGAATGAACGTTATTAAGCAAAGAGAAGACTGCGCATATATGTGTGACGTACTGAAGAAAATAAAAGCTGCTGTTCAAAGAATGTACGGACGCAGCAAAGCAAGTAGACCAAGTGATCATAGAAGCTGGCTCTACGCAGTGAATAGACTGCAGGCAAAGCCGCCATTGTAGCTGGACATCAGTGGCATCATTTTAGTAAACTCAAGCCCACTGAGAAAGAAGGATCGAGAGCTGTGCATGTCACGGCAGGGAATTAGCTCAAGATTGTGAAATAAAAGCGAGAAAGGCTGCCTGGCTTGGTGTCAAGACTGGAAGCAGCCACAAACTGGTTATCTGTTCTCAAAGGCAGAAAGCATGAGAAGTTGGGTCATCTTTGGATTAAGGTACAAGGAAAGAACACCATGAGTGCCAAGTTTAATGCTATAAAAACAGCTGAATTGTGGTTGGGCTGTAACGTGAACCAAGGATGGAAATAGGAGTTGGGCATGTCAACCAGAACTGTGATAAGCATGTACCCATACTCCCTTTTATTCCCAAGAGAAGAGAAACTGCTGCAATGCTAAGTTCAAAGACAGTCTGTATGGCAGAAGGCATGGCTGATGAGAGATGCGGGGCTAATTGGGTGGGAAGCAAAAGTCATGCCCACCCCCTGGCACCTGGGTCTGAGCTTACGTGCTGCTAGTGAACCGAATATTCCAGACAAGGCACAAGCGTGCTAACCAATTATAGAAGGCCATATAAAAAAAGGACTTATAGTTTAAGAACCAATAGTATTCTGCATAAGTGTTGAGGATGACTCGCAATAGAGACAGGCTTAAGTTGTCCACATGATAGTAGATGTCCCATACACACCCAACCCCTTTTAGAAAGTGTACTTAGATGTTCCCCTTGAGCCAACCACAACTCCCTGTAGGTTTTGCTACGTAGTATGAGATCACTTATGACAAGTATTTAATATAAAGGATTGTGTTTATGTGATTTGCGATGAGAGAATACAATCGGAGGTCTGTTGATGTCTGTTGTAATTCCTTGTTTTAGACAATTGATAATAAAACAGTTGAACCAATTTTACCAAACTTCCGGTCGGTCTGCAGAAGCTCGAAGCATCTGATTATTTCATGTAAGAGTTATTCTGTATCCCATCCATTGCATGACATGTTACTGATTAAGGACCTTCAATTCTGAGTTTAATGACAGTATTTCTACTCTCAGCAGGCTTCTGGACATCATAAATCTTGGTGGCCTGTTTAATCACCCAATTCAGGGTCCTATGCTCATGAAAGTCCGCACCAAAGTGAGTCATTTTGTATTTGGGGATAGCATGGAAACATGAAGTTATGAACTCCCTACTATTTCACCCAGCAGGAATTCTGAGAAAATGCCTGCTTTAACCCCGGAACAAACTCCCTATGCACCTGATCTTCCCCACACTGCAAGTTATCTGCAGCCTTACAGGTCTCTAGTGTGTTCCTATTGGTAGACATTTTTTCAATATGACCACCTTATAAATGGACCATTTATGATGATCCTTGTCCTCCAGACTTGAAAAGAAACAGGAGTACTCAGGTGAGAACGTCCATTTTGCAAATGCTATACAATTCACATCATTCCTAATCATTTCTGATGTGGAATGATGCCATAATCTGCTCATAAAGTTCCAGGTGCTCCCACACCGAATATTTGGCATTCTTGTATGGGGTCAGAAAGCTCTTTGTGGCCTTGATTTGTCTTATTGGGCCTTTCACAAAACCCTTGCTCTACTTTGCTGTCTTTTTCTTCCTCTGCACCTGAGTCCATTCACCTTCTGACTCAGAGCTGCTAGTGGTACTCCCTTCGCTGTCTTCTAGGCGCTGCCTATCTCTATGAGACTGAGAATATCTCCCAGAACCACAGGGTCTGGACTCCTCTTGCCTGAACAAAAGTGAACTCTCAGGGTCACTCTCCCTGGAGATCCTTTCAGGCCCAGGATAGAACCCAGTTTCCTCATCCCTCCTACCAGGGAGTCTGGGAAATTCCCCTGTTCCCCTGAATATACAGAGGTTTTTCGAATGCCCTTTCTAGGCTGAGGGTCTGGCGTTTCTCATTCAGCAAAGTGGGCAAGGTGGTGTCTTTGTAGTCACATCTTCAGCCAATCTAACTCCCTGACTTTCTCCTCATAAGAGTTTTCATGGTCTGAAATAGTTACCATATGATTCCTTACTTCCCAGGACACACTGGTTGAGCCACTTTCCCTTCTGTGTGGTAGAGATGAATATTCATCAATATCAGACATAGACTTGCCTTCTTGATTAGTTGGACTGGACCTGGGTAAGTCTAACTGCCTCATGTCGCCCTATTCTTGATAGGTGGCAGGCATGAGGTCAGTTCCTATTTTTGCGTGAGAGGTAGTAAATGACTGGCATGAGGCCCCTGCTGGGAGAGGTGCCACAGCTTGATCGATGTGCCTTGTTCCATATCCTGATTGGTCCGGGTGCCTTAGGTCCTGTTTATAATTTTTGATTTCCTTGGTTAGATCTCACACCTTTGTCTCTATTTATTTGCTATTGGCAGTCAGAAAACTGGCTTTTTAATTTTGACTCTAGGGCCTCATTAGTATCAAGCACCCTGCTCTGAGCTACCAACCAATCTTTTGTTTGCTGCACCGCATGCTGAAGTGATACATTCTCCCGCTCTGAGCCTTGTATGCAGCGTGCATATTTAAGGCACTTTTCCTTCAGGAGAACAAGCTCTGTCTCTTGTTCATCCCTACATTTTGCTGCCTCCAGTAGTTCAGTTTCTATTTGCCTCACTCGCTTTGCTAACTCATTCCTTTCTTCTCTAATTCTGGTCAGTTCCTGGGAACCTGACTGTTCCTTTTCTATATCCATTTCCAACTAATTTATCCTCTGTAATAGGATGCTGTTATCCTGATTCAAGAGGGCTTTTTCCTGAGCCAGCTGTGTCCTCTATTTTTCAGAGTACTTACATGTTCATGTATCTGATCAAAATAATTTTGGGAATCAACCCCTTTAATAATAATTGACTATTTTCAGTTTTCAATTGTTTTATTTCTGATTGGAATACTATATTTTCCTCCAAAAAGTCTCTATTTTGGTCAGGCTGGTAATTTAGCTTGTGTTGCAGTGCGCACAGATTTTCTACACACTCTTTTTGTGCATTTTTCAGTGCAAACAATGGTGTTTCACTCTCTGCATCTTTGAGTTGTTGAACAAGATCATGGGCCTGTTACAGGTCTCCATCCTGATTCATCTGTCTACCCTCACTATTTTGCCAACGCTCCTCTACTTACCGTAAACGACACCATTACTGAGCAGTTAGCTGAGCCATTTGTATCTGTTCATCACAATGCGTTGTTTAACTAGCTATTTATAAGAGAAACGCAGGGGTAACTCCCCCAAAATGTACCTTACCGCATGGTTTGGACTTGTTCATTGTCATCACTCCCTCATGTAGTCTTTGGGATGATTAGCACATTTGCCACTCCTGCCCCAAAGTCTTACCTGCAGATCTGGTTCCTGCAGATATTTTCTTTCTCTTTGTCTTGAGCGGGGACAATGTAAGTAAAGATAGGGGCCATCCTGGCCAGTCACCACCTCGCCAGCCTACGGCAAAGGGGGAGACAGGGGGGAGCACCCAAGCCACTGGGGAAACACCCATAAAGGGCATACAAAAAACCAATGCAGTCAGCAGGAACCGTGGAATTAAGTAAGGTAGCAGGATCATCCAGCAAGGTGGATAATCAGGCACATTATTCCTGGAAGGAGGAGGGGTACAGAGGAGACCACGAAGGGAAGGGCAAAAGATACTGAATACATTCCAAGAGGGTCCAGGAACAAACAGGAAGCAGACAATAAGGAAAAAAAAAAGGTCAAGGACTCACAATGGAATCGAGGGGTAAACAGTAGAAGGAGGTTTCAGACCCGGCAGCAGTATGACTTCTGCTGAGGTTTGTGACACAAGAGGAGAAGCCGGCAGTGGTAAAAATGCTATCAGATGTATTGAGACCTTTCCCAGCTCCAACCTTGCCTTGGCAACCACTGGGTCGCTATGACAATACTCTTTATGCCCTTCCACTGAAAATGTTCACCAGCGGACACTATTCGTCAATGCTTGGCTCAGATAAAGAGACTGAATCTACTGTTATTTAAAATGTCATATGACTAGGGCACACAAGAACATGTGCCTGTCACATTGCTGTGCAATCAGCTACTACATACAGGGCACAATTAAAAGAATCTAGCGCAGAAGCACCGCAAGGGCAGCGCACAGAGAAGGAGCATGCGCCACGCGTATTCATGGATTTCCCAAGCCATTTCTAGCTCTGGGGCAGTGAACATCCAGCAGCACCAGTTACGCCCCCAACATGCCCCCATGCACAGACAAAAGCATTGAAATGCCCAATACAGCGCAAGGGCTGAGTCATCCGTGGCCCAGCACACAGACCCCCTCCATCGTAATTGCGTGAAAAATCAGAGTGTACCCCGCTCAGAGCAGCCAAATCGCGTGGAAATGGCCGGATTACACCTGTGAATTTGCATTCCCCGCTTGCGTCAGCCAAATCGGGTGTAAAGGGCTGCACGTACCCCCGCAAATTCCTCTACCCCGCTCGTTCCAGCAAAATTGCGTGGAAAGGGCCGAGCGTAACCCCATGAAATTGTGTACCCCGCTCGTGGCAGCCAAAATCAGTTGTAAAGGGGTGCAGATACTCCCGTAAATTTGCATACTCTGCTCGTGCCAGCCAAATCACGTGCAAAGGTCCACGCCGCTCGCGGCAGACAAATCGTGTGTAAAGGGCTGCACGTACCCCCGCAAATTCATGTACCCTGCTCGCGCCAGCCAAATCATGTGGAAAGGGCCGCACGTACCCCTGCGAAATCACGTACCGAGCTCGCGACAGCAAAATCATGTGCAAAGGGCCGCGCGTACCCCCACAAATTTGCATACCCAGCTTATGCCAGCCCAATCGCGTGTAAAGGGCCACGCGTGCTGCCATCAGCTGCGAACACACCCCGCAGGCAGTCCACACCACAAGGGTCCCCAACACCTGGGACCATACCCCGCAGGCAGTCCACAGCACTAGGGACCCCCCATCACCCATGACCATACCCCGCACGCAGCTCACACCACAAGGAACCCCCCAACACCCGTGAACATACCCCACAGGCAGCCCACCTGTCACCATACCCCGCAGGCAGCCCACACAACAAGGGACCCGTGACCATACACTGCAGGCAGCCCACACCACAAGGGACCCCCCCACCAACCGTGACCATACCCCGCAGGCAGCCTACACCACAAGGGAGCCCATCACCCATGACCATACCCCACAGGCAGCCCACACCACAGGGGATCCCACACCACCGTGACCATACCCCACAGGCAGTCCACACCACAAAGGACTCCCCAAAACCCATGACCATACCCCACAGGCAGAACTACCTGTAATCACACCAAACAGGCAGCCCACCAGTCACCATACCCTACATGCAGCCCACACCACAAGGGATCCCCCATCACTGCAGGCAGACCACACCACAAGGGAACCCCACCACCCATGACCATACCCCACAGGCAGCCCACACCACAAGGAACCCCCCATCACCTGTGACCATACCCCACAGATAGCTCACCCATGACCATACCCCGTAGGCAGGCCCTGACTCATGTCCCCCCAACCTCCACCAGTGACAGCAACCTGCAGGCAGGCCCTGACTCATGTCCCCCCACCAGTGACGACAACCTGCAGGCAGGCCCTGACTCATGACACCCCACCCCCCACATTTGCACACCATGCAATCATGTAGCATATGTCCACCAAATCAAAACACATGCTGCACCCACACGGTGCACCTCAACACTCATCCATTGTTCCTGCTCCCCATTACATGCCCCATGGCATGGGAATCACATCCTCACAGATGCATGCATGTTTGCACACACATGAACAACATTGCTAAACAGCAGGGACACGTAATGCAAATAAGGAAGATTGAAACATGCACCAAAACATTGGGAGCAGACACCACTTGCACTCCAACGTATAAACATATATTAATGATCCAGAATCAAAATGAAACACAAAAAAATCAAACCAGTGTAATATGGTGATACAAAATGAAAATGAAATGCCAATCCGGAAAAAAAGTAGTGATGAAAAAATGAAAGAATCCAAATAGTTGTCCATGCTGCATATGAAAATGCAAAGAAAAATCTGAATAAAACCGTTGCTCCATGGAAAAAAATAAATGTGATGAAAAACTATATACAAAGGTCACGGGTCCATGATCGCGAAAAATGCAAGAACATCCTAAATCTACTATAAAAAAAATATATACAATATGCGGAGCAAATTCCATGAACTCCAAATTAAAACAAAATAAAGGAAACCTAACCCTAATGAACTATTTACAAAGGCAGCGGGCTAGTCCTACAACTCACCATTTCCCCCCTAAGAGTTCCTGCCAGGGAATAATCGAACTCTGCATCTATTTCCCTGAGGTGGGCCTCTGCTCTCCCCTCGAGGGCCTTCAGGGACTCCATCGCGCTCCTCTCAAACTTCCTGCGAGACTCCTCGATGAACTCAGCCTGCCTCTCTGCCCGACGCAGAGTGTTCTCTGCCCTGGCGATGGTGAGTCGTGCCCCCTGTGCCCGCTGCCACTCTGCTCCAATTTCCTGGCCAATTCGCTGCAACACGGAAAACATCTTTGTGTCAAGGTCCATGTTTCCCTCCTGCCCGATGGCTGAGACCTGCCCCCTTGATGTGGAGGTCCCCGAGTCTTGTCACCTCCCATGTCGAGCCTGCCGCTGCCACTGATAAGCCCAGTGCCTGCGCCTCCGGGATAGCCTCCCGGATGATGACAACCTCTGGGGCCGTCCTGCACTTGCCCTTTAGCTTGGTGACTGCAATAACTCCATTGCCATTGGTCCTGTTGCTGAAGTGACCACCTCTGCTGATCCTCCTTCGAATCACGACTGTGACAGGGATGCAGTCTCCACCAGACTGGCTGCCATGGTCGTGATAGGTACACAGGGGGCCCTGGTGGTATCTGGGCTGGAAAACTGCAGGGAAGATGACTGGCGCACAGTGGAGGAAGAGGAGGAGGGGGTCACAGAAGCGGACAGCACACGTATGGAATTTATAACTATGAGCTGAGTTAGCCAGTCCATGAGGCGACAGACCACATTGTGATGATGTCCAAGCTCCCGAATGGAAGCCTGCACATCAACACGAATGGCACCTGTACGCCTCGTAATACCGTCCAGCTTCGGCTCAACCCTGTCACAAATCGCTTCATCTGCAGGTAGTGGAACATCTGTTTCCGTGGATGCATTCGCTACCTGTGGACGGGTCCGGCCTGAGACATGCCCGCAGGTGCATTCCGATGCAGTCGGAGAGTCAGGGACAAGGTCAATCACAGGCCCCTCCACAGTGACTTGCACTGCCTCCAGCCCCTGATCCTGGACTGTACCAGTCACACCTATCTCATCACCCTGGCCAGGCCCCATGTGCTGGGCTGATGTGGCCTCCTCCTCCTCCTCGTCCACCACCAACCTGGATTACTCCCCACTGTCTTCCGCATCAGATTGCCCTTGTGTGGTCTCACCTGTCCCTCCCACTGCCGAGGAACCCACAACCGACTTCACCCTCTTGGGCCTTACCTCAGCAGCTGCAGCCTTTGTTTCAGATATGGCACCAGTCTCCTCGCTCCCGGAAGATTTTGTTACCTGCAAGGATGACTGGGCCCCTCATCTCCGCCTGTTGGAGGCATCCCAGCTGCACTGCTCCACAGCGACAACTCCGTCCTCTTCCTCCGTCGTCGCTGTGGATAGGGAGACATTGAACACAAGCATCAGTATACCGAACACATGTCTGCATGACATAAAGCAAATGCACATGAGTAGCACTGTCAAACGTCACAACCATCATCACCCTCCTCAACACACAAGTCAGTGCAAGCAACACACATGCACAAACATGCATGTCATGTGTAACAAACATTCACATCCATGTACAAGGCACTGCAGGCACATCAGAGGAGGGGCTGAACCTCACATGCATCATGGTACATGCACATCTCATGCACACACATCACCTTCAAGTCATGTATCAGGCCATGTAGACCTCCAGTCACGGTGTACTTGGGGAAAACTGGGCCACATGAGTAAATCACGCATTGGGATGCTCATGTGTCATGCATCCATGGCGTTGGCCAGTCACACACTCACTACTCAGACACACGCACATGTACACCATGCATGTCCATGATGGTGACATAAGCACACATGTGTCACACCTCTCCATGCCCCAGTGCAGACACAGGTAAGCTAACTTGTGCACCTCGTTACATGCCGGTGCACATCACGCATTGCAACACAGAAACCATTGATGTGGGACACGCTTGAATGGACTCACATGCAGCACTGTCAGGGACATGCACACAGACATCTGTACAGGAGGCATGTCAGACATGAGGCCAAGGTGCACACTCCAGCCACACGTCAACATACACATGCACTATGGTGGGAAAGAACACATGAACACTTACCAGTCGACTCCAGATGGAGCACCAAATCCAAGACCTTGCCGTACATCGCTTGGTCAATGCGCTCCCAGATCCACATCTCATCGTTGGTTAACCAGCCCCGGCACCGGGCCTTGTTGAGGGTCCTGGACCCTAAGTCTTCCCAGCGCTTACGGACATGTTGATTGTTGCTGGGTGCCACTCCCTCCGCATTTATGGCACCCACGATGTCCGCCCAGATCTTACTCCGTCCTTCCTTTTCGTGTCACGATGGTCCAGGGAAGAGGGCATCATAATGCCCCAGGACTTGCTCCACCAGGAGAGAAGCTGACAGCCCTCTGCCTCTCTGCCGGGGGCTTGCCACTTGCCTCAGATGGTGTAGAGTTGGACATGGCAACCCCAGAGGCAGGAGTGGGTGGGCAAGGCGGTCCTGGGGCTGGGCTGTGGAATGGTGGTATGGCAGTCGAGAGTCTTCAGGATCAGCAGAGGTGGTCACAACAACAGGTTCCCTGGCAATGGATTCAGTGCAGGCACCAAAATGCAGAGCACTTGGGGAGCAGGCACACAGAGTGGGCTGGCAGCAGCAGATGGCTCATAGGAGGCAGCTCAGGGCAGTTGGAGGCAGGTGAATGGCCTTGTGGGCAGGAGCGTGGGTCTTCCGTGTGCTTTCGTATGGCCTGTCAGATGCAAAGTGACAGCGCACGTGCGGAAACAGCACGTTAGCGTGTAATCAGAGGAAAGGCCTTAAGTTATATGATGCGCGCTGGACGTTGGGCATTGACGTTCAGTACGGGTTATAGGTCTGCATAGGACAACAGTGAAATATATGTGCTTTTTGTGGAGACCATCACGTGAGATTCATATTTTTATGGGTTCACACGCAAATTGTTCACTACTGTGGCAGTGCGTACTTCTTGTTTTGGCGGGGGAGTTGCCTACGTGCACATGCACCTGTGTTTTTCCTCATTTTTCCAGGCAGACGGTGAGTCGCGCACGCATTTTTCCCACTGTGGTTCACCCTGTGTTTCGTGTACCCCATTGTCACGGTCATAGTAGCCTACATGTTCCCCGCGTATGCATTTTTTGTGTTCCTGGCTGCCACAGCGCACTGCAGGAAATGTTTTCATTGCACGTGGGCTACCGAGGGGTCGCGTGCACATTTGTTTTTGTTTTTGGGTTGCCTGAGCATTGTGTGACCCATTATGTTTCCCCAGGGGTCACATACAGCCTTGCAGGAGCACAGGGGTATGTCTTCCATCAGGTACCCTGCCCCCTTCACCCCAATTGCCCATGACAATTGTTTTCTGCACCTCCCATTGCGCTAGTACATCAGTGCCATAACTGGGAGGGCAACAAGTGGTAAGGGAGACAAAGCTGGGCGACCTCCCAGAGGTGGCCGCGGTGGGGGATGTGCCATGGTGGCCAAGGTGGACAAGGTGGGTGACGTGGCCAAGGTGGTCCATGAGGGCAGGGTGTCCAGGCACATGCAGGGACAGCTATGCTCCCCCAAAGCGGGTCAGGGTGATGCAGCTTCTGCTGCCATCCCCAGCACCCGTCAGACCCAACAAGCAGTGCCATCTGCTGTCACAAGCAGGCAGGGAGTGGAAGCTGCAGGGGCAGCTGCGCATCTACCGTCACCCAGCCAGCCCGGACTGGACTGGTCCCAGAACAGGCACAGGATTACTCACAGGCCGATTTCCGTGTTGGGAAGACAAAGGCACGTGTGGTGAAAGTTGCTGTCACCACACCACGTGGATCGGGGGTAGCAGTGTCATCTGCTGCCCTGAGCAGCCAGGGTGTGGAAGCTGCAGGGGCAGCTGCAGCCGATGCCACCCCGGCTCTGAGTCACCGAGCCAGCATGTGGTGGTCCCATGTGATGTTGGACTGATACGTGCTTGTTGTCATGCAGACTGCATACAAGCCATTTCCTGCACACGGAGGCAATCCTCATCACCACACCTGCTCCCTCCTTCCATGACAATCTCTGTGCAGACTCTCTTGGCCCTATTCTTGCTCCAACCTATGGTCGCGGATAGCCTGTGATTTTCCTACACTCACCTTCTATCGTCACATGATTGACGTCTCTGTGAGGTCACCCTGCAAGCTGTTCCTCCTCAGAGGCATTCTTCCTTACCTCTCCATCCCCCAGCAGCTCACTGTCTCCATGGGACTGGTGATTCCGATAGCAGACTACTGCAATTGGCAGTACCCAAATGTCTGAGAATATACACTCTTCCCTCTGCATCTCTGCCAGACCTGGACTGTGTGGAATGTCCTTTGGTCTTGGTGCAGGTTATCTCCCTCGGACTGTGCGGATGGTACAGGTTCACAGTGGCTATGAGTGTTCATTCCTGGACCCTGTCCATTCCCAGCAATTCCATTTGGGTCCTGGGCAAGCAATTCATTCAACTCCATCTCCAGTATTTGCTTCCTTCTCATGGTATTTGATCATCCCTTTCCTGCTCACTCAGGGTCAGTTGCTCCTGATGGCCATTAGTTTGGGGTTCTCGTCTGTGTCAAGCGGAAGCCTCCCTCTGGTACAGCCTCCCTGCCTCTACGCAACTGCTGTTGTTGCTTCTCTGGGTCTGGGGGAACTTCTGATGCTTCCTCGTGTGTTGTGCTTACTTTCCTCCTCTCCCCTGCTGTAGTCCCAGTTGACTGAAAGAATGCAAATGAAACCTGCCCACACTGTCTGCTCCAACACGGTACTCTGATCAAACATTTTGAGCCATGCACTGCCTCCAAGCCATCCCCCGCCCTTCGGGGTGGGGTTTACTGTATCCCTACAACCCACTGCCAACACTTTACACAGAATCACAGAATGACTGCACTTGCCATTACACTGCAATCAGTCCACGACATTCACATTACTGCCTCTGTGTTCTCAATGATAGTTGAGGCCGTGCACATGTACGGCACTGCACCCGCACGCTTCTGAACCCTGTTCTCCCCTTCCACATGCCTATTCACTTGCGTGATGTCAAAGTGACCTGTCATTGATGAATCCATGTGCCTTCATTCACTTTATTTCAACACCCTAGCGTTGTGGCCGCATGTGACAAATGTGTGTTTTATCGTAGTGATTTCC
Organism: Ambystoma mexicanum; assembly: GCF_040938575.1. Classification (NCBI taxonomy): domain Eukaryota; kingdom Metazoa; phylum Chordata; class Amphibia; order Caudata; family Ambystomatidae; genus Ambystoma; species Ambystoma mexicanum. The sequence continues at coordinate 835,618,802 of NC_090936.1, forward strand.
ATGTACTGTCTGATGACATGCAATTTACCTGGATCATGGACAGTAGTATTTAACTGCAAATTAACAGGGGGGTCCTGGGAGTCCTTCTGCCAGGCATTAGTCCTGGTTAGGAGAGACTTACCCAGATTCTTTAGCTCACCATCTTTCACAGAGAAAGATAGTGAGCTAAAGACTCTGGGAAAGTCTCTCGTAACCAGGGTTAATGTCTGGCAAAGGGATTCCCCAAGTTAATTTGCATTAGTATTTAACTTCCATCTGGGGCTGGTTAACAGTTCTGCCATGGCTATGCTACGTGCCATCTGTGTGTTGACATCTGTCATGTTTGTGTAAGGTCTATGCCAGTCACAAGCGTGTGTGTTATGCAGTTGCTATGCACCATGCAGTACATGTGTTGGTTTGCCATTTGACACTCATTCATGTCTGTTTTCAGGGTCCCGTTACATTACATTGACACTGCGTGCATGCCTGAGTTTGTGTCATGTGTGGCATGGCTGCTTCATGTGTTGGCTGTCAACACTGTAATACCTATGTGTGTGGCCCATGCTGTTAACATGTGTGCTCATGTCTTCTTTTGATTTTGTGCAGGTGATGAGGCACTGGAAGCATTTGAGGAGGAGGAGACGGCGTAGGGGATGGAGTAATCAGAACCCCAACCAGGCCCCAGTGGAGGGCATGGTGTGATAGCCCATGAAAATCCATTGGTGCTACAGACCATCCTGTCCAGGGCTGTTTCTAAGTACACCTCAGAGGAACCCTATGCTTCTGGTGTGGAATCGGAAATTGAACCCTCATTGCTGTCGCAGGTGGGTGATTCTGCTGTGGACGCTGTTCTGTCCGACACACCTGCAGTGGGGGTAGACCGCTCAAGGGGCCAGTCAGTGTTGGTACGTCTGTCTGTGGTGGTTACGGATGCAGGGTCCTGCTCCATACTACTTGCCCCTCTTCCTGGGGCAGCTCAGCAAGGGAGGAATGCAGTTCTGCAGCCACAGGCAGCACCAGCGCAGCAAGGGCCAGGTATCCTTGGGCCCGACAGGTGTGGTGTCTGGCAATGCGGTGGCCGTGTGCCACCCGGGAATACTGTGTGGGAGAATTCCATGTATGCCATTGCACAGCACCAGGGGCATCATGTGAGATGAAGGCTCAGGGCGTGGAAATGGTGGCCAATTCCATTCTACCCCCCCCCCCCGAAAAGCAGATGGAGCTCCAGCAGCAGGCATTGCGGTCCACATGTTGTTCGCACAGGTTGGACATGTTGGCTTCCAACAGTAACCGATGGGCTGAACTGGGGGCTCTGTGCACAGCCATTGCTGCAGAGGCCCAGAGGGATGCCCTGAGGGAAGAGAACTCCTCCCTCAGAACTACTCTGGCTGCACTTGATATGGGACGCAGTAGACAGGCAGAACAGCAGATGGAGCAGCTGACACACAACATCTCTGCTGAACTCCATGAAACCCAGGAGGAGATCTGTGCACCACGTGAGGCCTTGCAAGCAGAAATCCATACAATACGTGAGGTGCTGCATGGGGACCTTCGTACCATAATCATGCAGAATCAGACCTTTCAGACCTGCATGCTTTCTGCAATTGAGGAGCATACCAGGGCTATGCATGGTCAGCCTCCCTTGCCACGCTCACCTTCTAATGTTACACCAGAGGGTCCTCCCCCACCCCCAGTCCACCATGGCCGTTTTTTTATATTTTATTTTTTATTATTTGTCTAGTGTGCATTCATGTAACAGTGTGTTGCTTTATGTGGCACCCATAGGCATCCACTGTGTGTTCCGGCTGGGCCCATACAGGCTTGTCTCGTGTTTGTGGTTTTGGGTCCAGACACATTTGCCACTCCTGCTTCCCCTTTCCATGGGCATGCAAGGAGGGCAGCGTGTGACAGTAACTACAGAAGCATTGGACTTCCTTAATTTCTGTGGCCAGTCTGAAGTCCAACCTGTGTATACAGCCCTTGTGGGGATTCATGATTGTTTGACCAGTGCATGTTTAGCATGCATTTTGCTTTGGATATTGGTAAGTGTGTATTGTTTTATGTTACATCTTCATGTATTACCTTGCCTGTCTCCATCATTGATACCCTACATGCTGTATGTGTTACCCTGTCCCCTTTAGCTAGCAGAGACCCACTCAAGATGGAAGGGGTCCATGTGGTGGCTTTGTCACATTGAGGCACTTGTGCTTTTGTGATTGGTCACTGTCTGACATTTTCACTGTTGGGTCCTGTGTTTATGATATGTTATGCTGGTTAATGGATGTTCCTGTGTACGGTTTCATGTGTATGTGTCAGAGGGAATTGTTTGGGACATATTTCCATTTGTCAAAGTGAACATGATGTAATGGTTGGCACTTAAGTATAGGGCATTGTAGTAATCCAGTTTCAACATTAACATCAACATTAGTGCATTGGCAAGAGTGATGCAACTGGCTTTAGATAAGAATGGTCTACATGCCCTGATGAGTTTGCAGGTATAGGCAGTCGATGATACCATGGAATTGACGTGTTTCCTTAGTGTTAGATTGGATTCAAGGTAGAAACCTAACGTTTTTACCTCAGTCACTACTTTGGTTGCTTTTCCATCATTATTGAATGCAGTGTAGCTGGGGCTGAGTTTTTTTAGGTTAGAATCGGAACCCAGTATCAGGATCTCAGTTTTATTGTCATTCGGGCAGAGGCCATGTGATGCCATCCATGACTGAATGAGGAGGTATATCTTGTTTACCAAGGCTGTGTCCTCGCCAAAATTGCCCGAAAGAGGAATGAGGATCTGGGTGTCATCCGCATAATTAGTGTAGGTTACACCCAGTCTGTCCAATTTGTCAAATAGGGGCTTGTTAAATATGTTATACATAATAGGTGGGACACATGATCCCTGTGGCACGCCACAGGTAGTTTGGATTGGGTCTGCAGATGCTGAGGGGGAGAAGATTCTCATCGTTTTATTTGCTAGGAAGGACTGGACCTAGGCTATAGCATCACTCGAGAAATGGCAGCTGATGCAAGGTGTTTGCATAAAACTGCATGATCCACCAGGTCGAAGGCTGCCGACAAGTCAAGGAGGAGCAGTATAGTTGTTTTACCATTGTCCTTGATCTTGTCGATTTGGGGCTTTAAGTCAATTAATGCTGTTTCCGTGTCGTGTTGGGGTCGGATTGGCATGATACTAATAGAAGGTTCGCTTGAAGGTGGTTCTGAATTTGGAGATAAGCTACTCTGTCAATTATTTTCAGGAGGAAGGGGACCATGGTAATGGGTCTGTAATTAGTCTAGAATTTGTTTCCTCAGCAGCGGTAGAACGCAGGATTCTTTGAGGTTGTTTGGGAGAGTATTAGTCTTGAAGGAGGCATTCATTAGTTAAGAAATGAACAGCACTAATTTTCTGTCAGTGTCCTTGATGATTTGTGCCGGGCAATTGTCACTCTGGCAGTTCGAAGGCTTCAGGGAAAGTATAATTTTCTCAGTTTCTTGGATAGATATTTTATTGAATCTAAATGGAGAGAGAGTGCTGTGAGATTCTGTGGATAAGGTAGGTTGCAACACAGTGGAGAGCAGGGAGACTTTTATTTGCTATTTTGATTTGGAGGGTTACTATTTTATTATGAGCCAAAATAGGTGAAACAAAACAGCCGACGTGCGTTTCAACCGAAGTCTTACTCAAGGCAGTGGTGGTATGTCGGGAGGCTCGTGTTGGAGCTGTGTGGTGGTCACCTACGTCGGGATGCAAAAAAAGATGGCTGAGTAGCCGGATCTTGTCCTGAGATCGGCGAAGAAATCCAGCCGTAGTCATGCTGAAAATGAGTTACTGTGTGGTGGTCACCAATGCGGGTGACCACCACACAGCTCCAACATGAGCCTCCCGACATACCACCACTGCCTTGAGAAAGAATTTCGTTGAAATGCACGTCGGCTGTTTTGTTTCACCTATTTTGGCTCACAATGCCATATTGACTGGTTTTTGGTAGCATACACCAAATAAACACTATGTCTACAAACCTAAAGACTGGACCATTATTAGACAACAAAAGATACCCACCAAGCATCAATTACTTAGGAACCTTGTAGTTAGTTCGAGGACAAACCATGTACTAGGCAGCAGGCAAATGCCCAACCACAAACATAACGTGCGCAGGGGACCACGAGTCCCGAACCTACAACTCCACAACCTTTGAAACCTGGCTATTTTATTAGCAAGGGCATTCTAGATTCTGGTGCACCATTTCTTGTCCTTAGGGATATTGTCTGTGGATGGAATGGGGGCTTCCATTTCCCGGGTGATGGTAAATAAATCATTGGTGTTGGAGTTGGCCTTAGAGATTCTATGATTGAAGGTGTTTTTTTTTTTGCTAAGGAATATTTCTTTTGTGTACATGTTGGTAAAGTTAGTTAACTGAGCTTTGTTCTCATTTGTTTCACAAATACTGGAGCCATCTCGGGTCTGTGGGAATGGTGGTTGATTGAATGTAGTACGTCCACAATCAGTCCACTGAAAAGATATCTTGGAATTGCAGGATGACCTGTTTTAGCTTTTGTCTTTGCTCCTCAGTCTCACAGGCATCAGGAAGATTGATCCTTTCCTCGGCTACCTGCTTGAAACCTGGAAAGACCTCAGGCTTGGCAATTTGAGTGGTATCCTCTGGTTGGGTGGAGAGATCTCTTCTGATGGTGTTGACCTGGACAGGGGATTCGAGGTGGTGGTCCTCGTCTTTGAACACTACCTCCTCTCTCCTGTCACAGGACACCTCTTTCACACTGTATGGGAAGAAAGAGTACACCAGGAAACTCCCCCCATGCCTAGTAAAAATATTTTCTGGAGAAATACCATTGCTGATATCGAAACAATAGTTTGGGATTGGTGCCATGATTTCATTACATAATTCAATAGAATAATGTAGGGTATGAACCGCCATACCAATAACGGTGTCTGCGCCCAAAGCGATAATTCAAGGGTCGCTGCTATGTTTTAGGTCTACTAGTGGTGTTGGATTTAAATATAAATGGAAATGGGAATTCGGATGTATGTATGTGTCCTAATGTTTGAGTTTCTGTCCTTGCTTAATTTTGATGGTAAAAGTAAATTGTCACACCTGTCCTGAGATTGTAACCTCTTCTCACACTTGAACTTCAACCACATTAGGCAGCAATTGAGCTGACCGGAATGCTTTTTCAATTTTTTCAAAGCCCATGGGGTTACACCCCACTCTGGACCATGCTTTATTATTAAGTAGGTCCAAATTGATTGTGAATCAGTTGAGAATGTCCCTTCCCAGATAAAAGGTGGAATGGGCATCTCTCATGACCCAACAATTATGGTCTATACTTTTGTTGCCAATGGACATTTTTATCAAACACCTGCTAGGCAGGAGATTTTTGGAATCTGGGGGTTTCCATACCTACTTCCCATTTGTCAATAAATTCAAATGTGGGAATGGTATGATCTTTTGGGAGTTTCCTGATTAATTCTTTGCTGATGAAGCTCCTTCCATTATTCAGGCATATTCTGGTGAGCACCAGTTCCTCTCCCTCATTTACCTGAATAGGAAAAAACAACTGCTCACCCTTTTTCTGAATGTCTGTTAGACTTTGAGCAGGCTCGTCCTTACCTGGTTTCATGGGATTAATGTTTTCTTACGATTTTGTACTGGTGTAACATTTTAGGGTGTTCACTTCCAGTGTGGATTGCCACTTAAAACTGGGAGGAAGGTTGATTTCCAAGAATGGAGAAAGGTTCCCATCACAAGTTTGTTCTCCTACAGAGATGACATTGATGGCTGGGACTTGGTTATTTTTTAAATGGAACTTTACATTCTTAGAACATTTATCAATTAAGTGACAGGTACTATTCAGGCTTATACAGTTTCTACTAATTTTTAATTTGATAGGGCAGTTAGTCTGAGTCCAGAGGACCTTGTTTACACAGTCGATCAGAGGTGATAACTTCCTCAGGAGATCGTTACCCAGTAAACAAAGTGTGCCCTCTGGAGTCACAAATATCACCGGATGTTTCAGCTGGTGCCATCCAATTTTTATGTCAGATCTGCAGTCCCTTTGACGGAAATATAATTCCTGTGGAAATAATAGAGTTGTCCGGGAAGTGGTTTGAGTAGAATATGGTGGCCCTCCCCCAGCCTGAGTTTAGTTGGTCAAAGGCCATTTTTCACAGGAGGGTGGATTGGGATCCAGTATCCACCAAAGCCGATAATTCACATTGACCCTGCATCTTGACCGGTGCATACAATCATCCGTCTTTCTCCTCCAAGGTGAGAAAGTGAGTTATTTTACAGCTAGTGGTCATTTTCTTAATATTGAACTCCACATTGTGTGATCTTGGACTTTTTTCTGTGTCAGAGTTTGTGAATCTGTTAAAAAAAACCTTGCAACTCGCAATGGGCATTGATGGGGAATCCTCCTTTTCCACAGCTCCTTGACTGTCCCCTGTTAGCGGGAAACAGATCTCAAAAACTGTTATGAGAAAGGACACCCCCTCTGTTTTACTTCTGCGTGGCTCACATGTTTGGAGTTGAATAGTTTCTGGTTCTGGGTCGGTCTCCATACTTACCCTGTCCCCCCTTTTTTGAAAGAGAAGGTCTGCTTACCTGAATACTACAGGGAACATTCTCTTTCAAAGGGGATAATCCGGAGATCCTCCACAGTGTGTGTTCTTCTTTGGCCTCTCCTACTTACTCTTTGCTCTTTGGGTTTTAAAATTTCAGGGGTAGAATAGACTCGTTCAGGCTGAGAGGTTTTTAGAGGTTCTGTTTGGGAGAGAAAGGAAGCGTCCCCAAGGGCTTGGCATCTCCTCTCCAGCCAGGCCCTCTCCTCCAGAGCCTATGGTGTGTCAGAGGTTCCCACCCATCATTTCCCCCTGGGGCATCAGACCTCGGCGTTGGGGAATTCTGGGAAGCAGTGTTAGGGTGAGAGTTGAACTGAACCCTCAGCATGCACCCCAGATCGTTTGCCAGTTGCTGGACCTGTCGCTCCAGTTGCAAGATCTTGTCTGGGTGGTAGGGAAGTCTCAAGTCATACCTCTGCTGCTTCTGAAAGGGGTAGCTGTCCCTTCTCCCGGAGTAGCTTGGTTACTGGACATTACCCCCATAATTTTCGATCCTGAATCTCCCTTCTCCCGGGTTCAGGGAACTATTGTCCTGGAACGGGGGAGAGAGAGGAGGATTGTTTTGGAAGTTCTGGGGAAGAAGTTCAGATTGGGAGGTGGAGTGATACTTCTCTCCTGAGGGAAGTTTGGAGGGAAGTTTCCTGGGGAAGTATTTACCTGATTAGTTTCCCCCCTTGGTTCAGGGGGGTGTATACACACCCCAGGATTGGTTTAGTACACTTGTACCTAGGACTTATATAGGTGCCAGGGTCAGAGGGATCCGTGTTCTGGGCCCCCACCTGACTACCATTTGATTAGGCTGGGTTGGGAGGGGTCCCTTCTGATTCCATTTTGCTTGTTGGCAGGAGGTCTACTTTTAGGACCCCATCACTAGATCCAATGGAGGTGTAGAGGAGCAGCCGAATGCCTCTGCAGGAGGTCCCGCTCCCTTACTGCCTATATGTTAGAAACTTGAACGTGTACCTTGTTGGACGCCAGTAGCTGTGACTATACCACAACAAGTGTTTGAGAAAAGATATCCATTAAGAAACCCATACCAGATGTATGGTCAAAGGGATGACAGTCTCTTGGAAGAGATCCCCAAAGGAATATGAAAAATAGATAAAGAGAAGCTGGTGACATCACAAGAAGTGGGGGTAACACACTGAGAAGATAATAAGGAGAAGATGTATTAAACTTATAGAAGCTGATGACGAAATAAGGGATTGAATGAACGTTATTAAGCAAAGAGAAGACTGCGCATATATGTGTGACGTACTGAAGAAAATAAAAGCTGCTGTTCAAAGAATGTATGGACGCAGCAAAGCAAGTAGACCAAGTGATCATAGAAGCTGGCTCTACGTAGTGAATAGACTGCAGACAAAGCCGCCATTGTAACTGGACATCAGTGGCATCATTTTAGTAAACTCAAACCAACTGAGAAAGAAGGATCGAGAGCTGTGCATGTCACGGCAGGGAATTAGCTCAAGATTGTGAAATAAAAGCGAGAAAGGCTGCCTGGCTTGGTGTCAAGACTGGAAGCAGCCACAAACTGGCTATCTGTTCTCAAAGGCAGAAAGCATGAGAAGTTGGGTCATCTCTGAATTAAGGTACAAGGAAAGAACAGCATGAGTGCCAAGTTTAATGCTATAAAAACAGCTGAATTGTGGTTGGGCTGTAACGTGAACCAAGGATGGAAATAGGAGTTGGGCATGTCAACCAGAACTGTGATAAGCATGTACCCATACTCCCTTTTATTCCCAAGAGAAGAGAAACTGCTGCAATGCCAAGTTCAAAGACAGTCTGTATGGCAGAAGGCATGGCTGATGAGAGATGCGGGGCTAATTGGGTGGGAAGCAAAAGTCATGCCCACCCCCTGGCACCTGGGTCTGAGCTTACGTGCTGCTAGTGAACCGAATATTCCAGACAAGGCACAAGCGTGCTAACCAATTATAGAAGGCCATATAAAAAAAGGCCTTATAGTTTAAGAACCAATAGTATTCTGCATAAGTGTTGAGGATGACTTGCAATAGAGGCAGGCTTAAGTTGTCCACATGATAGTAGATGTCCTATCCCCACCCAACCCCTTTTAGAAAGTGTACTTAGATGTTCCCCTTGAGCCAACCACAACTCCCTGTAGGTTTTGCTACGTAGTATGAGATCACTTATGACAAGTATTTAATATAAAGGATTGTGTTTATGTGATTTGCGCTGAGAGAATACATTCGGAGGTCTGTTGATGTCTGTTGTAACTCCTTGTTTTAGACAATTGATAATAAAACAGTTGAACCAATTTTACCAAACTTCCGGTCGGTCTGCAGAAGCTCGAAGCATCTGATTATTTCATGTAAGAGTTATTCTGTATCCCATCCATTGCATGACATGTTACTGATTAAGGACCTTAAATTCTGAGTTTAATGACAGTATTTCTACTCTCAGCAGGCTTCTGGACATCATAAATCTTGGTGGCCTGTTTAATCACCCAATTCAGGGTCCTATGCTCATGAAAGTCTGCACCAAAGTGAGTCATTTTGTATTTGGGGATAGCATGGAAACATGAAGTTATGAACTCCCTACTATTTCACCCAGCATGAATTCTGGGAAAATGCCTGCTTTAACCCCGGAACAAACTCCCTATGCACCTGATCTTCCCCACACTGCAAGTTATATGCAGCCTTACAGGTCTCTTGTGTGTTCCTATTGGTAGACATTTTTTTCAATATGACCACCTTATAAATGGACCATTTATGATGATCCTTGTCCTCCAGACTTGAAAAGAAACAGGAGTACTCAGGTGAGAACGTCCATTTTGCAAATGCTATACAATTCACATCATTCCTGATCATTCCTGATCTGGAATGATGCCATAATCTGCTCATAAAGTTCCAGGTGCTCCCACACCGAATATTTGGCATTCTTGTATGGGGTCAGAAAGCTCTTTGTGGCCTTGATTTGTCTTATTGGGCCTTTCACAAAACCCTTGCTCTACTTTGCTGTCTTTTTCTTCCTCTGCACCTGAGGCCATTCACCTTCTGACTCAGAGCTGCTAGTGGTACTCCCTTCGCTGTCTTCTAGGCGCTGCCTATCTCTATGAGACTGAGAATATCTCCCAGAACCACAGGGTCTGGACTCCTCTTGCCTGAACAAAAGTGAACTCTCAGGGTCACTCTCCCTGGAGTTCCTTTCAGGCCCAGGATAGAACCCAGTTTCCTCATCCCTCCTACCAGGGAGTCTGGGAAATTCCCCTGTTCCCCTGAATATACAGAGGTTTTTCGAATGCCCTTTCTAGGCTGAGGGTCTGGCGTTTCTCCTTCAGCAAAGTGGGCAAGGTGGTGTCTTTATAGTCACATCTTCAGCCAATCTAACTCCCTAACTTTCTCCTCATAAGAGTTTTCATGGTCTGAAGTAGTTACCATATGATTCCTTACTTCCCAGGACACACTGGTTGAGCCACTTTCCCTTCTGTGTGGTAGAGATGAATATTCATCAATATCAGACAGAGACTTGCCTTCTTGATTAGTTGGACTGGACCTGGGTAAGTCTAACTGCCTCATGTCGCCCTGTTCTTGATAGGTGGCAGGCATGAGGTCAGTTCCTATTTTTGCGTGAGAGGTAGTAAATGACTGGCATGAGGCCCCTGCTGGGAGAGGTGCCACAGCTTGATCGATGTGCCTTGTTCCATATCCTGATTGGTCCGGGTGCCTTAGGTCCTGTTTATAATTTTTGATTTCCTTGGTTAGATCTCACACCTTTGTCTCTATTTATTTGCTATTGGCAGTCAGAAAACTGGCTTTTTAATTTTGACTCTAAGGCCTCATTAGTGTCAAGCACCCTGCTCTGAGCTACCAACCAATCTTTTGTTTGCTGCACCGCATGCTGAAGTGATACATTCTCCCGCTCTGAGCCTTGTATGCAGCGAGCATATTTAAGGCACTTTTCCTTCAGGAGAACAAGCTCTGTCTCTTGTTCATCCCTACATTTTGCTGCCTCCAGTAGTTCAGTTTCTATTTGCCTAACTCGCTCTGCTAACTCATTCCTTTCTTCTCTAATTCTGGTCAGTTCCTGGGAACCTGACTGTTCCTTTTCTATATCCATTTCCAACTAATTTATCCTCTGTAATAGGATGCTATTATCCTGATTCAAGAGGTCTTTTTCCTGAGCCAGCTGTGTCCTCTATTTTTCAGAGTACTTACATGTTCATGTATCTGATCAAAGTAATTTTGGGAATCAACCCCTTTAATAATAATTGACTATTTTCAGTTTTCAATTGTTTTATTTCTGATTGGAATACTATATTGTCCTCCAAAAAGTCTCTATTTTGGTCAGGCTGGTAATTTAGCTTGTGTTGCAGTGCGCACAGATTTTCTACACACTCTTTTTGTGCATTTTTCAGTGCAAACAACGGTGTTTCACTCTCTGCATCTTTGAGTTGTTGAACAAGATCATGGGCCTGTTACAGGTCTCCATCCTGATTCATCCGTCTACCCTCACTATTTTGCCAACGCTCCTCTACTTACCGTAAACGACACCATTACTGAGCAGTTAGCTGAGCCATTTGTATCTGTTCATCACAATGCACTGTTTAACTAGCTATTTATAAGAGAAACGCAGGGGTAACTCCCCCAAAATGTACCTTACCGCATGGTTTGGACTTGTTCATTGTCATCACTCCCTCATGTAGTCTTTGGGATGATTAGCACATTTGCCACTCCTGCCACAAAGTCTTACCTGCAGATCTGGTTCCTGCAGATATTTTCTGTCTCTTTGTCTTGAGCGGGGACAATGTAAGTAGAGATACGGGCCATCCTGGCCAGTCACCACCTCGCCAGCCTACGACAAAGGGGGAGACAGGGGGGAGCACCCAAGCCACTGGGGAAACACCCATAAAGGGCATACAAAAAACCAATGCAGTCAGCAGGAACCGTGGAATTAAGTAAGGTAGCAGGATCACCCAGCAAGGTGGATAATCAGGCACATTATTCCTGGAAGGAGGAGGGGTACAGAGGAGACCACGAAGGGAAGGGCAAAAGATACTGAATACATTCCAAGAGGGTCCAGGAACAAACAGGAAGCAGACAATAAGGAAAAAAAAAAAGGTCAATGACTCACAATGGAATCACAGGGTAAACAGTAGAAGGAGGTTTCAGACCCGGCAGCAGTATGACTTCTGCTGAGGTTTGTGACACAAGAGGAGAAGCCGGCAGTGGTAAAAATGCTATCAGATGTATTGAGACCTTTCCCAGCTCCAACCTTGCTTTGCCAACCACCGGGTCGCTATGACAATACTCTTTATGCCCTTCCACTGAAAATGTTCACCAGCGGACACTATTCGCAAATGCTTGGCTCAGATGAAGAGACTGAATCTACTGTTATTTAAAATGTCATATGACCAGGGCACACAAGAACATGTGCCTGTCGCATTGCTGTGCAATCAGCTACTACATACAGGGCCCAATTAAAAGAATCCAGCGCAGAAGCACCGCAAGGGCAGCGCACAGAGAAGGAGCATGCGCCCACGTATTCATGGATTTCCCAAGCCATTTCTAGCTCTGGGGCAGTGAACATCCAGCAGCACCAGTTACGCCCCCAACATGCCCCCGTGCACAGACAAAAGCATTGAAATGCCCAATACATCGCAAGGGCTGAGTCATCCGTGGCCCAGCACACAGACCCCCTCCATCGTAATTGCTTGAAAAATCAGAGTGTACCCTGCTCAGAGCAGCCAAATCGCGTGGAAATGGCCGGATTACACCTGTGAATTTGCGTTCCCCACTTGCGTCAGCCAAATCGGGTGTAAAGGGCTGCACGTACCCCTGCAAATTCCTCTACCCCGCTCGTTCCAGCAAAATTGCGTGGAAAGGGCCGAGCGTAACCCCACGAAATTGTGTACCCCGCTCGTGGCAGCCAAAATCAGTTGTAAAGGGGTGCAGGTACCCCCGTAAATTTGCATACTCTGCTCGTGCCAGCCAAATCACGTGCAAAGGTCCATGCATAGCTCTGCAAAATTGAGTACCCCGCTCGCGGCAGCCAAATCGTGTGTAAAGGGCTGCACGTACCCCCGCAAATTCACGTACCCTGCTCGCGCCAGCCAAATCATGTGGAAAGGGCCGCACGTACCCCTGCGAAATCACGTACCGAGCTTGCGACAGCAAAATCACGTGCAAAGGGCCGCGCGTACCCCCACGAATTTGCATACCCAGTTTATGCCAGCCCAATCGCGTGTAAAGGGCCACGCGTGCTGCCATCAGGTGCGAACACACCCCGCAGGCAGTCCACACCACAAGGGTCCCCCAACACCTGGGACCATACCCCGCAGGCAGTCCACAGCACTAGGGACCCCCCATCACCCATAACCATACCCCGCACGCAGCCCACACCACAAGGAACCCCCCAACACCCGTGAACATACCCCACAGGCAGCCCACCTGTCACCATACCCCGCAGGCAGTCCACAGCACTAGGGACCCCCCATCACCCATAACCATACCCCGCACGCAGCCCACACCACAAGGGACCCCCCACCAACCGTGACCATACCCCGCAGGCAGCCTACACCACAAGGGACCCCATTACCCATGACCATACCCCACAGGCAACCCACACCGCAGGGGATCCCCCACCACCGTGACCATACCCCACAGGCAGTCCACACCACAAAGGACCCCCCAAAACCCATGACCATACCCCACAGGCAGAACCACCTGTAATCACACCAAACAGGCAGCCCACCAGTCACCATACCCTACATGCAGCCCACACCACAAGGGATCCCCCATTACTGCAGGCAGCCCACACCACAAGGGAACCCCACCACCCATGACCATACCCCACAGGCAGCCCACACCACAAGGAACCCCCCATCACCTGTGACCATACCCCACAGATAGCTCACCCATGACCATACCCCGTAGGCAGGCCCTGACTCATGTCCCCCCAACCCCCACCAGTGACAGCAACCTGCAGGCAGGCCCCGACTCATGTCCCCCCACCAGTGATGACAACCTGCAGGCAGGCCCTGACTCATGACACCCCACCCCCCACATTTGCACACCATGCAATCATGTAGCATATGTCCACCAAATCAAAACACATGCTGCACCCACACGGTGCACCTCAACACTCATCCATTGTTCCTGCTCCCCATTACATGCCCCATGGCATGGGAATCACATCCTCACAGATGCATGCATGTTTGCACACACATGAACAACATTGCTAAACAGCAGGGACACATAATGCAAATAAGGAAGATTGAAACATGCACCAAAACATTGGGAGCAGACACCACTTGCACTCCAACGTATAAACATGTATTAATGATCCAGAATCAAAATGAAACACAAAAAAATCAAACCAGTGTAATATGGTGATACAAAATGAAAATGAAATGCCAATCTGGAAAAAAAGTAGTGATGAAAAAATGAAAGAATCCAAATAGTGGTCCATGCTGCATATGAAAATGCAAAGAAAAATCTGAATAAAACCGTTGCTCCATGGAAAAAAATAAATGTGATGAAAAACTATATACAAAGGTCACGGGTCCATGATCGGGAAAAATGCAAGAACATCCTAAATCTACTACAAAAAAAATATATACAATATGCGGAGCAAATTCCATGAACTCCAAATTAAAACAAAATAAAGGAAACCTAACCCTAATGAACAATTTACAAAGGCAGCGGGCTAGTCCTACAACTCACCATTTCCCCCCTAAGAGTTCCTGCCAGGGAATAATCGAACTCTGCATCTATCTCCCTGAGGCGGGCCTCTGCTCTCCCCTCGAGGGCCTGCAGGGACTCCATCGCGCTCCTCTCAAACTTCCTGCGAGACTCCTCGATGAACTCAGCCTGCCTCTCTGCCCGACGCAGAGTGTTCTCTGCCCTGGCGATGGTGAGTCGTGCCCCCTGTGCCCGCTGCCACTCTGCTCCGATTTGCTGGCCAATTCGCTGCAACACGGAAAACATCTTCGTGTCAAGGTCCATGTTTCCCTCCTGCCCGATGGCTGAGACCTGCCCCCTTGATGTGGAGGTCCCCGAGTCCTGTCACCTCTCACGTCGAGCCTGCTGCTGCCACTGATAAGCCCAGTGCCTGCGCCTCCAGGACAGCCTCCCGGATGATGACAACCTTTGGGGCCGTCCTGCACTTGCCCTGTAGCTTGGTGACTGCACTAACTCCATTGCCATTGGTCCTGTTGCTGCAGTGACCACCTCTGCTGATCCTCCTTCGAATTACGACTGTGACAGGGATGCGGTCTCCACCAGACTGGCTGCCATGGTCGTGACAGGTACACAGGGGGCCCTGGTGGTATCTGGGCTGGAAAACGGCAGGGAAGACGACTGGCGCACAGTGGAGGAAGAGGAGGAGGGGGTCACAGAAGCGGACGGCACACGTATGGAATTTATAACTATGAGCTGAGTTAGCCAGTCCATAAGGCGACAGACCACATTGTGATGATGTCCAAGCTCCCGAATGGAAGCCTGCACATCAACACGAATGGCACCTGTACACCTCGTAATACCGTCCAGCTTCGGCTCAACCCTGTCACAAATCGCTTCATCCGCAGGTAGTGGAAGATCTGTTTACGTGGATGCATTCGCTACCTGTGGACGGGTCCGGCCTGAGACATGCCCGCAGGTGCATTCCGATGCAGTCGGAGAGTCAGGGACAAGGTCAGTCACAGGCCCCTCCACAGTGACTTGCACTGCCTCCAGCCCCTGATCCTGGACTGTACCAGTCACACCTATCTCATCACCCTGGCCAGGCCCCATGTGCTAGGCTGATGTGGCCTCCTCCTCCTCCTCGTCCACCACCAACCTGGATTACTCCCCACTGTCCTCCGCATCGGATTGCCCTTGTGTGGTCTCACCTGTCCCTCCCACTGCCGAGGAACCCACAACGACTTCACCCTCTTGGGCCTTACCTCAGCAGCTGCAGCCATTGTTTCAGACATGGCACCAGTCTCCTCACTCCCGGAAGATTTTGTTACCTGCAAGGATGACTGGGCCCTGCATCTCCGCCTGTTGGAGGCATCCCAGCTGCACTGCTCCACAGCGACAACTCCGTCCTCTTCCTCCGTCGTCGCTGTGGATAGGGAGACATTGAACACAAGCATCAGTATACCGAACACATGTCTGCATGACATAAAGCAAATGCACATGAGTAGCACTGTCAAAGGTCACAACCATCATCACCCTCCTCAACACACAAGTCAGTGCAAGCAACACACATGCACAAACATGCATGTCATGTGTAACAAACATTCACATCCATGTACAAGGCACTGCAGGCACATTAGAGGACGGGCTGAACCTCACATGCATCATGGTACATGCACATCTCATGCACACACATCACCTTCAAGTCATGTATCAGGCCATGTATGTATCAGGCCATGTAGACCTCCAGTCACGGTGTACTTGGGGAAAACTGGGCCACATGAGTAAATCACGCATTGGGATGCTCATGTGTCATGCATCCATGGCGTTGGCCAGTCACACACTCACTACTCAGACAAACGCACATGTACACCATGCATGTCCATGATGGTGACATAAGCACCCATGTGTCACACCTCTCCATGCCCCAGTGCAGACACAGGTATGCAAACTTGTGCACCTCGTTACATGCCGGTGCACATCACGCATTGCAACACAGAAACCATTGATGTGGGACACGCTTGAATGGACTCACATGCAGCACTGTCAGGGACATGCACACAGACATCTGTACAGGAGGCATGCCAGACATGAGGCCAAGGTGCACACTCCAGCCACACGTCAACATACACATGCACTATGGTGGGCAAGAACACATGAACACTTACCAGTCGACTTCAGATGGAGCACCAAATCCAAGACCTTGCCGTACATCGCTTGGTCAATGCGCTCCAGGATCCACATCTCATCGTTGGTTAACCAGCCCCGGCACCGGGCCTTGTTGAGGGTCCTGGACCCTAAGTCTTCCCAGCGCTTACGCACATGTTGATAGTTGCTGGGTGCCACTCCCTCCTCATTTATGGCACCCACGATGTCCACCCAGATCTTACTCCGTCCTTCCTTGTCGTGTCACGATGGTCCAGGGAAGAGGGCATCATAATGCCCCAGGACTTGCTCCACCAGGAGAGAAGCTGACAGCCCTCTGCCTCTCTGCCGGGGGCTTGCCACTTGCCTCAGATGGTGTAGGGTTGGACATGGCAACCCCCGAGGCAGGAGTGGGTGGGCAAGGCGGTCCTGGGGCTGGGCTGTGGAACGGTGGTATGGCAGTCGAGAGTCTTCAGGATCAGCAGAGGTGGTCACAACAACAGGTTCCCTGGCAATGGATTCAGTGCAGGCACCAAAATGCAGAGCACTTGGGGAGCAGGCACACAGAGTGGGCTGGCAGCAGCAGATGGCTCATAGGAGGCAGCTCAGGGCAGTTGGAGGCCTGTCAGATGCAAAGTGACAGCGCACGTGCGGAAACAGCACGTTAGCGTGTAATCAGAGGAAAGGCCTTAAGTTATATGATGCGCGCTGGACGTTGGGCATTGACGTTCAGTACGGGTTATAGGTCTGCATAGGACAACAGTGAAATATATGTGCTTTTCGTGGAGACCGTCACGTGAGATTCATATTTTTATGGGTTCACACGCAAATTGTTCACTACTGTGGCAGTGCGTACTTCTTGTTTTGGTGGGGGAGTTGCATACGTGCACATGCACCTGTGTTTTTCCTCATTTTTCCAGGCAGACGGTGAGTCGCGCATGCATTTTTCCCACTGTGGTTGACCCTGTGTTTCGTGTACCCCATTGTCACGGTCATAGTAGCCTACATGTTCCCCGCGTATGCATTTTTTGTGTTCCTGGCTGCCACAGCGCACTGCAGGAAATGTTTTCATTGCACGTGGGCTACCGAGGGGTCGCGTGCACATTTGTTTTTGTTTTTGGGTTGCCTGAGCATTGTGTGACCCATTATGTTTCCCCAGGGGTCACATACAACCTTGCAGGAGCACAGGGGTATGTCTTCCATCAGGTACCCTGCCCCCTTCATCCCAATTGCCCATGACAATTGTTTTCGGCACCTCCCATTGCGCTAGTACATCAGTGCCATAACTGGGAGGGCAACAAGTGGTAAGGGAGACAAAGCTGGGCGACCTCCCAGAGGTGGCCGCGGTGGGGGATGTGCCATGGTGGACAAGGTGGACAAGGTGGGTGACGTGGCCAAGTTGGTCCATGAGGGCAGGGTGTCCAGGCACATGCAGGGACAGCTATGCTCCCCCAAAGCGGGTCAGGGTGATGCAGCTTCTGCTGCCATCCCCAGCACCCGTCAGACCCAACAAGCAGTGCCATCTGCTGTCACGAGCAGGCAGGGAGTGGAAGCTGCAGGGGCAGCTGCGCATCTACCGTCACCCAGCCAGCCCGGACTGGACTGGTCTCAGAACAGGCACAGGATTACTCACAGGCCGATTTCTGTGTTGAGAAGACAAAGGCACGTGTGGTGAAAGTTGCTGTCACCACACCACGTGGATCGGGGGTAGCAGTGTCATCTGCTGCCCTGAGCAGCCAGGGTGTGGAAGCTGCAGGGGCAGCTGCAGCCGATGCCACCCCGGCTCTGAGTCACCGAGCCAGCATGTGTTGGTCCCATGTGATGTTGGACTGATACGTGCTTGTTGTCATGCAGACTGCATACAAGCCATTTCCTGCACACGGAGGCAATCCTCATCACCACACCTGCTCCCTCCTTCCATGACAATCTCTGTGCAGACTCTCTTGGCCCTATTCTTGCTCCAACCTATGGTCGCGGATAGCCTGTGATGATCTTCCACTCACCTTCTATCGTCACATGACTGACGTCTCTGTGAGGTCACCCTGCAAGCTGTTCCTCCTCAGAGGCATTCTTCCTTACCTCTCCATCCCCCAGCAGCTCACTGTCTCCATGGGACTGGTGATTCCGATAGCAGACTACTGCAATTGGCAGTACCCAAATTTCTGAGAATATACACTCTTCCCTCTGCATCTCTGCCAGACCTGGACTGTGTGGAATGTCCTTTGGTCTTGGTGCAGGTTATCTCACTCGGACTGTGCAGATGGCACAGGTTCACAGTGGCTATGAGTGTTCATTCCTGGACCCTGTCCATTCCCAGCAATTCCATTTGGGTCCTGGGCAAGCAATTCATTTAACTCCATCTCCAGTATTTGCTTCCTTCTCATGGTATTTGATCATCCCTTTCCTGCTCACTCAGGGTCAGTTGCTCCTGATGGCCATTAGTTTGGGGTTCTCGTCTGTGTCAAGCGGAAGCCTCCCTCTGGTAAAGCCTCCCTGCCTCTACGCAACTGCTGTTACTGCTTCTCTGGGTCTGGGCGAACTTCTGATGCTTCCTCGTGTGTTGTGCTTACTTTCCTCCTCTCCCCTGCTGTAGTCCCAGTTGACTGAAAGAATGCAAATGAAACCTGCCCACACTGTCTGCTCCAACACGGTACTCTGAGCAAACATTTTGAGCCATGCACTGCCTCCAAGCCATCCCCCGCCCTTCGGGGTGGGGTTTACTGTATCCCTACAACCCACTGCCAACACTTTACACAGAATCACAGAATGACTGCACTTGCCATTACACTGCAATCAGTCCACGTCATTCACATTACTGTCTCTGTGTTCTCAATGATAGTTGAGGCCGTGCACATGTACGGCACTGCACCCACACGCTTCTGAACCCTGTTCTCCCCTTCCACATGCCTATTCACTTGCGTGATGTCAAAGTGACCTGTCATTGATGAATCCATGTGCCTTCATTCACTTTATTTCAACACTTTATTTGTGGCCGCATGTGACACATGTGTGTTTTATCGTAGTGATTTCCATGTACTGTCTAATGACATGCAATTTACCTGGATCATGGACAGTAGTATTTAACTGCAAATTAACAGGGGGGTCCTGGGAGTCCTTCTGCCAGGCATTAGTCCTGGTTAGGAGAGACTTACCCAGATTCTTTAGCTCACCATCTTTCACAGAGAAAGATAGTGAGCTAAAGACTCTGGGAAAGTCTCTTGTAACCAGGGTTAATGTCTGGCAAAGGGATTCCCCAAGTTAATTTGCATTAGTATTTAACTTCCATCTGGGGCTGGTTAACAGTTCTGCCATGGCTATGCTACGTGCCATCTGTGTGTTGACATCTCTCATGTTTGTGTAAGGTCTATGCCAGTCACAAGCGTGTGTGTTATGCAGTTGCTATGCACCATGCAGTACATGTGTTGGTTTGCCATTTGACACTCATCCATGTCTGCTTTCAGGGTCCCGTTCCATTACATTGACACTGCGTGCATGCCTGAGTTTGTGTCATGTGTGGCATGGCTGCTTCATGTGTTGGCTGTCAACACTGTAATACCTATGTGTGTGGCCCATGCTGTTAACATGTGTGCTCATGTCTTCTTTTGATTTTGTGCAGGTGATGAGGCACTGGAAGCATTGGAGGAGGAGGAGATGGTGTAGGGGATGGAGTAATCAGAACCCCAACCAGGCCCCAGTGGAGGGCATGGTGTGATAGCCCATGAAAATCCATTGGTGCTACAGACCATCCTGTCCAGGGGTGTTTCTAAGCATACCTCAGAGGAACCCTATGCTTCTGGTGTGGAATTGGAAATTCAACCCTCATTGCTGTCGCAGGTCGGTGATTCTGCTGTGGACGCTGTTCTGTCCGACACACCTGCAGTGGGGGTAGACCCCTCAAGGGGCCAGTCAGTGTTGGTACGTCTGTCTGTGGTGGTTACGGATGCAGGGTCATGCTCCACACTACTTTCTCCTCTTCCTGGGGCAGCTCAGCAAGGGAGGAATGCAGTTCTGCAGCCACAGGCAGCACCAGCGCAGCAAGGGCCAGGTATCCTTGGGCCCGACAGGTGTGGTGTCTGGCAATGCGGTGGCCGTGTACTGTGTGGGAGAATTCCATGTATGCCATTGCACAGCACCAGGGGGCATCATGTGAGATGAAGGCTCAGGGCGTGGAAATGGTGGCCAATTCCATTCTACCCCCCCCCTCCCGAAAAGCAGATGGAGCTCCAGCAGCAGGCATTGCGGTCCACATGCTGTTCGCACAGATTGGACATGTTGGCTTCCAACAGTAACCAATGAGCTGAACTGGGGGCTCTGCGCACAGCCATTGCTGCAGAGGCCCAGAGGGATGCCCTGAGGGAACAGAACTCCGCCCTCAGAACTACTCTGGCTGCACTTGATATGGGACGCAGTAGACAGGCAGAACAGCAGATGGAGCAGCTGACACACAACATCTCTGCTGAACTCCATGAAACTGTCATGATGCCTACCTCTAAGGAGCCAGGCCGGGCCCAGCAACCCCAGAGGCAGACATCATTTTCCCCAGGGAAGTCTCAGCGGGCCCAAGTCGGGGCCCTTTGGACTCAGTCCTGGCGCCTTAGGCGCCAGGCTCATAGCGGACCCCAGTCCTGGCGCCTTAGGCGCCAGGCTCATAGAAGAGGATATGTGTTTAAGTGCTTGGGTGCACACTTACCTGATGCAGACCTTGCTGCTTCATCCAGGCCCTCTTGAGGCCTGAATGGGACTACTTAACCTGTAGGACTACTTCACCACCCGGGTGTGGTCGGGGAAGGATACATACCTGATTGGTGGAAGGATACATACCAGGAACTTCTTCCAAGGCTATTTAAACCCCACCCGAACAGCCACACATGCTTCGCGTTGTTCTGCACCTAGCAGCTGGACGCTCACTGTGTCAGCTCCTGCATCCTGACTTCAGCCACGCCTGCCAGCACCCTGGAACACCTGCAAGGGGAGAAAGGAAGAGAATAGGAGAAGAAAAGCCCTTACCTGCTAAATCTGCATCCCGGAGTCATTTCTCCAACGGCCCTGAAAAGGAAGACATCATTTTGAAGGCATTTCGTTTCGATCGCTGCAGCGCTGGATTTTACTCACCTTTGCAAGGCGCTTCCATCTTCAGCAGCGATCTTCCAGATTCAGCTACGCCCCGGCGCCTAGAGGAAAAAAGACAAGAACAAAGGTGAGAGGGAGAAAAGGAATAAGGAAAGCTCAGTTTCCTTTTAAGTCTTACCTGTTGGATTATTCCCACTGCATTTCGGGTCCTGCCGCTTCCTGGCATCTCCGGACCCCGGCCCCTATGGGGAAAAAAGACAAAGACATTGAATGAGCGAATGCAAAGACATTACCTGAGCGCTCATCCAGAACTGTTTCACTTCGGGTCGGCGCCATATCTCCGGCACTCCGAACCCCGGCCCCTAAGGGGAAAAAGACATAAGCATTAGCGCTTGCTGCAAGTAGACAACGAACATTATTATTAAGCTTGAACTTTTGAACAGAACTTTTACAGCGCCTTACCTGAACAGTCAAGCTTACCTGAACTCCCATCAATCCTCAATCCAGTGAAGTAACTGGGTTTCAACGCGCCCCTGCATCAGAAGCAGGATGGAGAGCTCATCCTTCCAAACCCTAAGGTGAGGCTTCACGGGGAATCGTGGAGGAGGTATCGTGGAGGGTTGGAAGGGAGTGGGAGGCTTGAGCATTGTTCCACAGTTGGTAATACTCCCTTTTCACGCACAGGAGGGTATCCAACGAGCCAGGGAAGCCAGAATAGAGGGGCCCTTCCTGTCCATCTTCAGAGTTCTGCGCCTTCGACGCCGCGCCTCCGTGGGAACCAGGTGAGCGTTACAGAACGCGAAGCCTTACCACAATTTCCCACCTGGGCGCTATGGAGACTTCCGAGACAGATCAGCTGGCCCATCTTTTAGGGGAATTATGCGCAGAAGTGCACTCAGCCCGCCAGGAGACTAATGCTCTCAGAAGGGAACTAATCCTATCCAAGGAAAGAACTGATGATCTGGCCAAAAGGTTATTGCAGGGCCAGGCAGAGCACACTCCTTTACCTGTTTCCGGAAATATTTCTACAAAAATGGGTTCGAATAACCCGGTACAAATCAATCTACCTGGACACATGCCTTTGGCCCCGCCGGAACGTTTTGCGGGGGATCCCAAGAAATATGCCGTTTTTATGAACCAGTGCCGTTTACACTTTTTATGCAGGCCCGGGGCCTTCCCCAACGACCAGACCAAAGTAGCCTTTGTACTATCTTACCTCAGTGGCTGTGCTGCCGATTGGTCTATTCCATTGGTAAATCAGGATGATCCCATTCTCCGGGATTTCCAGGGCTTCCAGGCCAGCATGGAAAGATTGTTCGCTCGACACTCGCAGGGACAGGCCCTTGACAACGAACTGCTATCCTTACGACAAGGTAATCAGGATCTTTTGTCCTATATCGCCACCTTTAATAGACTAGTTGTGGAAACCGGATGGCCTGAAAATAAAAGGATCACATTGTTTC
This sequence comes from Ambystoma mexicanum, assembly GCF_040938575.1. Taxonomy (NCBI): domain Eukaryota; kingdom Metazoa; phylum Chordata; class Amphibia; order Caudata; family Ambystomatidae; genus Ambystoma; species Ambystoma mexicanum. Next base: position 835,641,730 of record NC_090936.1, read on the forward strand.
ATCGAGGCCTGCGCGGTGAGCTTGAAGATGTTATAGCTCAGATAGTAGATCCACCCCAGGCCTGCGCAGACTACATAGACTTAGTGGTTCAACTTGATCACAGACTTCAAAATAGAAAAGCAGATCGGCTCAAGTATGAAACCAGAGTACCTATCAAGACCCGCGTTAACTCCAAGAGTACTGACGTTTCCGAACCTATGCAAATTGGCAGTGTTAAAGGACCATTAACGCAGAAGGAACGAGAGAGAAGGCGACAAATGCAACTTTGTCTGTATTGCGGAACTTCCGGTCACTTTCTTCAAAGTTGTCCAGTTAAACCACCCAAGAAGGTGGTTGGAGCCACTGATAACGAGTTATTGACACCTGGTTCGGGAAACGACCTAGCCCGACAAGCGTAGGGGTCCGCTTGCCGAGCTTGAAAACAAACTCTTTGACCTCGCATTTTGTCATGCCAATGGTGCTTGTGAACCCAAAACAGCCTCAACAGTTGCATGCTATAAAAGCATACATAGACAGTGGAGCTATTGGAAATTACATAGACCGTGAATTGGCTTCCAGGATTAAGCTTCCTCTCCGCCCGAAAGTAGCCCAAGATGTAATTACTACAGTTGATGGAACCGAAATAGCCTCAGGGCCTGTAACGCATTCCACAGTTGAAATCACTCTGGTGGGTCAGGACGGACATCGGGAAGCAATCGTGTTTGATGTGATCAAGGCCCCACAATTTCAAGTACTTCTTGGAATCCCTTGGTTAGAAACACATAATCCGAGAATAGACTGGCGAGCAAAGAAGATAACTTTTCCTGATTGTGAACCAACCTGTTACCCAAGGAATCCAGCTATGGGTCTAGCCTCTGTAACTTCCACCCCTGTACAGCTACCATCTGAATACCAAGAATTCCAAGACGTTTTTCAGAAAGAGCAGGCTAACACCTTACCTCCCCATCGATCTTACGATTGCCAAATCGACTTGGTACCCAATGCACAACTACCTTGTAGTAGGATTTATGCTCTTACTGAACCTGAGAACCTGCATTTGCGCTAGTATTTGGATCAATACCTGGCCAATGGTTTCATTCGCCCATCAAAGTCACCAGTCTCTTCCGCTTTGTTCTTCGTACCTAAAAAGGAAGGAGACCTTAGGGCCTGTATTGACTACCGCGCCCTAAATCAGATAACGATTAAGAATCGTTACCCTTTGCCCCTGATACCTGAGCTTATCGACCAAGTAAAAGATGCTCGTGTGTACACCAAGCTAGATCTCCGAGGAGCTTACCACCTGGTACGTATAAAAGAGGGCGACGAGTGGAAGACTGCATTCCGCACCAAATTTGGGCTCTTCGAATATCAAGTAATGCCCTTCGGTTTGTGCAACGCACCTGCCGCCTTTCAGTACTTCATGAATGATGTTCTTCGGGAACTTATCGATGTTTGTGTCATCGTTTATATTGACGACATCCTGGTGTATTCCTCCTCAGAATCTGATCACAGAAAACATGTTAGGGCAGTTCTTGAGAAATTGCGCCAGCACAAATTATTTGCCAAGCTCGAAAAATGCGTTTTTCATACCACAGAAGTGGAGTTTCTCGGATTCATCCTGACACCTCAAGGAATCCGAATGGACTCGCGGAAAGTGGACGCCATTCTCAAATGGCCATCTCCTAGCTCTGTGAAGGGAGTGCAAAGCATGCTTGGCTTTGCCAATTTCTATCGAAGGTTCATCCCGGAATTTTCTCGAACTGTTCAACCCATCACAGCTCTTCTAAAGAAAAACAAACGCTTTGAATGGACTCTTGAGGCTAAAAAAGCCTTTCAGGACCTGTAAACCAAATTCACCTCTGCACCTGTATTGAAGCACCCGCGCCCAGATCTCCCTTACATCGTGGAAACCGATGCATCCAGTTCGGCCATGGGAGCTGTCCTGTCGCAAAGAGACCCAGAAACTAACCAACTACACCCTGTAGCCTTTTGGTCCAGAAAATTCTCTCCACCTGAACTCAATTACGCAATTACCGACAAAGAACTACTGGCTATTAAATAAGCTTTCAAGGCTTGGCGTCACTATCTTCTCGGCGCAAGACATACCATCACCGTAATTACGGACCACATAAATTTGCAGTATTTAAAGACGGCCAAAGCTCAATCTTCGCGACAACTCCGATGGGCTTTATTCTTTGCGGAATTTGATTTTGTAATTACCTATCGCCCTGGCTGCAAGAATGGTAAGGCAGATGCCTTATCCCGGATAGGCATGGAAGAACCCAATTCGAGTTTAGAACCTGTGCCAATCATACCGGAACAAAGAATTCTGGGCTTGACTTCATTGCAAACCATTGAGGACATCCAAGCTCAAGTAAAACAGCTTTTTGACTCTTCTGCCTTACTGGAATGGAGTCAAAAGGGTCCTCACTACACCGTTAAGGATGATTTACCCTACTTCCAAGAGCGGTTATTTCTGCCAAGTAAAGAATTGCAGGAACTTGTCATTACCCGTCATCATGAATCATTAATGGAAGGACACCCCGGTATCGCGAAAACAGAAGAAAAGATCAAACGCCACTTCTGGTGGCCTTCTTGGAGAAAAGACATAAAGTCATTTGTGTTGTCTTGCGGAATCTGTGCCCAAAATAAGAGTCAAAAGAAAAGGCCAGCCGGCCTACTTCAACCTTTGGACATTCCACCAGCACTTTGGCACACCTTGTCAATGGAATTTATAACTGACCTGCCTCCTTGTGGTGGTTACAACACGATTCTCGTAATAGTGGATCTATTCTCCAAAATGGCCCATTTTATCCCTTTAAAAGGATTGCCGTCAGCTTCCACCTTGGCCAAGGAATTTATGGGAAATATAGTGCGGTTACATGGTTTCCCTTCCATATTAGTCTCAGACCGTGGAAGTCAATTTATCTCCCACTTTTGGAAGAAATGTTGCCAACTAGCACAAATAGACGTGCGGTTATCCACCAGCCACCACCCCCAGACCGACGGACAAACCGAGAGAACCAATCAGACTCTCGAGAAATATCTGCGGTGCATGTTACACCAATCCGAGTTGAATTGGAAGGACATCCTTTGGATTGCAGAATATGCATACAACAATTCAGTGCATTCTGGAACCGGACAGACTCCTTTTTATACCCTGTATGGTCACCATCCTCGGACCTCTGACCTAGATCCACCCCTGACCCTGGAGATGCCTGCAGTAAATCACCTACATTCCACAATAACCCAAGCCTTCAAAGAAGCTACAACCCACTTACAGCAAGCCAAGAAAAAGTATAAAGAAAACGCTGATTTGCACCGAAGTAAAACTCCTCCTTACCAAGTAGGAATCAGGTATGGCTAGCAACTAAACATCTACCCCTCAAGGGTCAGCGAACTTTTAATCCCAGATTCATTGGGCCTTACCCCATCAAAGCTATTATCAACCCAGTGGCCTTTAAACTCGATTTACCATCCAACATGCGGATTCATCCCGTTTTTCACGCATCTCTTCTAAAACCAGTACAACCTGGAACCAGACTGTCTGAGCCCCCAGGCCCTGTCCAAATTGATGGAGAATTAGAATTCGAAGTGAAAGACATTTTAGATTCCAAGATAGTTAAGTCGAAACTCTTCTATCTTGTTGATTGGAAAGGATATGGACCTCAGGAAAGATCTTGGGAACCCAGTAACTATGTTCACGCACCACGATTAATTCAAAGATTCCATCGAAGATTCCCGCACAAACCAAAACCCCGGAGGAAAAGACTTTGGGAGGGGCCTTGAGGGGGGGTACTGTCATGATGCCTACCTCTAAGGAGCCAGGCCGGGCCCAGCAACCCCAGAGGCAGACATCATTTTCCCCAGGGAAGTCTCAGCGGGCCCAAGTCGGGGCCCTTTGGACTCAGTCCTGGCGCCTTAGGCGCCAGGCTCATAGCGGACCCCAGTCCTGGCGCCTTAAGCGCCAGGCTCATAGAAGAGGATATGTGTTTAAGTGCTTGGGTGCACACTTACCTGATGCAGACCTTGCTGCTTCATCCAGGCCCTCTTGAGGCCTGAATGAGACTACTTAACCTGTAGGACTACTTCACCACCCGGGTGTGGTCGGGGAAGGATACATACCTGATTGGTGGAAGGATACATACCAGGAACTTCTTCCAAGGCTATTTAAACCCCACCCGAACAGCCACACATGCTTCGCGTTGTTCTGCACCTAGCAGCTGGACGCTCACTGTGTCAGCTCCTGCATCCTGACTTCAGCCACGCCTGCCAGCACCCTGGAACACCTGCAAGGGGAGAAAGGAAGAGAATAGGAGAAGAAAAGCCCTTACCTGCTAAATCTGCATCCCGGAGTCATTTCTCCAACGGCCCTGAAAAGGAAGACATCATTTTAAAGGCATTTTGTTTCGATTTTACTCACCTTTGCAAGGCGCTTCCATCTTCAGCAGCGATCTTCCGGATTCAGCTACGCCCCGGCGCCTAGAGGAAAAAAGACAAGAACAAAGGTGAGAGGGAGAAAAGGAATAAGGAAAGCTCAGTTTCCTTTTAAGTCTTACCTGTTGGATTATTCCCACTGCATTTCGGGTCCTGCCGCTTCCTGGCATCTCCGGACCCCGGCCCCTATGGGGAAAAAAGGCAAAGACATTGAATGAGCGAATGCAAAGACATTACCTGAGCGCTCATCCAGAACTGTTTCACTTCGGGTCGGCGCCATATCTCCGGCACTCCGAACCCTGGCCCCTAAGGGGAAAAAGACATAAGCATTAGCGCTTGCTGCAAGTAGACAACAAACATTATTATTAAGCTTGAACTTTTGAACAGAACTTTTACAGCGCCTTACCTGAACAGTCAAGCTTACCTGAACTCCCATCAATCCTCAATCCAGTGAAGTAACTGGGTTTCAACGCGCCCCTGCATCAGAAGCAGGATTTAGAGCTCATCCTTCCAAACCCTAAGGTGAGGCTTCACGGGGAATCGTGGAGGAGGTATCGTGGAGGGTTGGAAGGGAGTGGGAGGCTTGAGCATTGTTCCACAGTTGGTAATACTCCCTTTTCACGCACAGGAGGGTATCCAACGAGCCAGGGAAGCCAGAATAGAGGGGCCCTTCCTGTCCATCTTCAGAGTTCTGCGCCTTCGACGCCGCGCCTCCGTGGGAACCAGGTGAGCGTTACAGAAACCCAGGAGGAGATCTGTGCACCACGTGAGGCCTTGCACGCAGAAATCCATGCAACACGTGAGGTGCTGCATGGGGACCTTCGTACCATAATCATGCAGAATCAGACCTTTCAGACATGCATGCTTTCTGCAATTGAGGAGCATACCAGGGCTATGCGTGGTCAGCCTCCCTTGCCACGCTCACCTTCTAATGTTACACCAGAGGATCCCCCCCACCCCCAGTCCACCATGGCCGTTTTTTTATATTTTATTTTTTATTATTTGTCTAGTGTGCATTCATGTAACAGTGTGTTGCTTTATGTGGCACCCATAGGCATCCACTGTGTGTTCCGGCTGGGCCCATACAGGCTTGTCTCGTGTTTGTGGCTTGGGGTCCAGAGACATTTGCCACTCCTCCTTCCCCTTTCCATGGGCATGCAAGAAGGGCAGCGTGTGACAGTAACTACAGAAGCATTGGACTTCCTTAATTTCTGTGGCCAGTCTGAAGTCCAACCTGTGTATACAACCCTTGTGGGGATTCATGATTGTTTGACCAGTGCATGTTTAGCATGCATTTTGCTTTGGATATTGGTAAGTGTGTATTGTTTTATGTTACATCTTCATGTATTACCTTGCCTGTCTCCATCATTGATACCCTACATGCTGTATGTGTTACCCTGTCCCCTTTAGCTAGCAGAGACCCACTCAAGACGGAAGGGGTCCATGTGGTGGCTTTGTCACATTGAGGCACTTGTGCTTTTGTGATTGGTCACTGTCTGACATTTTCACTGTTGGGTCCTGTGTTTATGATATGTTATGCTGGTTAATGGATGTTCCTGTGTACGGTTTCATGTTGATGTGTCAGAGGGAATTGTTTGGGACATATTTCCATTTGTCAAAGTGCACTTTGTGACAGTTGTGTCATGTGTTGTGCATTTACTTTGGACTTTTTACAATGCATGCCATGGTGTGGTGTGTCAGCCAGGTAACAAGGGTTTTGGGAGGGTTTAGGTGACATACCATTATTTGGATGTGATGTTTTGCATGGGGTTAGTGGCATACTGCATCTTGAATGTGTGCCTTTTGGTCACACAAGATTGTGTTGGTTTAAGTAGCTAGGGATGAACACAATGTAGCACTTTCAAGAACACAATATCAGGGTGGTAAGGTTGTGACAGTTGATTGTCCCTTTGTTATCTTCGATTGTCACCTGGAATGTGCCCGACCTGTGTGCTCTCCACAGGGGTGGGATTTTAGGTGAAAAATTGTGCCACAAGCTGCATACGGGCAGCCTTGCTGCATGCCCTTCCCCCTCCGTGCATGTGGTTCGGGATGTGGGGGCACCACCATGTCCACCGGTACGCCCCGCCGTATTGCAGAGTTGTTCAAGACACATGCTGCCGCAATGATCCTGCATCCTACTGGTGGTGCATATAGTAGCTGGCCACCGGAGTGGTCAAGGGGGCGGAAGCGTGCCTTGAGCACTCCGAATGTGCGATCCAATTTGGCCCTGGTTGCAATATGGACTGCATTGAATCTTACCTGGGGTGGTGTGTGGGGTTCCATATTGGCGTCATGTAGGTGCTCAGAGGGTAGGCACGGCCCCCTCTGGAGGTGAGAATGGTTGTCCTTAGTTGGCTTTGTCTATTTGTCTGTGTCTAACGTGCATGCATGTGCACAGGCATTTACACTCACCAATGAGCCATATGTTGCCATGGCTCCGAGGTTCCAGGTCCCGGTGTACGTGTGACTTTCTGAATATGAAATTATCATGGGTGGACCCTGGATAGTTGGCATATATAGAGGTAATGATTCCCCTGGCATCACATACAACTTGCACGAATGCCAGTGCTTGCGATTCAGATAGATGTGCTCTGTGGGCCTAGGTGGACGTAAGGCCACATGGGTGCAATCAATGGCACCAAGCACTTTGGGGAAGTGTGCCACCCCATAAAAGTCCTCAACCACGGCCTGCCTTTCTGCGGGTGTTCTGGGCATGTATATGTGCCTGCGGACTGAGGGGTGTGCAGTAATGATTGCCAACACCTGGTGTAGGTAACGTGACTGCATGGCCTGTGAAACACCCCCAACTATGGCAGTTGTCCGCTGAAATGACCCAGTAGCCAAAAAATGCAGAACATTGAGCACCTTTTGCAAGGGGCTGAGTGCTTGGGAGCACAGGGTGGGTGATGTGAGGTCATGTGACCAGATCTAGGATGATATGAGGTGGAAACCTATAACTGCCATAGACCTGGTCATCAGGCATCCCAAAACGGCTGGGCCTGGCTATCCTCCTCCTCCTGCGGTGTCCCACAATCACTGCTGCAAGGAATGGCACATTCATCGTATCTGTATACGCGCATTTGTTGTTTGTGCATGCTTTTATGCATTGGCTTTGGTGCACGGGGGCGCATACGCCTGCTTTCGCATGGCGTACGTGTTTCCGGGTTTGCGCATCTTTTGCTGCACGCCAGTGAGCCCTGTTCGATTCCATGAATACGTGTTGTTAGTGCGCGTGTGGGCGTTGCTTCCCCCGTAACGCCCACATTTTCGTGTGTTGTTCCCCATTCCATGTGTTCTGCCCCCTTTTTAGGTGTGTGCTCTGGACGTTGTGCGCCTTCGCTGGCCGTATTGCGCATGGCGTTCATGATGTCGCAGGGACGTGTTGGACCCGCACGGATTCAATGCCGGTCTCACGTAAGCCACGCGCAATGTGTTCCATGAATGCGTAAATGAGCGATAGCACGCGAAAACACGTGCAAGCGCCCATTTTAGGCACACATTTATTCCATGAATCACCCCGACAGTGTAATACCACACTTCTGAATGGGTCATAATCATGCACTGTTTGACAAAGCGAACGCCTAGCAGGAAGCAGCAACTAGCAACTAAACAGCAGCAACTAAATAGTATCTAAGTGTACTACTCTATCACTGAACTGGTACATTTACTATAACCCCTCAGCAAGTTATGGATACGTGATTCAACAACCACTTTGGCATACTAACAATGCTCAAGCTAGCATGTAAGACTAAACTCAAAATGGTAATCAGATTGTTAATATTTGTGAAGTCGGTGTAGGAAAATTGACTATACCGCCTCACCTAAACTTTCCAGAATTGTTTCACCAACTGCTCTGGCACCTAATAGTGTTCAACCTGGCACTACTGTATTTGAAATATATTTGTATTTGGGAATCAAATTGGTGAGATTTTAGAAATTGGTACAGTTTACATTATCTAAAGGTTCAAAATCCATGGCACTACAAAATGGCAGGACCTCATTGGTTGTTGATCTGCTCTCTACACATACGTTACACATCACATACTAAAGCACCAGAACATTTGGCATTTCTAACTATGCTCTTTCCTCAACAAGTAATTCTGCTGGGGACAATTCTTAGAGCAAAAATTGCATTGTGCCAGGAAATTCAACCCATTGAAATTGATGCAATCATCCCGGTAGAGGAAGGCATAGGTCACTTCACATTAACAGCCAATCTTCTTACACGGACTCCATTATATTTAAAATAAAGTGTTACTGATTTGTGTCATTGATGGTAATGGAAAGTAACTACATTAGAGTGATTATCTTCTTACTTGGTTATAATGAATTCTATACCGAGGCAAAATGGAAAAAAGAGCTGTGAGACACTTGAAATGGATAAAGGAACATACACAGGTCACAATGGTTAGGCTTTTCTTTTTTCTTACACATAATATCATAGAAGAGTATCATCCATTTGCGAAAATCCGACTAGTCAAAAACATCTACTGTGTAGATCTTGGAATGCAAAGTTATGCCTCAGGCGCTGTCTTTCCATGCGAGCAATTATGATAACAAGAATTCAGACTCTTCGATTCTTCATAAACACATCTGTTGAATTAGTCATATTATTTGGTTCTCTTATTTTTTATATACCGTAAATAGCCACACACGGCCTATTATTTCCATTAATGCCATTATGAATAATGAGTTGCGTGTCCCAGGTCACACCTTTCTATTTTTCCATTTAAAACTTATTGCACACAATGCATAACCTGTAGCTGACAACATATTCCAACATGACTAAGTTGTCTGATTGGTAAGAATTATTTATGTCTAAGGGATGGCGTCATCACGCTAGGACACGGTTCAAAATTGCAGTGGGACACAACATCAAGATGCTCACCAGCATATACTTGCTAATCCGTTTACCATGCGGATCTCCTGTGCGAATCTTACACATTGTCCACCTATAAGTAAAGCCATTCATTGCAATAATCCAACTTTAGATTGATCCCTACAAAATCAGTTATGACATTATCCATGCTGATTTCCGTTTCTCCATTTGTTTAACTTTTATATGCAGATACAGCACTGACATTCTTTCACAATATAACTTATATGACTGTACATTTGGACACACTATTGAATTTAAGTATCTTTACCAATTCCTTTAGTCAGAGTAATACTGAACAAGAGGCTCAGCAAGTCACAATACTATATTAAGGAACTTAACAATGTTCTGGTTTAATCTCATATATTTATGTTATCATTACCATTACATTGCTTGTTTCCATTGACACCTACAACACATGTTATGTTATGTTATGTTACTTTGCATTTATATAGCGCCTTATATACCATTGGTATGGTCTGAAGGCGCTGGTAGGTTGAACGCCCTTGGGAACCGAAGTTCAAGTCAGTATAGAGAGTAGAGAGAGTCAAAGGTTCGTGTGAGCACCGGATATGTGTGCAGCTGGCGTGGCATTCGTGTCATAGCTGCTTCTTAGCGGTAGGTGTGGTGGTTGGGAGGTCAATAGTATGTGTTCGCTCTGGCAAGAATTATCCAGACTGATCATGGCTGCAATACGCCTGAGGAGAACGCCTGGCTGGGGGGTGTGTAACCAGCAGTGTTTAGTTAGAGTGATGGGTAGTATGAGGCAGATGTTGGTATGAGAACAGCTATACCGAATGGTGTCATAGTATTGCTGTGTTCTATTTGAGTGGTGGTGTAAAGAAGAGAGTAAGCGTGGAGGTGTGAGTATGGTGGTTTACTGTAGGTGCTTGAGATCGCGCCCACTCCAATACTTCCATGAACTTCATCCGTTCCATGTACTCCAACTGTTCCATGCATTACGACAGTTTCAAGCACTCAGACCATTCCTTTCAGTGTTCTTTCAGACATTCCATGCCCTCCAAACCATTTCATGTACGTCCCGTCATTCTGTGCACTCCAACCGGTTCCATGCACTCCCATCCGTTCCATGCACTCCCATCCGTTCCATGCACTTCAACCATTTTATGCCCTCCACCATTTTATGCACTACTCCCGTCATTCGTTCTAGTCACGTTATCCTTTGTCCATGCATCATCCATACACATAAGTCATCTTCGCACTGATCCTTTCATTCGTTCTACCCATGTTATCCTTACTCCATGCATCATCCATCCACATACGTCATCTTTACACGTTCCATTCACTTAACTATTTGTACCACTTCCCTCGTTCCACCCACTCCACTAGTTCCCCCCACTTCGCTGGTTCCAAGCACATCACCCATTCATTCACCTACTTCATCCGTTCTACCATTTCACCCGTTCCACCTACTTCACCCATTCTACGTCACTTCATCGGTTCCATCCACACCCTTCATCCGTTCCATCCACACCCTTCATCCGTTCCATCCCCATGCTTTGCCCGTTCCATCCCCATGCTTTGCCCATTCCATCCCCATACTTCACCCTTTCCATCCCCATACTTCACCCTTTCCATCCCCATATTTCACCCGATATAGGGCGTCCACTTCACCTGTTCACCCTATATAGGGTAGACTTTCAAGACTTTGTTACAGTGACGTTATTAGGGGCACTGTCAAATCCCACTATGTCAGAGTGGTGGTTATATATACACTTCTAGAATCAACTTTGTACCGAGAGGAAATTAGGCAGACTTCTAAAATCAGCCAAGGCTCGTTAATAGGCACACTTCTAGGTACAACCAGGGCACGCTATCAGGTACAATTCTAAATTCCACCAAGGCACGCTATTAGGCACACTTCTAAGCTCAACTTTGCAGAAATAGGATAATAGGCAGCCAAAACAATTTTGCAGTGGGGATGATATTAGGCAACCAAATTTAAATTTGCACAGTGAGGATATACAACTAAGGCGCACTAATGGGCACACTTCTAGGTAAACCAAGGGCACGCTATCAGGCACACTTCTAAATTCAACCAGGGCACGATATTAGGCACCCTTCTAAAATTCCTCTTTGCACGGAGAGGATTTTAGGCGCACTTCTAAATTCAACCAAGGCGCGCCGGTAGGTACATTCCCAAATTCAACTTTGGACAGAGAGGATATTAGGCAACCCAATTCAACTCTGCACAGAGGAGATATCAGGCACACTTCTAAATTCAACCAGGGCGCTTTATTTTGCACACTTCTAAAATCAGGCAAGGCACATTATTAGGCACACTTCTAAATTCAACTTTGCAGAGAGAGGATATTAGGTGCATTTCTAAAATCAAGCAAGGCGTGCTCATAGGCACACTTCTAAATTCAGCCAAGGCGTGCTAATAGGCACACTTCTAAATTCAGCTTTGCACAGAGAGCGTATTAGGCACACTTCAAAATTCAACGAGGGAACGCTATTAGGCACACTTTCAAAGTCAACCGGGGCACGTTAATAGGTACATTTCTAGAGTCGACCAGGGCATGTTATTAGGCACATTTCTAAATTTAACTTTGTACAGAGAGGATATTATGCATACTTCTAAATTCAGCCAAGGCGCGCTAATAGGCACACTGCTAAATTCAACTTTGCCCAGAGAGGATAATAGGCACACTTCTAAGTTCACCTTTGCACAGAGAGGATAATAGGCACATTTCTAGATTCAACTTTGCACGGAGAGGATTTTAGGCACATTTCTAGATTCAACTTTGCACAGAGAGGATAATAGGCACATTTCTAGATTCAACTTTGCACAGAGAGGATTTTAGGCACATTTCTAGATTCAACTTTGCACAGAGAGGATAATAGACACACTTCCAAGTTCAGCTTTGCACAGAGAGGATAATAGGCACATTTCTAGATTCAACTTTGCACAGAGAGGATTTTAGGCACATTTCTAGATTCAACTTTGCACAGAGAGGATATTAGGCATGCTTCAAAATTCAGCGAGGGCATGCTTTTTGGCCCACTTGTAAGGTCAACCAGGGCACGTTAATAGGCACATTTCTAGAGAGAGCCAGGGCATGTTTATAGGCACATTTCTAAAGTCGACCATGGCATGTTAATAGGCATACTTCTAAATTCAACTTTGTGCAGAGAGGATATTAGGCACACTTCTAAAGTCAACCGGGGCATGTTAATAGGCACACTTCCAAATTCCACTTTGCACAGGGAGGATATTAGGCACACTTCAAAATCCAACCAAGGCACGCTCATAGGCACATTTCTAAATTCAACATTGCATATAGAGGAAATTAGGTGCATTTCTAAATTCAGCCAAGGCGTGCTAATAGGCACACTTCTAAATTCAGCTTTGCACAGAGAGCGTATTAGGCACACTTCAAAATTCAACGAGGGAGCGCTATTAGGCACACATTCAAAGTCAACCGGGGCACGTTAATAGGTACATTTCTAGAGTCGACCAGGGCTTGTTATTAGGCACACTTCTAAATTTAACTTTGTACAGAGAGGATATTATGCATACTTCTAAATTCAGCCAAGGCGCGCTAATAGGCACACTGCTAAATTCAACTTTGCCCAGAGAGGATAATAGGCACACTTCTAAGTTCAACTTTGCACAGAGAGGATAATAGGCACATTTCTAGATTCAACTTTTTACAGAGAGGATTTTAGGCACATTTCTAGATTCAACTTTGCACAGAGAGGATAATAGGCACATTTCTAGATTCAACTTTGCACAGAGTTTGGTGTTTGGAGAGGGTGCTGGCAGGGATTGTGGAGGAGGGTGGGTTGTCTTGGGAGCGGGGGGGCGAGGGAGGGCAGATCGGAGAGTGGAGGAGGTTCATGGGAGTCGTTTCTGACGGGCATTGGTGGAGTTGGTGCGCTCATGATTGGTGTGCAATTGGGTTCACTTCTAAATGCAGGTGGGAGACGATTCTAAGTTCGACTTTCACAGAGAGGCTCTTGGGCGTGACTTCTAAATGTGATTGGGTGCACTTCTAACTGTAGGTGGGAGCAATTCTAAATTCAACTTTCTAAGGGAGGGTATAGGGTACAGATCTAGATGCGGGAATAGTTCTAAATTCAACTTTCACAGAGAGGCTATTGGGCGCAGCTTCTAAATGGAATTGGGTACACTTCTAAATGCCGTTGGGTAGGTTTCTAAATGCAAGTTGGACCAATTCTAGATTCAGCTTTCTCAGAGAGGCTGCTGGGTACACTTCAAATGTGAGTGGGAACAATTCTCAATCGATTTTCTTAGAGAGGTTATTGGGCGCAATTACTAAATGCAATGGTGTACACTTCGAAATGCAATTGGGTACACTTCTAAATGCAGGTGGGAGCAATTCTAATGGAGGAGGGACCAGTTCTAAATTCAACTTTTTCAGAGAGGCTATTGGGCGCAGCTTCTAAATGGAATTGGGTACACTTCTAAATGCCGTTGGGTACGTTTCTAAATGCAAGTTGGACCAATTCTAGATTCAGCTTTCTCAGAGAGGCTGCTGGGTACACTTCAAATGTGAGTGGGACAATTGTCAATCGATTTTCTCAGAGAGGCTATTAGGCGCAACTACTAAATGCAATGGTGTACACTTCGAAATGCAATTGGGTACACTTCTAAATGCAGGTGGGAGCAATTCTAATGGAGGAGGGAGCAGTTCTAAATTCAACTTTCTCAGAGAGGTTGTTGGTTACACTTCTAGAATGTGAGTGGGAACAATTCTAAATCCACTTTCTCAGAGAGGCTATCCGGCGCAACTACTAAATGCAATTGCGTGCACTTCTAAATGCAATTGGGTGCACTTCTTAATGCAGGTGGGAGCAGTTCTAAATTCAACTTTCTCAGAGAGGTTATTGGGTACACTTCAAATGTGAGTGGGAACAATTCTCATTTAACTTTCTCAGAGAGGCTATTTGGTGTAGCTTCTAAATGGAATTGGGTACACTTCTAAAATGCTGTTGGGTATACTTCTAAATGCAGGTAGGAACACTTCTAAATTAAACTTTCACAGAGAGGCTATTGGGCGCAGCTTCTAACTGGAATTGGGTACACTTCTAAATGCCGTTGGGTACATTTCTAAATGCAAGTTGGACCAACTCTAGATTTAGCTTTCTCAGAGAGGCTGCTGGGTACACTTCAAATGTGAGTGGGAACAGTTCTCAATCAACTTTCTCAGAGAGGCTATCAGGCGCAACTACTACATGCAGTTGGGTACACTTCTAAATGCAATTGGGAATACTTCTAAATGCAATTGGGAACATTTCTAATGCAATTGGGAACACTTCTCAATTCAGCTTTCTCATGGAGGTTATTGGGTACACTTCAAATGTGAGTGGGATCAATTCTCATTCAACTTTCTCAGAGAGGCTATTTGGCGCAACTTTGAATGCTATTGGGTACACTTCTAAATGCAGGTGGGAACAATTCTAAAATCAACTTTCTAAGAGAGGGTATAGCGTACATATCTAAATGCGAGTGGGAATAGTACTGAATACAACTTTCTCAGAGAGACTATTTGGCGCACCTGCTAAATGCAATTGGGTACACTTCTAAATGCAATTGGGAATATTTCTATATGCAATTGGGGACACTTCTAAATGCAATTGGGAATATTTCTATATGCAATTGGGGACACTTCTCAATTCAACTTTCTCAGGGAGGTTATTGGGCGCAATAATTACGTTGTTGATGCTGCGTTAGAGGAGTGGTAGGGTATTATGGCCTGAAGTAGTTGCTTCTGGCCCTGCCCTTGCCACACTTACATGTTGTTGGCTTCTTGCTTCTCCTGCGGATACCTGCAGATACGATCTGAAGTCGTCCTTTGCCTCGGGTCCTTTGCCGTAGGGCTGCCAGGCAGAGGGCTGCCTTGGGAGCTGCAGTAATGGCCTGGGAAAGGAGGCCGGATGGCCAATCGGAAGGGTTGTGGGCGGGTCGGGAGGCAGACCAGGACGCAGGAGCGGCAGGGAGGAGAGCACGGGCCGGTAGGCTCTGTTGCTGTGTGCTCGTGAGCCAATCAGGGCCAAGGAGGAAGCGGTCCGGCCAATCAGGGGAGGAGGGAGGCGGGAGGAGAGACAAACACGGAAGGGAGAGGGTCTAGGGAAGGGAGGGCTGAAACGGGGTGGAAGCGGGCTGGGCACAGGGTTAGAAAGGGTCTGGGGCACCAGGAATTCGGCCCAAGAGGGTCTTAGCAGGCCAAAGCAGCACTCACCGAAGAATAATGAAGTTAACAGATCTCTCTTACTGTGCAAATACAATACCTTAATTGAATGTAAGGTAACAGTGCATTTCAAGAACTTTAATATATTATGTTACTTGCAAAACTAGTGTGAACACATGTTGTTGGCACTAGTCAAATATAATGTAATTAACTGTGAGATACTTAACATTGTACACACTTAACTTTAATCCTACTATCACCAAAACTATACAATAGCCAATTATTGTCATTGATTTGATACGTTTTCTCTATAAGTGTTTCCCTTTGTTTCTCTCATTCTTTGATGCTATTTTTCTTATGTCCGGTTGTTTTGAGAAATAATTGTTTACATATATGTTTGGCAAGTAGCTTTGCACCAATATAATTGCATTGCCATCTACTAAGCACTAATTACATTAATTAACATGTTTAAACTGTTGTTTTTTTATTCCCTGCAAACTTTAACATGTAAATGATATGTGTTATCAAAGGCCCTCAAGAAGCACCAACTAGGAGTCAAGCATGTAATTGCCTATTTGTTCATTATAATCTGATCAAGCTTTACTTAATTGTCAATTTGAAAATTATAAGTATTCTTCATTAAAATAAAACCATCTACTTACAGACTGGAGGGTTCATATTTTGAATTCTTTCTTTGAACTGATGTCTATTCTACCAACTTGCAATAGATAGGCATTTGGGAGACAACAAATATGACTAAGTTGGAGTTTTAACCCACCACCTTTTTGAGATGAAAACAGTTTTTGATACTAAAGATCTAATTTAAAACAATGTTTTCTATAGGTATTTTCCATGTTTAAACATTTTTGTAAATCAGGCCCTAAGGGTATAAGTGCCTTTGTTTGTGGTTTGCAGCCTACTCCTTTAAAAGTACTTAAAGCTTGCACAGAGTAGTCAGGTTGTTCATACCCCAATCATAGACATCTGTTGAATGCTAATAACACCGTTTGCCTTCTGAGAGAAATTACACTACAATTCATCTAGTATATGGTTGTCCCTGCTCAAGCCTATGCAGTTCAAGGTAGTCGTAGACAAGCAGTTAAGGTAGAAGAGTTTAAAATGTGCCATATTCCACATTTAAATGCCACAGTCAAAGATTATATTGTGATCCTTCTTTCACTTTCCCTATCTAATTGAATCATTACGCTTCATTGATTCATGGCGTGTTCTTCAAGCATGCTTGCCTAACTAATGGAGGTATTCATGATTATCCTTAATGATATGCTGCAACACTTTGGAATGTACCCTCCTGCAACAATCATAGGCACATTATTCAAGTGCCTTTTTACAGGTATCTGGTGTAAAGAGAATTTGAATTAGTGTGTCATGGATCTAGGGGCGGTTATAGTATTGGTTTGTCCACAAAACAATGATTCTATGAATTTACAGGGTGCAATTAAATTGGTGTGATCCTTTTTAATAATTGCTATATGGCAATGTGAAAGCTACAAGTTAATGTGACTTTGAATTATTACAAATACACAAAACAAAATAAAATCCACATCTCTTTATTGATTTCCTGTCTTTGTTGTGCTTGTTGGAGCTGAATGGATAACTTTGCTATATATGAGTATGTACACATTTTTCTTACTTGTAATCATGCTCAGACACTGCCTTATATGCAAGTCCTGGGTTCTCAACAAAGATTTTCACACGTATGTGTTTGTTGGACACCTGAAACAATGTTGTGATGTTGTGCGTTCACTAAATATGTGCAGTAAGAGCTGGTTTTGAGACTTTCCTGTAAATATACATGTGTGTCTCCTGTCGAGGAAAGGAAGCCAGAGGGAGAGAAAAGGCCTCCATGTACCGATCACAGCAGGTGGAACGGCACAATAATGCATCTACTCTATCTATTTTATGTGCCTCTTAAAATGTATTTGAACTCTGTTAAACGTTCTTAAATTCATGTTGAAATGGCGTGCTTGTGCTTATCAATATCAGTTACATGTATGCAATTGAGTCACCTCTAACATTGAACTGGGATGGTGAGCAATTGGGGAAAACAATAAACACACTAGACAAAGATGCACAATAGGTAAGGCAGTAATAGACTGATCTTCAAACCTTTGTTGGTGCAAGTGATGCCGCACCGCCAACCCAAATGAACCAGCAAACTTCTTTCCAATCTCCAACGCACATTAATCTCAGAAATCTTCAAGAAATGTTGCTGTCAACAGTTGTGGACATGCATTCAATAAAACAGACTCCCTTGTAAGTAACCAATTTCTGACCGAGTGAACAGAACCAACATTCATGGCCACTTTTAGGTCATATAGTTTGACAATCTAACATGAGAGTACCCACAAATCCAGCCTCTAGCTCTTCTCTTCAACATTTCCAAGATCCCAATAATGGATCTTGTCAAGGGTTTTGACCCATGTTGAATCAATACACTGGGTAGATGTGGGGATGAGCTGTCGTCGCCCATTATTCTATCCCAGAAAAAACTAAATCAATAGACTGGGTAGATGTGGGGATGAGCTGTCGCCGCCCACATTCACGCCAGAATCCAGAAGAACCGCGCAGTTTGCGCACACCAAAATGGTCGACCTAATCTGCCACCCACCAGTGCAAAGAAAGATGGTTCTGTTTAAAATCCGTTTTTATTGATGTCAAAAAGTTGCTAAAATCATGGGCACAAGACCACTCTAAAGATACAACCTTCTTGTAGGGGGTTCCACATCACCACTCTACTGTAAGGATCCCATCAAACCAATGTTAAGCAAGGATCCTATACTATCAAGCAAAGGACCACTCTATTGAAATGCATTAATTCAAGACAGATCCCAAAAATGGGTGCAGTACCAGCTTTGTCCACAAACCAGCGCTAGCAGTCTAAACTCTGACAGGAGAACTGCTACTTCAGAAGCTAATCAGCCTCCTGAGACAGCTGGAAACTTCAAAGGCCCGCTGGTTTATTAAAACTCTTAACCACCTGCTGTTCCCAGAGACAATGTGATTGCATTAACAGGCCAAGAGGCTGGGAAACCTTCTCACCTCAGAGACCCACACAACAGCCCAGGAAATCACAGGTTCATGCTAACCAAATGCAGAGTGCCCCCCTGGCCTGCTGATCTCAGCCGACTCAATAGAATCTTGCAATTAAATGGGGTATGTTGATTTTCAGTGTGGACTGTAAACAGAGCCCTGCCTGGGAGAGGAGAGACATGTGGTACTATTCCCAAGTTTCTGCGGGTGGACTCAGAGACTTTTGTGAAATCATATTGCAGCAAATATATGTTTAAGTTAAATGCTTCTAAAATATTGTATTAAGCTCACAAAAATGTGCAATTTGGAGAACCTTAATCTAAGAAATGTACCCACAATTCAAGACTTGATTCAACTCTGTATCATGTTCTAGGACCAAACCCCGCTATTTATTGATATTACAGACACTGGGTTTATGCTAGAGACCTAGTAAAGTACTGGAATATGGGTAGAAGGGGGGTGTACATTTGTGTAATTTTTTATGAAAAACCAATGTTGCAAAACCCACTAAAAACGTTGCCATTTCTTAATCCAAGCTCTTAGAAACATCAGAGTTCGAACAGAGACTACCTTATATGATATATGATGTGTGTATGTAATGTCAACCACTTGTGTATCTGGGAAAGGTATTTAGTTATGAAAATGATTTCTAAGGTAAGAGCAAAGGGGAGTGTTCTTTCTGTATGCCATAATGATGGCACCTCATGACTCACTCTGACACACAACTCTGTTCTCCAGTGAGAGCACAGAAAACTCTTCAACCTATCAGAACCCTTATTGGGTTGGGCATGCAGAATTAGCCGACCCACCCACTTTTTAAACACATAGGGCCTCATTACGACCCAGGCGGTAAGGGGTTTACGGCCATAGTAAACATAGTTTACGCCATGGTGGTAAAGGTACGACCCAGGCGGTAACTTACCGCCTGGGTCGTAATGAGGCCCATAAAAAGAGCCACTGGAAGCCATATAGGACTTTTCTTTTTCACTTTCTGCGGAGCATTTTGACTTCAGACTTCACATCCAGAGATCTAGACTTCAAATCCATCAATCTCCAGAGACCGGAAATTAACTCCAGAATTTGTAGCAGAGAGGCCTGAATCCACAAGCTGAATCCTTTTTCAGCAGGCCTCCAAATCATTTGCAAACTATTCAACAGCCGGGCGAGCTGTTTGAATTTTTGCCAAGAACTTTTGTCAGAACCAGAGACCAGAC
The DNA here is from genome assembly GCF_040938575.1 of Ambystoma mexicanum. Taxonomy (NCBI): domain Eukaryota; kingdom Metazoa; phylum Chordata; class Amphibia; order Caudata; family Ambystomatidae; genus Ambystoma; species Ambystoma mexicanum. The sequence continues at coordinate 835,661,469 of NC_090936.1, forward strand.
CGCCGTGCAGTGCCGAGAACTTTTGTCAGAACCAGAGATCCAGACCGCTGTGCAGTGCCGCTACCAGAGCTGAACCCGAAGGTAGAATTATCCAGTGAGTAAAACCAGGCCAAGACCGTCCGTGGCGAGGGAACCGCAGTCCAATCCTGACCCGATCCGTGGCAAAGTCGTATTCCTGTCCAAAATATAGTGTGAGTACCACCAGAACTGTGCAAAATCCAATCTCTTAGTTTAAAATAATCTAATCCAAACTATTTTAACCTATTTAGAACTGCCTCCTAGAATTGTGTCATTCTGTCATCTTTAAACCTGAAAACTGTCATCTGTCATTCTGAGCTTTGAAATTTCAAATCCGAAAAAATACCTTTACTAAATCGGCCGTATCTCCGGAACCGTTTGTGATAGAAGCGAGATTTAACTTTTATTTTGAAGCTGAGATTCTAATCTTTCCAACAAGCTCTAAACTCACTCCTCATACTCCCACACGTCTAAATTTGCCGTGATTTGACATTTTGCTTAATTTCAGCCACGTGTAAAAATATTTGTCCTTGCTTTCCTTTGCTGAAATTCGTTTGCAACCTGACAATCATTCATAAAGCATTGCTAAAGTGATCCTGAGCTAATACAAAGTAGCTATCACCTACCCTGAACCTCCTATAGGGAATTAAAAGCATTTTTCACATATTTTGCACTGAATTGCAAACACATAAAAGTATATTGCCTGTGTTTAAGACTCCTACCTGTTTTCCGCTAAGCTTGCTAGGGGGGAACTGAATTATATTTGATTGCATTCCTGAGAACTGTGTGCTTTCCTCTCATCTCTTCACCTTGCATAAAGGGGGGGCGGTGAATTGTCAAAGAAAAGTGATTGCATTGTGTTTTGTTGAAGTCATATCAAGTTTATTTTCTGCACTGCATTTTCATTCATCATTGCATTGTCCTTGAAGCCATAGAAGCATTCTCAGCTACTTTATCCTCTTTATATCACTTCTAAGCCATCAAAAAGAGTGTACTACTGTAACATTATCCATTGTTGATCACTATCATCTTCACAAGTGTGCTATCAAATATTAAGTTATTATAAAAGTGTGATATATATATATATATTGTTTAATTTTCAAATAAACCTTTTAATTTGCAAAACAAACCTACTTCTCGGCTCAGTGGGGTCAGTAAGAGAGGGGTGTTATATAAGGGTTGTCATCCAGAGTACATAAATAAGGGTTTCTCTCAGCATCCCAGACTAGGCATTGACTTAGCTGTAGTGTTGAATTGAATCCGCTTACAATCTTACAGCTCAGACCTTACATGTCTTAACTGAGCAGATGGCATGGAAAGCATTTACAACCTCACTAATCAATAATGCAACAAGAATCACTCAGCACATGCCTCACACCATCGGATGACTCCAGATGTAAATTCAACAGTGTTAAAGCAGAGCTTCCGAACTGTGATTTGACACCACAAAACCCACACCTATGCCTTGGCTGGGCTGAGCAAGCATTTGCCAACAGCCTGATTCAACAGTGTGGAACCCTGAAACCATATTTAACAGCGATCCTAGGAGTGATTAGTTCTGTCAGTTCTTGAAGGGTGCCTGGTCCGAATATTTGGGCCAATTATGTATTGAAACGCAGCAGTATTGCCTAGGCTCGGACCCTTTTTATTCTCTTTGCAAACATCTTGGCGTCCGGAGTGTTCCCGCCCTCGTGCTCCACATGGTTTTATTGTCCTCATTTTTAAACGAGGAGATAGAACCAATCCAGCTTGTTACCAGCCTATTGCGCTCCTCGATGCACACAGTAAGATCTTCACTGCAATTGTATTGTACCATCTGGAGGCCTTGGTGGTGGGGTTGGGAAGACTCTCGAAATGGCAAACAGGCTTTAGGATACAGATGGGGACCTCTTTGAACGATTTGGTCATCAACACTGGGCAACATCTTGCGTTGAGTGGCACGTATGAAGCGGTTTATGGAGTATCTATTGACCTAACAGCTGCCTTTTATGCATTGGATCGAGGGCTATTATGGAAGAAGCTAACTAGTTGGGGAATTCCTGCGGGCCTGTTAAGTTTGCTTATGCCTCTCCACTCAAGTACTGTATTCCAGCTCTGTTTAGGGGTTCCTGTCAAGGTTGCATTGCTGCTCCCAGTATATTCAATCTATACTTGGCAGACATTATGGAGGCCTTTCAGTATGCCTCTTTGATTACCCCTAAATTGTCACAGCTCTGTTTCCAAAGTCTCCCATATGCTTATGATTTTTTTTGTTTGACGCTAGTAAGATCGTCTTGCAGCATCTGATTACTTAATTTATGAAATGTATGTTAGATCACTCGTTGATAGTTAACCCCTCTAAATCTAAAATAATTAGGTTCTCAAACACCACAAAGAAATGTCCTCTCAATTGGACTATTGGTAAATCCATAATTCTGTGCGTAGACTCTCTGGTTTATTTGGGCGTTCCAGTCTTCTCAAGAGTTTCTCCGATAATTAGTATCATCTGGTTGAATGAAGTCACAGAAAAATTGGCATCCCAGATAAAAATGATTGGTAAAAAGTTTGGAAGGTTTTCCCTTAAACCAGTGATAAAATATTATAAAGCTAAGGTATTTGCAAAGCTGCTTTATGGTATCGCGACTCACCCATTTCCTATATTGGAACACCTGCACTTGGTTGAGGGGAAAATCTGGATGAGAAAATTAAGTATACCTATCAGCTTTCCTGGAGTCCTGGTCAGTTACGACTTGGGCTTACTTTGTTTTAATTAACGTGCTGAGTGGAGAATGTTATCTCTCTTAAGTAAAATGTTAATCCCAGTTGAGAACTCGCTTTATGCTGATTTTAGAGCACTTACTCAACATTGCCCCAGAATGAGAGCCCTTAAAGCACTATGCAGTTTGGTACTGGAAAAGATTGACTGTTCTATAAAGGACTTGCTAGAGTATCCAGGTGTGGTCAAATTTTTGTTATACCACCATGATTGGCTAGAGACTTTGGACCAATTTCAATCTTATCCATCTTTCGCTTACTTGAGGAAAGATGACAAACGAAGGGGTGTGTTGGCCCCAATTCTTAGCATCTGACAAGAGCCACCTTTATTGGTTTTCGCTGGATCTTGCTTAAAACAAAAGAAATTATGGCAAGATACAAGATGATCCCTGCAAACTGTGGAGGGTGCAGGATTTGCCAGACAGCAGGTATTGAAGACACTATTAAACATCTAGTAGTGATGAGCACGGGGTTAAATACACTATGTAATCTTTACGTGGGTAAATTGGATCAATTGGCATCAAAGGTTGACTTAAATGCATCCTGGAATATATGCTTGGCAGGTCAAACCACGGCTTTAGCAATTGGTATCACTTCTTTTATTAGAGCACTCAATTTAGAGAAGTTTTAGCATGTTTTGTTAATTTTTATATATATTTTAGTATTGCAGGAATGATGATTGATGATTTTAAATGAATTACTGTACCACTGGTTTTACAACCTGTACTAATGTAATGCTTGTTTATTATATCTGTAGTTCTCCATTAAAGGTTAATTTCTCTTCAACCATATAATAAAAAAATAAACAATTGTAATAATTAACAGCACTCTTGCCTTAGAATTACTCATGAACGCCATCGTAAAGAGCTGCTTTTTCCAACTCAATTATATCTGACACATCATGCACTACCTGCTAAAACACAGGATCATGGAAGTGATCACACTTGTACTAGTAAGACTAGACTAGGCCAATGCCCTCTACCTTGGACTCTCAGAATATCTTCACAAACTGTCCAATCACTGCAGATGGATAGCTCATATGAAGGTACAACACATCACCCCAGCTCCCCACACTCTACTTGCTCCCAATCAAAAGAATGATTTACTTTAAAACGTTGTGCATTGCCCATTATGCCTTCCCTACCCTGCCTTCCCTGGGAAGGGCATTGAATTCATCTCAAAGACATTCACATACTATTGTGCATCACAAAAGCTTTGATCCAACAGCAATGCACTAGGAACAGTGCCAGACATCGAACAGAAGAACCATGGTGGACCTTCCCTTCCCCTCCTAACACCCAAACTGTGACTCTCTATGTCCAAACAACTGCACAAAGTTGAAGATCACCTGGCCACAAGGGAAGAGCTAAATACTGGCTATTCAACAGAATCCCAAGATGCGCACCATCATCTACTCAACTGACATCAGCACAAGCTCAGCACTCATCCCTTAACCAATCACACCCATACCCATGGCAATATCATCCCAGAGGATGGCCATCCCTAACAAATTGTATAAACGTACTAAGTAACTAGACACACCACACTGACAAAGACTACTGAAAAACAAAGTAATGCAGATTGCATAACCACATCTCAGTAACTGAGTGAAAAACTACCACAAACGTCCACCAAACTGACAAATTAATCTCACCAGAAGTCACCAAACACCTAATTGCCAGATGGCACCCAATGAATCCCTCTTCTACATGCACCGATAATTTATCTACCTCCTTTTTTCCTCAACTAATCGACTACCACCTTAAATCTCCTAACTCCTTACAATACAAACACACATCGCTATTGCAGCTTTTGGCAGTTACCACATGAACATTAATCATGCTATCAATAAGCTCCACTCTTTAGAACAACCACATTCCCCCACATTAGCAGAAAACCCATAGCTAAAGCCTGCTAGCCTCTCGGTTTGTGCACTCTCTGTCAGATGACAAACCCCCATGTATCACTGCTAAACACTTATAATCAGAAAATCTCTCAGGATTCGGGTATGTCCGACCTGCGACAATCCAACAAAGAGGTTCTGCATCTATATATGTTCTTGCAAAGCCACACACAGTGAGTTCCATAAAAAGGACTGATGGGCCCTATATAAGAGCACTGTACATTTCATTACTCCAGCAAGAATGGTGTGCCCCATTCAGTAAAGGCATATTCATGGGTGCATTATGGATGCACTGTGTCTCCGCATTTGTGCAACCAAAGGTTTTATCCACCCTTGCAGTGTTGTGGACAGATGTTGAGCAATGCACAATGTGTCAGAGGATCATATCTGACCCTATTAGCATTTTATTTAAGTGGGATAGCAGTAGGGAGTATGAACCACTGCCGTCCCACCTTCATTTCTATCCCACAAATATGGCTATGCATGGTTTTGTTTGTTGACACACAATGGCAAGCCCCGTCCTATGAAATGTGCTTCTAACACTGGCATATGTACTCAGGGATCATTATACATCAATCCCGGAAACGTGCACTAATGTATGCAAGCGGACCAGACATGGGCGTCATTTAGGGGTCGCCAAAGGTCACAACTGCTACCTCTGTGGTCTCCCTTGCGACCTCTGAAAAAAAATGTATACACTGATCTTAACAAATATGGCGATCCATTCTTGAATGAAATGTACATCACATTATAGTGATATCGTAACCATATTTTTCTTAGTGTACAATGGTATGTGATGCCACTTCCTGTTTTGTCAACGGGTGAAAGGTCGTGTTCCATTGCTTCCCACGATATCACTTCGGGGTGGGGCCAAATGACATCACGTCCTGTGATGCCATCAGGTGGTCAATGGCCGTGTGTTGTCACTACCTCTACCCCTGGCATTTTGGTGAAATGAGGTCCCTGGGACCAGACAGTGCATCATGTATGCTTCTGCCTAGCACTCCAGAAATGAGCTGTGAGCCTTTGTGACTAAAGGGGTCTGTGCATTTCTTAAAGTCCTGCATGTTAAAAAAAAAAGCACATTATCTGTGTTTTTTTTCTTCTTTTTTTTCAGAATCTGGCCCAAGTTGCTGGGACACACTTAAAAATGTAATCATGAAACCAGGTCCCACATTTTAATAATTGTGCTTCTGTATTGGATCTGACTGCATTTTGTGTGCAATTCTTTTATGTGCTATTCCTATCCTTTCTAGCCTTCTCTTTTCTGTACTTAAAGCATTCTATAATGACAAAGAAAATGCCAAAGTGTTTCTAAAACCTAACATTTAACATGAAAAGGGAATTAAGGAAGATGTAATGCATCGATTAAGAAGTAGTTTATCATTTACAATATCCATTATATTCATTCATTGGGCATCATTACGAGTTTCGTTGTAATTCAGTGTTATTTCCACCGAGTTACCAAAAAAATCATTTACCATTACTGCCACTTGGTCCCATGGGTTTACCATAGGATTACACGTGGTGGTAGGGCTAAGTAATTCCCCATTTTTGGAATCCAGAGGACGCCATTGGGATTGTTGGTGGGTTTACCACTGTCAGTAGTACTGTGGGGTATAGCTGCCAATTTTTGGAGGTAAAGTGGAGAATTTACCTTCAGCAAAAAGCTGGATTCTGCCACTTTCCTAAAAAAAATCAGCCATGGGAATTACGTCCTCCATGCCCCACTATGATGACAAGAAATGATCAACCCAGACCCTATCTTCAAAGTATTTGTTTTTCCTTCTTGCCTCAAACATTGGTGGCCCTAACAGTGCTGTGTTCTGTAATTTTGCACAAAACCTCAGCTGCTGAAGCACGTTGCAATGCTTCAATGTTTTTTTCAAGCTGCCCCCATTTTCAAATATGTCCTCCATCAAAGAAGATGGTGTCATGCATCACTCACCCAATCACCTACTACTAATGTTACTAACGTCTGCCAAATAAATGCTCCCAGCAAGCCTCAGACACTTTTCCCTTTCCCTTAAGGTGATGGTAGTAGTGAAAACAATTCAAATGCTCATATCGTCTATTATGCTAAACCAACTTTTATGTGAGGACACAATTAAGCCTCACCAGTGGAAATTCTTCCTCCATTTTGGCAGTTGATTTGTTGTGTTACAAACTCAATCACCTTGCTGCTAACCCATCCGACTGACTACTAGAATCCTTCAAAAAACATTTCACAGCATGTCCAAAACTTTTTTGCCCTTCTTTCATAGATATTAAAAAACAAATTCTTGATTGTGTCAACTATTGTGCTAAACTAAGGGCCTAATTTACTGAAGCATTTTATAACGGCACAATCCCATTGGAAAATGCTATTTGAATCGGGCCGTAAATTGTGTGTCAGCACATTCAATCAAAATGCCCCAGTGTAAATTCTTCCTAGATTTGCTAGATAGCATGCGGCACCGCACACCAAATCACCATGCCACTTACGGCTCTGCCTGATCACTAACACCCTGTAAAAAAAAATAAAAAAAATACCATCACATTCTAAACACTTTTTCCTTCGATCAAACTGGCAGTGATAATGCAATATATTCATGACAAAAAAAATCACTTTGGACCATGAAAAGGCAATGTAAAATGGTGATTGGATATATATCACAATTGTATATTGCAACACTGACAGTTGATGAATGGAAGGTATGGAATTAATCACAGCCTAGTTCACTGCTCCCGACAGTACTTTGTCATTTTACAGTGGATTCAAGCCTGATTTGCATATGGTCTTTCCCCTTTGTAATGGCATGGTCATCTGAAAATGCATTTTTAGGATGGTTGCCCAGAGACATGTTACCGGTTTATATTCTTTAAAGACCTTCCAATTCTCACTCTTCAATGCTGCATACATCACTCCAAACAGGGAGGGCTATGCCCAGACATGGATGCCAAACCTGCTGCGCCAAGAAACCCAATCTACACCAAACTGATGATACCAAAACATGCCTGAAGTTGGTTGTGGTTGCATGCAGATGGAATGTGACCTAGCCCTTTTGAGGGTGAGACCACGGCTGATTTGCATATTGTCTTTCCACTTCTGCAATAGCCTGGCAGGCATAAAACTAATGATTCGGATGGTTTATCTCAATAGTAAAAGTGCTCTAGATTCATTCAAAACCTTGCAGGCATCACGATTCAGATTTCAATTTGTCACACAGACATGGTCCTGAGCCTGCTGTGTCCAGAGACCTAGGCCTTGATTCATGGAATTAATTGTGTGTTAAAATGGGATTTGCAGGCCTTGCTGAATGCAAATCCCAGTTTGACGAATGAGGATTTTCAGGCAGAATGGCACGCAAATCCCTGTTTAACACACACACATAATTCCATGAATCAAGGCCCTAAGCTACACCTCACTGATTACACTCACTGAACTTGAGTTTGCCATGAGCCTGAGGTTGCAAAAAGGATGTGATGGAGCCCATTGGGCTGCACTGCCCCTTTTGAGGGCAACTTCATACTGTATATGGTTTTCTCCTTCTGTAATGACGTGACAGACTGAAGAAAAGATGGTCTGGAAGTTGCCCAGATAGATGTCAGTGGTTAGATCCATTTTCCAGCCATCACCCTTTAGTGTTACAACTAATTCACAAACGTTTATAATTTAAGCAGTGCGTACACACATTGTGCTCCCGGAACTATGATTAACATTAAGGGGAAGCTTATTGTGTGATGTCATACTCCTGGATACTTTTCAGGCTCTGATAGAGGCAAGCTCATTCAAAGGCTGACCACTTTGGTTGAGGTTTATATTTACATTGGGTTGCAGATAGTACCTAAAAGACAATGGATTCTCACAAACGAAAAACCCTGAGATCAAATATATCCCCAATTTGAACTGGCTAGCAACACCAGCTAAGGGTCTACCATAGAGAGAAAAAAAGATTGGAAAAGAGAACCCAATGCGGGCAACATAAAAAGATGCATGACAGAAATGGGCCCTCATTAAGGGGCATCCCTGTAACACTGTTTCCACCGCCTGACTTCCCGGTGCCACCGGGATATTACGGCAGGCGGCAGAAACGCTAAATCCCCATTCCTGTGGCGTACCATAGGACTCCATGGGAATGGAGACACTGAAGCACCGGCACCGTTCCAGGTGCTTCAGTGATGACCATGCCAGTAGGGGCTGAAACTGGCAGGCCAGGCATGTCGGGTGATCCGTGGCCCTGGCCCCTAGCGGCATTGATGTAGCATGGCGGTCCGGAAAGGGTGCAGATAAGTTGCTATTGGCACCCATATTTCCAGACCGCCATACTCATAATGAGGGCCATGGTCACCCATGTTTCACTTTTCCCCACGAGCTACAGCAAAGTTTCTCTTGCCCAAGCTCTATTCCATCTTGTGGGCCAGGGGCTAGCCCAGGGAACTACCAGATATGTCATCAAGCAGGCTCAGTGGGGGATACCGAATGCAGAAACAGCCAAAGCCCCACATACAGTTTAGCAGCTGTCCAAATTGATATATGGCTTGCAATTTGCAGAATTGTTTTGCCAGAGTGAGAATTGTGACAAAAAGAGCAGAGTTCAACTTACATTACTCGCTCAAATGTCCTTGTTCTTGCTAAATCACGATCAGACATGTTTCAAATTTAAAATTGTGGCCATTCTTATGTTCCGTTAATGCTCTGCTTTTATGCAAATGGCAAGGCTTGGATTCTATAAAAAGATACTGTGTTGCATGACCTAGCCCAGTGCCATGTCCCTCAGCCCACCTCTTCTTACCTACTTCCCTACCAGCCCCCCAGCAGCAGGCCCCCTGGTATTTTTTTTTCCTTCTATTTCCACCTCTATCCCCAAGTGAACCTAACCTCGTTCCTGCTTCTTAATCGCATGTGTGGCATGTTGTTCTGGTATTGGTACACATGCTTTTAAGAATCACATTTTGTATGCAAATAGACTGCACAAATGTAAAAAAAATAATAATAATCTAAACATACATTGTGAGATATAAGCTTGGAAGACAGTAAGGGAAATCACAGAATGGGTCAAGTGTGAGACATGAAAAAAAACGCAGGCAACAGAGAAACTACAGAAATTCAGATGAAGAGAGAAGAATTAAGCAGACCAGTCATCAGATGTACAGTGATAAACTGCGGTGATCAGCGAATGATTTCTAACCCTTACCCAATCAGGCACCCTCCCACCCTTCATCACCACTGTGCTTTTCCATCGCATCTTAAAGCAACATTTTATAAGCATCGCTTTGACTAAGCTGGCGACTAGTCCAACCTGAAGTGCTGAAATACTATCTCATTTTTAGGTATTACCCAAATATATATATATATATATATATATATATATATATATATATATATATATATATATATATATATATATATATATATATATATATGGGTGTTGGGGGGTTTGGCGTTGGGTGGGGGGTTGTGGGGGGTTTCCCCCCACATATATGGTACAATTGACCTTCACAATTCGGTCAATTGTGAAAAGGTCAATTGTCATTCGAACAGTTGTAAAACGAACAATTCGTATACAACCCATTTTTAGTCGTCAAATTTAGCTCTTCTGAAAATACTATCTTTATTCAAAGTGCATACGTGATTCAATTTCTGTACTTTAGAGTATGAACATTTATCAAGAGTAGATAAGGAAAGTCTGCACGGGAAGGTTTGACATATCAAGAATGATGTCTTGATAATTACAGCAGAAAATCAACGCGTCAATGAATGCAAAAAGTGTCCGCTGGAAATATAAGGGAAAGAGATGCAGGACTATACCCCGTACCCAGTGCAATAGCAGCATCCGATTGCTAAGATTTTTTTCATTTCGTTGTATCCATGAACATCTTGAAAGAGATCATTCACCCAAACAGTTTGCTATTGAAATGAGAGCAGATGGCCTGGAGGAGCGGTAATTAATAAACCAGGCACCTAATGTGAGCTGGTCCTAAGTTCACAGAGCACTTGATTTACCGCTAGCTACAAGATAATATTTTCTTTCCAGCCCAGCATGCACCATGAGAAAACAACGGTTTAGCTGACACCTTTTCTCACTTTAATTGGTTTAATCTGAGATCCAATAAACCAGATGTCAACTACAGACGAGAGCATTTACAGAGATAGAGGCAAGGATTGATGAGCTGGTTCCGAAGGATTGAAGACATGCTCAATGCAAGGCCCACAAACAGGCAGTACTAAATCGGATGGGAAGATTAAAAACGGATTGTTAGAATCTGATATTGAGCGCCTGGAAATTGTTCAATTTTCTCAAGCAGGGGATGCGGAATTCACAATCTTGTCACACAAATACACCAGCCCAAGAATGCCTTTTGGTTTGTAGAGAGAAAAAAAAGGATCTATATAGTAACACATTCGCAAAGTTGCAGAGGTATTTACCATTGTAAACATACTAAATTAGAGTATGTTTATTAAGTATATTATTTACAATACTGCATGAACATATAATTATGTTCGAATAAGTTGTATTTTGAAATCCTTTTAAACATAAACCATGACTTATATCAGTGGATGATTTGTTGTATTGCGTTTCAGAGAAAGAGAGCTGCCAAAAAGGAGAATTGGGATAAAGAGTTGAAAAGCATTCTGTTTGTTCATATCAAAATCAAGAAGGTTCTATAAAAACACAGTGCCAGATGGCTGTGGAAAGAGCCAAGGCATTATTAACCATAGGCTTGGGGGAATAAGCCCATTTGAAGGTAGACCAGGTCTGATTTGCATAGGTGTTTCCCTCCATGAATGGCACAGGAGGCTATGAACTCTTGCTTCCATAGAGGCGCTGAACAACGCCAGTGGTTTTGGTTTATTCAAAACATTCCATCCATCACTCTTCCGTTTTGCAAACCTTTGCGGAGTGGGACAGTTAAACACAGATCGGGGTCCCCAGATTGTTTGGCCAAGAGTTGAAGTTTTGCTTTTTTTTTAACGGAAATATTGTTTTGTTGTCGTTAAATACGTGTGAATGTGTGCGTGTTGGGGGCCTGTGGATATCTTTATGTTTTGTGAAATATTTTTTCATTTCATTGAATTTTTTTCATTTTGTTTATGGTGTTTGTGTGTAATGTGGATGAAGATGTGTATGTGCCTTTTGCATAATATTTGTATTTCTGCTTGTCCCTCCATGCCTAATGTTCATGTTAAGAAATAGTGATACATGTTTTGGTCCATCAGTCTCGAATTTCGCTAATATTTTTTGAACAAAAATATTTGCAGCATGAACATCTTCAACCTAACTGAGGTCTGTACCTAAAAATTAGGAAAACCCGAGAGCACAATTTTGAAGTATCGTGGGGTACATAGTCCTTTTTTTCGGCCATCATTTGGTTTGAAATGTGGTCTGAATTTGGTAATATATGCCATGTTTTGAGGTGATAAATGTTATGTGCATTAAGAATGTATTGCTTAGTCAAATTAGGCATTCATTTTACACATTGATCAGAATAGTTACACGCGATCAAAAGTTGCAGGAAAATACTTTTTTCATTGTTGTGTAAAATTTGATCTAACCGTAACTATGTACTCAAAACACTGAATTTTACACTTTGCTATTATGATATCATTACCATGTATCATTTTTGTATTTGTATTTATGTTTTTTTATTCACAGGGATTAGTTTGTACTACGTGAGCAAAGAAAAAAAGAAAGTAAGAGATATAGGGCCAAATTCATAGAAAAAGCACTGAATCCCCGCAAACTACTTGGCGCAAAAACAACATCGCACCTACTTGCATGTGCAAAACGTTTTGCGCTGTACACGGATTCATGGATTCTGAAGCGCAAAGTAACTGCAGCGCAACCAAAGAGTTGTGCACGGAATGACCCTGACACGCCACCAAGCTGACAAAAACTGGCACCAACAAACAACCTTTGTGACTGTCTTTGCACCACCATCCAGCACTACGGCGAAACCAGTGGAGTAACTTTGCTGAAAATGTTGGGGGGACATGACATCTCAAGAAAAAGGTGCCCCAGTCAAATGAATGGGGACAAAATAGTGTGCCATGAAAGTTGGGGGGGACAAACACCCCCGTGCCCACCTAAAATTACGCCCATGGGCGAAACTGCAAACCATCACCCGTAACTCAAGGCAGCACCCCAGCGAAACTGCAGACTGTCCCCTGTAACTCATTGCAGCACCCAAACTACATACTGCCACCCCTAACTTCACACGGCATCCAAACTATGTACTGTCACCCCTAAGTTCAAGTGGCATACCAACGAAACTGCAGCCCGTCACCCCTAAATCATAGCAGCTTCCTGAAGTATAGACACCTCCCACTACTGCCACTCACCTGAGGCCACGACCCCAGGCTGTCCCCTAAACTGCTCACACCACCCACCAACCTCCGGGAGTCCCCTCAAGTCCTAACACCTACCACTACCCCACTCACCTCGACCCATATTCTCAGGCTGCCACCTCAAGTGCTCACACCACCCACCACCCCCACTCAACTCCACCACCAACACCAGGCAGCCCCCTCAAGTCCTGACATCTGCCATACCCCCGCTCATCTTGGCCCACTACCCCAGGCTTCCTCTGATAGTCTGCCCTTCTCCCACCACCCCGACTCAACTCTGCCAAAAACCACAGGCTGCACCCTCAAGTGCTTACGCCACCCACCACCCCCACTCACCTCCGACCTATGACCCAATCTGCTCCCTCGAGTGCTCAAACCACCCACCACCCCCACTCATCTCTGTCCACAACCCTAGGCTTCGCCCTCAAGTCCTCACACTACCCCACTCACCTTGGCCCACTACTTAAAGCTTCCCCCACAAGTGCTCACTTCACACCATTAACCTCCATCCATGACCCCAGGCTGTCCCCTCAAGTGCTCATACCCCCCACCAACCCCACTCTCCTCATCCTACGACCCCAGGCTTCCCCCTAAAGTGCTTACGCCACTCACTACCCCGCTCACCTCTACCACCAACCCATGCAGCCCCCTCAAGTGCTCACACCAGCCACCACATCCAATCACCTCTGCCACCAGGCCAGGTAGTCCCCTCAGGTCCTGACACATCCAACCACTCCCACTCACCTTGGCCCACTAACCCAGGCTGCCCCTGCTAGTCTGCCCTGCTCCCACCACCACCACCACTCACCTCTGCCCATGACCCCAGTCTGCCTCATCAAGTGCTCATACCACAACCACCCCCACTCACCTCTGCCCACAGCCCCAGTCTGCCCCTGCCGGTTTGCACCCCCACAGTCGAATGCTGAACAACAACTTACATTAACTCCTTGAACCTGCCTCCAACATGAAGTACACATACCAGATATCCCACTCCAACATGAACAACTGGGAGCATTGCTGCTGAATCCATGTATGTAGCTCCTTACAGGACTCCCTGGTACATGACACTCAGTTGCAAATAAAGGTACACTTTGACCGATCCATGTACTTGTGACTTAGTAATGCAATGTAATGCAATATTGCGTATGATTGTGCCCGTGTGCCATTGCAATGGCCTCAAAGCTCTGTAGGTGAATGCCCTTGGAGGACCAAAGTGACGTGAAGGCGTCAGAGGTTGTGCGGGTCAAGGAGATGGATAATGTGTACAACTTGACAGTTTATTTAATCCTGAGAATATACAGCATTTGAGTGGCAAATCTGCAGCATGATATGAGAGTAGGTAGTGGGTGATTGCAGATGTTTGTGGGTGGGTGGCCATGATTTGGGAGGTATACAGATACTAAAAATCAAGTGCACAAGTGATGAGCATAGCTGACACATCCACTGTGAGGCCCCAGCCCACGTGACAGTCATAGAATAAATGCATTTGGATAACATAGAACACATGATTTTGCACATGAACAGAGACTGCAAGAAGTCTGTATCTAGAATCATACACTTGTATTAAAAATGTGTACACTACATCAATAAAACATGGGAAAGGGTAACAATGTCCAGGGATGAAAATAAAATAAAACTCCAAAATGAAACCTAACATTATACAACCAAATACACTGGTAGCAGGCTCAAATATCTTGCAATGCTTCCACCAGGTGTGAGTCATTCTCCTCATCCTCTGTAGGCAGGCTACTGCTCTTGCCTGGAGGGCTTGTAGGCCCTCAACCATATGCCTCTCCTCCACTTCTGCATCCCTGCAAGAATCCTCCAGGACTGCTGCCCTCTTCCTTGCCCACCTCTCTGGCACCTCAGCCCTGGTTCTGGCAATGGTTGCCTCCTACCCATTTTCTCTAAACCATCAGCTGCCTCTCATATTCTGCTTGCATGCAAACCGTCTACCTCAGCCGCTTCCTGTCCTCCTGCCAGATGCTCACCATTTCTCCCCTAATTTGCCTCCTTATGGTGGAATGGCCTTTTGTCAACTGCCTCCTCACACTTCTTATCTGGTGCTGCCTGGAAGAGTGACCACCTCATGTGGCGTTCTTGAGACTTCCACCTCAGGCAAGGACATATGCAAAACCTGACTGTGTGGTGTTGGCTGGACTGGTTCACATGGGACTGTGGTGGTATGTTGTATGGAAGGCTCCCTGGAGACTATGACACAGAGAAGTGGAGGAGTAGGTGATTGCATGCACCAGTGCACAGAGACCACCCAAGAGCATTGCAGTTGTGAGCTGGCTCTGCTCAGTGTGCTGAACCAGATACTCCCTTAGCCAGCCATGCAGACTGAATACAATGCATGTCTTCCCGAGAGTGGGAGAATAACCAGTAATCGTGGACAGAGACCAGTATATGGACAGCCTCAACTAAGCACCAAGAAGCCATGGTACTGACGTCATTAGTGACACCACAACATAGCAGCATTAGAAATGAAGTACATTTGCAGTCAGCACTGCACCATATGAACACACACGCATATACATGAAGAACATGAGTGTACAGTTCTATAGCTAGAGGACAGATACACATACATACTGTCAATGCTTTTATCATTGCATCATTAGCCAAATGCAGTGACACAGAACCTCAAGGCACAAGAGTTCCTGATCAAGCTTGTTGATGCTTAAAGCTAATATTCACGTAGACATACATGAGTATATATGGAACCTGATCAAACCATGTATAGTTAACCTATAGGGAACGTAGTATAACATGGACACTGTAGAAACCTCATTATACGGTTTAGGAAAATTACAGCAGGTGTCAAGCCACTAAGCAGGAGACAAAAAAAGAGTTGGCTAAAGCTGCACAGAGAGCAAGATGCGTGAGACAGGCCCAGAGCCAAGTTCAGAGATATGAAAACACATTCCAATCCCCAGATGACAAAAGGACTAACTGCAGAAAGACAGAATAAATCCTCATAATTAAGAGCTGCAGAGCTAATATTCATGGTCTCTAAACACGTGATGCAGCAAAGCAAGACAAGGGGCAGTCACCAAGGTGAGAAAGACGAGCCGGTCTCAGCGAGCCAGATGCAGATTGCTACTGTGAGTGAATGTTCTCATTCATAAGGCAAGGTGGTGCACACAAGTTACAAAACAGACACATAATCATTCACATCACCTTGAAGAGGTGCACAATGAGATGAGAATTGGAGTCCCAGGCCTGGGGGCAGCCGCTCTAACCAATCACAGTTTAGAATTCCGGGGGTGGATTGCAAGGGCATGAACCAACGGTAAGCCCACTACTCTGCAACAATGTAATGGAATAGTTTTTTGGGTCAGGAGAAGCAAGCCACCTGACATGTAAGAGCCAGTAGAATAACACATATTGTTGATTGTGTAGGTTATAGCACTCTCAATACCCAATCCCTCGCCTCGATAGGTTTCTGTACAGATGTCCAGACTGTGACTTGGAAATCAAACAAAACTGGCCTGTGTGCCATGAAATGGTATGAGGTAACGGAATCTTTCTGTGTTTTTGTATTGATCCCTTTGGATTTATTTGCAATAAACCACAGTTTGTACTTGTCATTTGACCGAGTTCTCCTTTTATTCTGGGGAGGGAGTTAGGCCTTCTTAGTCCGTGGACCACGAGCATCACTCTGGCATACCTGCGAGTCCTCTCTAACAGCATCACAAAAAGAAATGGTCTGCCTCACTAGACCAGCCAGTATAGGCAGCACCACATGTCAGGTGGCAAGCTTTGTCTCATGGAGGGCCTCGGTCTGGGTGGAGGCATCCACAAAGTTGATCACTGCCACAGCAGATGGCCCAGGGACAGGAGGTTGTGCAGAACACTCCATGGTTGACTGCACATCATCATGTCTCTAGACCTGGGGTTCAGCCAGAACACCCTCCTCGTTGCCCCCACCTGATCCTGTAGCTGGCCTGAAATTGCCTCCTCTTCCACTTCCAACTCTGATTATTCCAGAGAGTCTTTCACTCTTGATGGCCCATGTGTGTCAGCACCCTGTCCCACAGTTGCTGCAGTCTCCCCCTCCCCCATAATCCCCTCCTGGGACTTATCCTCTTCAGCCTCACCTGATGGTACTGGCACTCCCACAGTCACATTGCTGTCAGAGAAGGAGATGTCAACGGTGAGTGATTGGGGTTTCCATCTTGGTATGGGGACCCTATCCCTGCTTCTCAGCTCCACAGTATGGCTTTCTCCCTCTACTCCAGCTGCAGCAACTGTGGAAAAGTGAACAAAAAACATTGACATCAGTTGACAGTGACAATCTATGTGTGGCATAAACCACATTAACAGTACCATTAAGTCAGCATGGGTCAAC
Source organism: Ambystoma mexicanum (assembly GCF_040938575.1). Lineage (NCBI taxonomy): Eukaryota > Metazoa > Chordata > Amphibia > Caudata > Ambystomatidae > Ambystoma > Ambystoma mexicanum. The sequence continues at coordinate 835,678,824 of NC_090936.1, forward strand.
CATCAACTGCCCCACATACATACACATGCCCATGCAATCAGCATTAATACTGACACACAAGTGTAGGGACAGCGATGATTTACAGACATGCACATGTCAAACCAGCACATTGACATGTGGCCACAAACACATTGCAAGAAATCATGACATGTCACAATACAATCCCAAAGTGACTCAAGTGTTACCCGCAGCCTGGGCCATGGGAAGTGCAGCTGGGCACATTATTCACCACTTCGCATTGCATGCCCATGAATGTAGCAAGTCGCCAAAAACAGAGTGCACATGCCTACATTTCTCTGCTGCTTCACAGATGTCTGCCATCATACATACTTGGCATCGGCCGAAGAATGCAAGCCAGTGTGTATCAGTGCAACAAACATGCTTTGTACAGAAAGGAGAACCTGCAATCATGCATGCACATTAATGACACATATACATTGTACAGGAGTGTGCTCTCAAGGACCTCGAGCTGAAGGCCAGACATCCAATGGCAGCCCGCACGGTGTACCTCCACAGTGGCACTGGCCTGAAGGGCTGCCCTCACCTTATTCTGGCTCTATTGCTTGAGACCCTCCCAGAGCTTCTTCATGTTCTTGGTGCAACGGACTGCCACACCCTCCGAGTTGATGGCAGTTGTGATGGCATCCCAGATCCTATGACATCCAACTGACCTGAGCTGCATTGCTGGGTTGTAGAGGGAATCATAATTTGCCAGGACCTAATCCACCAGGATGCCAACTTCAGTGGAGGCAGTCCTCTGCCTACCTGCCATGGGGGCAACGCTCGATGCCAAAGAGGATGGCACAGACATGACAACCCCTGAGGAAGCTGTGGGCGAGCTGGGTCATGACAATATGCTGTGGAGTTGTGGTAGTAGTACAGAGAGGTGGATGACCCAAGATCCCAGATGAGGTGGTCACAGGGCTGACACAGGAAAACAGGCAATGGCTGAACAGCTGTCATTTCAGGCAAGTGCTGGTTGGCAGCATACACTAAAACTCTATTAGGCAGCAGCAGATGTGGAGTACTGGAGGCAATAGAGGGCAGAAGGAAGCAAATCCAATGACACAAAGGCAGTAGGAACTTTGATGTGCGTCTCACATCCAAGGCAGCAGATAACAGAGTAAAGGGCCTTAGCGTGTATGTTACATGCTACGCCATGCAGACAGCATGCTTACTGCATGCTTATGTGGTACACGCCAGTGATGGGGAGATTTAAGAGGTGCCACGTGCCTTAGTAGTTGTGCGCGAGAAGGAGAGACAGAAGATTTGCTGTCGCTGACATATTTGGGGTGTTTCGCAAGCCATTGCCTTCCTGTTATGCGTATGCATTTTTTTGATTTTGGGTGTCTATACAGCATTGTGTATGCATTTCTTTGGTTGTTGCTGCCTATACAGCATTGCATACGCATGTGTTTGGTTTTAGGTGCCTATACAGTATTGCATATGCATTTTGGTGGTTTTAGATGCCTCTACGGTATCGCATATGCATTTATTTGGTTTCTCTATGCATCACCCATGCATTTGTTCAGTTGTGGGTGCCTCTATGGCATCACATATACATTTTCTGCATTGAAGGTCCCTCTATGCATCACATAACATATATATTTCTGTTGGGTTGCCTTGGAGCCATGCAGGACCATTATACGTGTTCCATCACATAGCTTGTTTCTTTTTTGAGTGTGCTTCTCTCTTTGCTGGCACCATGAGTGGGAAGGCTCCAAAAAGGAGAGGACACCGGCATGGTGAGGACACACATGACCATGCACCAGTTGGGGGCCATGGTGAGGACATACATGACCCGACCCGAGGAGGAGGACGTGGTGAGGACACACATGACCCCACCCAACAAGTGGTGATCCTCAGACCCACGTGTCCCAGCACCATGATGAAGAAATGGTCTGAGGCCTACAGGAGGCCGAGCACCACCAAGGGCCATGGTCCCCAAAGCATGCTTTTTCAAATTTGGTGAAAATCCGTCCAGCAATTTTTTTTTTAAATGACCAAAAAGTAGGGCAAAAAAAATTAGTGATATCTGTGTTCGCTTCGCGGACACACTTCCCTGTTCGCTCCGCGGACAGGACAGGGATTGGGCAAGCGGGTTGCGTGATATCCACGGACATCTGACGTGCTCTCTCATTGGATGCGGTGAAAGCGTGCAGTGCGTCGTGGCTTCAGAGACGCCCGCCATCTTTCTTTCTCGCATGAGAGGCTTTAGGCTTTGTCAGGTCAGCAGGAGCAGGATCTGCCACCTGCAGAGTAATTCCCCCACCCAGCTCATGCCCGTGTCTGCCCTATTCTGCCACACCCCGGCTCATGCTCCGTGTCTCCCCTGTTCCTCCAGCCCCCGCTCACGTCATCGGCACACGGTGGCCAGCGGAGGGCCGAGGAGCAGGATCTACCGCCTGCACACAAACTCATGTCCGTGTTTTTGTCTGTCTCCCCTGTTCCCCCACAAGCCCCGTTCATGCCCTGTGTGTGCCCTGTTTCCCCTCACCCCCCCACTCATGCCCTGTGTCTCCCCTGTTCCCCCCACCCCCGCTGATGCTCCGTGTGTGCCTCCCATTCCCCCACCCCCTGCTCATGCCCCATGTGTGCCCTGTCCCACCCAGCCCCGCTCATGCCCCGTGTGTGCCCTGTTCCCCCACCCCTGCTCATGCCCCGTGTGTGCCCTGTTTCCCCCCACTCCCCGCTCATGCCCCGTGTCTCCCTTGTGTTCCCCCCAACCCCGCTCATGCCCCGTGTCTCCCTTCTTTCCCCCCACCCCGCTCATGCCCCATGTGTGCCCTGTCCCCCCCACCCCCTGCTCATGCCCCATGTGCCCTGTTTCCCCCCCACCCCCCGCTCATGCCCCGTGTCTCCCTTGTGTTCCCCCCACCCCTGCTCATGCCCCGTGTCTCCCTCCTTTCCCCCCCATCCCCGCTCATGCCCCGTGTGTGCCCTGTTCCCCCACCCCCCGCTCATGCCCCGTGTGTGCCCTGTTTCCCCCACACCCTCCGCTCATGTCCCGTGTCTCCCTTGTGTTCCCCCCACACCCGCTCAGGCCCTGTGTCCCTGTGTCTCCCTTCTTTCCACCCACCCCCCGCTCATGCCCCGTGTGTCTCTCCCCTTCCCCCCACCCCCGCTCATGCCCTGTGTGTCACTCCCCTCCCCCACCCTACCCCCCGCTCATGCCCCGTGTCTCTCTCCCCTTGCCCCCCACTCCCTGCTCATGCCCGGTGTGTCTCTCCCCACCCCTCCACCCCCGCTCATGCCCCGTGTGTCTCTCCCCTCCCCCCACCCCCCGCTCAAGCCCCTTGTGTCTCTCCCCTCCACCCCCCACTCATGCCCCGTGTGTCTCTCCCCTCCCCCCACCCCCGCTCATGCCCCATGTGTCTCTACCCTTCCCCCCACGCCCGCTCATGCCCTGTGTCTCCTCTGTTCCCCCTCACCCCCGCTCATGCCCTGTGTCTCCCTCCTTTCCCCTCCACCCCCCGCTCATGTCCGGTGTCTCCCTCCTTTCCCACCCCCACTCCACACTCACGCCCCGTGTGTGTCCTGTTCCCCCCACCCCTCCTCATGCCCCATGTGTTCACTGTTCCCCCCCGCTCATGCCCTGTGTCTCCCCTGTTCCCCCCCACCCCCCACTTGTGCCCCGTGTGTGCCCTGTTCCCCCCACCCCCACTCATGCCCCATGTGTGCCCTGGTCCCCCCACCCCCGCTCATATCCCTGTGTGCCCTGTTCCCCCCCACCCCCGCTCATGCCCCGTGTCTCCCTCCTTTTCCCCCCACCCCCGATCATGCCACGTGTGTGCCCTGTTCCCCCCACCCCCGCTCATGCCCTGTGTGTGCCCTGTTTTCCCCCTGCCCCCCGCTCATGCCCCGTGTCTCCCTTGTGTTCCCCCCACCCCCGCTCATGCCCCATGTTTCCCTTCTTCCCCCCCACCCCCAGCTCGTGCCCCGTGTTTCTCTTCCTCTCCCCCACCCCCGCTCATGCGCCGTGTCTCCCTTGTGTTACCCCCACCCCGCTCATGCCCCGTGTCTCCCTGCTTCCACCCACCCCCCTTTCATGCCCTATGTCTCCCTTCTTTACCCCCACCCCCGCTCATGCCCCATGTGTGCCCTGTTTCCCCACCTCCCGCTCATGCCCCATGTGTGCCCTGTTTCCCCCCCACCCCCCGCCCATGCCCCGTGTCTCCCTCCTTCCACCCCCCCACCCCCGTTCATGCCCCATGTGTGCCCTGTTCCCCCCACCCCCCGCTCATGCCCTGTGTGCCCTGTATCCCCCCAACCCCCCGCTCATGCCCCGTGTCTCCCTTGTGTTCCGGCCACCCCTGCTCATGCCCCATGTCTCCCTCCTTTCCCCCCACCCCCGCTCATGCCCCGTGTCTCCCTTGTGTTCGCCCCACCCCCGCTCATGCCCCGTGTCTACCTCCTTTCCCCCCCACCCCCGCTCATGCCCCGTGTGCGCTCTGTTCCCCCCCACACCCGCTCATGCCCTGTGTGTGCCCTGTTTCCTCCCCACCCCCCGCTCATGCCCCGTGTCTCCCTTGTGTTCCCCCCACCCCCGCTCAAGCCCCGTGTCTCCCTCCTTCCCCCTCACCCCCGCTCATTCGCCGTGTCTCCCTTCTGTTCCCCCACCCCCCGTTCAATTCCTGTGTCTCCCTGCTTCCCCCACCCCCTGATTCATGCCCCGTGTCTCCCTTCTTTCCCCCCACCCCCGCTCATGCCCCATGTGTCTCTCCCCTTCCCCCCACACCCGCTCATGCCCTGTGTCCCCTCTGTTCCCCCTCACCCCCGCTCATGACCTGTGTCTCCCTCCTTTCCCCTCCACCCCCCGCTCATGTCCGGTGTCTCCCTCCTTTCCCACCCCCACCCCCCGCTCACACCCCGTGTATGCCCTGGTCCCACCCACCCCTCCTCATGCCCCATGTGTTCCCTGTTTCCCCCCGCTCATGCCCTGTGTCTCCCCTGTTTCCCCCCACCCCCCACTCGTGCCCCGTGTGTGCTCTGTTCCCCCCACCCCCACTCATGCCCCTTGTGTGCCCTGGTCCCCCCCACCCCCGCTCATGCCCCTGTGTGCCCCGTTCCCTACCACCCCCCGCTCATGACCCGTGTCACCCTTGTGTCCCCCCACCCCCTGCTCATGCCCCGTGTCTCCCTTCTTCCCCCTCACCCCCGCTCATGCCCCATGTCTCCAATCTTTCCCCCCCACCCCCTGCTCATGCTCCGTGTCTCCCTTCTTTCCACCCCACCCGAAGCTCATGCCCCATGTCTCCCTCCTGTGCGCCCCACCCGCCGCTCATGCCCCGTGTCTTCCTTCTTTCCCCCCCGCTCATGCCCCGTGTCTCCCTTCTTCCCCCACCCCCGCTCATGCCCCGTGTCTCCCTCCTGTACCCCCCACCCCCGCTCATGCCCCATGTCTCCCTTCTTCCTCCCAACCCCCTCGCTCATGCCCAGTGTCTTCCTTCTTTCCCCCCACCCTCCGCTCATGCCCCATGTCTTCCTTCTTCCCCCCCACCCCCCTGCTCATGCCCCATGTCTCCCTTCTTCCCCCCACCCCCCGCTCATGCCCCGTGTCTCCCCTCTTGCCCCCCACCCCCCGCTCATGGCCCGTGTCTCCCTTCTTTCCACCCCCCACCCCCCGCTCATGCCCCGTGTCTTCCTTCTCCCCCCCACCCCCCGCTCATGCACTGTGTCTCCCTTCTTGCCCCCCACCCCCTGCTCATGCCCCATGTCTCCCTTCTTTCCACCCCCGTGTCTTCCTTCTCCCCCAACCCCCGCTCATGCCCCATGTCTCCCTTCTCCCCCCACCCCCTGCTCATGCCCCGTGTCTCCCTTCTTTCCACCCCCACCCCCCTCTCATGCCCCGTGTGTGCGCTGTTCCCCCATCCCCCGCTCATACCCCGTGTGTGCCCTGTTTCCCCCCAACCCCCCGCTCATGCCCGTGTCTCCCTTGTGTTCCCCCAATCCCCGCTCATGCCCCGTGTCACCCTCCTTCCCCCCAACCCCGCTCATGCCCCGTGTCTCCCTTGTGTTCGCCCCACCCCCGCTCATGCCCCGTGTCTCCCTTCTTTCCACCCCCACCCTCCGCTCATGCCCTGTGTCTCCCTCCTGTGCCCCCCTCCCCTGCCCCATGTCTTCCTTCTTGCCCCCCCGCTCATGCCCTGTGTCTCCCTTCTTCCCCCCACCCCCGCTCATGCCCTGTGTCTCCCTCCTGTACCCCCGTACACCCTCCCGCTCATGCCCCGTGTCTCCCTCCTGTACCCCCTACCCCCCCGCTCATGCCCCATGTCTCCCTTCAGCCTCCCAACCCCCTCGCTCATGCCCCGTGTCTTCCTTCTTTCCCCCCATCCTCCGCTCATGCCCCGTGTCTTCCTTCTTCCCCCCCACCCCCCTGCTCAAGCCCCATGTCTCCCTTCTTCCCCCCCGCCCCCGCTCATGCCCCGTGTCTCCCCTCTTTTTCCCCACCCCCGCTCATGCCCCGTGTCTCCCTTCTTTCCCCCGACCCCCGCTCATGCCCTGTGTGTCTCTCCACTTCCCCCCACCCCCGCTCATGCCCCGTGTGTCACTCCTCCACCCTACCCCCCCACTCATGCCCCGTGTCTCTCTCCCCTTGCCCCCCCACCCCCCGCTCATGCCCCGTGTGTCCCTCACCCTCCCCCCAACCATCCACTCATGCCCCGTGTGTCTCACCCCTCCCCCAACCCCCGCTCATGCCCGGTGTGTCTCTCCCCTCCCCTCCACCCCCGCTCATGCCCCGTGTGTCTCTCCCCTCCCCCCACCCCCCTCTCATGCCCCTTGTGTCTCTCCCCTCCACCACCCCCGCTCATTCCCCATGTGTCTCTCCCCTTCCCCCCACGCCCGCTCATGCCCTGTGTCCCCTCTGTTCCCCCTCACCCCCGCTCATGACCTGTGTCTCCCTCCTTTCCCCTCCACCCCCCACTCATGTCCGGTGTCTCCCTCCTTTCCCACCCCCACCCCACGCTCACACCCCGTGTGTGCCCTGGTCCCACCCACCCCTCCTCATGCCCCATGTGTTCCCTGTTTCCCCCCGCTGATGCCCTGTGTCTCCCCTGTTTCCCCCCACCCCCCACTCGTGCCCCGTGTGTGCCCTGTTCCCCCCACCCCCACTCATGCCCCGTGTGTGCCCTGGTCCCCCCCACCCCCGCTCATGCCCCTGTGTGCCCCGTTCCCTCCCACCCCCCGCTCATGACCCGTGTCACCCTTGTGTCCCCCCCACCCCCTGCTCATGCCCTGTGTCTCCCTTCTTCCCCCTCACCCATGCTCATGCCCCATGTCTCCCATCTTTCCCTCCCACCCCCCGCTCATGCCCTGTGTCTCCCTTCTTTCCCCCCACCCACCCTCATGCTCCGTGTCTCCCTTCTTTCCACCCCACCCGAAGCTCATGCCCCATGTCTCCCTCCTGTGCGCCCCACCCGCCGCTCATGCCCCGTGTCTTCCTTCTTTACCCCCCGCTCATGCCCCGTGTCTCCCTTCTTCCCCCACCCCCTCTCATGCCCCGTGTCTCCCTCCTGTACCCCCCACCCCCGCTCATGCCCCATGTCTCCCTTCTTCCTCCCAACCCCCTCGCTCATGCCCAGTGTCTTCCTTCTTTCCCCCCACGCTCCGCTCATGCCCCATGTCTTCCTTCTCCCCCCCCACTCCCCTGCTCATGCCCCATGTCTCCCTTCTTCCCCCCACCCCCCGCTCATGCCCCGTGTCTCCCCTCTTGCCCCCCACCCCCCGCTCATGGCCCGTGTCTCCCTTCTTTCCACCCCCCACCCCCCGCTCATGCCCCGTGTCTTCCTTCTCCCCCCCACCCCCCGCTCATGCACCGTGCCTCCCTTCTTGCCCCCCACCCCCTGCTCATGCCCCATGCCTCCCTTCTTTCCACCCCCGTGTCTTCCTTCTCCCCCAACCCCCGCTCATGCCCCGTGTCTCCCTTCTCCCCCCCACCCCCTGCTCATGCCCCGTGTCTCCCTTCTTTCCACCCCCCACCCCCCTCTCATGCCCCGTGTGTGCGCTGTTCCCCCATCCCCCGCTCATACCCCATGTGTGCCCTGTTTCCCCCCAACTCATGCCCGTGTCTCCCTTGTGTTCCCCCAACCCCCGCTCATGCCCCGTGTCACCCTCCTTCCCCCCACCCCCGCTCATGCCCCATGTCTCCCTCTTTCCCCCCCACCCCCGCTCATGCCCTGTGTCTCCTTTGTGTTCCCCCCAACCCCGCTCATGCCCCGTGTCTCCCTTCTTTCCCCCCACCCCGCTCATGCCCCATGTGCCCTGTTCCCCCCACCCCCTGCTCATGCCCAATGTGCCCTGTTTCCCCCCACCCCCCGCTCATGCCCCGTATCTCCCTTGTGTTCCCCCCACCCCGCTCATGCCCCGTGTCTCCCTCCTTTCCCCTCACCCCCGCTCATGCCCCATGTGTGCCCTGTTCCCCCCACCCCCCGCTCATGCCCGTGTGTGCCCTGTTTCCCCCCCACCCCCCGCTCATGTCCCGTGTCTCCCTTGTGTTCCCCCCACCCCCGCTCAGGCCCCGTGTCTCCCTCCTTTCCCCCCACCCCCGCTCATGCCCCGTGTGTGTGCTGTTCCCCCCATCCCCCGCTCATGCCTCGTGTGTGCCCTGTTTCCCCCAACCCCCCGCTCATGCCCTGTGTCTCCCTTCTTTTCCCCCCACCCCTGCTCATGCCCCGTGTGTGCGCTGTTCCCCCCACCCCCTGCTCATGCCCCATGTCTCTCTTCTTTCCACCCCCGTGTCTTCCTTCTCCCCCAACCCCCGCTCATGCCCCGTGTCTCCCTTCTCCCCCCAGCCCCTGCTCATGCCCCGTGTCTCCCTCCTTTCCACCCCCCACCCCCCTCTCATGCCCCGTGTGTGCGCTGTTCCCCCATCCCCCGCTCATACCCTGTGTGTGCCCTGTTTCCCCCCAACCCCCTGCTCATGCCCGTGTCTCCCTTGTGTTCGCCCAACCCCCGCTCATGCCCTGTGTCACCCTCCTTCCCCCCACCCCCGCTCATGCCCCATGTCTCCCTCTTTCCCCCCCACCCCCGCTCATGCCCTGTGTCTCCCTTGTGTTCCCCCCAACCCCGCTCATGCCCCGTGTCTCCCTTCTTTTCCCCCACCCCGCTCATGCCCCATGTGCCCTGTTCCCCCCACCCCCTGCTCATGCCCCATGTGCCCTGTTTCCCCCCACCCCCCGCTCATGCCCCGTGTCTCACTTGTGTTCCCCCCACCCCTGCTCATGCCCCGTGTCTCCCTCCTTTCCCCACACCCCCGCTCATGCCCCATGTGTGCCCTGTTCCCCCCACCCCCGCTCATGCCCGTGTGTGCCCTGTTTCCCCCCCACCCCCCGCTCATGTCCCGTGTCTCCCTTGTGTTCCCCCCACCCCGCTCAGGCCCCGTGTCTCCCTCCTTTCCCCCCCACCCCCGCTCATGCCCCGTGTGTGCACTGTTCCTCCCATCCCCCGCTCATGCCCCGTGTGTGCCCTGTTTCCCCCCAGCCCCCCGCTCATGCCCTGTGTCTCCCTTCTTTTCTCCCCACCCCCGCTCATGCCCGTGTGTGCGCTGTTCCCCCCACCCCCCGCTCATGCCCCGTGTGTGTCCTGTTTTCCCCCACCCCCTGCTCATGCCCCGTGTCTCCCTTGTTTTGCCCCACGCCGCTCATGCCCCGTGTGTGCGCTGTTCCCCCATCCCCCGCTCATACCCCGTGTGTGCCCTGTTTCCCCCCAACCCCCTGCTCAAGCCCGTGTCTCCCTTGTGTTCCCCCAACCCCCGCTCATGCCCCGTGTCACCCTCATTCCCCCCACCCCCGCTCATGCCCCATGTCTCCCTCTTTCCCCCCCACCCCCGCTCATGCCCCGTGTCTCCCTTGTGTTCCCCCCAACCCCGCTCATGCCCCGTGTCTCCCTTCTTTCCCCCACCCCGCTCATGACCCATGTGTGCCATGTTCCCCCCACCCCCTGCTCATGCCCCATGTGCCCTGTTTCCCCCCACCCCCCGCTCATGCCCCGTGTCTCCCTTGTGTTCCCCCCACCCCCACTCATGCCCCGTGTCTCCCTCCTTTCCCCCCACCCCCGATCATGCCCCGTGTGTGCCCTGTTCCCCCCACCCCCCGCTCATGCCCCGTGTGTGCCCTGTTTTCCCCCACCCCCAGCTCATGCCCCGTGTCTCCCGAGTTTTGCCCCACCCCCGCTCATGCCCCGTGTGTGCCCTGTTCCCCCACCCCCCGCTCATGCCCCGTGTGTGCCCTATTTTCCCCCATCCCCCGCTCATGCCCCGTGTCTCCCTTCGTTTGCCCCACCCCCGCTCATGCCCCGTGTCTCCCTTCTTTCCACCCCCACCCCCCGCTCATGCCCTGTGTCTCCCTCCTGTGCCCCCCGCCCATGCCCCGTGTCTTCCTTCTTTCCCCCCCGCTCATGCCCTGTGTCTCCCTTCTTCCCCCCACCCCCGCTCATGCCCTGTGTCTCCCTCCTGTACCCCTACCCCCCGCTCATGCCCCATGTCTCCCTTCAGCCTCCCAACCCCCTCGCTCATGCCCCGTGTCTTCCTTCTTTCCCCCATCATCCGCTCATGCCCCGTGTCTTCCTTCTTCCCCCCCACCCCCCTGCTCAAGCCCCATGTCTCCCTTCTTTTTCCCCACCCCCCGCTCATGCCCCGTGTCTCCCTTCTTCCCCCCACCCCCCGCTCATGCCCTGTGTGTCTCTCCACTTCCCCCCACCCCCGCTCATGCCCCGTGTGTCACTCCTCCACCCTACCCCCCCACTCATGCCCCATGTCTCTCTCCCCTTGCCCCTCCACCCCCCGCTCATGCCCCGTGTGTGGAAACAGAGAAATTGATATGAGGCCGGGAAGCCCAAAAGGAAACACACCAACACAGGTTACAAAGGACATACAAAGCGCTTTATTTCAAAGTTACAAAGTTACCAAAGTCAATTGACATGCGAATAGCTATTCGGCCCTCTGACTAACACGCGAACCTTCAACGTTAGGTTTGCACTGAAAGTGGGAGAGACCGATCATCGGGATGCTCGGGCTTTTATACATTTTGTGATGCAATGGCCAGCCCTCTTGCAAGTTAACCATTCTTGGAACAACGGCTAGGGTTCGTAGCCAGGTCGAACATACAATTTCCATATATTAGATCGGTTCCGCTGATACAGTTACATATTTACACCTAGGTTAAACAGAGGACAGGGTCTTAGTTCATGACCCTAACAGGTAGCCTGTGGACATATTATTCATTCACGTGTGCGGAGGTCACCATAGCCGAAGTCTTACTCGAAATGTCATTCGGCCTCCATTTTGTGATTCGAGGTGACTTTCACACGGCAAGAGTACCTAAAATGGCGGCTAAATCCAAGATGGCGGCTTTCACGATACATTAAGGTCAAGACCTTGCCGCGGAACCTATGTACATAATATTCTTTAGACAGCTTGGCGTAGGCCAACATACATTTAAACGATGCGATTGGGGTCACAATATTATATCGATTTCCACAGACCCTCCTTTTGGCCTATGCCAAGTGCTAAAACATTATTTCCTAATACTTTTGAAAATACTTGAAAGCATTATCATTTATAGGTTCCGCATCATTGTCTGAAATGTCAATGGCCATAAAGTTGTTCATAAGAACTTCTTGCAACATAAATTCTTTAGATGCTGTCTTCGGGGTATATATTCTACGCCCTATTGCGCTCATAACTTGGGCACAACATCCCCCTATCATTCCGCATATACTCGGGAGGCATTGAAAACAGCAGCAAAGAAATAACAGAGTCCCTAAAATACCTAAAATAACAGAAAGCACCTTCCACCCCCAAGATCGTAGAGAATCCCAAAACCAAGTACTAAGGCTCCAGTCTCCTACAGGGATATGGACTTCAGAACTAAGAGTGTGTAAATTCTGAATTGCTTTAAATATTGTTGATGAAGAATCTGGTACGAAAACACAGCAAGCGGACCCCACTAATTTACATACTCCACCTCGTTCGGCTAAAATGACATCTAATGCCATTCGATTTTGAAGTGCTACCAATCTTATCGCCTTTTGCTCTAAGGTCATATTGTAAAGTATGTCCGTGGTCCGGTTGATCGTTTTCTCCAATACCCTCGCTAATCCCCTAATGTTTTCTGAATTTACTATTTGTCCCCAGAAGGGGACTACTGATTTGGCTATATCCCCGAATACTTGTCCAGGGGTATCTCCATCATTATCCCGTCGCGGGCGAGCCTTAGATACCTCTAAGGTACTGGCTATAAACACACCTGGTAACAATATCCCTAAATAACAAGTCCCCTGCCAATCCTTGGGCAAGCAGGGAAAAGCTAAACTACCACAAACAAAATAAACGGGTCCCCCTACATACAAAGGCCTATTTTCCCCAGTCAAATTTACAATATTTACACAAGGCTCGAAATCTCCCATTGGCCTAGTGCCATTTCTTTGTACACAGAAAGGGACAGAATCAGGACTGTGATTTACAGAATAAGAAGGAGGCATGGCATCCTTATTGCCTATCGGAGCCATCTTAAAAGAAACTAGATTTTGAAAAGGAAAAGAAAGTTTATCAGACGGCCTAATAGAAGGGATATTAGGTCTACTCCTATTTGCGAAAAGCGAGCATCCCAGGGGAGTCAATTCACGTTTTTCAAATTCATTCAAATTAGTGCCATCGAAGTTCCCTGAGATGCTATCATTCCACCGGCCAAAGAAGAGTGCTCTAAGAGAGGCATAGCAGGAAGTCGTTAGAGGTAGGGGATGTATATACCATCCCAGTCCCTTGTTCCCATGTGTGGTAAGTGAGTGCAAATCCAACAATTACTCCTATTAAGAATAGCATGCGTAGCATTCATTACTATCATCAAAGTGTTATTATGATATTTCTGTCTATGCCGAGAGTCCCTAGGGGACGGTGTGTGAAGGTGTACAGAGGGAGTCAAAACAGTTGGTACAATTTTGGTCGGTAACAGAGGCTTCAAAGGATAAATTTCTTCAAAGTACCAAAGTCCCACGGCAGCGGTTGCAAAACTAACAATAATCAAAACAAGAACACAACAGTACGTTTTCAGGGCCCAGGCACATTGTCCATTGTTCGATTTGGTCACCCCCTTATCTAATAGTTCGATACGAGGAGCAGCGGCGGAGGCGGCAGGCATCATGGTTATCCCGATCGTCGGCCCCAATGTTCGTTGCTGGCGGCACTTCGGCCGCGCGACTTCTTAGTCCTTCCCAACCCTAGCCAACAGAACCCTCGTTTTCCTTTGTTCCAAAAAAAGGAAAGACAATAGTATTTCAATCACTCCTTCTTCCTTTCAGATGTACGATACTCGTGCGGCGCGTGGTCGAAGGTTGTACCTGATGGTACCCAAGTTTGCTGAATCCAAAAGCAAAGTATCGTCGCTCCCTGAGGGGAGCGTCACGTCGGTGGCGACGGAAGTCGCAGAACTTGAAACAAGAGTTTCCGGAAGTGATCGATCAAGAGAGTGTGGAGACGAGATGGACGGCTCCCCGAGCTCCTCGGGCTCAGAGAACTTCTCCGACACACTCACAGCGCTGCCTGCTACTCCGAGATCAGAGATCGTAGCATCAGCAAGGGGTTCTGTTTCTTCTGTAACGTGTGGCGTCGGGTGAGGGATCTTCTTCACATGCGTTGCATGTACCCAGTTCTTCTTTCCTGCCACCCGCACTGCCGTCCTGGTGACCAATAAAACCTGGTAGGGTCCCCGCCAGCGAGGCGCGAGACAGGAAGACCTTTCGTAGACCTTTACCAGGATCCAGCTGCCGGGCAATATATCGTGTCCTGGGCCCGTAAACCGTACAGGTAAGGCGGCATTCACCTGGTGGTAAATGAAATACAGGTTTTTAGTCAATTGATTACAATAGTCTACGAGCAATACATTCTCCACATCCCTCAGGGCTTTAGGTTTAGGGAGACCCCAAATATTAGCAGGCCTTCCCATTACTACCTCGAATGGAGAAAGCCCAGTTCTAGTCTGGGGTGTGGTGCGCATAGCTAACAATACAATGGGTAAAGCATCTGGCCATTTTAATTTAGTGTCGGCACATGTTTTTGCAAGTTTGTTTTTCAAAATACCGTTGTGTCTTTCTACCAACCCCGCACTTTGAGGGTGCCTAGCTGAATGAAAACGTTTCTCAATCCCTAAGGCAACACATATTTGCAATATTACAGCTGCGATGAAGTGTGGGCCATTATCCGACCAGATTATCCTCGGGAGCCCAAATCGAGGAAAATATTCTTTCACCAAAATCTTTGCGGTAGTCATGGCGGTAGCATCTTTGACAGGGAAAGCCTCGACCCATTTGCTAAAAGCACAAATGATAACAAGAACATATTTCAAGTTATTACAACGTTCCATTTCAATGAAATCAAGGTGAATGGTTTCAAAGGGGACAGAGGGGGGCCCGAAACTTCCCCTTGGAGTCACTGTCCCTTTACCCACATCGTCTATGACCTTCCGATGTGCTGCACATTTCATGATCGCTAGTTGTTCAGGGAGTGAGAGTGCTGAGAGTAGTTGTACTATTAAGGGGCCATGCTGAATCTTAGTCCCATGTGAGGTCAGAAACCCTCTTTCCGACCACAGTTTTCCGAAGTTGTGAGCCACCCCAAAGGCGTACTGACTATCCGTATAAATGTTAACTCTATGCCCTTGGGAGAGCTCACAAGCACGGGTCAACGCTATAATCTCTGCGGCCTGTGCGGAGTTATGCGGAATCCTTTTAGTTTCTACAATCTTATTCAAAGTAGTAACTGCATAAGCAGCTGTAGATGTGCCATTCGGAAGTTTAAAACAGGAGCCATCACAAAACAGCTCCCCTTCCGCATTCTCCAAAGGAGTATCTGAAAGGTCTATTCTGCCCTTTGTTTCTTGTTCGGTGGCGTACAGGCAGTCATGTGATCCATCATCGCCGCAAGCAGAAGTTTGCGGGAGAGGCAAAAGTTCAGCCGGATTGAGAACACAACACCTTTTAATTTGGATATGAGGAGCAAATAGAACTAATTCATACCTGGTCAACCGGGCAGAAGTAAGGTGTTGTGTTTGAGTTTTATTCAATAGAATATCAACAGAGTGAGGTACCATCAGAATCAAATCGTGGCCTAGGACCATCCCCTCACTCTGTTTTACAGACGCAGCAGCAGCAGCAACAGCGCGCAGACATCGCAGCAAAGCGCATGCAACAGGATCGAGGGCGGAGGAATAATAGCCGCACGGCCTATTCTTCCCCCCATGTTCCTGCGTTAACACAGACAAAGCACATCCATCACATTCATGCACAAACAACACAAAGGCCTTATCCTAATTTGGTGTACCCAGAACCGGTGCTGAACACAGCGCGGCTTTGAGAAGCTCAAATGATCGTTGATGTTCCGATTCCCATGGCAGTGGCAGAGAAATGCCCTTCTTCGTCAAAGCCAACATCGGTTTTACCACTAGGGCAAAGTTCGGGATCCACAGTCTACAGTAGGACGCCATCCCTATCAGGGCTCTGACTTCCTTCTGTGTTTTTGGGACAGACATGCCAGAAATGTGTTTTATTCGTTCAGGTGTCAATCTTCTCCCCTCCTTTGACAGGAGGTAGCCTAAATAGGCAACCTCCTGGCAACAATATTGAATTTTCTTAAGTGAAGCTTTGTGACCATGTTCAGCTAAATGAACAAGCAACAATATAGTGCCTTCTTCACAAGCTTTCTCAGAGTCTGCAGCTAGGAGCAAATCGTCTACATATTGAAGCAGCGTGCAAGTAGGTGGCAGTTCAAGGGTGTCGAGCTGCTCTTTTAAGGCTCTACTATAGATACTAGGACTTTCAGTATACCCTTGAGGTGCCCTTGTGAATGTAAATGAGCGTCCCCCCAAGGTGAACGCGAACAAATACCTGCTCTCCTTGTGTATCGGAATACTAAAGAAGGCGTTTTTCAAATCTACGACACTAAAGTGTGTAGCCGTAGCAGGGATCATTGTTAAGATTGTTGTTACATCAGGCACGATTGGAAATTGTGGGGCCACTACCCGGTTAATAGCACGAAGATCTATTATAAACCGGTACGGAATTGCATTGTCGCCTTTCTTATATACCGGCAAGATCGGACTATTACATAAGCTACCTGTAATCTCTTCGATCACTCCACGATGTACAAAATCGGAGACAATGCATTTCAGAGCGCGCTCACCCTCAACTGAAATTTTATATTTGCGGAATGCGCGGTAGCTTAACCCCATGTTTCAATACTATCTTAACAGGGTCGATGTGCAATATCCCGACATCATTGTCGTCTGTTGCCCACAAACATTCTGGGACAATGTCAAATTCGGGAGGTAGAGGTCGGGTCAAGTATTGGGAGTTAAAGGGTTGCTGTGGTGAAACTGTTAATCTTATTCCGTCAGGGGAACAATGAATCACTGCGTTCAATTTCTTCAACAAATTCAACCCCAGCAAATTTTCTCCACAGTTTGAAGTAAGAAGAAAAGGGCACTGGTCTGTAAAAGGGCCCAAAGAAACGGGTACCGGTGCAGAAACCGGACAAACAGTTGGTATACCAGAGAACCCTATAGAAACATTCGTTTGCCCTGACAGGGGGATGTTTGGAACCCGAGAATGGTTGATGGAGCACTTCTGTGCTCCAGTGTCGATCAAGAACTGATGTTTCCTATTCCCCACCAATAATTCAACGTAGGGGCCCTTCTGAATAACGGGAATAGGTAAAGGTTCCAAACGCTGCTTCGGGCAATCCTAATAAGGCAGAACTTCATCAAAGGGAAGTTCCTCAGAAAGATAGGCGGCGGAAGGGTGTTCAAATATATTTCTCGAGTCCATACTCGGAGTCTGATTTTCCCGTGAAAAAGGTTGCTGTGGTTCTTGTAGAAGCTGACCCCCACCAGGGCCCCCTGCTCCAGGGCGGCCCCGTGGTCGCCTACCCATACCTCCGAATGTGCCTCCTGACCTCTGACGGAGGGCAGGGCACTGTGCTCGCCAGTGACCTTCCTGGCGGCAATAAGCACACTGATTAATATTTATAGAATTTGGAGGAGTATTTCCTCTTGGAATGTACTGACCTCTAGTTTGTGTCGTACCTCCTCTGGGGTGTCTGACAATTTGCTGCAACAATACCTTAGTCTTTAGGTCACCCCTTCTTTTTTCGATTTTCTCTTTTTCGTTATTAACCCGATTCTCATAATACTGAGCCATATGCAAAACCTCTGACTGAGATTTTGCCTGCCAAGCGCTCTCTGAGGACATAATTTGTGACTGGATGTCGGGCAACAATCCACGCACAAATTTGTCCACAAACAACCTCTTCCCCGACTCTGTACCTAAATCCTGTCCACTGAAGTCGGAGAACACCTGTTCGAATCTATTAAAGAATTCGGTAGTACCTTCAGTTTTCCCTTGGACGCAGGCCGTAAGCTTGTCCCAAATAATCCTTTTTTCTGGGATTATAGTTTTTAATTTGGCAACTATTCTATCGGGTAAAGTGAGTATTACCTGGGGTGGTTTCTCACCAGCTGGTCGTTCCCCATCTATTCTAGTCAAATTTACCCATGTATCCCCTAACCCCGGCACATCATCTATTGTTCGTACCTGTTTCCATACATCAACAGGTAAAAGCACTGGAAACAATAAATCCATGTCACTTAAGGTGAACACAGAAGACTGCAAAACGGATTCTATTTCTTTGTAAAACCCTGTCGGGTTCTTCCTGATGTCAGGGACTGATTGTCTAATCGTGTTCACTTCCTGTCGAGAGAACGGGACGTGAACAAACTGTGATACGTAATGTGCAGGGATATCCACCGCGGGAGTACCAGCCGCCGCGTTGGCGGGGATTTCTACTTTTGGGACAAGGGTCGGAGGGACCTCTCTCATAGGCAACTGAGATATAGGGACCTCCGACCGCTTACTAAGTAATAAGGCCAAATCGAGCGCTAAAGCAGCTGTAGAAGTGTCGGGCGAAAAAGCTCTTTTACAAATACCTAATAACTCTGTGGGGCAACCAACCTTTTTCCTTATACATTCCTCCTGTAAATGCTGTACCATCACTTGGATCACCTTCCTTTGCATCTCTACCGTGTATTGACTATATGTGTCATATACCTCATCTGGCGGTATCGATGAATCCGAGATCCACCGAATCGCATCTCTGGTACAAATCCGTACTTCCTCAGGTGCTGATCTTCGGCACGAAAGGAACCGTTTCTGCACATATATCCTATCGTCCTCATCATCCTCGTTTTGTAACCTTTCAAAATCCCTTCTAAACTCAAACAACTTATCGACATGCCCATATACTTTCTGCTCTGTATCCCTCGAGAGTGCCAAGGCATTCAGATCTCTCACCCCTTGTGGGAGATCTGAAGTCTGCAATCTACCCCACATTACACATAAATGAATCCCCAGTCCTTCAATAAAAACGTTTTTCTCGGGAAAATCGTGCAAATTAGATAATGTTGAAAATACATCAGTTTGATCACCTTTTTCCATGCAATGTTTAGCCCAAGCAAATAGTTCCTGTTTCCTGCCTGCAGGAACAGTACTACAGTCACTATTCTCGACCCTGCACCGGGATCTGATTTAATGAACACAGGACTCCCCGGAATCGAAAGTGTAGGTGAACCTAACATGGGTGCAGGGGAAAGAGGTAATGTAACAGACGAAATAGACGGAGGAGCGACAACTAAAGAACTAGGGGTAGTAGGCTGTGTAGGAGGAGTAGGAATAGCGATAGGAGCAATAGCAGGAATGGGAAGAGCGCCCACAACGGGAGCATACGGAGGTGGCGCTGAAGAATCAGGCCTCCGTTCGTTTAATATTTTCTCAATAAACTCCTCGGAAACATGGAAATCTTTAGAGGGGTAAATTTTCTGGACTCCGAGCGAGAAAGCTCTGTCCATTTTCTGGGTTTCATCTAATCGTTTTTCCTTGTCATATAACAATGCCTTTTCGGCATTCGTTTTATGACGTTGTGCATGTTTATCCCTACTTTTAAGCTGCTGTAATGCTTCCTTTTTCCAGTTTTGTAACACATCAAAGGCTGCTGGCCTAGCCTTTTTCTTAAGCAAGATCGACTCTAAGTATTCGATACGGGGGATCTCAAAACTACCATTGATTGGCCACTGAAATTCGGAGGCATTTCTGGTCTGTCTGTGCCAAATGTCATTAAATACAATACTACCAATGCCATACTTACAGTACATAGTACACGCCGGCGACCCCTCCTGTGGTGCCGGACGGCTAAATTCCAAAGATTGTCGATCGCTGCGGAATAGAGCCCTAAAACAGCTAGACAATTTCCCAGGCATTTCTCAAAGAATTGGTGTTACCTGGTCCAATAATTGTGTCTGCAGATACAATACGCCAAATTCAAATTGTCAGGGTTAAATTAAGAGCCGGGTCACGACTACACCTGACCAAACCTAAGGAGGACCGTACGGTTTACAAAGGACTTCAACTAACGAATTTTACCTGCGTTCGGTGGTTTCAGCAAATCTGCCCGCCTCGGAATTGGACCCTCGTCAAGATGCCGTGTCAGACCGCACGACTATCGGCCAAGGATCGGATCGTGCAGCGCTGCCGAGGTATCGCGTCTCGATCGGTCGGGCCCGCAGAATCACACCGTCCGATCCCAATTCGATAGTCTGCGTCAACCTTCAATGATCCGGCATCAATCTTGAGGGTCCCTATTCGGGCGCCAACTGTGGAAACAGAGAAATTGATATGAGGCCGGGAAGCCCAAAAGGAAACACACCAACACAGGTTACAAAGGACATACAAAGCGCTTTATTTCAAAGTTACAAAGTTACCAAAGTCAATTGACATGCGAATAGCTATTCGGCCCTCTGACTAACACGCGAACCTTCAACGTTAGGTTCGCACTGAAAGTGGGAGAGACCGATCATCGGGATGCTCGGGCTTTTATACATTTTGTGATGCAATGGCCAGCCCTCTTGCAAGTTAACCATTCTTGGAACAACGGCTAGGGTTCGTAGCCAGGTCGAACATACAATTTCCATATATTAGATCGGTTCCGCTGATACAGTTACATATTTACACCTAGGTTAAACAGAGGACAGGGTCTTAGTTCATGACCCTAACAGGTAGCCTGTGGACATATTATTCATTCACGTGTGCGGAGGTCACCATAGCCGAAGTCTTACTCGAAATGTCATTCGGCCTCCATTTTGTGATTCGAGGTGACTTTCACACGGCAAGAGTACCTAAAATGGCGGCTAAATCCAAGATGGCGGCTTTCACGATACATTAAGGTCAAGACCTTGCCGCAGAACCTATGTACATAATATTCTTTAGACAGCTTGGCGTAGGCCAACATACATTTAAACGATGCGATTGGGGTCACAATATTATATCGATTTCCACACGTGTGTCTCTCACCCTCCCCCCAACCACCCACTCATGCCCCGTGTGTCTCACCCCTCCCCCAACCCCCGCTCATGCCCGGTGTGTCTCTCCCCTACCCTCCACCCCCGCTCATGCCCCGTGTGTCTCTCCCCTCCCCCACCCCCCTCTCATGCCCCTTGTGTCTCTCCCCTCCACCACCCCCGCTCATTCCCCATGTGTCTCTCCCCTTCCCCCCACGCCCGCTCATGCCCTGTGTCCCCTCTGTTCCCCCTCACCCCCGCTCATGACCTGTGTCTCCCTCCTTTCCCCTCCACCCCCCGCTCATGTCCAGTGTCTCCCTCCTTTCCCACCCCCACCCCACGCTCACACCCCGTGTGTGCCCTGTTTCCCCCCACCCCCCACTCGTGCCCCATGTGTGCCCTGTTCCCCCCACCCCCACTCATGCCCCGTGTGTGCCCTGGTCCCCCCCACCCCCGCTCATGCCCCTGGGTGCCCCGTTCCCTCCCACCCCCCGCTCATGACCCGTGTCACCCTTGTGTCCCCCCCACCCCCTGCTCATGCCCTGTGTCTCCCTTCTTCCCCCTCACCCCCGCTCATGCCCCATGTCTCCCATCTTTCCCCCCACCCCCCGCTCATGCCCTGTGTCTCCCTTCTTTCCCCCCACCCCCGCTCATGCTCCATGTCTCCCTTCTTTCCACCCCACCCGTAGCTCATGCCCCATGTCTCCCTCCTGTGTGCCCCACCCGCCGCTCATGCCCCGTGTCTTCCTTCTTCCCCCCGCTCATGCCCCGTGTCTCCCTTCTTCCCCCACCCCCGCTCATGCCCCGTGTCTCCCTCCTGTACCCCCCACCCCCGCTCATGCCCCATGTCTCCCTTCTTCCTCCCAACCCCCTCGCTCATGCCCAGTGTCTTCCTTCTTTCCCCCCACCCTCCGCTCATGCCCCATGTCTTCCTTCTTCCCCCCACCCCCCTGCTCATGCCCCATGTCTCCCTTCTTCCCCCCACCCCCCGCTCATGCCCCGTGTCTCCCCTCTTGCCCCCCACCCCCCGCTCATGGCCCGTGTCTCCCTTCTTTCCACCCCCCACCCCCCGCTCATGCCCTGTGTCTTCCTTCGCCCCCCCACCCCCCGCTCATGCACCGTGTCTCCCTTCTTGCCCCCCACCCCCTGCTCATGCCCCATGTCTCCCTTCTTTCCACCCCCGTGTCTTACTTCTCCCCCAACCCCCGCTCATGCCCCATGTCTCCCTTCTCCCCCCCACCCCCTGCTCATGCCCCGTGTCTCCCTTCTTTCCACCCCCCACCCCTTTCATGCCCCGTGTGTGCGCTGTTCCCCCATCCCCCGCTCATACCCCGTGTGTGCCCTGTTTCCCCCCAACCCCCCGCTCATGCCCGTGTCTCCCTTGTGTTCCCCCAACCCCCGCTCATGCCCCGTGTCACCCTCCTTCCCCCCACCCCCGCTCATGCCCCGTCTTCCTTGTGTTTGCCCCACCCCCGCTCATGCCCCGTGTCTCCCTTCTTTCCACCCCCACCCCCCGCTCATGCCCTGTGTCTCACTCCTGTGCCCCCCGCCCCCGCCCATGCCCCGTGTCTTCCTTCTTTCCCCCCCGCTCATGCCCTGTGTCTCCCTTCTTCCCCCCACCCCCGCTCATGCCCTGTGTATCCCTCCTGTACCCCCGTACACCCTCCCGCTCATGCCCCGTGTCTCCCTCCTGTACCCCCTACCCCCCGCTCATGCCCCATGTCTCCCTTCAGCCTCCCAACCCCCTCGCTCATGCCCCGTGTCTTCCTTCTTTCCCCCCATCCTCCGCTCATGGCCCGTGTCTTCCTTCTTCCCCCCCACCCCCCTGCTCAAGCCCCATTTCTCCCTTCTTCCCCCCCGCCCCGCTCATGCCCCGTGTCTCCCCTCTTTTTCCCCACCCCCCGCTCATGCCCCGTGTCTCCCTTCTTTCCCCCCACCCCCCGCTCATGCCCTGTGTGTCTCTCCACTTCCCCCCACCCCCGCTCATGCCCCGTGTGTCACTCCTCCACCCTACCCCCCCACTCATGCCCCGTGTCTCTCTCCCCTTGCCCCCCCACCCCCCGCTCATCCCCCGTGTGTCTCTCACCCTCCCCCCAACCTCCCACTCATGCCCCGTGTGTCTCACCCCTCCCCCAACCCCCGCTCATGCCCGGTGTGTCTCTCCCCTCCCCTCCACCCCCACTCATGCCCCGTGTGTCTCTCCCCTCCCCCCACCCCCCTCTCATGCCCCTTGTGTCTCTCCCCTCCACCACCCCCGCTCATTCCCCATGTGTCTCTCCCCTTCCCCCCACGCCCGCTCATGCCCTATGTCCCCTCTGTTCCCCCTCACCCCCGCTCATGACCTGTGTCTCCCTCCTTTCCCCTCCACCCCCCGCTCATGTCCGGTGTCTCCCTCCTTTCCCACCCCCACCCCACGCTCACACCCCGTGTGTGCCCTGGTCCCACCCACCCCTCCTCATGCCCCATGTGTTCCCTGTTTCCCCCCGCTCATGCCCTGTGTCTCCCCTGTTTCCCCCCACCCCCCACTCGTGCCCCGTGTGTGCCCTGTTCCCCCCACCCCCACTCATGCCCCGTGTGCGCCCTGGTCCCCCCCACCCCCGCTCATGCCCCTGTGTGCCCCGTTCCCTCCCACCCCCCGCTCATGACCCGTGTCACCCTTGTGTCCCCCCCACCCCCTGCTCATGCCCTGTGTCTACCTTCTTCCCCCTCACCCATGCTCATGCCCCATGTCTCCCATTTTTCCCCCACCCCCCGCTCATGCCCTGTGTCTCCCTTCTTTCCCCCACCCCCGCTCATGCTCCGTGTCTCCCTTCTTTCCACCCCACCCGAAGTTCATGCCCCATGTCTCCCTCCTGTGCGCCCCACCCGCCGCTCATGCCCCGTGTCTTCCTTCTTTCCCCCCCGCTCATGCCCCGTGTCTCCCTTCTTCCCCCACCCCCGCTCATGCCCCGTGTCTCCCTCCTGTACCCCCCACCCCCGCTCATGCCCCATGTCTCCCTTCTTCCTCCCAACCCCCTCGCTCATGCCCAGTGTCTTCCTTCTTTCCCCCCACCCTCCGCTCATGCCCCATGTCTTCCTTCTTCCCCCCACCCCCCTGCTCATGCCCCATGTCTCCCTTCTTCCCCCCACCCCCCGCTCATGCCCCGTGTCTCCCCTCTTGCCCCCCACCCCCTGCTCATGGCCCGTGTCTCCCTTCTTTCCACCCCCCACCCCCCGCTCATGCCCCGTGTCTTCCTTCTCCCCCCCACCCCCCGCTCATGCACCGTGTCTTCCATCTTGCCCCCCACCCCCTGCTCATGCCCCATGCCTCCCTTCTTTCCACCCCTGTGTCTTCCTTCTCCCCCAACCCCAAATCATGCCCCGTGTCTCCCTTCTCCCCCCCACACCCTGCTCATGCCCCGTGTCTCCCTTCTTTCCACCCCCCACCCCCCTCTCATGCCCTGTGTGTGCGCTGTTCCCCCATCCCCCGCTCATACCCCGTGTGTGCCCTGTTTCCCCCCAACCCCCCGCTCATGCCCGTGTCTCCCTTGTGTTCCCCCAACCCCCGCTCATGCCCCGTGTCACCCTCCTTCCCCCCACCCCCGCTCATGCCCCATGTCTCCCTCTTTCCCCCCACCCCCGCTCATGCCCTGTGTCTCCCTTATGTTCCCCCCAACCCCGCTCATGCCCCGTGTCTCCCTTCTTTCCCCCCACCCCGCTCATGCCCCATGTGCCCTGTTCCCCCCACCCCCTGCTCATGCCCAATGTGCCCTGTTTCCCCCCACCCCCCGCTCATGCCCCGTGTCTCCCTTGTGTTACCCCCACCCCTGCTCATGCCCCGTGTCTCCCTCCTTTCCCCCCACCCCCGCTCATGCCCCATGTGTGCCCAGTTCCCCCACCCCCTGCTCATGCCCGTGTGTGCCCTGTTTCCCCCCCACCCCCCGCTCTTGTCCCGTGTCTCCCTTGTGTTCCCCCACCCCCGCTCAGGCCCCGTGTCTCCCTCCTTTCCCCCACCCCCGCTCATGCCCCATGTCTCCCTCTTTTCCCCCACCCCCGCTCATGCCCTGTGTCTCCCTTATGTTCCCCCTAACCCCCCGCTCAT
The DNA here is from genome assembly GCF_040938575.1 of Ambystoma mexicanum. NCBI lineage: Eukaryota > Metazoa > Chordata > Amphibia > Caudata > Ambystomatidae > Ambystoma > Ambystoma mexicanum. The sequence continues at coordinate 835,703,280 of NC_090936.1, forward strand.
GCCCGTGTCTCCCTTGTGTTCCCCCAACCCCCGCTCATGCCCCGTGTCACCCTCCTTCCCCCCACCCCCGCTCATGCCCCATGTCTCCCTCTTTCCCCCCACCCCCGCTCATGCCCTGTGTCTCCCTTATGTTCCCCCCAACCCCGCTCATGCCCCGTGTCTCCCTTCTTTCCCCCCACCCCGCTCATGCCCCATGTGCCCTGTTCCCCCCACCCCCTGCTCATGCCCAATGTGCCCTGTTTCCCCCCACCCCCCGCTCATGCCCCGTGTCTCCCTTGTGTTACCCCCACCCCCGCTCATGCCCCGTGTCTCCCTCCTTTCCCCCCACCCCCGCTCATGTCCCATGTGTGCCCAGTTCCCCCCACCCCCCGCTCATGCCCGTGTGTGCCCTGTTTCCCCCCCACCCCCCGCTCATGTCCCGTGTCTCCCTTGTGTTCCCCCCACCCCCGCTCAGGCCCCGTGTCTCCCTCCTTTCCCCCCACCCCCGCTCATGCCCCGTGTGTGCGCTGTTCCCCCATCCCCCGCTCATGCCCCGTGTGTGCCCTGTTTCCCCCCAACCCCCCGCTCATGCCCTGTGTCTCCCTTCTTTTCCCCCCGCTCATGCCCCGTGTGTGCGCTGTTCCCCCCACCCCCCGCTCATGCCCCGTGTGTGCCTGTTTTCCCCCACCCCCTGCTCATGCCCCGTGTCTCCCTTGTTTTGCCCCACCCCGCTCATGCCCTGTGTGTGCGCTGTTCCCCCATCCCCCGCTCATACCCCGTGTGTGCCCTGTTTCCCCCCAACCCCCCGCTCAAGCCCGTGTCTCCCTTGTGTTCCCCAACCCCCGCTCATGCCCCGTGTCACCCTCATTCCTCCCACCCCCGCTCATGCCCCATGTCTCCCTCTTTCCCCCCCACCCCCGCTCATGCCCCGTGTCTCCCTTGTGTTCCCCCCAACCCCGCTCATGCCCCGTGTCTCCCTTCTTTCCCCCACCCCTCTCATGACCCATGTGTGCCATGTTCCCCCACCCCCTGCTCATGCCCCATGTGCCCTGTTTCCCCCCACCCCCGCTCATGCCCTGTGTCTCCCTTGTGTTCCCCCCACCCCCACTCATGCCCCGTGTCTCCCTCCTTTCCCCCCACCCCGATCATGCCCCGTGTGTGCCCTGTTCCCCCCACCCCCCGCTCATGCCCCGTGTGTGCCCTGTTTCCCCCCCACCCCCGCTCATGTCCCGTGTCTCCCTTGTGTTCCCCCCACCCCCGCTCAGGTCCCGTGTCTCCCTCCTTTCCCCCCCACCACCGCTCATGCCCCGTGTGTGCGCTGTTCCCCCATCCCCTGCTCATGACCCGTGTGTGCCCTGTTTCCCCCAACCCCCCACTCATGCCCCGTGTCTACCTTCTTTTCCCCCCACCCCCGCTCATGCCCCGTGTGTGCCCTGTTCCCCCCACCCCCCGCTCATGCCCCGTGTGTGCCCTGTTTTCCCCCACCCCCCGCTCATGCCCCGTGTCTCCCGAGTTTTGCCCCACCCCCGCTCATGCCCCGTGTGTGCCCTGTTCCCCCACCCCCCGCTCATGCCCCGTGTGTGCCCTATTTTCCCCCACCCCCCGCTCATGCCCCGTGTCTCCCTTCTTTTGCCCCACCCCCGCTCATGCCCCGTGTCTCCCTTCTTTCCACCCCCACCCCCCGCTCATGCCCTGTGTCCCTGTGTCTCCCTCCTGTGGCCCCCGCCCCCGCCCATGCCCCGTGTCTTCCTTCTTTCCCCCCCGCTCATGCCCTGTGTCTCCCTTCTTCCCCCCACCCCCGCTCATGCCCTGTGTCTCCCTCCTGTACCCCCGTACACCCTCCCGCTCATGCCCCGTGTCTCCCTCCTGTACCCCCCACCCCCCGCTCATGCCCCATGTCTCCCTTCTTCCTCCCAACCCCCTCGCTCATGCCCCGTGTCTTCCTTCTTTCCCCCCATCCTCCGCTCATGCCCCGTGTCTTCCTTCTTCCCCCCCACCCCCCTGCTCAAGCCCCATGTCTCCCTTCTTCCCCCCCACCACCGCTCATGCCCCGTGTCTCCCCTCTTTTTCCCCACCCCCCGCTCATGTCCCGTGTCTCCCCTCTTTTTCCCCACCCCCCGCTCATGCCCCGTGTCTCCCTTCTTTCCACCCCCCACGTTTTCCTTCAGCTCATGACCCGTGTCTCCCTTCTCCCCCCCACCCCACGCTCATGCCCCGTGTCTCCCTTCTTTCCACCCCCTCCCCCGCTCATGCCCCCCACCCCCACCCCCCACCCCCCGCTCATGCCCCGTGTCTTCTTTCTCCCCCCACCCCCTGCTCATGCCCTGTGCCTCCCTTCTTCCCCCCCACCCCCCGCTCATGCCCCATGTCTCCCTCCTTCCCTCCCACCCCCCGCTCATGCTCCGTGTCTGCCCTGTTCCCCCCACCCCCACTCATGCCCCGTGTCTCCCTCCTGTACCCCCCACGCCCGCTCATGCCCTGTGTCTCCCTTCTTTCCACCCCCACCCCCCGCTCATGACCTGTGTCTCCCTCCTTTCCCCTCCACCCCCCTTCATGCCCCGTGTGTTCCCTGTTTCCCCCCCGCTCATGCCCTGTGTCTCCCCTGTTCCCCCCACCCCCACTCGTGCCCCGTGTGTGCCCTGTTCCCCCCACCCCCACTCATGCCCCGTGTGTGCCCTGGTCCCCCCCACACCCACTCATGACCCGTGTCACCCTTGTGTTCCCCCCCACCCCCCGCTCATGCCCCGTGTCTCCTTCCTTTCCCCCCCACCCTTCGCTCATGCCCCGTGTCTCCCATCTTTCCCCCACCCCCTGCTCATGCCCCGTGTCTCCCATCTTCCCCCTCACCCCCGCTCATGCCCCATGTCTCCCATCTTCCCTCCCACCCCTGCTCATGCCCCGTGTCTCCCTTCTTTCCCCCCACCCCCGCTTATGCCCCGTGTCTCCCTTCTTTCCACCCCCACCCCCCGCTCATGCCCCGTGTCTCCCTCCTGTGCCCCCCACCCCCGCTCATGCCACGTGTCTTCCTTCTTTCCCCCCGCTCATGCCCCGTGTCTCCCTTCTTCCCCCCACCCCTGCTCATGGCCCGTGTCTCCCTCCTGTACCCCCCTACACCCCCCCGCTCTTGCCCCGTGACTCCCTCCTGTACCCCCTACCCCCCGCTCATGCCCCATGTCTCCCTTCTTCCTCCCAACCCCCTCGCTCATGCCCCGTGTCTTCCTTCTTTCCCCCACCCTCCGCTCATGCCCCGTGTCTTCCTTCTTACCCCCACTGCCCTGCTCATGCCCCATGTCTCCCTTCTTCCCCCCAACCCTGCTCATGCCCCGTGTCTCCCCTCTTTTTCCCCACCCCCGCTCATGCCCCGTGTCTCCCTTCTTTCCACCCCCCGCGTCTTCCCTTTCCGCCCACCCCCCGCTCATACCCCGTGTCTCCCTTCGCCCCCCTCCACCCCTCGCTCATGCCCCATGTCTCCCTTCTTTCCACCCCTGCTCATGCCCTGTGTCTTCCTTCTCCCCCCACCCCCCGCTCATGCACCGTGTCTCCCTTCTTCCCCACCTCCCCCCGCTCATGCCCCATGTCTCCCTTCTGCCCCCCACCCCTGCTCATGCCACGTGTCTCCCTTCTTTCCACCCCCCACCCCCCGCTCATGCCCCATGTCTTCCTTCTCCCCCCCACCCCCCGCTCATGCCCCGGGCCTCCCTTCTTCCCCCCCACCCCCGCTCATGCCCGTGTCTCCCCTCTTCCCTCCCACCCCCCGCTCATGCCCTGTGTCTGCCCTGTTCCCGCACCCCCCGCTCATGCCCCGTGTCTCCCTCCTGTACCCCCCACCCCCGCTCATGCCCCATGTCTCCCTTCTTTCCACCCCCCACCCCCCGCTCATGCCCCGTGTCAGCACTGTTGGAACAGGGCAGACATGGGGCATGAGCGGGGGTGGGGGCCCCACCTTGCCCTACCCCCGCTCATGCCCCGTGACTCTCCTGTTCACCCCCACCTGCACTCATGCTCCGTGTCTGTCTCCCTCCTTTTCCCCCCGCTCATGGTCCGTGTCTCCCCTGTTCACCGCCACCCCCGCTCATGCCCCGTGTCTCCCTTCTCCCCCCCTCACCCACCGCTCATGCCCCGTGTCTCCCTTCTTTCCCGCTCATGCCCGGTGTCTCCCTTCTTTCCCCCCACCCCCTGCTCATGCCCCGTGTCTCCCTTCTTTCCACCCCGCTCATTCCCGGTGTCTCCCTTCTTCCCCCCACCCCCCACTGATGCCCCGTGTCTCCCTTCTTCTTCCCAACCCCCCGCTCATGCCCCGTGTCTCCCTGCTTTCCACCCCCACCCCCTGCTCATGCCCGGTGTCTCCTTTCTTTCCCCCCACCCCCCCGCTCATGCTCCGTGTCTCCCTCCTTTCCCCCCCACTCCCCCGCTCATGCCCCGTGTCTTCCATTTCCCCACCCCCCGCTCATGCCCCGTTTCTCCCTAATGTTTCCCCCCACTCATGCCCCGTATCTCTCCTGGCCTTCCCGACCACCGCCAATGCCCTGTTCTGTTCTCTTTATACACCCCGCCTTCCCTTTCGATGGTTTCCATCTTGGTAAAAGATTTTCCTTCCTACACCGGGACGCCTGCCTGTTTGGGAAGAAAATTCTTTTTTTTACCACCCCGGGTTCCCAGTTTGAGAACCTAGGATGCTAGTGGTCTTCCTCCATTGAAAAGGACGTTATGGTTACGTTGCACTAATAAAAAACTATGAAATTCAGTAAAAAAACTTTGTTAAAGGGACGTTATGGTTAAGTTGCGCTACTAAAAACCTATATCTAGGCCACATGGTTTTCTTCCGTAACAGTCAGAAACTAAAAATTGTATTTTATTTGTAGACGTATCCTATAAGTAGGTTCTTATAGTAATTCCCTTAGAGTCCAGTCACATCATATGAAACATACTCATAGGGGAAGACACAAGGTTTAAAGACAGCAATCCTTTTTCTGCATAAAGATCATCAATAGACTTATCAGCACTTTCTGATAGTTCTGTTTGTTATGGCTGTACAAAGTTTTCTCACTGAATATATATATATATATATATATATATATATATATATATATATATATATATATATATATATATATGTAAATATATATTCAGTGAAAAAAACTTTGTTAAAGGGACGTTATGGTTAAGTAGCGCTACTAAAAACCTATGAAATTCAGTGAAAAACCTTTGTTAAAGGGATGTTATGGTTCCAAGTAAAACCGAAAAACCCTTGAAATTCGCCAGTTATGGTAAGCTAAGCAACCATAGCTCGCGCCACCACCGTGCACTGCTAAGACTAACACCCAGGACATCAAAGATGACATCACAAATGTCATTGATGACATCACTGATGACATCACATGTCTGGCTCACTATTTTTTCTTTTGCTGACATATGTAGGCCACATGGTTTTCTTCAGTAACAGTCAGAAACTAAGAATTTTATTTCATTTGTAGACGTATCCTTCTAGTAGGTTCTTACAGTAATTCCCTTAGAGTACAGTCACATCATATGAAACATATACATATGGGAAAACACAAGCTTGAAAGACAGCAATCCTTTTGTGCATAAAGATAATCACTAGACTTATGAGCACTTTCTGATAGTTCTGTTGTTTTTTTTTATGGCTGTACTTTCCCTGTATATGGTCATATTTGTATACACTGTACTCACACTACTTTCCTTAGGGTCCAATCACATCAAGTGATACATATACATAGGGTAAATAGCAGCTTTGAAACAGAGCAATCATTTATTTGCATGAAACTAATCAGTTAAGTTATGAATTGTTTCTGCTACTACTTGTGCTTTTTTGCTAACTTCACTTTCCCTGTATATACCCATATTGGTATGTGTTCTTGTGTCTTTGTGTTTTGTCTATAGTAATGCAATTATGTAATACATGGGTTTTATTAGCTACTTATTACATATTTCACAGTACACAAAAATGTATTAAGAAAACAATTATCATTTCATTATTCAACATATTAACATTACGAATGTCATACCTTCATCTTGTACGCTGCACACAATGTTATGTTTTTGTATGAGTAGCTTAGTATACTAGATAGAACCCCATAATAGGATGCTATTTATATCAATGCATCATTCAATGCACTTATTAGGGTATATTTCTTGCAATGATTCTTGACACTTTTTTCGCAACATAATAAGAATCCCTTCTACACATATTTCATGAGAAGTACATACACATGTGATTTCATCAGTGATGTCATCAATGACATTTGTGATGTCATCTTTGATGTCCTGGGTGTTAGTCTTAGCAGTGCACGGTGGTGGCGCGAGTTATGGTTGCTTAGCTTACCATAACTGGCGAATTTCAAGGGTTTTTCAGTTTTACTTGTAACCATAACGTCCCTTTAACAAAGTTTTTTCACTGAATTTCATAGGTTTTTAGTAGCGCAACTTAACCATAACGTCCCTTTAACAACGTTTTTTTCACTGAATTTCATAGGTTTATAGTAGCGCAACTTAACCATAACGTTGCTTTAACAAAGTTTTTTCACTGAATTTCATAGTTTTTTAGTAGCAAAACTTAACAATAATGACTTTGACTTTATATACATGTCATATGGAACTGACTAGATCTCTTCTTATGAACGTGATGTCCGCGAACTTATTTAATGTTCGCGGATATGTTCGGAGAACAGTACCACTACCTAAAAACTGTGGGGGGGGTGGTGGGGTATGTTTGATTGTTATATCATAATATAGGAACATTTAACAAATTCAAAAAGCAGCACACAAACACATTATATATAGTAATATATAAGAAATATAACCCATATGTGTAACACACTAACCATTCATTTAAATACAATATGTTCTGAAATGGAATATACCACAAGAACATAAATTGGCTTCCAACATAATTACCTCACAGACACAACAGAACTGAGAACAAGACCAGACCCCCTGAATACATAGGACTTATCTTACCAGAAATAGTAAGTGTACTTCATTTTACTCATATATTTATAAACTTTCTGTATTAGATTAAGAAATATATTATCTTTTTTTTTTTTCTCACAGACATGTCTAGTACTCTGGAATGGCTAGAGGACAATTTCCCACATGAAGAAATGTCACAAGATAGTGAAACTAATGGTAAACACTTTATAATATAAACCATTTAAATATTATTATTTTGTATACATTTAACATATATATATTTTTTTTTTGTACAGAGCATAACAAAATAGAAGCTACCTCTGAAGAAGCTGTTATGGAAGAACGCGCTTGACAACATCAAAGAAAAAATTGATTTACTGTTGACCAATTTCAATAATTTGAAAACTTTTGTTGAAGATCATTTTAAAACAAAAACGTCATACCATTGCCCCACATGTACTTGTCCCTCATCACCATATCCCAGTCAATTATCCCCAAACCCTCTCCATAATCCAAAATGTTTTGATGAGATTTCCATCCCTTCTTCACCTAATACCAATCATGTTGAAACCCCAAATTCTCCTGTTTTTGTTTCTGTTTCTGCCTCACCTTCTCTGTCATAAATTATTAATATATGTTAAATAAAGTTTAATTTTTATATTGTATTGTGAATAGTTTCCGTTTTTTTTTAAAAAACAATAAAAGTGTCCGCGGACAGTGCGAGTGTTCTGAAATGTTCGTACATAAACGAAAATGGAGGTGTCCTGAAGAACACCACACCTGTTCATACTGTTCGCTAGCAAGTTGAAACTGTTCTAAGAACACACGTGGTATCCTGAAATGTTCGTAAAGAAACAAAAATTAAAGTGTTCTAAAGAACACTATATCTGTCCGTAATGTTCGCTATGAACTTAAAACTGTCCTAAGAACACAATTGCTGTCATGAAATGTTCGTAAATAAACGAAAATGATGTGTCCTGAACAACTGTACAACTGTTCATAGTGTTCGCTAGCAACATGAAACTGTGCTAAGAACACACGCGGTGTCCTGAATTTTTTGTAAACAAACAAAAATTAAAGTGTCGTAAAGAACACTATACCTGTCCGGTACTGTTCGCTAGCAAGTTCAAACTGTTCTAAGAACGCTATTGGTGTCCTGAAATGTTCGTGCGTAAACGAAAATGGAGGTGTCCTGAAGAACACTATACCTGTGCGTAATGTTTGCTACCCAATTGAAACTGTTCTAAGAACACAATTGGTGTCCTGAAATGTTCGTACATAAACTAAATTACACGTGTCCTGAAGAACACTATATCTGTCCTTACTGTTCGCTACCAAGTTTAAACTGTTCTAAGAACACACGCGGTGTCCTGAAATGTTTGTTTCACATGTGACGCACTTTTAATTACTTCAGAACCCGAACAGTGTCCGTAGGACATCAATGCACATGCGCTAACCAATCTCCGTGTACTTGGGGTCCTGCGGACAGGCGCTTCCTTCGCAGACTAGTTCGCAAACAGATCATATGACCGCACCCACGCTCATCGTGTGTCCTGAAATGCGGACACTGTTCATGTCCCCGAACAATTTAAAAGTACATTTTCAGTTAATACATAATATTTTTCAATAAAATCTCACCATGCCACAAGTCCCACATAGCAATCATGAGTTTCTATATACCTTTTGAAACTTTCCGATCCTTTTTTTGTGTTCGATCTGTCCGCGCACAGTGCGCATGTCTGCGGACCACGCACAAGCACCCCTATAAAAGACCACGCCCAAGAGCTTATTCCCATTGTGTTTCTGGCTATTCTTCAGAACACAGTGATTTTTGCTGCCACCTGCAGACTACACCATCATCGAGATGGCATCCTTGGCTGCTGAACTGCCACTTGGTGCTGCACCTGCTTCAGCACCACCACCACCCCCTCCACCACCACCACCTCCCCAAGGGCCTGAAGAGGGGAACAGGACTGAGGATGCGGAGGAGGAAGAAGAGGATGATGAGAATGAGGTAGAGGAAATCCCTACTACCCGCACTAGGCGTGAGTCTTGGGTGTGGCGGTTATTTACCATTCATGGGAATGGTCCTAAGGCTCGTGCGAACCATGTTACCTGCAATGAGTAAAAAATGATACTCAGTCGCGGGAAGCACGGTAACTACAGCTTTGGGACCACTACTATGAAGCGACACCTGAGGTCATTTCACTCTGGGGCTATTCGCAGGGTTGTACCTTGCGAAGAACGTAGCAGGTTGATTTCCTCTACTTCATCCTCTGTTTCTGATCCTGTCACCACAAGGACCACCTCTGTGGGATAGCGTCTTTCTCAAGCTGCCTCACAGGCCATACAGAATGCTGATGACCCTTACCTTTCGAGGGTCACAGTTGTATGTATGTACTGTGACACAGTACTCTGCAGGGGGGAGCGACTTCGGAGTGCTTTTGAGACTATCGTCTCAGAGCACGAGAAGACCTGCTCACTACCCAAATAAAACCCACTCTACATATTCCTCTCTCAGCTCGCGCTTTCTTATCCCTGTGGTTGGTGTCCCCCCCTTTACCCTCCTTTACCCTCCTCTCCTAGTGTGTCGTGTCTGAAAAACCAAAAAAAATACAATATTACAAAAATCAAAAACAATAAGGCTCTTTTCAGAGCCGCCTTTCCGAGTTAAAAAATAGAAGTGAAAATAAATGAAGCAGGGCTCTTTGTATTTTTTAGAAGTCCGCGGACAGTTCGCGAACATTAAAAAAATTGGGTTGCTACTCCATCACAAACATTGTAATTTTCTCTGGAAAGAAGTGGTGGCTCTGAAAAGAGCCTTTGGGTGGTGTTTGTAAGTCAAAAATTGTAAATGCTTAACATCTACTTCAAAATCGTTCTTGTAATTCCAAAAAAGGTCGCAATGCATTTTGTACATTTCTCAGAAAAATCTGATTGCCAGCATAAGTAAGATGGACTCCATCTCTGCGGAAAATGTATGTACTACGAAACATAATATTTTCATTGTGAAAAGAAGACATGCCAAAATCTCTTAGAAAGCCACAAACAGCCTTATTAACATTGCGCCTTGCTTTTTCAATTTGTGGACCAAATGATGAAGAACGAAGCCACATTAGTCTCTGCGCAATCCGTGAAAATATTACTTGAGAATTAGGAAACATGTCCATAACCTTCCTCAGTCCTTCTTTCATAGCAAATTGCAAAAAAATTCCAGTCACATGTCCTAAACTGTTCCCTCCACAATGAATTACAATTATGTCTGGATGTTGCTCTGTCTCCAAAGTAGCACAGAGAGGTAGCAAGTCCAACCACTTCATTCCACGTATTCCATGCCAGTGTACTTCCACATGTGGGAATCCAAGATCTACAGCTACTCCACAGCTTTCTGCATGCACCTTCAACCAATGTATCCACGAATCTCCTAAATTCCAAACAATCTGTTTTCTGAAACACACAGCCATAGCTATCTTTTGTTCTCTCAGCAAAAAGAGTATCTGAGAAAATCTCTCCTGGCACAACACACCCACCAAACTTTCCTGACCAATCCCTTTCAGTGTTTATTCTCATTTGCATGACTTCTGAACCCAAAAATCCCCGGATGTAACTCCCGATGTCCGCGAACTACCGCCATGTCCGTGGACATATCGTAACATGAACAGCCCTTCTACCATTTCCACTACACTTTCTCTGCCATTTCCTCATTCGATGTACCTCAAAAATCACATGACCATGCACCAATCACATTCAAGACCTCTACATCTAACTGCATCATCATAGATCAGCACTGCAAATGTACTCTGAATCTCTGTGAGTACAAGTGTCATATCATTGGCAAGCAGCATCTACCAGAAATACTGTACAAGTCTTCAAGATTTCTACTTGCAGCTCCATACATATCCATATGCATGAACACAAACTTCAGGTATGCATATTTTCTGTATAGTAGATGACATAGCTCTCAACCATTTTTGTTTTACAGGCGGGTGAAATCACCCGATTTTGTTTTTGGCGGGTGAGACGCCCATTGGAATGAATGGGCGTGCAGGAGGCTTGGCGGGTGAGTCTGCCCTTTACAAGGCGTGTGACACCCGCCAAAAGCGTGTGAGTTGAGAGCTATGGTAGATGAACACATTTTCAAACAGACTTTTACCTTGTAAAATCTGTAAAATGAATTTACTGTACTTTTTTCAATTTCCTAAAATCAACTATCACTTATAAACCTTTATACTTTTTACTTTCTTTATACAACCACACTCAAATCATGTTAAACTAACATTTTTTAAATGAAATATATAGACTACATATATTCAAACAAAATTGCATGCAAACACAATCTATGTTTAAACCTTTATAAAAATACTTATACAATTTCATATTTTTTGTTTTTATTTATTTATTTACTTAATTACTTTAAATTAGACATGACATTGAGGCGCTATTACCTAGAACAGTTTACTTACAGAAATAGTGCTATTCACTAATATATTATAAATTTCACAAGACATAGTAAAGATATTTTTTTTTGCTACAGTTAGTCATTCAATACAATTAGTTCATTAAGAATATATCATATGTACTGAACTGATGCAATGTATCTTATGTAAATAAATTAGTTTAATGGTTTTACAGAAGGCACTGAGGATTTCAATTAAGAAAAATCAATATCTAAATTAAAAACAGTGCTATATACAAACAAAGTTATTAATTTGAAGCTTTTACAATTGCAGTGAAGACCAGTTTCCTGAAAAGAAGCAGCCGAATTCGAAGAAGAAAGAAAAACTAAGAAGTTACCTGTTAATTTAAAAAAAAGTAAGTAAAATATCACCATAATATTTGTATTATTAATCAAATATACTATAACATTAATACAAGCTATTTTGTTTCTTAAAATAGAGATTTTGTACCATTTTGTCCAAAAATGTCCATGTCTTAAACAGCGATTTACAGCCAGAATGGCCCACAAATTTCTATTTTTGGACACACAAATTAGCCAACTGAAACACTACAATTTTCATATTATAGAACAAACAACTGTTTTAATTGTATACATTAGATTTATTATTTGTACTTTTCCACACCACTAGCTTACTTTTTTTTTGTCATCTGAACCCCAGTTTAGTAACAAATAAATTCAAGAAAACCTATCCCTACTAGTTTTAGTTCCCAATGCACAATCACACACCATTACCTACATCTTTATCATCTTACTCAAACACTCATGCACACAGCACACATACATTCCAGAACACCCCAACCCATATCTTCTTTATTTTTTTCAACAGACCCTAAAGAATGCCTACCAAAAGACAACTCCATAGAAAGCAACGCAAAAGTAGAGCAAATGAAAATAAAGGTGTCCAACATAAGCATCCATCTCTAGCAGAATTTGTAAAAAAAGTTGAAACAAAACAGTTAATACAATCATTTAGTGAAACACAAGAAGTTTCAAGTACAACAACTTCGCTTCCTCTATCAAAATGTAAAACAAACCAAAAAACAATTAACAGAAAATCAGCCATCAGTACAGATAAAACTACTTCTTCAAATTTTAATATAGTGTAAAGTAAGCATACAAAGAAAAGTATTTTAGCCAAAATATACCGTCACAAAGTCCTTCAAAATTTTATAAAAACAGGAGAGAAATCAGGTTCAAAGCTTAAAACCTATCGTAGGAAATTAATCTTAGAAGCATTGATGGACAGTGCAATTCTTCTCAAAAGAAATTTATTTATTTTACTGTTAAACAAAATGAAACCACTAACAAAACTAATAACTAAATTACAAAAAAGACTTCTCAATAAGCGAAATGTCAACAGAAAGAACTTCTTAAGTATCTGCGGAGGTGAATGGAATCACACTACGAGCAAAGAACCATATTTTAATGAAGAAGCGTACAAACAAAAGCAAACAAATACAATTGCCATAAATAGCAGTGGTCGAGGTTATGAAAAAGTGATTAATACCATATTGGAACAAGAAGTACTCCTTACAAAAATATGCCCTGAAAACTTAGAATGACCCCTCCATTCAACTGAATCAGAACGTCTAGTGTACAAATGGCCATGCACGTCAATGTGTAACATTCCCAAACAATGTTTCAAATCTTTACACCAATTCCTCAATAAATATGTAAAAAGCAAAGACAAAATCAAAATTAAATTACTGCAAAATATAGATACCTGTCCAGTGCGCAAGTACACAGGACTACAAGGACATTCATTGGCCTGCATTACAGGACCTACTTGTAAAACCACTTTCCATGATATCAAAACGATATCAACACATCATTCAACTATAAGAAATCTAGTCTATAAACTGTACTATGCTAAAAGTCCTGCTTTAGCACAAGCAAAGTTAAATAACATCCTTCTACATGGTACAGCAAAAGACCTTCTTGAAGAAATTCACTATATCCAGAAAAAATATTTTGGAAGTGAAAGCCATTTACAGAATGAAATAGCTTTAAGCCAATTAAGCAACAATTCTACACATGGCAACCTTTTGCTAAACACATACAAAAAAGAAATACTAAAATTTAAAAGTACATCAGCTGAAGTACCAAACCATGTATATGTATGTTGCCGTAGAATTTTTTATAAAAGTAACACAAAAACTGTGGACCTATCATACAAAATAGAAGACAATGAAGATTCTAAATGGTTTGAATTAGCTCTCTACCTTCTAGCAGAAAACAAATATGAAATAACTGAGCCCTTAATACTTTGCAGTTATTGCACTACAAAACCTGACAACAACCAAACTCCTTCACGTTCTATCACAAATAATTTGGAATCATACCCAGTACCAAAACCTCTACAACAACTTAATTTATATGAGAGCATCATAATTCAAACAGTACACCCATTTCAAGCAATAATACGCCTTCAACCAAAAACAGCAAAATTACCTCCCTCTGAATTGGTAAAAGGCATTTGTGGAAAAGTAGTTTATTTACCACTAAATCTAAAAGAAAATGTGCATACTCTAGGAGTGCAACGTCCAATGCAGCAATCTTTAATTATATTAGTAAATGGAGTACCTACAAAAGACAAAAAAATATGGCAACAGCTGGTAGATTTATATAAAGTTAGACAAGCCTTCCAATATCTTAAAGAGAATAATGAATATTACAAAGAAATTAATATTGAAGAAAACTTGAAAGATACAACTGAAATAATTCAAGAAACACAAGAAGCTGGTCAATTTGAGCTACTAGATCCTGCTACTATATCAAATACTTTAGACCATTATACAATTCATCCTTTGCACTGTAATGACACCGTACAAGATGTACTAGACACTTACCAAATGCGTCAAACAAAAGGATCGCCAATCAGTATATGGGAAAAAAGTATAGAAGCACATGCTTTTCCTCTACTCTTTCCTACTGGCAAAGGAGGAAGGTATGATGATAGACCTATTCAAATATCAGCTTCAGAATACCGCTCATTACGGATGTATTCTGAAGATCCCAGATTTAGACAAAATGTGAAATACATATTCCACCTACTTTTGAAAGTGAACTAGCAACTTTATGTTACGGAGTTGCACACATATTAAAATCAGGATCACACTTTCAAAATATGACAGCTACACAATTATTAGAGAAAGTGCAACACAAGGATGAGGTGTTACAATCAAATATTACAAATCTATTAGCAAATATGCGTGGTACTAAAGAGTACTGGTTTCGACGTCATGGAGATGTACGTTGTATGATTAGAAACCTTGGCCCACCCACTTGGTTTGTTACATTAAGTTGTGCAGAATATGCATGGGAAGATTTACATGATTTCCTACGCATATCAAATAAAAACAAAACAAACATAGATATTCTAACACCTGGAGAACTTTGTTCTTTGGACCCTGTTAATGTTTCAAGATATTTTCACCTTCGCTTCATTGCTATGCTACATTTTATTTGTAATAAAACTGTTCCTCCCCTTGGAGAAGTGCAACACTTCTTTTGGAGAAATGAATACCAAGCCAGAGGAGCTCCACATATCCACATGCTTTTATGGATTAAAGATGCTCCTAAATTTGGTCAAGACAGTGATGCCACTGTTTTACAGTATATTGAAAAATATGTTACTTGTGAAATTCCATCAGAAGCCACAAATAGTGATCTTTGTGCACAAATTTTACAATTTCAAAGACACAAATGAGGAAAATATTGTCGTCGCAAATACAAAAACAAAGGCAAATACTACACCAAATGCTGATTTGGTTTCCCTAGACCAGTTACAAATACAGGTCAAGTAAACAACCTCATGTCTTCAGTTAGACATAGTGTTAAAGCTAAGTCAACTAAAAATACATATTACATAAAAAGAAAACAAGAAGAAAAATATATCAATGATTATAATGCAATCATTGCCTACTTATGGAATGCAAACATAGATGTGCAATACATTGCAGACAATTCTACTGCAGTTGCACGATATGTCACAGCATACTTAACTAAAGCAGAAAAGACAGAGCTCCAAGACCTCTGGAATGACCTGTCATCAGATAAAACAGTATCTCAGAAATTATACAGCTTGGGCATAGAAAAATGCTCACCCACAGAGAATGTGGATTTTATGAAGCAGCTGATTGTTTAACTGGTACTTCATTGTATGGTAAATCTGAAAATATAGTATGGCTAAGTCTTGGTCAAGCTAAATCTAGAAAAAGAGTTCTAAAATCATATGAAGACATAGAAACAATAGCCAAACATGATCCCAACAGCCAAGACATTTTAAAAAACAATTTATTGGACACATACTACCCAAACAGAAGTAATACTTTGGAAAACATGTGTCTATACCAAATAGCCCAAAACTACACATACAAAAATAATATGAAACCTGATGAAAAAAAAGGTAAATATAGAGTGACAGATTGTGAAGGCAGCTTAGTTAAACTCACTAAACCAAATTTAATTAATCATATCAAATTGTCATTGAAGACTCCCCAACATAAAGAAGTATATTACATGTCCCTGCTACAACTCTTCAAACCATGGAGAAAAGAAGAACAATTACTAGATAACTATGACTCATATGAGGATGCTTTCAAAGCAAATGAAAGCACTATAACTGATGTAAACTTTACACAGTACAAAACAATGTTGCACAATGAACAGCAACATGAAGAAGAACTCCAAGCCCAACTAGATAAGGATACTCCTGACAGTAGTCAACCTTCTGTAACAGGAAGCCAAGAACCACTGGGAGAACCACTAATAACAAATGAGGCAGAATTAGCTATGATAGAAGTAGAAAACACCATGTGTCAGTATGAACATAAGGAAGACTTAACTATACTACAATCAAAACTAAACAATGAGCAAAGTAGCATTTTTCAACAAGTAACAAAACAAATTGCACATGGTGTAAAACATGAAAATAAAGAATGTTCCTGCCATAATTATAAACCTATACTACTGTATGTCAGTGGTGAAGCTGGTTCTGGCAAAACATTCCTAATCAAAATCATTAGTAAGTTCATTCAATAATTGACAAACAACAAACTGTCAGCTGATGTCACTGCCCCCACACGTTTAGCTGCCTACAACATAGGTGGTGTTACATTACACCGATTACTACTATTACCAGTAGAACACCAGAACAAATTAGACTATTACAAACTTTCTGCAGAAGCTGCAATGGAATTACGCAGAGTATTGAAACAAATGAAAATGCTACTAATAGATGAAGTGAGCATGGTCTCCAACCTGATGTTAGCTTTGATTCACCTCAGATTACAAGAAGTACTCAAACAGACTATGAAGAGCTCTTTGCAGGAAAACACATTATTGTTTTTGGAGATCTGCTTCAATTAACACTAGTAAAAGGTGAACCTATTTTTAAAACATTAGGGCACAAACTCTGCCATAAAACTGTTGGCAGCATTGGACATGTCAACCTTTGGCAACATTTCCAATACAGAGAATTAACAGAAAACATGCGCCAATCTGCAGATCTCACTTATGCCAACATTTTAAAAAGTCTGAGAGTTGGTATACTTTCTAAAGAAGCAGAAGCAACATTGAAAACCCGGCACATTAATGCACTTCATGGCGATAATGCATGTACTACATATGTTAAGGAACAATTAGCCCACAAAAATGTCAATTGTATGGCTTTAATGCCAACTCTTGCAAGCTGTCTCAAATTCAATGAAATAATGTTAAGTAAATAAATGCAACCAATAATGGAAATTAGTGCCACAGACAAACTAGATGTACATGGTATGACACTACCCATGTGTGACCAAGCCACAACAAGACTAAATAATTTAGAAAAATCAATCTCAAACACAGCAGGCTTAGAAAAGATGTTAAAATTATCCTTAAATTGCAGACTAATGCTTAAATGTAACCTTGACGTGGACCAAGGACTAGTTAATGGAGCACTGGGTACAGTTGTTGGCTTTCAAACATACCCACGTGACAACAAAATTCAGTTTGTCAATATACTCTTTGTCAAACTTTCAGAAGTAAAACAGAAAGGACGCTCAACAGCTAGATTCCTTCTCTTCAAAGATATGTATGTACGCAGAGAACAATTTTCTCTAACTCTTTCATACGCAGTCACGATTCATACATCACAAG
This sequence comes from Ambystoma mexicanum, assembly GCF_040938575.1. Taxonomy (NCBI): domain Eukaryota; kingdom Metazoa; phylum Chordata; class Amphibia; order Caudata; family Ambystomatidae; genus Ambystoma; species Ambystoma mexicanum. The sequence continues at coordinate 835,720,789 of NC_090936.1, forward strand.
GTCTTACCCTAGACAAAGCAATGATAGATATTGGTAACACAGTCTTTAAAGAAGGCATGAGCTACGTAGCACTATCACGCTTACGTACACTTGACGGTCTATTTCTAATCAACTTTGATGCAAGTAAAGTAAACGCTGATATTCCTTGCATTTTAGAATATAATAGACTTTGCTCACTATACACTCCCCATCTAAACACATATTCTGTTCCACAAAAACTAAAACGTTGTAAAAGAAAGCTAAATCAAACAGAAATGCAACAGGACGTCACTGCAAATCCTCCAAAGAGAGTAAAATAAACTAATACTTCATCAAGTACCACAAACAAAAAAGAATCAATTAGAGAAAGTAAACCAGGTACTTCTTTAAAGAAGGAAGACAAAACTCCAAAAAAAGCAGTTAGATACAGAACTACCTGGACCATTTAAATTCTCAATTATAGTTGGTGTAAGTTGCTATGCAAATGTAGCAATGAATATTCTATTTCAATTACCACCAATTGTTGACAACATTTACTTACACAGTACAGACCCATTGTGTTTGCAAATGTTAGTACTTCACAGAAATGCAGCAAACAATCCTGACAACACATATAGTGTTTTTGGAATAAGAAGACAATTGGACTACTGTGCTGGAATGGTGAAATTCACTATAAACTCACAGGAAGCTCCACAAGAATTTCTAATGTACTTACTATTAGTACTGGAAAACAAAAACATACCTATAAATGAAAACTTTCAGATTTCATACATGTGGAAACATACATGCACTCTCTGCAACAATGTGACACAAGAAGAAATCCCCAATGAACGCTTCATATATATATCAATACCAAATTGTGAATCCATTCCATTTCAGCAACTTGTACAAAATGCAAACCATGGTACATTATGCTCTACCAGCAATTCAGATAATCGCTCCACGTTAGTAATACAAATATATAGTAAATACGTAATACTAATGCTTCTACGTTACAATGCAGATGGTACCAAAAACAACTGCAAGCTGACTGGATTCACACATGGTCAAATATCACTTGGTAAGAAAACCTTCACAACAATAGGTATAATCTACCACGCAGATGCCACAACCAATTCAGGGCACTACACTGCATATATAAAAAAGAAATGTGGATGGTTTGAATGCAATGATAGTACCATTACTCTAAAGCAGAGATTACCAGCAAATCTTACAAACGCTTATTTGATGTTCTTAAAACCAAAATTTGATAAATAAAATGTATTTAAACCTTTAAATAAATTTGTGTTAAAAAAAATAAACTGTTAGAATACTCCAAAAGCTATCTAACTGCTCAAAGATTCTACAACAACTAATCAGATAAATGAATACCACTAAATTAGACCAAAAAATACACAGTTAGAATACGCCAATTGGTATCTAACTGTCCCAAAATTATAAATTTGTGTTAAAATATTATAAACTGTTAGAATACTCCAAAAGCTATCTAACAACACAAAGATTCTACAACAACTAATCAGATAAATGAATACCACTAAATTAGGCCAATAAATACACAGTTAGAATACGCCAATTGGTATCTAACTGTCCCAAAATTTAACAATATCCAAATAGATAAATCAAAACCACTAAAATATATTAAACAAAAAGATAGTTACAATACGCCAATTGGTATCTAACTTCTCCAAAAGTTTATAATATCAAAACAAATGAAGAATCTGTTAAGCTCCAAAAAAAATACAACAAAGCAAAGTATAAAGCATTAGCCAGAAACAACAAGTGAACACTGAAAACAAACAAACAAATAAACTGTAGCATAACAGAAAAAGGTTTTTTTTTTATCCAACATGGATTTTTTTTACTCCCACAGACCCAATGATTTTAGCAACAAATACAGAAACTGAGCAAATTGCACAGTACTCTGATTTCTACTCTACTAAATATGAGGGTTGAAAAAAAATAAAAGTATATTGCTTATACAATGTAATAATTCATTACAAAATACCAATACTAACATGCTATTTTCTTTTATCAAAGAAATAAAGAAGAAAAACATGGACTCCAATTACTAGACCAAACAGTAAGTATACAATAATAAGGACAACCATAGCAGCATATCACATCCATAGCATCTAATACCTTTGTTCCTTATACATTTGTTTTTCACCCAAAGTTATAAGCAAATATGAATGTGATATGCTGCGGTGGTTGTTGCCAAGGCATAGAGTCTTGGGTGCATGGCCAAATGGCCATGCACCCAAGACTCTATGCCCTGGCAACAACCACCGCAGTATATCACATCCATAGAGTCAAACATTTCAACTATGATCTATGGGAAACTTTTAATGTCCGCGAACAATGCGAGTGTTCTTAGAACACTTTGAACTTGCCAGCGAACAATACGGACACCATTTTCAGGACACCCCCTACGAACATTTCAGAACAACGCGATAGTTCTTACAACACTTTCAACTTAACAACGAACAATACCGACAGCGTCCTCAGGACACCCCCTACAAACACTCCCCGGACACCGGGAGTGTTCTTAGAAGCGTCTTCAGAACACCACCATCCTGTTTATTTGCTAACATTTCAGGACACCGCGAGTGTTCTTAGGACACATTCAACTTGACAAACAACAATACGGACAGCATCCTCAGGACACCCCCTACGAACACTCCCCGGACACCGCGAGTGTTCTTAGAAGCGTCTTCAGAACACCCCCATTTTGTTTATTTGCAAACATTTCAGGACACCGCGAGTGTTCTTAGGACACATTCAACTTGACAGAGAACAATACGGACAGCGTCCTCAGGACACCCCCTACGAACACTCCCCGGACACCACGAGTGTTCTTAGAAGCGTCTTCAGAAAACCACCATCTTGTTTATTTGCGAACATTTCAGTACACCGCGAGTGTTCTTAGGACACATTCAACTTGACAGAGAACAATACGAATAGCGTCCTCAGGACACCCCCTACAAACACTCCCCGGACACCGCGAGTGTTCTTAGAAGCGTCTTCAGAACACCCCCATTTTGTTCATTTGCAAACATTTCAGCACACTGCGAGTGTTCTTAGGACACATTCAACTTGACAGAGAACAATACGGACAGCGTCCTCAGAAAACGCCCTACGAACACTCCCTGGACACCGCGAGTGTTCTTAGAACAGTTTCACTTTGCTTGCAAACAAAACGGACACCTATTGACTCCTTAGAACACCCCCTAGTCAGTTTATTTGGAACATTACAGAACACCCGTGATGGCCGCAAACAAATCGAACACAAAAAGAACGTCTAACACATAAAAAACACAACTTTCATCCTATCTCATACACTCCCACCCTCCCCAAACACTCCTACACACCAACACACTCTACAAAATACACATTTTGAACAAAGTTTCACCGCGCTGTCCGGGGACGTCCGCGAATCCAAGATGGCGGGCGCTACTGAAAAATCTGATGCGCTTCACGCTCCACGCCGTCCAATCAGCGAACACATTGCATGTCCGCGAACATCACGCAAGACGATTGGCCAATCAGGACACTGTCCGCGGAGCGAACAGGGAAGTGTGTCCGCGAACCGAACACAGATATCACTAATTTTTTTTTACCTAATTTTTGGTCATTTTAAAAAAAAACTGCTGGACGTATTTTCACCAAATTTGCAAAAGCACGCTTTCGGGACCAAGCCGCTGCTCCTGGTCTAAATTTGGTGGAAATCTGTCCAGCAGTTTGGGCTGTAGGCGCGAGCAAAATTATTTTCCCATTCACTCTATGGAGAGTGAGTATAATGTATACAAATATGAGCATATAGATGGAAGGTAGAGTAATAAAAATAAAACTATGAGAAAGTGCTGATAACCATAATGATTATCTTCATGCACAGAAAGGATTGCTCTCTTTCAAGCCTGTATCTTCTGCTATGTATATGCTTCATAGGATGTGACTGGACCCTAAGTCTACAAATATAGTACCTTTTCAATTTTTACTTCCTGACTGTTACTGAAGAAAACTATCTGGCTTCGATATGTCAGTAAAGGATAAAAAGGGAGAGCCAGCAATGTGATGTCATCAGTGATGTCATCAATGACATTTGTGATGTCATCTTTGATGTCCTGGGTATTAATGTTTGCAGTGCACGGTGGCGCGAGTTATGGTTGCTTATGTTACCATAACTGCCGAATTTCAGGGGTTTTTCGGTTTTACTTTGAGCCATAACATCCCTTTAACAAAGTTTTTCACTGAACTTCATAGGTTTTTAGTAGTGCAACTTAACCATAATGTCCTTTAACAAAGTTTTTTTTACTGAATTTCATAGGTTTTTAGTAGCACAACTTAACCATAACGTCCCTTTAACAAAGTTTTTTCACTGAATTTCATAGGTTTTTAGTAGCGCAACTTAACCATAATATCCCTGACTTCATATACATGTAACATAGAACATACTAACCCCCTCGTAGTGATTTTCATGTCCGCGGACTACTGCCATGTCCGCGGACACATCGAAAATCTGAGCGTGGTGAATGTAAATTTAAATAGTGTGCCCCATTTCCCCTTTGAAGTTGGCTCTCAAAAGAGCCATTTTTTTTTTTACAGATGCTTGACAGACACCTGTTATTTTGTATTTTTTTTCTTGTTTTTTTCTTACTTTACTCCTAAAATCCTCACATAACCTTCTCCAAAGCAACCCTTACATTCTGAAATAGAAAGGCATTTCCCGTAAAAGATAAAGAAATGCCATTTTCTTTAAAATTAACAGCATTACTGGCATCAATATTCTCATTGTTACAGAAGAACATACCAGCTCTAAGCATGAAGGCACACATGCCTCGGTTGATGACACACCTAGCAATATTTTGCTGAGGACAAAAAACGGAACTATTGTCCCATATTGCCCTAGGTAGTAATCCAGAAAAAATTACTTTTGCATTTGGAAGGATCTTCATTACTGCTTGAACCAAGCATTCCAAATCAGCCAACAAAGTAGGGGCACTGACGTTGCCCAAATGGAAAACACCATAGTGCAAAACTACCACATGCGGACTGTTCATCGTGGCCATATCCTCACAAACTTGTACAATTCCCTGTACATTACAATCAGGCACACTGCTCCACACCACCTCCACTCCTTTCACATCAAAGTTCTTTGCAACATGCCTGCATTCAGCGTACTGCTGTAAACCATGCACAAACATATCTCCGAGCACCAACACCCTGACTTTCTCCACTTCTGCCATCTTCACCACGCACAGTCTCTTTCAACACAAATCCACAACCTCGACATCTGATTTGCTGATCCGTACAGTCTTCTTTCCATGTTGGATTTCCTGGAAAAACCCGGATGTAGCACGCCCTGTCCATGAACAGCCGCGGTGTCCGCGGACGGCGTCCACTTTACTCTCTGTGCCATTCCCTCATTGCATACAGCTAAGCAATCACACAATATGAATAACGTCCTCAGAACAACCCCATTTTGTGAATTTTCGAACATTTCAGGACAATTATTATTTCATTATTCAACATATTAACATTACAAATATTATACTTTCATCTTGTACTCTGCACACAATGCTATGTTTCTCCATTAGCAGCTCAGTATACTAGATAGAATCCCATAATACAATGCTATTTATATCAATGCATCGTTCAAAGCACTAATAATGGTATGATATTTATTGCAATATCCTTGACACTTTTTTCGCAACATTATAATAAAAATCCCTAGTACACAAATTCCATGAAAAGTACATACACATGTGATGTCATCAGTGATTTCATCAATGACATTTGCGATGTCATCTTTGATGTCCTGGGTGTTAGTCTTAGCAGTGCACGGTGGTGGCGCCAGTTATTTTTCAAAGCTTACCATAACTTGCGATTTTCAGGGGTCTTTCGGCTGTACTTAGAATCATAACGTCCTTTAAACAAACTTTTTTTAATATCACGCAAACAATATACAAACATGGCGTGCAAAAACCAACTTCTACAGATGGCTTTACACAGAATGTTGCAAAGTAAGAATTTATGCTCGTTCACAGTGAAGGTCAGCTGCTTCCACAACTTCTACAGATGGCTTTACACAGAATGTTGCAAAGTAAGAATTTATGCTCGTTCACAGTGAAGGTCAGCTGCTTCCATTTTTTTCTCGGGCCCCGGAGAAGCTCACGAAGCGGACTATAAGGTTGTATTGTGTTTTGACCTTGACGGACAGAGATTGTGATGAAAGACTTCTCTTGAAGGAGTGTTGCTAAAATGTAAGAGAAGATAAAGATGAAATTTCTGAAACGAAACCACGTTTATATATTATATCACTATGCGAAAGATCGTTGGCACACACAGAGTCGTATTTTGGGACTGCACCACTCGTAGACAATGGAAATTGCAATTGTACTGGAAGAAACCCTTTAGATTATTGTATACCAAATATAATTACAATAGCGTAGCATTAAAGACCGCTCAAGTTGAACTTGTTCGTTGAAAGTGGCATAATGTTTTCGACCGCGCACTATCACCGCCGAATTGATCCCCTGTTGTTTAGAGGGCTCTGAAAAAGGCAGACGACACAGGGTGGGTTAATAGAAATAATTTAACCGGTTTATAGGCGGTCAAGCGCTCTACTCGCTGTGCCACTTAACTGTAGCCTGTCAAGTGGCACAGCGAGTACAGCGCTCGCTTTGACATCCGTGCACAGCTTGCTAACGCAAGTTTGAATCCCGGCAAGGCCAAACTCAGTCTTTCATCATTCCGTGGTCGATAAATGAGCAACACACACTGTGGTTAATAATAAGCACCGCTTCGATACCTCACGGTTCTTAGCGCTATATGAATGGGAAAATATTATTATTTTATTATTAACATACTTTGTTGCACTATCTTCGATAGCAAATAGTTTCACTCCCTAATAAATAAAATGATGATTTTTAATGAAGATCGGCTGGTGAGAATAATTTATGTTTTTTAAAACAGGTATGTGGCTCCATTTTGCCTATGTCACGATTTACAGACTCCAGCGGATGGGGTCTTCAACTGCCAGGTGCAGGTCCAAATATGCAACTTCATGACCCTCACCATTTTATGGGACAATCGCCAAGGACCAATATGCCCTTACGCAGTACTAGCGGCTACAAACAACATACCAACCAACAGGGTGGTCTAATGGCTCGTTGTTGGAGCAACCTTCCGATTATCAGAGCGACCATTTACTGCTTTTATCATAAACCAACAGCCTATCTACCGCAAAGGAACAACGCATGGCTCCAAATAAACTTTTGCTGATCGACAGCAGAGACAATAGCAAATCGCTGAATATTCACTAAACATTTAATGTGAAATAAATGTACTTTACCAAATGTACAATCCTGCTGTTTACTTTTAAACCACAGTTTCATATTCCGAATTGTGGCACACTGAGTTGTAAGCTGATCTAACACCCTCTGTACCGCAAAGGAACATTGCGTGCCTCATCATGAACTTTTGCGGATCGACAACAAAGACAAATGCAAATTGCTGAATATTCTCTAAACATTTGATGTCAAATAAATGTACTTTACAACATTTACAATCTTGCTGTTTGCTTTTAAATCACTGTTTCATATTCCGAATTGTGGCACGCTGTGTTGTGACATAATGTGTGTTGTCTTCCGGGTTCTGTGTAAAGTCGCGTAGGACTGGAGACGACTGGGCGCGTTTGATTGCGCACCCTGTAACGTCACAGAGAGAGGCGGGGAATATGAATGCTTTGATAATATCAGGCTTAGGGGCGGGATATATGATTTAGTGTCGCAAAAGCAAGGCAGCCAGGTCAATAGCGCCAGTCATAGGATTATCACATAATGTCGGCGCACACCAGCCGGATTTATCGTTTCTTTAGTGGACAAAAAGTCGGTTGACGCCCATAGGAAATTGTACATTAGCGGACAAAAGGAGTGGTCTTAAAACACTTTCACCCTGACAACGAACAATACAAACAAGGTTCTCAGAACACCCCCATTTTGTGTAATTGCAACCATTTCGGGACACTGCGAGTGTTCTTAGAACACATTCAACTAGACAGATTACAATACGGACAGCGTCCTGAGGACACCCCCAATTTGTTTATTTACAAACAATTAAGTACACCGCAAGTGTTCATAGCTCATTTTTACCTTCCTTGCGAACAAAAATGACACATACTCCGTCCTCTAAACACCCCACCATTTAGTTTATTTACAAAATGTCAGAACAGCCGTGTTCTCCGCGGACAAATCGAACGCAACAAAAACGTCTAGCACATAAAAAAACAAAACATTGAACCTATCTCATACTCCCCCACCCTCCCCAAACACTCTTACACACCAACACACGGCACTAAATACAATTTTTTATCCACGTTTCGCTGCGCTGTACGCGGTCGACTGCGAATACAAGATGGCGGGCGCCACAGAAAATCTGACGCGCTCCACGCCCTTCGCCGTCCAATCAGCGAACACGTCTAAGAACACTCGCGGTGTCCGGGGAATGTTCGTAGGGGGTATCCTGAGGACGCTGTCCGTATTGTTCTCTGTTAAGTTGAATGTGTTCTAAGAACACTCGCGGTGTCCTGAAATGTTCGCAAATAAACAAAATGGAGGTGTTCTGAAGACGTTTCTAAGAACACTCCCGGTGTCCTGGAATGTTCGTAGGGGGTGTCCTGAAGGCGTAGTCCGTATTGTTCGCTGGCAAGTTGAATGTGTTCTAAGAACACTCACAGTGTCCTGAAATGTTCGCAAATAAACAAAATGGGGGTGTCCTGAGGACGCTGTCCGTATTGTTCTCTGTCAAGTTGAATGTGTTCTTAGAACACTCATGGTGTCCTGAAATGTTCGCAAATAAACGAAATGGGGGTGTTCTGAGGACACTGTCCGTATTGTTCGTTGTCAAGTTGAATGTGTTCTAAGAACACTTGCGTTGTCCTGAAATTTTCGCAAATCAACAAGATGGTGGTGTTCTGAAGACGCTTCTAAGAACACTTGCGGTGTCCGGGGAATGTTCCTAGGGGGTGTCCTGAGGACGCTGTCCGTATTGTTCTCTGTCATGTTGAATGTGTTCTAAGAACACTCGTGGTGTCCTGAAATGTTCGCGAATAAACAAAATGGAGGTGTTCTGAAGATGTTTTTAAGAACACTCCCGGTGTCCTGGAATGTTCGTAGGGGGTGTCCTGAAGACGTAGTCCGTATTGTTCGCTGGCAAGTTGAATGTGTTCTAAGAACACCCGCAGTGTCCTGTAATGTTCGCAAATAAACAAAATGGGGGTGTCCTGAGGACGCTGTCCGTATTGTTCTCTGTCAAGTTGAATGTGTTCTTAGAACACTGATGGTGTCCTGAAATGTTTGCAAATAAACGAAATGGGGGTGTTCTGAGGACACTGTCCGTATTGTTCGTTGTTAAGTTGAATGTGTTCTAAGAACACTCGCGGTGTCCTGAAATGTTCGCAAATGAACAACATGGTGGTGTTCTGAAGACGCTTCTAAGAACACTCGCGGTGTCCGGGGAATGTTTGTAGGGGGTGTCCTGAGGACGCTGTCCGTATTGTTCTCTGTCAAGTTGAATGTGTTCTAAGAACACTCGCGGTGTCCTGAAATGTTCGCAAATAAACAAAATGGAGGTGTTCTGAAGACGTTTCTAAGAACACTCCCGGTGCCCTGGAATGTTCGTAGGGGGTGTCCTGAAGGCGTAGTCCATATTGTTCGCTGGCAAGTTGAATGTGTTCTAAGAACACTCACAGTGTCCTGAAATGTTCGCAAATAAACAAAATGGGGCTGTCCTGAGGACACTTTCCGTATTGTTCGTTGTCAAGTGGAAAGTGTTCTAAGAACTATCGCGTTGTTCTGAAATGTTCGTAGGGGGTGTCCTGAAAACGCTGTCCGTATTGTTCGCTGGCAAGTTGAAAGTGTTCTAAGAACACTCATAATGTCCGCGGACATTAAAAGTTTCCATAGACCGTAGTTGAAATGTTTGACTCTATGGATGTGATATGCTGCGATGGTTGTTGCCAGGGCACCATGCACCCAAGACTGTATGCCCTGGAAACAACCACCGCAGCATATCACATTCATATTTGCTTATAACTTTGGGTGAAAAACAAATGTATAAGGAACAAAGGTATTAGATACTATGGATGTGATATGCTACTATTATTCTCCTTATTATTGTATACTTACTGTTTGGTCTAGTAACGGGAGTCCATGTTTTTCTTGTTAATTTCTGTGATAAAAGAAAATAGCATGTTAGTATTAGTATTTTGTAATGACTTATTACATTGTATAATCAATATACTTTTTTTTTTTTGGACCCTCATATTTAGTAGATTACAAATCAGAATACTGTGCCATTTGCTCAGTTTCTGTATTTGTTGCTAAAATCTTGGGTCTGTGGGAGAAAATAAAATCCATGTTGGATTAAAAAAAATCTTTTTCTGCTATGCTACAGTTTATTTGTTTGTTTGTTTGTTTTCAGTGTTCACTTGTTTCTGGCTAATGCTTAATACTTTGGCTTGTTGTATTTTTATGGAGCAGTAACATATTATTTATTTGTTTTGATATTATAAAATTTTGGAGCAGTTAGATACCAATTGGCGTTTTCTAACTGTCTATTTTTTTGATATATTTTAGTGGTATTGATTTATCTATTTGGATATTGTTAAATTTTGGGACAGTTAGATACCAATTGGCGTATTCTAACTGTATATTTTTTGGTCTAATTTAGTGGTATTCATTTATCTGATTAGTTATTGTAGAATCTTTGAGCAGTTAGATAGCTTTTGGAGTATTCTAACAGTTTATATTTTTTTAACACAAGTTTACTTAGGGTTTAAAAACGGTTTAGTTATCAAATTTTGGTTTTAAGAACATCAAATAAGCGTTTGTAAGATTTCCTGGTAATCGCTGCTTTAGAGTAATGGTACTATCATTACATTCAAACCATCCACATTTCTTTTTTATATATGCAGTGTAGTGCCCTGAATTGGTTGTGGCTCCTGCGTGGTAGATTATACCTATTGTTGTGAAGGTTTTCTTACCAAGTGATATTTGACCATGTGTGAATCCAGTCAGCTTTCAGTTGTTTTTGGTACCATCTGCATTGTAACATAGAAGCATTAGTGTTATGTATTTACTATGTGTTTGTATTACTAACGTGGAGCGATTATCTGAATTGCAGGTAGAGCATAACCTACCATGGTTTGCATTTTGTACAAGTCGCTGAAATGGAATGGATTCACAATTTGGTATTGATATATATATGAAGCGTTCATTGGGGATTTCTTCTTGTGTCACATTGTTGCAGAGAGTGCATGTATGTTTCCACATGTATGAAATCTGAAAGTTTTCATTTATAGGTATGTTTTTGTTTTCCAGTACTTGTAGTAAGTACATTAGAAATTCTTGTGGATCTTCCTGTGAATTTATAGTGAATTTCACCATTCCAGCACAGTAGTTCAATTGTTGTCTTATTCCAAAAACACTATACGTGTTGTCAGGATTGTTTGCTGCATTTCTGTGAAGTACTAACATTTGCAAACACAATGGGTCTGTACTGTGTAAGTAAATGTTGTCAACAATTGGTGGTAATTGAAATAGAATATTCATTGCTACATTTGCATAGCAACTTACACCAACTATATTTGGAAATTGAATGGTCCAGGTAGTTCTGTATCTAACTGCTTTTTTGGAGTTTGTTTCCTTCTTTAAAGAAGTACTTGGTTTACTTTCCCTAATTGATTCTTTTTTGCTTGTGGTACTTGATGAAGTATTAGTTTCTTTTACTCTCTTTGGAGGATTTGCAGTGATATCCTGTTGCATTTCTGTTTGATTTATTTTTCTTTTATAACGTTTTACTTTTTGTGGAACAGAATATGTGTTTAGGTTGGGGCTATATAGTGAGGGAAGTCTATTGTATTCTAAAATGCAAGGAATATCAGCGTTTATTTTACTTGCATCAATGTTGATTAAGTGTACGTAAGCGTGATAGTGCTACATAGCTCATGCCTTCTTTAAAGACTGTGTTACCAATGTCTATCATTGCTTTGTCTAGGGTAAGACCTTGTGATTTATGAATCGTGACTGGGTATGCAAGAGTAAGAGAAAATTGTTCTCTGCGTACATACATATCTTTAAAGAGAAAGAATCTAGCTGTTGAGGGTCCTATCCTTTTTACTTTTGAAAGTTTGTCAAAGAGTATATTGACAAACTGAATTTTGTTGTCGTGTGGGTATGTTTGAAAGCCAACAACTTTACCCAGTGCTCCATTAACTAGTCCTTGGTCCACGTCAAGGTTACGTTTAAGCATTACTCTGCAATTTAAAGATAATTTTAATATCTTTTCTAAGTCTGCTGTGTTTGAGATTGATTTTTCGAAACTATTTAGTCTTGTTGTGGCTTGGTCACACATGGGTAGTGTCATACCATGAACATCTAGTTTGTCTGTGGCGCTAATTTCCATGATTGGTTGCATTTCTTTACTTAGCATGATTTCATTGAATTTGAAACAGCTTGCAAGAGTTGGCATTAAGGCCATACAATTGACATTTTTGTGGGCTAATTGTTCCATAACATCTGTAGCACATGCATTATCGCCATAAAGTGCATTAATGTGCCGGGTTTTCAATATTCCTTCTGCTTCTTTAGAAAGTATACCAACTCTGATACTTTTTAAAATGTTGGCATAAGTGAGATCTGCAGATTGCCACATGTTTTCTGTTAATTCTCTGTGTTGGAAATGTTGCCAAAGGTTGACATTTCCAATGCTGCCAACAGTTTTACGGCAGAGTTTGTATCCTAATGTTTTAAAAATAGGCTCACCTTTTACTGTTGTTAATTGAAGCAGATCTCCAAAAACAATAATGTGTTTTCCTGCAAAGAGCTCTTCATAGTCTGTTTTGAGTACTTCTTGTAATCTGAGGTGAATCGAAGCTAACATCAGGTTGGAGACCATGCTCACTTCATCTATTAGTAGCATTTTCATTTGTTTCAATACTCTGCGTAATTCCGTTGCAGCTACTGCAGAAAGTTTGTAATAGTCTAATTTGTTCTGGTGTTCTACTGGTAATAGTAGTAATCGGTATAATGTAAGACCACCTATGTTGTAGGCAGCTAAACCTGTGGGGGCAGTGACAACAGCTGACAGTTTGATGTTTGTCAATTGTTGAAGGAACTTACTAATGATTTTGATTAGGTATGTTTTGCCAGAACCAGCTTCACCACTGACGTACAGTAGCATAGGTTTATAATTATGGCAGGAACATTCTTTATTTTCATGTTTTACACCATGTGCAATTTGTTTTGTTACTTCTTGAAAAATGCTACTTTGCTCATTGTTTAGTTTTGATTGTAGTATAGTTAAGTCTTCCTTATCTTCATACTGACACATGGTGTTTTCTACTTCTGTCATAGCTAATTCTGCCTCATTTATTATTAGTGGTTCTCCCAGTGGTTCTTGGCTTCCTCTTATTCCATCTAGTTGGGCTTGGAGTTCTTCTTCGTATTGCTGTTCATTGTGCAACATTGTTTTGTACTGTGTTAAGTTTACATCAGTTATAGTGCTTTCATTTGCTTTGAAAGCATCCTCATATGAGTCATAGTTATCTAGTAATTGTTCTTCTTTTCTCCATGGTTTGTTGAAGAGTTGTAGCAGGGACATGTAATATACTTCTTTATGTTGAGGAGTCTTTAATGACAATTTGATATGATTAATTAAATTTGGTTTAGTGAGTTTAACTAAGCTGCCTTCACAGTTTGTCACTCTATATTTACCTTTTTTCATCAGGTTTCATATTATTTTTGTATGTGTAGTTTTGGGCTATGTGGTATAGACACATGTTTTCCAAAGTATTACTTCTGTTTGGGTAGTATGTGTCCAATAAATTGTTTTTTAAAATGTCTTCGCTGTTGGGATCATGTTTGGCTATTGTTTCTATATCTTCATATGATTTTAGAACTCTTTTTCTAGATTTAGCTGGACCAAGACTTAGCCATACTATATTTCCAGATTTACCATATAATGCAGTACCAGTTAAACAATCAGCTGCTTCATATGATCCACATTCCCTATGGGTGAGCATTTTTATGCCCAAGCTGTATAATTTCTGAGATACTGTTTTATCTGATGACAGGTCATTCCAGAGGCCTTGGAGCTCTGTCTTTTCTGCTTTAGTTAAGTATGCTGTGACATATCGTAAAACTGCAGTAGAATTGTCTGCAATGTACTGCACATCTATGTTTGCATTCCATAAGAGGGCAATGATTGCATTATAATCATTGATATATTTTTCTTCTTCTTTTCTTTTTATGTAATATGTGTTTTTAGGTGACTTACCTTTAACACTATGTCTAACTGAAGACATGAGGTTGTTCACTTGACCTGCATTTGTAACTGGTCTAGGGAAACCAAATCGGCATTTGGTGTAGTATTTCCCTTTATTTTTGTATTTGCGACGACAATATTTTCCACATTTGTGTCTTTGAAATTGTAAAATTTGTGCATGAAGATCACTATTTGTGGCTTCTGATGGAATTTCACAAGTGACATATTTTTCAATAAACTGTAAAACAGTGGCATCACTGTCTTGACCAAATTTAGGAGCATCTTTAATCCATAAAAGCATGTGGATATGTGGTGCTCCTCTGGCTTGGTATTCTTTTCTCCAAAAGAAGTGTTGCACTTCTCCAAGGGGAGGAACAGTTTTATTACAAATAAAATGTAGCATAGCAATGAAGCGATGGTGAAAATATCTTGAAACATTAACAGGATCCAAAGAACAAAGTTCTCCAGGTGTTAATATATCTATGTTTGTTTTGTTTTTATTTGATATGCGTAGGAAATCATGTAAATCTTCCCATGCATATTCTGCGCAACTTAATGTAACAAACCAAGTGGGTGGGCCAAGGTTTCTGATCATACAACGTACATCTCCATGACGTCGAAAGCAGTACTCTTTAGTACCATGCATATTTGCTAATAGATTTGTAATATTTGATTGCAAAACCTCATCCTTTTGTTGCACTTTTTCTAATAATTGTGTAGCTGTCATATTTTGAAAGTGTGATCCTGATTTTAATATATGTGCAACTCAGTAACATAAAGTTGCTAGTTCACTTTCAAAGAGTAGGTGGAATATGTATTCCACATTTTGTCTAAATCTGGGATCTTCAGAATGCATCCGTAATGGGCGGTATTCTGAAGCTGATATTTGAATATGTCTATCATCATACCTTCCTCATTTGCCAGTAGGAAAGAGTAGAGGAAAAATATGTGCTTCTATACTTTTTTCCCATATGCTGATTGGCGATCCTTTTGTTTGACGCATTTGGTAAGTTTCCAGTACATCTTCTACGGTGTCATTACAGTGCAAAGGATGAATTGTATAATGGTCTAAAGTATTTGATATTGTAGCAGGATCTAGTAGCTCAAATTGACCAGCTTCTTGTGTTTCTTGAATTATTTCAGTTGTATCTTTCAAGTTTTCTTCAATATTAATTTCTTTGTAATATTCATCCTTCTCTTTAAGATATTGGAAGGCTTGTCTAACTTTATATAAATCTACCAGCTGTTGCCATATTTGTTTGTCTTTTGTAGGTACTCCATTTACTAAGATAATTAAAGATTGCTGCATTGGACGTTGCACTCCTAGAGTATGCACATTTTCTTTTAGATCTAATGGGAAATAAACTACTTTTCCACGAATGCCTTTTACCAATTCAGAAGGAGGTAATTTTGCTGTTTTTGGTTGAAGGCGTATTATTGCTTGAAATGGATGTACTGTTTGAATTATGATGCTCTCATATAAATTAAGTTGTTGTAGGGGTTTTGGTACTGGATATAATTCCAAATTATTTGTGATAGAACGTGAAGGAGTTTAGTTGTTGTCAAGTTTTGTAGTGCAGTAACTGCAAAGTATTAAGAACTCAGTTATTTCGTATTTGTTTTCTGCTACAAGGTAGAGAGCTAATTGAAACCATTTAGAATCTTCATTGTCTTCTGTTTTGTATGATAGGTCTACAGTTTTTGTGTTACTTTTATAAAAAGTTCTACGGCAACATACACATACATGGTTTGGCACTTCAGCTGGTGTACTTTTAAATTTTAGTATTTCTTTTTTGTATGTGTTTAGAAAAAAGTTGCCATGTGTAGAATTGTTGCTTAATTGGTTTAAAGCTATTTCATTCTGTAAATGGCTTTCACTTCCAAAATATTTTTTCTGGATATAGTGAATTTCTTCCAGTAGGTCTTTTGCTGTACCATGTAGAAGGATGTTATTTAACTTTGCTAGTTCTAAAGCAGGACTTTTAGCATTATACAGTTTATAGACTAGATTTCTTATAGTTGAATGATGTGTTGATATCCTTTTGATATCATGGAAAGTGGTTTTACAAGTAGGTCCTGTAATGCAGGCAAATGAATGTCCTTGTAGTCCTGTGTACTTGCGCACTGGACAGGTATCCAAATTTTGCAGTAATTTAATTTTGATTTTGTCTTTGCTTTTTACATATTTATTGAGGAATTGGCGTAAAGATTTGAAACATTGTTTGGGAATGTTACACATTGACGTGCATGGCTATTTGTACACTAGATGTTCTGATTCAGTTGAATGGAGGGGTAACTCTAAGTTTTCAGGGCATATTTTTGTAAGGAGTACTTCTTGTTCCATTATGGTATCATTCACTTTTTCATAACCTCGACCACTGCTATGTATGGCAATTGTATTTGTTTGCTTTTGTTTGTACGCTTCTTCATTAAAATATGGTTCTGTGCTCGTAGTGTGATTCCATTCACCTCCACAGATACTTAAGAAGTTCTTTCTGTTGACATTTTGCTTATTGAGAAGTCTTTTTTGTAATTTAGTTATTAGTTTTGTTAGTGGTTTCATTTTGTTTAACAGTAAAATCAGAAGAATTGCACTGTCCATCAACGCTTCTAAGATTAACTTCCTACGATAGGTTTTAAGCATTGAACCTGATTTCTCTCCTGTTTTTATAAGATTTTGAAGGACTTTGTGATGGTACATTTTGGCTAAAAAACTTTTCTTGGTATGCTTACTTTGCACTATATTAAAATTTGAAGAAGTAGTTTTATCTGTAGTGATAGCTGATATTCTGTTAATTGTTTTTTGGTTTGTTTTACATTTTTACAAATTCTGCTAGAGATGGATGCTTATGTTGGACACTTTTATTTTCATTTGCTCTACTTTTGCGTTGCTTTCTACGGACTTGACTTTTGGTAGGCGTTTTTTAGGGTCTGTTGAAAAAAATAAAGAAGATATGGGTTGGGGTGTTCTGGAATGTATGTGTGCTGTGTGCATGAGTGTTTGAGTAAGATGATAAAGATGTATGTAATGGTGTGTGATTGTGCATTGGGAACTACAACTAGTAGGGATAGGTATTCTTCAATTTATGTGTTACTAAACTGGGGTTCAGATGACAAAAAAAAGTAAGCTACTGGTGTGGAAAAGTACAAATAGTAAATCTAATGTATACAATTAAAACAGTTGTTTGTTCTATAATATAAAAATTGTAGCGGTTCAGTTGGGTAATTTGTGTTTCCAAAAATAGGAATCTGTCGGCCATTCTGGCTGTAAATCGCTGTTTAAGACATGGAGATTTTTTAACAAAATGGTACACAATCTCTATTTTTAGGCACCAAAATAGCTTGTATTAATGTTATAGTATGTCTGATTAATAATACAAATATGATGGTGATATTCTACTTACTTTTTTCTTAAATTAACAGGTAACTTCTTAGTTCTTCTTTGTTCTTCGAATTCGGATGCTTCTTTTTAGTAGACTGGTCTTCACTGCAATTGTAAAAGCTTCAAATTAGTAACTTTGTTTGTATATAACGCTGTTTTTAAATTAGATATTGATTTTTTTAATTGAAATCCTCAGTGCCTTCTTTAAAACCATTAAACTAATTTATTTACATAAAATACATTGCATCAGTTCAGTACATATGATATGTTCTTAATGAACAAATTGTATTGAATGACTAACTGTAGCAAAAAAAAAAATCTTTACTATGTCTTGTGAAATTTATAATATACCAGTGAATACTACTATTTCTGTAAGTAAGCTGTTCTAGGTAATAGCGCCTCAATGTCATGTCTAAATTAAAGTAATTAAGTAAATAAATAAACAAAAACAAAAAAAATGAAATTGTATAAGTATTTTTTTAAAGATTTAAACATAGATTGTGCTTGCATGCAATTTTGTTTGAATATATGTAGTCTATATATTTCATTTAAAAAATGTTAGTTTAACATGATTTGAGTGTGTGTGTATAAAGAAAGTAAATAGTATAAAGGTTTATAAGTGATAGTTGATTTTAGGATATTGAAAAACATACAGTAAATTCATTTTACAGATTACACAAGCTAAAAGTCTGTTTGAAAATGTGTTCATCTACTGTACAGAAAATATGCATACCTGAAGTTTGTGTTCATGCATATGGATATGCATGGAGCTGCAAGTAGAAATCTTGGCGACTTGTACAGTATTTCTGGAAGATGGTGCTTGCCAATGATATGACACTTGTACTCAGAGAGATACAGAGTACATTTGCAGTGCTGATCTATGATGATGCAGTTAGTTCTAGAGGTCTTGAATGTGATTGGTGCATGGTCATGTGATTTTTTAGCTACATCCAATGAGGGAATGGCAGAGAGAGTGAAGTGGAAATGGTAGAAGGGCTGTTCATGTTACGATATGTCCGCGGACATGGCGGTAGTTCGCGGACATCAGGAGTTACATCCGGGGACTTTTGGGTTCAGAAGTCATGCAAATGAGAATAAGCACTGAAAGGGATTGGTGAGGAAAGTTTAGTGGGTGTGTTGTGCCAGGAGAGAGTTTCTCAGATACTCTTTTTGCCGAGAGAATAAAAGATAGCTATGGCTGTGTGTTTCAGAAAACACATTGTTTGGATTTTGGGAGATTCGTGGATACATTGGTTGAAGGTGCATGCAGAAAGCTGTGGAGTAGCTGTAGATCTTGGATTCCCACATGTGGAAGTACATGTGGCATGGAGTACGTGGAATGGAGTGGTTGGACTTGCTACCTCTCTGTGCTACTTTGGAGACAGAGCAACATCCAGACATAATTGTAATTCATTGTGGAGGGAACAGTTTAGGACATGTGACTAGAACTTTTTTGCAATTTGCTATGAAAGAAGGACTTGGGAAGGTTATGGACATGTTTCCTAATTCTCAAGTGATATTTTCACGGATTGCGCAGAGACAAATGTGGATTTGTTCTTCTTCATTTGGTCCACAAATGGAAAAAGCAAGGCGCAATGTTAATAAGGCTGTTTGTGCCTTTCTAAGAGATTTTGGCATGTCCTCTTTTCACAATGAAAATATTATGTTTCGTAGTACATACATTTTTCGCAGAGATGGAGTCCATCTTACTTATGCTGGCAATCAGATTATTCTGAGAAATGTACAAAATGCATTGCGACCTTTTTTGGAATTACAACAACCATTTTGAAGTAGGTGTTAAGCATTTATAATTTTTTACTTACAAGTACCACCCAAAGGCTCTTTTCAGAACCACCACTTCTTCCCAGAGAAAATTGCAATGTTTGTGATGGGTTAGCAACCCAATTCTTTAAATGTTCGCAAACTGTCTGCGGACTTCTAAAAAACACAAAGGGCCCTGCTTCATTTATTTTCACTTCTATTTTTTAACTGTGAAAGGCGGCTCTGAAAAGAGCCTTATTTTTTTTTTGATTTTTGATATTTTGTATTTTTTTGGGTTTTTTATACACGACAGACTAGGAGAGGAGGGGAAAGGAAGGTAAAGGGGGGACACCAACCACAGGGCTAAGAAAGGGTGAGCTGAGAGAGGAAGATGTAGAGTGGGTTTTATTTGGGTAGTGAGCAGATCTTCTCATGCTCTGAGACGATAGTCTCAAAAGCACTACGAAGTCGCTCACCCCTGCAGAGTACTGTTTCACAGTATATACATACAACTGTGACCCTCGAAAGGTAAGGGTCATCAGCATTCTGTATGTTCTGTGAGGCAGCTTGAGGAAGACACTGTCCCACAGAAGTGGTCCTTGTGGTGACAGGATCAGAAACAGAGGATGAAGTAGAAGAAATCAACCTGCTACGTTTTTCGCAAGGTACAACACTGCAAATAGCCCCAGAGTGAAATGACCTCAGGTGTCGCTTTATAGTAGTGGTCCCAAAGCAGTACTTACCGTGCTTCCCACGACTGAGTATCATTTTGCACTCATTGCAGGTAACACGGTTCGCACGAGCCTTAGGAACATTACCATGAATGGTAAATAACCGCCACACCCAAGACTCACGTCTAGTGCGGGTAGTAGGGTTTTCCTCTACCTCATTCTCATCATCCTCTTCTTCCTCCTCTGAATCCTCACTCCTGTTCCCCTCTTCAGGCCCTTGGGGAGGTGGTGGTGGTGAAGGGGGTGGGGGTGGTGCTGAAGCAGGTGCAGCACCAGGTGGCAGTTCAGCAGCCAGGGATGCCATCAAAGATGCGATAGAAATCTGCAGTTGGCAGCAAAAATCGCTGTGTTTCGAAGAATAGCCAGAAACACGATGAGAATAAGCTCTAGAGTGTGGTCTATTATAGGGGTGCTTGTGCGCGGTCCGCGGACATGCGCGCAGTGCGCGGACAGATCGAACACAAAAAAAAGTTTGAAAAGTTTGAAAAGGTATGTAGAAACTCAGGATTACTATGTGGGACTTGTGCCATGGTGAGATTTTATTGAAAAATATTATGGATTAATTGAAAATGTACTTTTAATTTGTTCGGGGACCCGAACAGTGTCTGCATTCAGAACACGCGATCAGCGTGGGCGTGGTCATATGATCCATTCGCGAACAAGTCCGCGAAGGAAGCGCATGTCCGCAGGACACCAAATGCACGGAGATTGGCTAGCGCACGCGCGTTGATGTTCTACGGACACTGTTCGGGTCCCGAACTAATTAAAATTGCGTCACACGTGAAACAAACATTTCAGGGCACTGCGTGTGTTCTTAGAACAGTTTAAATTTGCTAGCGAACAGTAAGGACAGATATACTGTTCTTCAGGACACGTTCAATTTCGTTTATGTACGAACATTTCAGGACACCAATTGTGTTCTTAGAACATTTTCAAGTTGCTAGCGAACAGTACAGACATGTATAGTGTTCTTTAAGACACCTCCATTTTTGTTTAATTACGAACAATTCAGGACACTCCGTGTGTTCTTAGAACAGTTTGAACTTCCTAGCGAACACTACGGACAGATATAGTGTTCTTTAGGACACTTTAATTTTTTTTTTTTACGAACATTTCTGGACACCACATGTGTTCTTAGAATAGTTTCATCTTGCTAGCGAACAGTACGAACAGGTATAGTGTTCTTCAGGACACCTCCTTTTTCGTTTATTTACGAACATTTTAGAACACCTGCAATATCCGCGGACACCTACATTGTTTTTTTTAAAAAAAAATGAAACTATTTACAACACAATATAAAAATTAAACTTTATTTAACATATATTAATAATTTATGACAGAGAAGGTGAGGCAGAAACAGAAACAAAAACAGGAGAATTAGGGGTTTCATCATGATTGTTATTAGGTGAAGAAGGGATGGAAGTCTCATCAAAACGTTTTGGGTTATGGAGAGGGTTTGGGGATAATTGACTGGGATATGGTGAGGGGGGACATGTACATGTGGGGCAATGGTATGACGTTTTTGTTTTAAAATGATCTTCAACAAAAGTTTTCAAATTATTAAAATTGGTCAACAATAAATCAATTTTTTCTTTTATGTTGTCAAGCGTGTTTTCCATAACAGCTTCTTCAGAGGTAGTTTCTATTTTGTTATGCTCTGTACAAAAATATATATATATATATATATATATATATATATATATATATGTTAAATGTATACAAAATAATAATATTTAAATGGTTTATATTATAAAGTGTTTACCATTAGTTTCACTATCTTGTGACATTTCTTCATGTGGGAAATGTTCCTCTAGCCATTCCAGAGTACTAGACATTTCTGTGAGAGAAAAAAAAAAGATAATATATTTTTTTATCTAATACAGAAAGTTTATAAATATATGAATAAAATTAAGTACACTTACTATTTCAGGTAAGATATGTCCTATGTACTCAGTGGGTCTGCTCTTGTTCTCAGTTCTGTTGTGTTTGTGAGGTAATTATGTTGGAAGCCAATTTATTTTCTTGTGGCATATTCCATTTTAGAACATAGTGCATTTAAATGAATGGTTAGTGTGTTGTATATATGGGTTACATTTATTATGTATTACTACATAGAATGTGTTTGTGTGCTTTTTTTTTAATGTGTTAAATGTTCCTATGTTATGATATAACAATCAAACATAGCCCCCAGAGTTTTTTAGGTAGTGGTACTGTTCTTTGAACATGTCCGCGAACATTAAATGAGTTTGCGGACATCAAGTACAGTAGAAGAGATTCAGTCAGTTCCATATGATATGTATATAAAGTGAAAGTCATTATTGTTAAGTTCCACTACTAAAAACCTACGAAATTCAATGAAAAAACGTTGTTACAGGGACGTTATGGTTAAGTTGCGCTACTAAACACCTATGAAATTCAGTGAAAAAACGTTGTTAAAGGGACATTATGGTTAAGTTGCGCTACTAAAAACCTATGAAATTCAGTGAAAAAACTTTGTTAAAGGGACGTTATGGTTAAGTTGCGCTACTAAAAACCTATGAAATTCAGTGAAAAAACGTTGTCAAAGGGACATTATGGTTAAGTTGCGCTTCTAAAAACCTATGAAATTCAATGAAAAACTTTGTTAAAGGGACGTTATGGTTAAGTTGCGCTACTAAAAACCTATGAAATTCAGTGAAAAAACGTTGTCAAGGGGACATTATGGTTCCAAGTAAAACCGAAAAACCCTTGAAATTCGCCAGTTATGGTAAGCTAAGCAACCATAACCCGCGCCACCACCGTGCACTGCTAAGACTAACACCCAGGACATCAAAGATGACATCACAAATGTCATTGATGACATCACTGATGACATCACATGTGTATGTACTTTTCATGAAATATGTGTACACGGGATTCTTATTATAATGTTGCGGAACAAGTGTCAAGGATCATTGCAAGTAATATCATACCCTAATTAGTGCATTGAATGATGCATTGATATAAATAGCATTCTATTATGGGGTTCTATCTAGTATACTAAGCTACTCATACAGAAACATAACATTGTGTGCAGCGTACAAGATGAAGGTATAATATTCGTAATGTTAATATGTTGAATAATTAAATGATAATTGTTTTCTTAATAGATTTTTGTGTGCTGTGAAATATCTAATAAGTAGCTAATAAAACACATGTATTACATAATTGCATTACTATAGACAAAACACAAAGACACAAGAACACATACCAATATGGGTATATACAAGGAAAGTGAAGTTAGCAAAAAAGCACAAGTAGTAGCAGAAACAATTCATAACTTAACTGATTATTTTCATGCAAATAAATGATTGCTCTGTTTCAAAGCTGCTATTTACGCTATGTATATGTATCACTTGATGTGATTTGACCCTAAGGAAAATAGTGTGAGTACAATATATACAAATATGATCATATACAGGGAAAATAAAGCCATAAAAACAACAACAGAACTATCAGAAAGTGCTCATTAGTCTATTGATTATCTTTATGCACAAAAAGGATTACTGTCTTTCAAGCTTGTGTCTTCCCGTATGTATGTGTTTCATATGATGTGACTGGACTCTAAGGGAATTACTGTAAGAACCTACTTGAAGGATACATCTTCAAATAAAATAACATTTTTAGTTTCTGACTGTTACTGAAGAAAACCATGTGGCCTAGACATGTCAGCAAAAGAAAAAAGAGCGAGCCAGACATGTGATGTCATCAGTGATGTCATCAATGACATTTGTGATGTCATCTTTGATGTCCTGGGTTTTAGTCTTAGCAGTGCACGGTGGTGGCGCGAGTTATGGTTGCTTAGCTTACCATATCTGGCGAATTTCAAGGGTTTTTCGGTTTTACTTGGAACCATAACGTCCCTTTGACAACGTTTTTTCACTGAATTTCATAGGTTTTTAGTCGCGCAACTTAACCATAACGTCCCTTTAACAAAGTTTTTTCATTGAATATATATACATATATATAGATATATATAGTACACAGCCACGGTAGTGGCTGTGTAGTTATGGTTAAGTTGCTGTTTCCATAGGAAGAGCACTTTTTGGGCGGCTTATAACTTCGCTCCCCCTGGACGAATCCACATCAAACTTTGCAAAGTATATGGCCCACTCTGATTTTTTTTGCAAAGTTTGGTGAGGATTCGTCCAGTGGGGGCAAAGTTATAGGGGGGGTCCCAAAACTTTTTTTTTTCCCCATAGGCTGAATGGGGAAAAAACTTTGCTCCGCCTACAGTCCAAACCGCTGGATGGATTTTCACCAAATTTGGACCAGGAGTAGCGGCTTGGTCCTGAAAGCGTGCTTTTGCAGATTTGGTGAAAATCTGTCTGGTAGTTTTTTTTTTAAAATGAACAAAAAGTAGGTCATAATAAATTAGTGATATCTGTGTTCAGTCCACGGACACACTTCCCTGTTCGCTCCACGGACAGTGTCCTGATTGGCCAATTGCTTTGCGTGATGTCCGCGGACATGCAACGTGTTCGCTTATTGGACGGCGTGGAGCGTGAAGCGCATCAGATTTTCGGTAGCGCCCACCATCTTGGATTCGCGGACATCCGCGGACAGCGCAGTGAAACTTGGTTTAAAATTTGTATTTAGTAGAGTGTGTTGGTGTGTATGAGTGTTTGGGGAGGGTGGAAGAGTATGAGATAGGTTAAATGTTGTGTGTTTTTTTATGTGGTAGACGCTCTTGTTGTGTTCGATTTGTCTGCGGACAACACAGATGTTCTAAATAAACTAAATTGGGGGGTGTTCTGAGGACGCAATATGTGTCCGTTTTGTTCGCAAGCAAGCTGAAACTGTTCTACGAACACTTACGGTGTCCTGAAATGTTCGTAAATAAACAAAATGGGGGTGTCCTGAGAACACTGTCCATATTGTTCTCTGGTAAGTTGAATGTGTTCTAAGAACACTTGTGGTGTCCTGAAATGTTCGTAAATAAACAAAATGGGGGTGTTCTGAGGACGCTGTCCGTATTGTACGTTGTCAAGTTAAAAGTGATCTAAGAACACTCGCAATGTCCTGAAATGTTTGTAGGGGGTGTCCTGAAGATGCTGTCCGTATTGTTCTCTGGCAAGTTGAAGGTGTTCTAAGAACACTCGTGGTGTCCTGAAATGTTTGTAAATAAACAAAATGGGGGTGCCCTGAGGACGCTGTCTGTATTGTTCGATGGGAAGTTGAATGTGTTCTAAGAACACTCGTGGTGTCCTGAAATGTTAGTAAATAAACAAAATGGGGGTGTCCTGAGGACGCTGTCCGTATTGTTCATTGGGAAGTTGAATGTGTTCTAAGAACATTCGTGCTGTCCTGAAATGTTCATAAATAAACAAAATGGGGCTGTTCTGAGGATGCTGTCCGTATTGTTCGATGGGAAGTTGAATGTGTTCTAGGAACACTCGTGGTGTTCTGAAATGTTTGTAAATAAACAAAACGGGGGTATCCTGAGGACGCTGTTCGTATTGTTCTCTGGCAAGTTGAATGTGTTCTAAGAACACTTGCGGTATCCTGAAATGTTCGTAGGGGGTGTCCTGAAGACGCTGTCCGTATTGTTCTCTGGCAAGTTGAATGTGTTCTAAGAACCCTCGCGGTGTCCTGAAATGTTTGCAAATAAACAAAATGGGGGTGTCCTGAGGACGCTGTCCGTATTGTTCGTTGTCAAGTTGAAAGTGTTCTAAGAACCCTCGCGGTGTCCTGAAATGTTCGTAGGGGGTGTCTTGAAGACGCTGTCCGTATTGTTCACTGGCAAGTTGAATGTGTTCTAAGAACACTTGCAGTGTCCTGAAATGTTCGCAAATAAACAAAATGGGGGTGTTCTGGGGGTGTTCTGAGGACGCTGTCCGTGTTGTTCGTTGTCAAGTTGAAAGTGTTCTAAGAACACTCATAATGTCCGCGGACATTAAAAGTTTCCATAGGCCATAGTTGAAATGTTTGACTCTGTGAGTGCCACAACCACCACAGCATATCACACTCATATTTGCTTATAACTTTGAGTCAAAAACAAATTTATAAGGAACAAAGTTATAAGCCACTATGGGTGTGATATGCTGCGATGGTTGTACTTATTATAATATACTTATTGTTTGGTTTAGTAACTGGAGTACATGCATTTCTTGTTCATTTCTGTGATAAAAGAATATAGCATGTTAGTATTAGTATTTTGTAATAACTTATTACATTGTATAATCAACATTTTATTTTTTTGGACTCTCATATTTAGATTACAAACCAAAGTACTGTGCAATTTGCTCAGTTTCTGTGTTTGTTGCTAAAATCATTAGGTCTGTGGGAGAAAAAAAAATCCATGTTGGATTAAAAAAAAACTTTTTCTGTTATGCTACAGTGTATTTGTTTGTTTGTTTTCAGTGCCCACTTGTTGTTTCTGGCTAATGTTTTATACATTGGCTTGTTGCAATTTTTTGGAGCAGTAACATATTATTTATTTGTATATTGTAAAATTTTGGAGTAGTTAGATACCAGTAGGCGTATTCTAACTGTCTATTTTTTGCTCTAATTTAGTGGTATTCATTTATCTGATTAGTTGTTGTAGAATCTTTGGGCACGGATATTGTAACATTTTGGAGCAGTTAGATACCAGTAGGCGTATTCTAAATGTCTATTTTTTTTATATATTTTAGTGGTATTGATTTATCTGCTTGGATATTGTTAAATTTTGGGACAGTTTAGATACCAATTGGCGTATTCTGTCTATTTATTGCTCTAATTTAGTGGTATTCATTTATCTGATTAGTTGTTGTAGAATCTTTGGGCAGTTAGATAGCTTTTGGAATATTCTAACAGTTTATTTTTTCTACTATAAGTTTACTTAAGGTTTAAGTACAGTTTAGTTATAAAATGTTGGTTTTAAGAACATTAAATAAGCGTTTGTAAGATTTGCTAGTAATCTCTGCTTTAGAGTAATGGTATTATCATTACATTTAAACCATCCACATTTCTTTTTTATATATGCAGTGTAGTGCCCTGAATTGGTTGTGGCTCCTACATGATAGATTATACCTATTGTTGTGAAGCTTTTCTTACCAAGTGATATTTGACCATTTGTGAATCCAGTCAGCTTGCAGTTGTATTTGGTACCATCTGCATTGTAACGTAGAAGCATTAGTATTACGTATTTACTATGTGTTTGTATTACTAACGTGGAGCGATTATCCGAATTGCAGGTAGTACATAATCTACCATGGTTTGCATTTTGTACAAGTTGCTGAAATGGAATGGATTCACAATTAGGTATTGATATATATATATGAAGCGTTCATTGGGGATTCTTCTTGTGTCACATTGTTGCAGAGAGTGCATGTATGTTTGCACATGTATGAAATCTGGAAGATTTCATTTATAGGTATGTTTTTATTTTCCAGTACTTGTAGTAAGTACATTATAAATTCTCGTAGATCTTCCTGTGAGTTTATAGTGAATTTAACCATTCCAGCACAGTAGTCCAATTGTTGCCTTATTCCATAAACACTATTGAGCCGATTCATGGAATTAATGTGCACCGAAACTTCCTGCGCAGAGGTGCCAAAACGTGCGATTCGCAGTAAAATTGTGAAAATCGCAGTGCTACTGCGAAAATCGCAGGGAAACCAGCGCACATCGATTCATGGAAGTCTGTGCGCGAGAAAAATATTGGATGTGCGCTGAAAAAGTGCGCGGCGCACAGGTCATCCAACGGCGTGCGCCACGGCCGCTGCAAAATCGCACATAGCGCGGTGCACATTACAAAAGTAGGCGGAACACGGGGCGTAACACTCGGAATGGGGAACAACATGTGAAAATATGGGCATCACGGGGGAAGTACAGGAGGCAAGTGCGCGGAATGCCCACACGCTCGCCTACAACTCGTATTCATGGAATCGAATAGGGCAAACCAGCGCACGGTCAAAGACGAGCACAGGGCCAAACAAGTACGCCACAAGAAAGCAGGCGTTAGCGTCCCTGCGCCTGAAATAAATGTGCGCCAAAATGTGCGCTAATAAAAAGCACCCATATACAGCTATGATGAATGATCCATACAGTGGCCCTCTAGGACAAATGAGGTGCAAAGGGGTACCGACAAACACGGACACCCGCTGTGTGAAAAATAGCGTGTGCATGTATTACGGGGTTCGCGGGAAGTTCCACACGCGATTGGCCTGGGCACGTGTATTCCGGGGTGCGCGGGAAGTTTCACACGCGAATTTGCAGGCTACGTGTATTTCGGTGTGCGCGTGAAGTTCCACACGCAATTTCAGCAGGGTAAGTGTACTCCGGGGGCGCGGCAAATTCCACACGTGAATCCAGCAGCCTATGTGTAGTTCGGGCGTGCCGGGGAGTCCCACACGTGAATTGGCCATGTGGGTCCTCCCAGCTGTTCCCTCTACATCATCCACGGCCCCTGCAGGCGGCCCACACCACAGGGAACTACCCTGCACCCCTGCACATGTCCCGAAGGCAGCCCATCCACCATGGCCATGCCCCCCAGCCAACCCACATGTCACCTTGCACCACTGCCCACCAACGCATGTCTCCCAGCACCCCCACCCCCCAGCATCCAGGGGCACCCTCCACCAGGCCCCCACTCCTGTCCCCCTGCACCCCCACCCCCCTGCATCCAGGGGCACCCTCCAACAGGCCCCCACTCCTGTCCCCCTGCACCCCCACCCCCCTGCATCCAGGGGCACCCTCCAACAGGCCCCCACTCATGTCTCCCAGCACCCCCACCCCCGAGCACTGTAGGGCACCCTCCACCAGGCCCCCACTCCTGTCCCCCTGCACCCCCACCCCCCTGCATCGAGGGACACCCTCCACCAGGCCCCCACTCATGTCTCCCAGCACCCCCACTCCCCAGCACTGTAGGGCACCCTCCACCAGGCCCCGACTCCTGTCCCCCTGCACCCCCACCCCCCTGCATCCAGGGGCACCCTCCACCAGGCCCCCACTCATGTCTCCAAGCACCCCCACCCCCCAGCACTGTAGGGCACCCTCCACCAGGCCCCCACGCCTGTCCCTCTGCACCCCTACCCCCCTGCATCCAGAGGCACCCTCCACCATGCCCCCACTCATGTCCCCCTGCACCCCCACCCCCCTGCATCCAGGGGTACCCTCCACCAGGCCCCCACTCCTGTCCCCCTGCACCCCCACCCCCCTGCATCAAGGGGCACCCTCCACCAGGCCCCCACTCCTGTCCCCCTGCACCCCCACCCCCCAGCACTGTAGGGCACCCTCCACCAGGCCCCCACTCCTGTCCCCCTGCACCCCCACCCCCCAGGCACTGTAGGGCACCCTCCACCAGGCCCCCACTCATGTCCCCCTGCACCCCCACCCCCCTGCATCCAGGGGCACCCTCCACCAGGCCCCCACTCATGTCCCCCTGCATCCCCACCCCCCAGCACTGTAGGGCACCCTCCACCAGGCCCCCACTCATGTCCCCCTGCACCCCCACCCCCTGCATTCAGGAGCACCCTCCACCTTGCCCCCACTCCTGTCCCCCTGCACCCCCACCCCCCTGCATCAAGGGGCACCCTCCACCAGGCCCCCACTCCTGTCCCCCTGCACCCCCACCCCCCAGCACTGTAGGGCACCCTCCACCAGGCCCCCACTCCTGTCCCCCTGCACCCCCACCCCCCAGGCACTGTAGGGCACCCTCCACCAGGCCCCCACTCATGTCCCCCTGCACCCCCACCCCCCTGCATCCAGGGGCACCCTCCACCAGGCCCCCACTCATGTCCCCCTGCATCCCCACCCCCCAGCACTGTAGGGCACCCTCCACCAGGCCCCCACTCATGTCCCCCTGCACCCCCACCCCCTGCATTCAGGAGCACCCTCCACCTTGCCCCCACTCCTGTCCCCCTGCACCACCACCCCCCTGCATCCAGGGGCACCCTCCACCAGGCCCCCACTCCTGCCCCCCTGCACCCCCACCCCCCTGCATCCAGGGGCACCCTCCACCAGGCCCCCACTCCTGTCCCCTGCACCCCCACCCCCCAGCACTGTAGGGCACCCTCCACCAGGCCCCCACTCCTGTTCCCCTGCACCCCCACCCCCCTGCATCCAGGGGTACCCTCCATCAGGCCCCCACTCCTGTCTCCCTGCACCCCCACCCCCCAGCCGTGCGATTTGCCTGGGTACGTGTATTCCAGGGGTGCGCGGGTAGTCTCACACGCGATTCCATCAGGGTACGTGTATTATGGGTCTGCGTGAACTTCCACACACGATACCAGCAGGGTACGTGTATTACGGGGTTCGTGGGAAGTTCCACACGCGATTGCCCTGGGTACGTGTATTTCGGGGTGCGCGGGAAGTTACACATGCAAATTTGCAGGGTACGTGTATTTCGGTGGGCGCGTGAAGTTCCACACGCGACTCGGCCTGTGAGAGTGAGGTACGTGTATTCCAGGGGTGGGCGGGAATATTTACTCCCGACTGGGCCTGGGAGAGCATGTTACGTGTATTCCTGGGGTGGGCGGGAAGATTTACACGGTCGCCTACAACGCGCCAAAAAATAAAAGATCCAATCCTGAAACACGTACGCCAGCATGCAGCAGGCACACGTCCCGCGCAGCATAAAAGAGTGCGCAAACAACAAACAAGCTCAGACGCCAGGATGAATATACTGTTCCTAGCAGCAGTGGCCGTGGGATACTGCAGGAGGAGGAGAAGGATAGTCAGGGCCAGAATCTTCACACCCAGAACCAGCCTATTTGGTATGCCTGATGACCAGGTGTATGGGAGGTACAAGTTTCTACAACACATAATACTCGACCTGGTCAGTGAGTGGGAGGATGACCTCACATCACCCACCCTGTGCTCCCAAGCACTCAGCCCCCTGGAGAAGGTCCTCAATGTACTGCACTTCTTGGCTACCAGATCATTTCAGCGGACAAGTGCCATAGTGGGGGGGGTGTCACAGGCCACGCAGTCACGGTGCCTACACCAGGTGTTGGCCATTATCACTGCACGCCCATCATTCCACAGGCACATATACCTGCCCAGAACACCTGCAGAAAGGCAGGCTGTCAGCCAGGATTTCTACAGGGTGGCACAATTCCCCAAAGTGCTAGGTGCCATTGATTGCACCCATGTGGCTCTACGTCCCCCCAGGGCATCTGAGCACATCTATAGAAACCGCAAGCACTGGCATTCCATCAACGTCCAGGTAGTATGTGATGCCAAGGGAATCATCAACTCAGTATATGCCAACTATCCAGGGTCCAACCATGACAGCTTCATTTACAGGATGTCAACCCTAAACTGGCACATGGAAGCTGGGCGGCATGGCGATGCATGGCTGTCTGGTGAGTAGAAATGCCACAGCACACGCATGCATGACAGATACAGAGTAATGCCAATATCCCACTAATGATCCCCATCACCACCTCTCCAGGGGACAGTGCATACCCTTTGAGCACACACATGATGACGCCAATTCAGAACCCCATCACGCCTCCCGAGGTAAGATACAACACAGCCCATATTGCAACACGGGGCATAGTGGAGCGCACATTCGGAGTGCTCAAGTCACGCTTTCGCTCCCTTGACCGTTCTGGTGGGCACCTGTTATACGCTCCTCCAGTAGTGTGCAGGATCATAGTGGCAGCATGTGTCCTGCACAATGTTGCAACACGCTGGGGCCTGGCTGTGGACATGGTGGTGCCCCCACATCCCCAACCACATGCATGCCCGCTGCGCATGGGAGGGGGAAGGGCACGGGCTGAGGCAGCCCGTACGCAGCTGGTGGCTAATTACTTCACATAGAAAGCACACCCCTGTGGAGTGCACACAGCCCTGACACATACCATCTGACAATCAATGATGACTCAATCTGACAATTCTGATGAATTGAGGGACAGTCAACTGTCAGAACTATAGCAGCCTGAGATTGTTCATCTGGAAGTGTCACAATGTGCGCATCCCTACCTACACAAACACCACCAATGAAGTGTCATCAAAAGACACACTTCCATGCAGCAAAAATGAATACCCACTTGCAAAATACAACATGAGAACAGTGCCATATCACCAAACCCCTCCCCGGCACGGCCACACAACACACCATGGCATGTCATGCAATGTGAGAGCAAACAAATTAATCCCCTCAACATGACACAAGTGTCACCAACTACAGTGTCCCTAATGGAAACTGGCCACACATGAAATGCTCACAGTAATGCAGGACCAACAACACACATTACCAAATACTTACCAATAATACCAATCACCTACACAACCTCCAACCTACCATAAACATGACAGTACGGACTTAAAAAATTGGTAGCCTCACTACCTGATAATGCCAGCACTTCGAACACTTCCAACTATACAGTGTTAGCGCCACGCAAGAGTGTAGGTGCACTGCTTACAACATGGACTCCAGTTCCAAAGTAGACCGCCTTGTGAAGACATGAGAAATGGGCCTGCAAATTAGGAGGATGAGATGGATGCAGAGGCACATATCAATACACTATGCAGTGTACAATACAACAACAATATGCACTAGGAATGTATACACAGTATTGACTACAGACTGCCCACACATCAAATGGGAGTCCAACGTCACCGTGCAAGTCAATGTCACTTGGGCACACCCTTTGCTAGCCCATAAGAACGGGAAGCAGGAGGGGTGTGTGTCACACAAACCCAAACATCTGACCCAAATACAGAACAAACCTGCATGTGCCCAGCCACAATACAGCGTATGCCCACGGGAGCCACACAAGGCAACACACTGTCAAAAAAATCAAGATTCAAAAATCAAAAAAAAAAAAAGAAAGAAAAAAAACAAAAATCAAAAATCAAAAATGGCCATGAATGGGCCCGGGGGGGTGGGGAGGCCACCCAGGAGGTCCGAGGACACGGTGCACACAAAAACCCACCTGTGTGGATCTTGCGGAAAAAAAAACCTCCATGGGCTCATGGCCTGCATGGCTACCCTATTGTGGGAGAATCACTGCTGTCGCTCTCCTCACCCTCTGCAGCTGCATCAGGAGGTGGTGGCACCCCACGCAAAGCCCTGGTCTGGTCCTCCATGGCAGCAAGCATTCGGGGGTGGAAGGTCTGGTTCTGGAGGATAATTGTGCGTAGGTCCCCATGCAACAACTCACGGGATGGCCGGACCTCCTCCCTAGTTGCCTGCATCTCAGCTGAGAGCGTACGTGTGAGCCGCTCCAGCTGCTGTTTTGTCCTCATGTTAGCTGAAGCCTCAAGCTCAAACAGAGTTGCCCTGTGCTGACGGAGTTCCACCCTCAGGGCTTCCCTGTGGCCCTGGGACTCAATAGAAATGGCTTCACGCAGAGTCTCCAGTGCCGCCCGCCTGTCCCTGTTGGACGCCAACATGTCCTCCCTGTGTGACTGGCTAATGGAGTCTGTTGCCTGCTGTAGTTGTTCAATTAGCCTTTCTTAGGGGACAATGGAAGTGGCCACCCTATCCATGGCCTGAGCCATCATCTCAGTTGATGCTGCCTGTTGGTTGGCCATACCGTATATGGATTGCTCCCATGCGGTATTGCCAGGTGGTGTACGGCCACCGGGTCGGCGGGCACCATACCTGTCTGGGGCAAGGCGAACTGCGCCTTGCTGTGCCGGCACTGCCTGAGGCTGCAGGACTGCATTCCCCCTCTGATCTGCTGGCCCAGGAACAGGATCAGATGTAGCGGAGTGTGACCCTGCACCCGTAACCACCAAAGGCAGATCTACCAACACTGACATCCCCATTGAGGGTTCTACCCCTGGTGCAGGTGGGTTGGACAGTACAGAATCCCTCCCAGAAACACTTACCTGCGACGGCACATAGGTCTCATCATCCGAATCGACACCTGAATAGAGCTCGGGGTAGGTGCACCCAGAGACACCCCTTTAGATGACGGCCTGCAGCAAGTGTGGGTTCTCACCCACCACCACACCACGTCCTTCACTGGTGCCCAGTCGGGCCTGAGACCCCTCCTGGGTCTGCACCATCTCCACAACCCCAGCAGTATCAAGTGCGTCATCCCTTGCAAAGACATGAAAGAAAAGAAATGGTAACAGGCATTAGCAACATGGAACACAATTAGGGCTGAGAAGCAACAGAAACAGTACTTCATTGACACATGTACCACATGACTATAACCCTCCCATGCATGCACTGTCACTGCATATGAAGGGGAGTCAAATGGCACACATTGATGACAACAAGATGGAAGACCAACAAATTTGCTGCATGCTGCCTAGCAGTGCCATCACACATTGGCCTGTGATTGGCATGTCCAATACACATACATGACACATGCCATCACACAGATGGCATGTACCCTAGCCATGTCACACATGTGACAATAGGACTGAGAAATGCCTAGTGAAAGTGGTGGAATGCAGACAATCAGCCTGAATGAACACAGAATAACATGCAACTATGTTGTGGCAAGATGACAATTCAAGGGCAACTGGCGTGAGGTTGGGCTGAATGTCTACTGTTGCCAGAAGGGGTACTGCAACACCCAAATCCTGGTGCGCAGAACATATTGGATGAAGCACATGGGTGACCCAAACCACTCAGGCACACACCCCCTCACCTGGCACTCAATCAGAAGCACTCACACACACAGCATGCATATGGATGACACACACATGCATGTGCACTCACCGGACAATGCCTCGTAATCTGGCAGGTCTCCCACGCCTTGGATCTGTTCCTCCGTGATGTAGGACCCATCAACATACTCATGTGGAGTGAGTTCTATGCCCTCTGCCGGAGACCCACCTCCAGTCACTAGAGTTGCGGCATGACTTGAGGCCAGCTTTTTCTTTGCCCTGCGCTTAAGGTCATTCCAGCACTTGTAGCAATCATTAGCTGTGCGCCTCACGAATCCAAGGGCACTTATGAGTTCCGCAATGGTCTGCCAGTGTGCCTGATGTTGTGCAGGTGTGGTCTTGCATCCTGCAGTAATCACCATTTCGCTGTCATGTGCGGACAAATACTCCACAAGTGCATCAAGTTCGGCCTGATTGAAGCTGGGCTTCCTTGGTGGGCCGGACTGTGTAGCTGTGTCTGGGGCATCAGCCTGTACTGGACTAGCACTCTTCCTCTTCCGCTTGGAAGGTGGTGCTGATACTGAGTGTCCTACGCCACTCTGGACACTAGGGGCAGGAGCCCCGGTGGACTGTGGACTAGGAGTGTGGGAATGAACACTCACCATGGGACTTGGTGCAGGCATTAGCTGAAGTGTGATGTAGTCAGGGGGAACATCAGCAGGATGGACTAGGACCGCCACTGTCCTGGCTGGGACACTCAGAGCTGGGGTGGATGGAGCCGCAGCTGCCCCTGCAGCCTCCCCACCCTGCCTACTCGGGGCAGCAGATGACGTAGCTGCCCCTGATCCACGTGGGCTGGTGACACCAACGTGCCCCGCCACACTTGGCCTAGACCTGCTGACCTGGAAGTCAGCCATGGAGTCACCCAGTGCCAGGTCTGGTGCCACAATGGGGTGGTCCAACAAGGGCTGAGCAGGGATGGTGTCAGCCACGTTACCCTCAACCAGGGGGGGGGCATGGGTGTCCCTGACTGGTCATCCACACATTGGGGGCTAGGGTCACCGTGCAAGTCCTGGCCACGTCCCCTACCGTATCCACCATGGCCACCTCTTGGCCACCTTTGCCACCCTTACCGCGTGCTCGCCTCCCAACCATGGCACTGATGTTGTTGTGCGTCTGGGAGTTGCAGTAAACTATTGTCCTGGGCAATTGGAGTTCAAAGGGGTAGGGTACGAAATGGAATTCGTACCCTAGTGCTCTAGCAAGGCTGTATGTGACCCCTGGGGGAAGATGACGGGTCACGCAACGCACAGGCACCCCGAAAAAAGGGAGATAATGTGCATGCAACCCCTCCTAGACCACGTGCGTGGAAAAAAAAATCTGCAGTACGCTGTGGCACCCAGAAACACAAAAATGAACGTGTGCGTGTCACATGCAGCCTAGACTGACCTCTGAAGGGGTTGGCAACACACGGGGCAAGCACAGATGTCAAATACGTGCGCGACTCACCGTCTGCCAGGAAAAATCACGTGAAAAATACGCGCTTGTGCGCGTTGGCAACACCCCCGCCAAAATAAGAATCGTATGCTGTCTGAGGAGACAGGACAACAGGAGAAGTGAACGCTGTTTAAGGAAACAGGCCCAGGAAAAAGACAAGAAGACAAAAAGCTGTCAGAGGTAACATGGAGTACGAACTTGGAACGCGGTGAAGTAAATCGCGTGTGAACTGACAAGAAGTACAGATTTCACCCACTCGCTCTCCACGAAAAGCACATACAAGGAAATGGCGTTCTACACGTACCTTTTAAACATGCCCACACACCCAGCGTCACTTCCGTGTGTACGCGCTAATGCCCCATCCTCCAATTACACGAACTGACACTCTGACGTGCAGTCATTGGGCGTGTAACATGAACCCGTGTACAGGGAAACGCCCGCACACGCACGTCAGAGACGCGCATACGCGCTGGTGGCCTTTGGACCAATGAATTCGCGTATGTGTGCTGACGCGCTTACGCTCTAAGGCCCTTTCCTCGAATTACACGCAGACGTGCTGGATTTTCACGTGTCAAATCACTCCGTATCAAGCTGGCCATGCGTAAGCACACGGAAGACCACGCTCCTGCCCAGAAGGCTGAATTACTGCCCCCCAGAGCCCCGAGCACGTTCCCACCTGCCATCTGCTGCTGCCTGATTGCCTGCTGCCCACGTGTCCTGCCATTTGCTGCCTGCACATCAGCCAGGGGTGCTGTTGCTGTGACCACCCCTGCTGGAACCGAAGACTCCCGACTGGGATTCCATCGCTCCACAGCCCAGCCCCAGGACCCAGTTGCCCACCCACTCCTGCCTCTGGGGTTGTCATGTCGGGCACTGCAACATCTGGCACCACTGACAACCCCCGGCCAGAGAGGCAGAGGGGCACCAGCTTCACTGCCACCAAAGTTGGTGTCCTGGTGGAGCAAGTCCTGGGGCAGTATGATGCCCTCTTCGGAAGTTTGCACGCCGACAAGGAAGGACGGACTCGGATCTGGACGGACATCGTGACTGCCATCAACGTGGAGGGGGTGGCAGTCCGACTATTCCATCATGTCAAGAAGCGCTGGGAGGACTTCAGGTCCGGGACCCTCAACAAGGCCTGGCGCCTCTTGAAGGCAGCGGATGCTAAGGGGAGCCGGGGCCACTTGTCGGACGATCAGATGAGGGTCCTGGAACGCATATCCCCAGCGCTCCACGTCCAGGTCCTTGAGAGGCAGACCCGTCTGGAGTCGAGCGGTAAGTGTACATGTATCATGATTGTAAGCTGTGCGTGTGGTGATGTGCCAGTAGTGTGCAGGTTGCACATGTGTTTGTATGTGGCCAAGTATGGGTGGGGGTGTACAGGGCCGTGAGGCTAACACATGCGAGGGCTCTCATGTGTGAGACATGGATGGTGCTTGTGTGTGTAGGCTTGCATGCCGAATGCAGTTGTGTGGGCACACATGTTTGGATGAATGTGTATGTAAGTAGGCATGTTCGTGATGTCACACATGGATGTTGTTTTCAGCTGCATGCATCAGCACTGTGCACATGTGCATGTGTGTGTATTTGACAAGGTTGCAACAGTGATGCAACATGGATGCATGTGACAGCGGGATGTGGAAGCCTGATTGGCAGATGTGACATGGATGCCGATCTGAACACTGCGACAGTTGGCAAAGGTGTACACATGCATGCAAGTGTGGTGGTGTGTGTGCATGTGTAGTGCACTCCCTGTGTTGCATGTGCTGGCTCACCTTTGCCTGCTCATGCTGTTGTATGTGTATGGATGGTGCTGGCTGTTGCGATATGGCTGTGGTATGGCTCATGTGTGCAAGTTGAAATTACATGTGTGTTGGCGATTGTGATGCCATGTCGGAGGTTTGCCAATGCCACTCATGTACAACTGTCATGTGTGTATGTGTCCATTGTACAGTGCCCTGATGCCTGTGTTTTATTTCTCCCTGCCTGCAGCGTCAACTGATGAAGAGGGCGGAGAAGGTGCTTTGGAGCACAGCGGCGGGGATCGCACCGCCAGCCAGAGACGCAAGGCCCGGCTCCCCTCCCAGGTTGTGATCTCGTCGGGGAGTGAGGAGTCCGGTGCCGCGTCCCAGGCCGCAGCTGCCGGCGGGAGGTCCAAGAGGCGGAGGTTGGAGTTGGACTCCTCGCCAGCAGAAGGGGCAGCCGGGACCCCACGGGGCCCAACGGGGGAAGATGGCACAGAGTCATCCTGGTTGGGGTGGGTTTGGTGGAGGAGGAGGCCGTGCAAGCAACAGAGACTGGGTCTGGAGGTGGGGATTCCACTGGTGCTAGTGGTGAAGTGCAGGACCAGGGACAGGAGGCAGCATAGGCCGCACGGAGGTGCCTGTGTGCAATCCTGTCTCTGATCCTGTCACTGCATCATCTTGCACCAGCAGGGATGCCTACGTCCAGACCCGTTTTCAGGCAGGGGATGAGCTCACAGCAACTGGCCTTCCTCTGCCTGCAGACGTGGCTATCCGGATCCAGGTTGAGCCTGTCCTGACTGGTGTGGCATTGCGTCAACGGGCCATGCAAGGTGACCTGCAGCCTTTTCATGAGGAGACTGCACATCATCTCGAATGGCTCATTGACCGTGTCGGCCTACTGGGACAGGTCACCCAGGCCGGATTCCTCAGTTTGATGGGGCTTGCTCCGACCCCCTCCTCAACTGAACCCCCTATGCTCCCGTCATCCTCTGTGCCATCTTCCCACCCATTCATCACCTGGGTGCCCTGTGGAGCTGCCTCTGATGGTGCGGCTAGGCTGGTGGAGGAGGCATCTCTGCCACAGTCGGGAGTGGGACGTCCAGCAGGGGTGGCCACATCAACGACTGCACCCCAGCCGGTGGAGGATGTGCAGGCAGCAGGAGCCAGGGCACGGGCACAGGCACAGCAGCAGCAACGAGGTGGGAGCCATGATGGCTCGGGGCCTTCGACATCGGAGGGGCAGGCATCGGCCGGAGGGCAGGAGGACCCAGGACGGGAAGTGTCTTCCGTGTGGCAGCGATTGGGCCACGCCATAGATGCAGAGCGGCAGCGGATGGAAGAGACACGGCTCACGATGGTCAGGGCGGAGAACTCCATGCGGAGGGCCTTGAGGCGGGCCGAGTGCCTCGAGGCAATCTGCAGGGAGTTGGAGGTGAACATGTCGACGGCCCTGCAGACCCTCAGGGCCATGGAGGAGGACCGCCTCCGGGACATTGAGCAGGAGTTCGATGATGCCCTGGCCGGGAACATCCCGAAGTGAGCCTTCGGACTGGCCCGCTGCCCTTGTAAATAGTTCTGTAGTTAGTGTTAGGTTTCCTTTGGTTTTGCATTTTTTTTGGACCTTTTGGACAATGGGCCACATTTTTGTATATAGTTTTTTTTATTAGGTAGTGTTATTAGATAGGTTTCATTTCTTCTGTTGGGATCATTGACCCTGGATTGTTTATCTGTATATGGTTGACTGTTGGATTTTCTATTTTTTTTTATAATTTACCCATGGAGCAATGGTTTTCGATTTTAATTTTCCATTGGATTTACTTTTGTGAACTGTGACTTTGGACACCTTTCCTTTGGATTATGATTTGTGGTTTTACATTATTTTACGGACATGCTGATTTCTTTTTTTTAATTCCCATTTTTGTTTGTTTATTTTTGATTCAATTTATGTTGCTTTTAATACATATTTTCAAACTTCAATGTGTAGTATCATCTCATTGGTTTCATGCATATCATGATATGGGTTTTGACATTCACTGACACCCATTGTGTGTATGTGAGGGACATGTGTTCATTTACAAACTTGCCATTGGGGTTGGATCATGTAATTGCCATTTCTAAGTGGGTGGATGCAATACTTGGGTGGGTGTTTGGCATTTGGAGGCTGCCCATAAGGCCCAGGGATCTAGATTGTGATGACGTGTTGGCTGGGGGACATGTGTGGGGGCCTGCTGGCAGGTGCCCCTGACTGGTGGGGGGTGGGGGTGCTGGGAGACATGAGTTGGACATGAGTGGTGGCCTGGTGGAAGGTGCCGCTGGATGCTGGGGGGTGGGTGTACAGGGGGACATGCGTTGGTGGGCAGTAGTGCAAGGTGACATGTGGGTTGGCTGGGGGGCATGGGTATGGTGGATGGGCTGCCTGCGGGACATGTGCAGGGTAGTCCCCTGTGGTGTGGGCCGCCTGCAGGGGCCATGGAGGGTGTCGAGTGAACAGCTGGGAGGACCCACATGGCCGATTCACGTGTAGGACTGCCCGGCACCCCCAGAATACACGTAGGCTGCTGGATTTGTGTGTGGAATTTCCCTTCCACATTGGAATACAGGTGCCCTGCTGGATTTGTGTGTGGAACTTCCCGCGCACCCCGAAATACACGTGCCCAGGGCAATCACGTGTGGTACTTCCCGCGCACCTTGGAATACACGTACCCTGCTGAAATCGCGTGTGAAACTTCACGCGCAACCCGAAATACATGCACCACGGACAATCGCGTGTGGAACTTCTTGCGCACCCCGAAATACACGTGCCCAGGGCAATCGCGTGTGGAACTTCCAGCGCACCTTGGAATACACATACCCTGCAGAATTTGCGTGTGGAACTTCCCGCGCACCCCGAAATACACGTGCCCAGGGCAATCGTGTGTGGTACTTCCCGCGCACCTTGGAATACACGTACCCTGCTGAAATCGCATGTGGAACTTCCCGCGCACCCCGAAATACACATAACCAGGGCAATCGCGTGTGGAACTTCCCGTGAACCCCGTAATACACGTATCCTGCTGATATCGCATGTGGAAGTTCAGGCGGACCCATAATACACGTACCCTGATGAATTTGTGTGTCAGACTACACGCGCAACCCTGATATATGAGTACACAGGCGAATCGCACTGCTGGGGGGTGGGGGGTGGTAGAAAGGAGTGGGGGCCTGGTGGAGGGTGCCCCTGGATGCAGGGGTGTGGGGGTGCTGGGAGACATGAGTGTGGGCCTGGTGGAGGGTGCCCCACAGTGCTGGGGGGTGTGGGTGCAGGGGGACATGAGTTGGACATGTTTGGGGGCCTGCTGGCAGGTGCCCCACAGTGCTGGGGGGTGAGGGTGCTGGGAGACATGCGTTGTTGATCAGTAGTGCAAGGTGACATGTGGCTTGGCTGGGGGGCATGGCCATGGTGGATGGGCTGCCTGCGGGACATGAGCAGGGGTGCAGGGTAGTCCCCTGTGGTGTCGGCTGGCTGCAGGGGCCGTGGAGGGTGTAGAGGGAAGAGGACCCACAATGCCAATTCACGTGTAGTGCTCCCCACGCACCCATGAAATACACGTGCCCTGATGGAATCGCGTGTGATACTTCCCGCGCACCCCTGAAATACACGTTCCCTGATGGAATCACGTGTGATGCTTCCCGGGCACCCCTGAAATACACGTACCCTGCTGATTTTGTGTGTGATACTTTTCGCGCACCCCTGGAATACACGTGCCCTGATGGAATCACGTGTGTTACTTCACACGCACCCCTGATGTACACGTACCCAGGACAATCGCGTGTGAAACTTCCCGCGAACCACTGAAATACACGTTACCCGCTTGGCGTTTGCTGTTTGGCAGCCCTGTGAACTGGTCCAGGGTTAGCACAGTCCTTTGCGATGAATTGGGAATTTTGATGGCTTTTCCTTGCACGAGGGCGTTCTTGGGGGCGTAACTGGCGCTGCTGCAGGGTCGCTGCGCCACTCTGC
Organism: Ambystoma mexicanum; assembly: GCF_040938575.1. Lineage (NCBI taxonomy): Eukaryota > Metazoa > Chordata > Amphibia > Caudata > Ambystomatidae > Ambystoma > Ambystoma mexicanum. The sequence goes on from NC_090936.1 coordinate 835,762,726, forward strand.
GCCACGGCTGGTTTTGGAGGCTAGAATCCATGAATATGCTGTGCGATGAAATGAATTTTATCACACGCGGCTGGCGCAGTGTATCGCACAGGGACAATGTGTGCCAGCCTCGTGAGCCACTTTTGTGCGAAATTCTATGAATTACCCTGCCAATGTGTTATCAGATTGTTTGTTGCATTTCTGTGAAGTACTAACATTTGCAAACACAATTGGTCTGTACTGTGTAAGTAAATGTTGTCAACAATTGGTGGCAATTGAAATAGAATATTCATTGCCACATTTGCGTAGCAACTTACTCCAACTATATTTGAGAGTTTAAATGGACCAGGTAGTTCTGTATCTGATTGATTTGTTTTTAGTTTGTCTTCCTTCTTTGATGAAGTACCTGGTTTACTTTCCCTAATGGGTTATTTTATGTTTGTGGTACTTGATGAAGTTTTAGTTTCTTTTACTCTCTTTGGAGGATTTGCAGTGACATCCTGTTGCATTTCTGTTTGATTTAGTTTTCTTTTACAACGTTTTACTTTTTGTGGTACAGAACATGTGTTTAGATGGGTTGTGTATAGTGAGCGAAGTCTATTGTATTCTAAAATGCAACGAATATCAGCATTTACTTTACTTGCATCAAAGTTGATTAGAAATATACAGTCAAGTATACGTAAGCGTGATAGTGCTACGTAGCTCATGCCTTCTTTAAAGACTGTGTTACCAATGTCTATCATTGCTTTGTCTAGGGTAAGCCCTTGTGATTTATGAATGGTGACTGTGTATGCAAGAGTTAGAGAAAATTGTTCTCTGCGTACATACATGTCTTTGAAGAGAAGGATTCGAGCTGTTGAGCGTCCAATCCTTTTTACTTCTGAACGTTTTTCAAAGAGAATATTGACAAACTGAATTTTGATGTCACGTTGGTATGTTTGAAAGCCAACAACTGTACCCAGTGCTCCATGAACTAGTCTTTGGTCCACGTCAAGGTTATGTTTAAGCATTACTCTGCAATTTAAGGATAATTTTAATCTTTTCCAAGCCTGCTGTGTTTGAGATATATTTTTCTAAACTATTTAGTCTTGTTGTGGCTTGGTCACACATGGGTAGTGTCATACCATGTACATCTAGTTTGTCTGTGGCGCTAATTTCCATTATTGGTTGTATTTCTTTACTTAACATTATTTCATTGAATATGAAACAGCTTGCAAGAGTTGGCATTAAGCCATACAATTGTCATTTTTGTGGGTAATTGTTCCATAACATCTGTAGCACATGCATTAACACCATAACGTGCATGAATGTGCCGTTTTTTCAATATTGCTTCTGCTTCTTTAGAAAGTATACCAACTCTGATACTTTTTAAGATGTTGGCATAAGTGAGATCTGCAGATTGCCGCAGGTTTTCTGTTAATTCTCTGTATTGGAAATGTTGCCAAAGGTTGACATTTCCAATTCTGCCAACAGTTTTATGGCAGAAATTGTGTCCTACTGTTTTAAAAATAGGCTCACCTTTTACTGGTGTCAATTGAAGAAGATCTCCGAAAAAAAATAATGTGTTTTCCTGCAAAGAGCTCTTCATAGTTTGTTTTGAGTACTTCTTGTAATCTGAGGCGAATCAAAGCGAACCTTAGGTTGGTCACCATGCTCACTTCATATATTAGAAGCATTTTTATTTGTTTCAATACTCTGCGTAGTTCCAATGCAGCTTCTGTAGAAAGTTTGTAATAGTCTAATTTGTTTTGGTGTTCTACTGGTAGGAGTAGTAATCAGTGTAAAGTGACACCACCTATGTTGTAGGCAGCTAAACCTGTGGTGGCAGTGACAACAGCTGACAGTTTGTTGTTTGTCAATTGTTGAAGGAACTTACTGATTTTGATTAGGAATGTTTTGCCAGAACCAGCTTCACCACTGATGTACAATAGTATAGGTTTGTAATTTTGGCAGGTGCATTCTTTGTTTTCATGTTGTACACCAGGTGCAATTTCTTTTGTTACTTCTTGAAAAATGCTATGTTGCTCATTGTTTAGTTTTGATTGTAGTGTAGTTAAGTCTTCTTTATCTTCATACTGACACCTGGTATTTTCTACTTCTACCATAGCTATTTCTATTTCATTTGTTATTAGTGGCTCTCCCAGTGGTTCTTGGCTTCCTGTTACAGAAGGTTGACTAATGTCAGGAGTGTCCTTATTTAGTTGGGCCTGGAGTTATTCTTTGTGTTGCTGTTCATTGTGTAACATTGTTTTCTACTGTGTAAAGTTTACATCAGTTATAGTGCTTTCATTTGCTTTGAAAGCGTCTTCATATGAGTCATAGTTATCTAGCATTTCTTCTTCTTTTCTCCATGGTTTAAAGAGTTGTAGCAGGGACATGTAATATACTTCTTTATGTTGAGGAGTCTTTAATGACAATTTGATATGATTAATTCAATTTGGTTTGGTGAGTTTTACTAAGCTGCCTTGTCACTCTGTATTTACCGATTTTTTCATCATATTTTGTATTATTTTTTTTTGTATGTGTAGTTTTGGGCTATGTGGTATAGACACATGGTTTCCAAAGTGGTACTCCTGTTTGGGTAAGTATGTGTCCAATAAATTGTTTTTTAAAATGTCTTGGCTGTTGGGATCATGTTTGGCTATTGTTTCTATATCTTCATATGATTTTAGAACTATTTTTCTAGATTTAGCTGGACCAAGACTTAGCCATACTATATTTTCAGATTTACCATACAGTGCAGTACCAGTTAAACGATCAGCTGCTTCATAGAATCCACATTCTCTATGGGACAGCATTTTTATGCCCAAGCTGTATAATTTTTGAGACACTGTTTTATCTGATTACAGGTCATTCCAGAGGTCTTTCAGCTCTGTCTTTTCTGCTTTGGTTAAGTATGCTGTGACATATCGTGCAACTGCAGTAGAATTGTCTGGAATGTACTGCACATCTATGTTTACATTCCGTAAGTGGGCAATGATTGCATTGTAACCATTGATATATTTTTCTTCTTCTTTTCTTTTTAAGTTATATGTATTTTTAGGTGACTTACCTTTAACTCTAGGTCTAACTGAAAACATGAGGTTGTTCACTTGACCTGTATTTGTAACTGGTCTAGGGAAACCAAATCGGCATTTGGTGTAGTATTTCCCTTTGTTATTGTATTTCCGACAATAATATTTGCCACATTTGTCTCTTTTAAATTGTAAAATTTGTGCATGAAGATCACTATATTTGGATTCCGATGGAATTTCACAAGTGACATATTTTTCAATAAGCTGTAAAACAGTGGCATCACTGCACTGTCTTGACCAAATTTAGGAGCATCTTTAATCCATAAAAGCATGTGGATGTGTGGTGCTCCTCTGGCTTGGTATTCTTTTCTCCAAAAGAAATGTTGCACTTCTCTGAGGGGAGGAACAGTTTTATTACAAATAAAATGTAGCATAGCAATGAAGCGATGGTGAAAATATCTTGAAACATTAACAGGATCCAGAGAACAAAGTAGGTGTTAGTATATCTATGTGTGTTTTGTTTTTGTTAGATATGCATAGGAAATCATGTAAATCTTCCCATGCATGTTCTGCACAACTTAATGTAACAAACCAAGTGGGTGGGCCAAGGTTTCTGATCATACAATGTACATCTCCGTGACGTCGAAACCAATACTCTTTAGTACCATGCATATTTGCTAATAGATTTGTAATATTTGATTGTAAAACCTTATCTTTTTGTTGCACTTTATGTAATAATTGTGTAGCTGTCATATTTTGAAAGTGTGATCCTGATTTTAATATGTGTGCAACTCCGTAATGTAATGAGCGGTATTCTTATGCTGATATTTGAATAGGTCTATCATCGTACCTTCCTCCTTTGCCAGTAGGAAAGAGTAGAGGAAAAGCACGTTCTTCTATACTTTTTTCTCATATGCTGATTGGTGATCCTTTTGTTTGACGCATTTGGTACGTTTCCAGTGCATCTTCTATGGTGTCATTAGAGTGCAATGGATGAATTGTATAATGGTCTAATGTGTTTGATATTGTAGCAGGATCTAGGAGCTCAAATTGGCCAGCTTCTTGTGTCTCTTGAATTATTTCAGTTGTATCCTTCAAGTTTTCTTCAATTTTAATTTCTTTGTAATATTCATTATTCTCTTTAAGATATTGCAAGGCTTCTCTAACCTTATGTAAACCTACCAGCTGTTGCCAATTTTATTGTCTTTTGTAGGTACTCCATTTACCAAGATAATTAAAGATTGTTGCATTGGACGTTGCACTCCTAGAGTGTGCACATTTTATTTTAGATCTAATGGTAAATACACTACTTTTCCACGAATACCTTTCACTAATTCATAGGTAGGTAATTTTGCAGTTTTTGGTTGAAGGCGTATTATTGCTTGAAATGGGTGCACTGTTTGAATTATGATGCTCTCATATAAATTAAGTTGTTGAAGGGGTTTTGGTAGTGGATATAATTCCAAATTATTTGTGATAGCACGTGAAGGAGTTTGGTTGTTGTCAAGTTTTGTAGTGCAGTAACTACAAAGTATTACGGGGTCAGTTATTTCGTATTTGTTTTCTGCTATAAGGTAGAGAGCTAATTCAAACCATTTAGAATCTTCATTGTCTTCTATTTTGTATGATAGGTCTACAGTTTTTGTGTTACTTTTATAAAAAGTTCTGCGGCAACATACACAAACATGGTTTGGTACTTCAGCTGATGTACTTTTACATTTTAGTATTTCTTTTTTGTATATGTGTAGTAAAAGGTTGCCATGTGTAGAATGGTTACTAATTTGGTTTACAGCTATTTTATTCTGTAAGTGGGTTTCACTTTTCTGGATATAGTCGATTTCTTCTAGTAGGTCTTTTGCTGTACCATTTAGGAAACATGTTATTTAAATTGGCTAGTGCTAAAGCAGGACTTTTAGCAAAGTACAGTATATAAACTAGATTTCCTATAGTTGAATGATGTGTTGATATCCTTTTGATATCATGGAAGGTGGTTTTGCAAGTAGGTCCTGTAATGCAGGCCAATGAATGTCCTTGGAGTCTTGTGTACTTGCGTACTGGACAGGTATCCATATTTTGCAGTAGTTTAATTTTGATTTTGTCTTTGCTTTTCACATATTGATTGAGGAATTGGCGTAAAGACTTGAGAAATTGTTTGGGAATGTTACACATTGACCTGCATGGCCATTTGTACACTAGACATTCTGATTCAGTTGAATGGAGGGATAATTCTATGTTTTCAGGACATATTTTTGTAAGGAGTACTTCTTGTTCCATTATGGTATTATTAACTTTTTCATAACCTCCAACACTGCTATGTATGGCAATTGTATTTGTTTGCTTTTGTTTGTACGCTTCTTCATTAAAGTATGGTTCTGTGCTCGTAGTGTGACTCCATTCACCTCCGCAGATACTTAAGAAGTTCTTTCTGTTGACATTTCGTTTATTGAGAAGTCTTTTTTGTAATTTAGTTATTAGTTTTGTTAGTGGTTTCATTTTGTTTAACACTAAAATAAATAACTTTATTTTGAGAAGAATTGCACTGTCTATCAACACTTCTAAGATTAATTTCCTACGATAGGTTTTGAGCGTTGAACCTGGTTTATCTCCTGTTTTTATAAGATTTTGAAGGACTTTGTGAAAGAACATTTTGGCTAAAATAGTTTTCTTGGTATGCTGTCAGTGACAGTTGATTTTAGGAGATTGAAAAAAAGACAGTAGATTCATTTTGCAGATTATACAAGCTAAAAGTCAATTAGAAAATGTGTTCATGTACTGTAGAGAAAATATGCATACCTATAGTTTGTGTTCATGCATATGGATATGCATGGAGCTGCAAGTAGAAATCTTGGAGACTGTACAGTATTTCTTGTAGAATGATATGACACTTGTACTCAGAGAGATTCACAGTACATTTGCAGTGCTGATCTATGATGATGCAGTTAGATCTAGAGGTATTGAATGTGATTGGTGGATGGTCATGTGACTTCTTAGCTACATCCAATGAGGGAATGGCACAGAGAGTGAAGTGGAAATGGTAGAAGGGCTGTTCATGTTATGATATGTCCGCGGTCATGGCGGTAGTTCGCGGACATCGGGTGTTACATCAGGGGATTTTTGGGTTCAGAAGTCATGCAAATGAGAATGAGCACTGAAAAGGATTGATCAGGAAAATTTAGTGGGTGTGTTGTGCCAGGAGAGTGTTTCTCAGATACTCTTTTTGCTGAGAGAAGAACAGATAGCTATGTCTGTGTGTTTCAGAAAACAGATTGTTTGGATTTTGGGAGACTCGTGGATACATTGGTTGAAGGTGCATGCAGAAACCTGTGGAGTAGCTGTAGATCTTGGATTCCCACATGTGGAAGTACACTGGCATGGAGTACGTGGATTGAAGTGGTTGGACTTGTTACCTCTCTGTGCTACTTTGGAAAGAGAGCAACATCCAGATATAATTGTAATTCATTGTGGAGGGACAGTTTAGGACACGTGTCTGGAATTTATTTGCAATTTGCAATGAAAGAAGGACTTGGGAAGGTCATGGACATGTTTCCAAATTCTCAAGTAATTTTTTCACGGATTACGCAGAAACAAATGTGGCTTCGTTCTTCTTCATTTGGTCCACAAATGGAGAAAGCAAGGCGCAATGTCAATAAGGCTGTTTGTGCCTTTCTAAGAGATTTTGGCATGTCCTCTTTTCACAATGAAAATATTATTTTTCGTAGTACATACATTTTTCGCAGAGATGGAGTACAACTTATGCTGGCAATCAGATTTTTCTAAGAAACATACAAAATGCATTGCAACCTTTTTTAGAATTACAGCATCCATTTTGAAGTAGGTGTTGAGTATTTATAATTTTTGAAACACAAACACCTCCCAAAGGCTCTTTTCAGAGCCACCACTTCCTCCCAGAGAAAATTGCAATGGCTATGATAGGGTAGCACCCCAAAATTTTAGATGTCCGCGGACTTCTAAAAAATACAAAGGGCCCTGCTTCATTTATTTTCACTTCTATTTTTTAACTGTGAAAGACGGCTCTGAAAAGAGCCTTATTATTTTGATTTTTGTTATTTTATATTTTTGTTTGGTTTTTTATCCATGACACACTAGGAGAGGAGGGGAAAGGCGGGTAAAGGGGGGGACACAACCACAGGGATAAGAAAGGGCGAGCAGAGAGTGGAAGATGTGGAGTGGGTTTTATTTGGGTAGTGAGCAGGTCTTCTCGTGCTCTGAGACGATAGTCTCAAAAGCACTACGAAGTCGCTCCCCCCTGCAGAGTACTGTGTCGCAGTACATACACACAACTGTGATCCTGGAATGGTAAGGGTCATCAGCATTATGTATGGCCTGTGAGGCAGCTTGAGGAAGACGCTGTCCCACAGAGGTGTTCCTTGTGGTGACAGGATCAGAAACGGAGGATGAAGTAGAGGAAATCAACCTACTATGCTCCTCGCAAGGTACAACCTTGCGAATGGCCACAGAGTGAAATGACCTCAGGTGTCGCTTCATGGTAGTGGTCCCAAAGCTGTACGAACCATGCCTCCCGCGACTGAGTACCACTCATTGCAGATGACTTGGTTCGCACGAACTTAGGACAAAACAAAAACAAGTGGCCCATATATGGATGTCATCACTGATGTCATCAATGACATTTGTGATGTCAGCTTTGATGTCCTGGGTGTTAGTTTTAGCAGTGCACGGTGGTGGTGTGAGTTATGGTTGCTTAGCTTACCATAACTGGCAAATTTCAGGGGGTTTTCGGTTTTACTTGGAACCATAAAGTCCGTTTAACAATGTTTTTTCTTTGAATTTCATAGGTTTTTATTAGTGCAACTTAACCACAACGTCCCTTTAACAAAGCTTTTTCATTGAATTTCATAGGTTTTTACCACTGCATGCTATTTTCCTACAATTTACTAATACCATAATTACCCAATATAGCAATATTTGTGTCCAATTTCCAAAGTTTCACCTTAAAACTCTGCCATTTCACACCATCTGGAATCATTTTTAACACTTCTATACACTTCAACTATTTCAACTAGTTTTGAATCCATAGACATCTACGAACATCTGACTTCATAGCGGACCTTCCGGACAGTGCCACATGACCATACGCTGGCATGCGGCATGATGACGTGTCTGAGAACCCGTCCGCATTTCACGATAAGATCTCTGCTTGGCGGATACTTCAGAACTGCATTTTCTACTGATCTAGGAACTTCCAACTTCAAAATTTCCCTTGCAGAGCTCCAACACCTGTTCCTACTCATGATCCATTAACAAACTAGTACACAGTACATACTTTTAGCAAAACTGCTATTTATCTTAAAATGGCATCAGCTAATGCCATCCTTCCTCCCCAAGAGCCACCACCACTGCTGTAATCAAGAAGCATGAGAAACAGTGCCCCCTAATGTGATCCTGGAAATGCATCGGAGGGACAGGGCCTCCGTATCCTTATCCTTTACTGCTTTATTATCGTGTGTTCTGTCGTGTTTTCCGCGCAGGAGTTCATGTGGGACTCCTGGCGGTGCAGCTCTCTTTCTTTTGGTTTGGTGAACGGACCCGTGGGATACCCTTATGGCACCCATGGGTGGGGGTACAACCTTGTGCCCCTAGTGTATGTTTTTGGGCACCTGTGGGTGGCCCACAGAGCAGGGTATGGGCTGGTGGCAGCTCCATGCTGATTTTGACAGGTGCGCGGAGTATCCTCCATTTTGGGATACCCCGGCCCTGCCATTGGGATCAGTTGATTCCTGATGGAAAACAAGATGGCCCCGGTGGCCTCTTGCTTTCTATTACCCATTATCTTGTTTTCCCAAAGTCCTGGGAAGCCCTGACTCTGTCCCTTCCCCCTGACTGGCTGTTGGATGGAAGTGCCATATATGGTGTTGTTGTGAAGGCCCAGTGAGTCTAGCTGGAGCCTTCCCGGTGATGTATGTTGTGGGTACCTCCTGTGGGTGGGACCTGGGTGAATAGAGTGTGTGACGAATATGCATTCTGTGTTGTGGGTGTCTAGTATCTGGTGGTTGACACAATGACTGAGACGACCCTGCCCGAAACCGGTATGAATGCAGCTTGGAGTCTTGAATGGCTCGGTACTTGTCCCAATACACATAACTTGTTGTGAGTGTCTGGAGAGAAGTGAATGGCCTGAATACCTTGTGTGCCTGATTGGCTGCCTGCCTGCATGAATGCCCGTAGTTGTGATTGGATGCTTGAGTGTGACCCAGCGGAATGAATGGGAGATCAACAGTATATCTGGGGACCTTTCACTGCTAGGAATCGTGTTCAGAAGCTGAAGTCCACTACGACGAGTAACTGGATTAACTGACCCTTGACCTTGAAGCCCTGCTGGACGAGAAGAATTGCTGTTGCTGTCCTTCACAATCTGAAAGCTGTTGTGCCTCCAAGGACTGACCCAGAGAGGACCTGGTAAGGCCCCCTCTTCCCGAGCTACGAGGGACCATCGTGCACAGCTGATCTTTGCCAACGCTCCCTGGTAGACAGACCTTCGACAGGCTGCCGGCCCGATACGGGGACTGGTGCGGAACTCCAAGGAGAAGCACCCGGACTATTGTCCGCCACTGTCGACGACTGCCGTCGCTGACCGGAGCCGCCGTACTCCCGTTTGCCCAAGAACTTTCACTTGATCATCGGACGCTCTTGTCTGCATCGCCACCCGCTTGTCTACCGCTGGAGAAGGCCTGACCGTCGACGCACCGAGGAGCATCCACCGGTGGGTTTCCCGCCACCTACAGACCACAGAGACGCCGAAGACTCGACGCCCTTGCTGGGCCACAGTTCTTCATCATCTCTTTGTGGTCCAGAACTATTGTCACCGAGGTGCCCCGCACGCCTCTTCCTTGCAGGACGCCAACGCTGTCATCGACGAGCACCGCTAGGAGCGAAGCTGCCACTTCCCTGCCGTAGTTCACCCTGTTCACCGTCGGATGTTCGATGGCCCGTGACTCCCGCCTGAAAGGGAGGGCACTCAAGAAGGGCCGTCGATTCCCCGACACTGAACTCCAAGTTCCCCGACACCTCTCGACGATCCGTGGCTCCCGCCTGAAAGGGAGGCACCCAAGAAGTATCGGACGGTGCATCGTCTGAGAACTCTACTCCACCAGGTACATTGGGGGGGGTAAATTCTTAATAGGAAGAAGTAAGACTATCGAACATTATATGGACTGGGTTTATGCTATACATCTTTATTTACAGGTTGCCCAGGTGGGGGATCTCCACACAGAACTGTGCCTATTGGTAGGGGTCAGAATTCTGCCTATTGTTCTAACCATCTTACGTTCCTTCCTATCTCTATTGCTGGTTTACTGTTATTGATGTGTATGACATTTTAACCGTACAGTTGATGCACTTTAATGAGATTTGATAACATTAGTGGTACCACTCTAGACGTGTGTATATTTATCATTATTGACTTCCAAGTACAAAGTATGTTATTGTGATCGTGTACATACCTTTGAATATTAATTATATAAAGACTGTGTTTTTAGTAATACAGTGTGTGGACATTCCTTTGTGGGGGTTCGGGGACTACACTATACTTAAGAACCAGCCCGCATCACCTCCTGAGAAGCTAGGCCTTGATTGCTCGACCACGTACCAATAATAGAGAATCTTGGCTGGGTCCTCTGTGCCTCTCCTCTACCATATCGAGAGCGGAAGTACAGACACCCCCTACCGGTCTTTGCACCTAACTTACAAATAACACACACGCAACATTTTCCCTTGTCCACCTACCCCTCCATATTAGTGTTTGGTTGCACTTGCCTCATTTCCCTCCCCACCTTTCATTCTCAGTTCTCCTGCCAAAAGAATACATCCCAAAACAACAAATGACATATTCCTTTAGGAACCACCTTTCACAGTTAAAAAATAGAACTAAAAAAAAAATGTATAGACTCTATCTATGTTATATTTCTCAGTAAAGTACATAGACTAAATAATATTTTAATTTGCATTTTGTGCTATGCTAATGGGAATATTGTGGCATTCATCCGTCGTTACGGGGACTGGAATGGTGGATACCGGCCCAGCAGCCCAAGTTGTCAGCCCAAGCGAAGCGAGGGTGGATAACGAGGTCTCTTGACCATTATACCCCCATTACAGCCCCTGAAATGGGGGATGAAGGCCATTAGCACCCTAGGTTCCCAAAGCAGGAACCCGGGGTGCTAAATAATAGGATTTTTCTTCCAACACCGGGATGCCTGCGGCGTCCAGGTGTAGGATGGAAAATCCAGTTCCAGGATGGCCACCCTGGAAAGGGAAGTTGAGGGTTACATACAGGGCCCCTCTTCGCTGTTTGTGGCAGCCTGCAGAAGGCAAAAAGAGAACCCAATGAGCATATTACCAAGAGCACATTTTTCTTCCCTTTCAAATCTATCCCAATTTTGAATAGCTTTAACACAAAGCCAGACCCAGGTGGACATGGCCACATTAATCCTATGTTTTGTCCCTTGTGGTCATGGCCAGTAGCCAGGTTTTCTGGATCATGACCTTATTCCAGGACCCGGACAATCTGGCCACTGCCCATGCCCACAGGCTACTCCTCAGTCACTAAAGGTATACCGCTATTTTTTGTAGCTACATTATGACACTTGTAAAATAATAAAACATTGGCACATTTGCAAAACAGTGCTTGTAAGCCCTTGCCAATGCTCCTTACGCAAGTTTGCTGGAAATCCACCCTTGCTTTATTTTTTCAAAAGTGTCAAATGTATGCACATACAATCGTAATATAACCTAGCCCCCACTTGACAAAATCCATTCAGACTTTATGAAAACATCTAAATCTAGATCTATAATCTTTTTGCAAACCTTTGTGTAGATTTGTCAAATGGCACCACATTTATAAGCCTTTGCAATATTTTGAGACCCCAGTCTAATTTTGCTCCCTCTCGACAGAATCCCACCAAACTTCGCAAAAACATGTATATCTTGATCTATTATCGGTTTGCCAAATGAAGTGTCGATTCGTCTAATTGCACCTCATTTATAAGCCTTTACATTATTTTGGGACCCCCCTCTAATTTTGCCCCGCTCTTCACAAAATCCTACTAAACTTTGGAAAAAAATTCCTATCTAAATGTATTATCAGTTTCCCAAATTAAGTGAGGATTCATCAAATGGCACCTCATGTATAAGCCTTTACATTATTTTGGGACTCCAACCTCTAATTTTGCCCCCTCATGACAGAGTCTCACCAAACTTTGGATAACCACTCAATATCAGCCCAGGAATATACATGCAAAATTACATGCAGTTCCATTAAGTGGCGCCAATGTTATAAGCCACCCAAGAACTGCATTTCACCAACCCTGAAATGCTGAGGTGTTCGCAAACTTTTCAGGGCTGTTCGCGAACATCCAAACTGTTCGCGGACTTTCGCTGTAAAAAACACCCATTTTTTTGCTTCTTGAAGCCATATTCCATCCCATCCTCATCACTGCTCACCTCCCCAGAGATTATTTGATAAGTTTGACAAGTGCAATGTTGTGTTTTTTAATATGTTTTTACCGCAATGTCTGCGGGCACCGGCTGATGTCCCAAGATCGCGGGCGTTTCGAAAAATCAGACGCACCTCACGCTTCACACCAACCAATCAGCGAACAAGTTGGGTGTCCGCGGACATGACGCAAGTCAATTAGACAATCGGTGTCCTGGCCGCGGAGTGAACAGGGAAGTGTGTCCACAGAGCGGACATAGATATCACACATTTTTTTGCTTTATGTTTTGGTCATTTAAAAAAAAAACTACTGGACGGATTTACACCAAATTAACAAAAGCACGCTTTCGGGACCAAGCCGCTGCTCCTGCCGCAAATGTGGTGAAAATAGGTCCAGCAGTTTGTGCTGTCGGTGTGAGCAAATATTTTTCCCATTATGTCTATGGGAAAAAAGACGTTTTGGGACCCCCCCTATAACTTTTGCCCCCCTGGACCAAACATCACCAAACTTTGCAAATTCAGAGTGGGCCATATACTTTTTTTGCAAAGTTTGGTGAGGATTCATCCAGAGGGAGCGGAGTTATAAGCCACCCAAAAAGTGCTCTTCTTATGGAAACAGCAACTTAACCATAACTACACGGCCACTGTTGTGGCCGTGTAATTCAATAAAAAAACTTGGTTAAAGCAACGTTATGGTTCCAAGTAAAACCGAAAAACCCCTGAAATTCGCTAGTTATGGTAAGCTAAGCAACCATAACTCGTGCCACCACCGTGCATTGCTAAGACTAACACCCAGGACATCAAAGATGACATCACAAATGTCATTGATGACATCACTGATGACATCACATGTCTTTCTCTTTTTTCCTTTAGTGATATATCTTAGCCAGTAATACTTAGGAACAAAACAAGTACTATATTTGTAGACTTATACTTCAAATATGTTCCTACAGTAATTCATTTGGGGTTCACTCACAGCATATAAAACATGTACAAAGGTGGCTCTTTTCAGAGCCACCTTTCACAGTTTAAAAATAGAAGTGACAAAAAAATAGTGCTGGGTCCTGTACATTTTTTAGAAGTCCGCTGACAGTTCGCAGACATTTATTTTTTGGAGGTGGTGCTGGCCTATCAACACCATTGCATTTTTCTATGGGAGGAAGTGGTGGCTCTGAAAAGAGCTTTTTGGTGGTGTTTTTTTTTTAGTTTGGAAAACTTCAAACGGTGAACTCCTACTGCAAAATGGCTTGCTGTAATTCCAAAAAAGGTTGCAATGCATTTTGTACATTTCTCAGAAAAATCTGTTTGCTAGCCCAAGTAAGATGGACTCCATCTCTGCGAAAAATGTATGTGCTACGAAACATAATATTTTCATTGTGAAAAGAGGACATGCCAACATCTCTTAAAAAGGCACAAACAGCCTTATTGACATTGCACCTCACTTTCTACATTTGTGGACCAAATCAAGAAGAACGCAGCAACATTTGTTGCTGCGCAATACGAGAATAAATTACTTGGGAATTTGGAAACATGTCCATGACCTTCCCAAGTCCTTCTTTCATTGCAAATTGCAAAGAAATAATTCCAGACACATGTCCTAAACTGTTCCCTCCACAATGAATTATAATTATGTCTGGATGATGCTGTGTCTCCAAAGTAGCACAGAGAGGTACCAAGTCCAGCCACTTCATTTCACGCACTCCATGCCAGTGCACTTCCACATGAGGGAATCCAGGATGTGCAGCTACTACACAGCGTTTTGCACGCACCTCCAACCAATGTATCCATGAGTCTCCCAAAATCCAGATAATATGTTTTCTGAAACACACAGCCAGAGCTATCTCTTCCTGACTCAGGAAAAAGACTTTCTGACAAACTCTTTCCTTACACAACACACCCAGTAAACTTTATTGACCAATCCCTTGCTCTACTCATTCTCATTTGCATGCCTCTCCACACCAAAATCCCTGCATGTAATATGCGGTGTCCACGGACTACCGCCATGTCTGTAGACATATCGAAAATCTGAGCATGGTGAATTCAAATTTATATAGTGTGCCCCATTTCCCCTTTGAGGTTGGCTCTGAAAAGAGACTTTAAACAATTTTTTTGCAGATGCTTCACAGACACCTGTTATTTTGTATTTTATTTGTTTTTTTCTTACTTGACTCCTAAAATCTTCACATAACCTTCTCCAAAGCAGCCCTTGCATCATGGCATTTCCCATAAAAGATAAAGAAATGCCATCTTCTTGAAAATAAACAGCATTACTGGAATCAATATTCTCATTATTACAGAAGAACATACTAGCTCTAAGCATGAAAACACACATGCCTCAGTTGATTGCACACCTAGCAATGTTTTTCTGAGGACAAAAAACAGAACTATTGTCCCATATTGCCCTAGGTGCTAATCCAGAAAAAATAACTTTGGCATTTGGAAGGATGTTCATTACAGCTTGAACCAAGTGTTCCAAATCTGCCATCAAAATAGGAGCACTGACATAGTCCAAATGGAAAGCACCACAGTGCAAAACTACCACATGGGGACTGTTCATCCTGCCCATATCTTCACAAACTTCTACAATTCCCTGTACATTGCAATCGGGCACAGTGCTCCATACCACCTCCACTCCTTTAACATCAAAATTGTTTGCCACATGCCTACATTGTGCATAATGCTGTAAACCATGCACAAACATATCTCCAAGCACCAAAACCCTGACTTCCTCCACCTCTGCCATCTTCACTACACACAGCCTCTTTCAACACAAATCCACAACCTCAATACCTGATTGGCTACTCCCTACAGTCCCCTTTCCATGCTGGATTTGCTGGAAAGCCCTGGATGTGGCACACCCTATCCGCGGACAGCCGCGGTGTCAGCGGACCGCGTAACTCTTAGACAGCCCTTCTACCCTTTCCACTTCACTCTCTGTGCCATTCCCTCATTGAATACAGCTAAGCAGTTACACAACAATCAACCAATCACAACCAATCACATCCAAGACCTCTACATCTAACTCCATCATCAGAGTTCAGCACTTCAAATGTACTGTTGATCACTCTAAGTACAAGTCTCATATCATTGGAAAGCATCTACTACAAAAACCACTGTACAGGTCTCCAAAATTTCTACTTGCAGCTGCATGCATATCCAAATGCATGAATGCAAACTACAGGTATGCATTCTTTATGCAGAGTACATGTATCACTCTTACAAATGCATGTAAACAGAGTAACTGCCACTTAACCTGTATAACCTATAAAATGAACTTACTATTATGTTCCCATCTGCTATAATCAACTGTCACTTCCAAACCTGCTTTCTAAATTCTTTTTTGACACACACAACTATCGAAAAAATTATAATATTAAAAGATGGGAGAAATGACAGTATAATTGTAGAAAAACACTTATTAGTGTATTATAAAATTACACACACCCAGGATAAATTCATGCATCGTTATACACTCACACAGATAGACACTATCATTGAAAAGCTCCCAGCTGAAATAATACCACTGCCTGTACATAACATCCTTCTGCTTTATTACCCACACCGTCACAAATGGATACATCCCATGCTTTTCTATACAGTTTATGCCATTTACCTTATAAAAATTGCAAAATAAGTATATAATTATTTCTTTTATCTCCTAACATCCAATAACACAGCCTTAAGAAACCAAGTGAGTTTCATACACTTACAGGCCGATTCATGGAATAAATGTGCGCCGAAAATCCCGGCGCAGAGGGGCCAATACGTGCGCTGCGCCGAAAATTAGCGAAAAGCGCAGGGAAACCAGCGCACGTCGATTCATGGAAGTCCGTGCGCAAGAAAAGCAGAGGACGTGCGCTGAAAAAGCGCGCGGCGCAGGCCGGCGCACAGGTCAACCAACGTCGTGCGCCACGGCCACTGTGCTATCACTCCGAGCGCAGCGCACAGCTCTAAAGTAGGCGGAACACAGGGCGGGACACTCGGAATGGGGAATAAAATGGGGCACAACACTCGGAATGGGGAAGAATGTGGGCGGCACGGGGAAAGTATAGGAGGCAAGTGCGCGGAACGCCCACACGCTCGCATACAACACGTATTCATGGAATAGAATAGGGCAAAAAAGCGCACGCTCAAAGCAGCGCACAGGCACAAACAGGCACAAACACCACCGCCACAAGAAAGCAGGCGGTAGCGTCTCTGCGCCTGCAAGAAATGTGCGCTAAAAGGTGCGCCAACAAATAGCACCTATATACAGACATGATCAATGTCCAATACTGTGGCCCTCCAGGACAAATGACGTACAAAGGGGTACCCACAAACACAGACACGCGCTGAGAGAAAAAATAAACGTGTGCGTGCATACCGGGGTGCGCGGGAAGTTGCACACGCGATATGGCCGGGTACGTGGATTACAGGGGTGCGCGGGAAGTTCCACACGCGATTAGTCAGGGTACGTGGATTGCAGGGGTGCGCGGGAAGTTGCACACGCGATATGGCCGGGTACGTGGATTGCAGGGGTGCGCGGGAAGTTGCACACGCGATATGGCCGGGTATGTGGATTTCAGGGGTGCGCGGGAAGTTCCACACGCGATTAGTCAGGGTACGTGGATTACAGGGGTGCGCGGGAAGTTCCACACGCGATATGGCCGGGTACGTGGATTTCAGGGGTGCGCGGGAAGTTCCACACGCGATATGGCAGGGTACGCGGATTTCAGGGGTGCGCGGGAAGTTCCACACGCGATATGGCCGGGTACGTGGATTACAGGGGTGCGCGGGAAGTTCCACACGCGATTAGTCAGGGTACGTGGATTGCAGGGGTGCGCGGAAAGTTCCACACGCGATATGGCAGGGTACGTGGATTTCAGGGGTGCGCGGGAAGTTCCACACGCGATATGGCCGGGTACGTGGATTTCAGGGGTGCGCGGGAAGTTCCACACGCGATTAGTCAGGGTACGTGGATTGCAGGGGTGCGCGGGAAGTTCCACACGCGATATGGCAGGGTATGTGGATTTCAGGGGTGCGCGGGAAGTTCCACACGCGATATGGCAGGGTACGTGGATTACAGGGGTGCGCGGGAAGTTCCACACGCGATTAGTCAGGGTACGTGGATTGCAGGGGTGCGCGGGAAGTTGCACACGCGATATGGCCGGGTACGTGGATTTCAGGGGTGCGCGGGAAGTTCCACACGCGATATGGCCGGGTACGTGGATTTCAGGGGTGCGCGGGAAGTTGCACACGCGATATGGCCGGGTACGTGGATTGCAGGGGTGCGCGGGAAGTTCCACACGCGATATGGCAGGGTACGTGGATTTCAGGGGTGCGCGGGAAGTTCCACACGCGATATGGCAGGGTACGTGGATTGCAGGGGTGCGCGGGAAGTTCCACACGCGATATGGCAGGGTACGTGGATTTCAGGGGTGCGCGGGAAGTTCCACACGCGATATGGCAGGGTACGTGGATTGCAGGGGTGCGCGGGAAGTTCCACACGCGATATGGCCGGGTACGTGGATTTCAGGGGTGCGCAGGAAGTTCCACACGCGAATTGGCTGTGTGCTCCCAGGCATTACCTGTACACCCTCCACGGCCCCTGCAGGCAGCACACACCACAGGGAACTACCCTGCACACCTGCTCATGTCTCCCACCACCCCCACCCCCCATCCACCAGGGACACCCTCCACCAGGCCCCCACCCATGTCTCCCACCACCCCCACCCCCCATCCACCAGGGGCACCCACCACCAGGCCCCCACCCATGTCTCCCACCACCCCCACCCCCCATCCACCAGGGACACCCTCCACCAGGCCCCCACCCATGTCTCCCACCACCCCCACCCCCATCCACCAGGGACACCCTCCACCAGGCCCCCACCCATGTCTCCCACCACCCCCACCCCCCATCCACCAGGGGCACCCTCCACCAGGCCCCCACCCATGTCTCCCACCACCCCCACCCCCATCCACCAGGGACACCCTCCACCAGGCCCCCACCCATGTCTCCCACCACCCCCACCCCCCATCCACCAGGGACACCCTCCACCAGGCCCCCACCCATGTCTCCCACCACCCCCACCCCCAGCACTGTGGGGAACCTGCCAGCAGGCCCCCACCCATGTCCAACCCATGTCTCCCACCACCCCCACCCCCAGCACTGTGGGGAACCTGCCAGCAGGCCCCCACCCATGTCCAACCCATGTCTCCCACCACCCCCAGCACTGTGGGGAACCTGCCAGCAGGCCCCCACCCATGTCCCCCTGGCCCCAGGTCCTGACGATACACAATCATGGCAGTAATGGCCAGCATACCCAGCACAAACACCCAGGCAAGGATTGCATGCACCCACATAGTGAATGCAATCACATGACACAACCCCAAAGGCAAGTATGCAAAAGAACACATGTCCGTCACACACACATACACAATGGGTGCAAGTGAATGTCAAAACCCATATCATGACATGTAAGAAACCAAAGAGAAAATAACACAAGTGTAAGATAATATAAAAATGTATTAAAAACAAAAATCAAGTAAACCAATAAAACATACAACTATGTGGCAAAGTAAATAAAAGGTCCATGTCCGAGAACAAAAATGATAAACCAAAAAACAAAGGATTAAAAAATCAATATAATTTGTCCAAAGCAAAACCATGTAGTAGGAAATCAAAGAAAAACCATTACGTCATGGTGTAAACAATACAAAAATTAAAAAATGTATCTCCCAAAATATAACAATATATACAGGAATGTTCCAGGGTCCATGAGCCCAACACCACAAATGAAACCTAATACTAACTAATAAAATAAATATGTACAAAAAAGTGGCCATTGTCCGAGCGGTCCAAAATAATAAAAATAAATAAAGGAAACCTAGCACTAACTAACTAAAAAACTATATACAAAGGCAGCGGGCTAGTCCTGCGGCTCACTTGGTGATGCTGGCCAGGGCATCCTCGAACTCCATGTCAATGTCCTGGAGGCGGGACTCTGTCCTGGCCCCGAGGTCTCGCAGGGACAACCCCATGTGCTCACCAAAATCCCTGCGAGCCTCCTCGAGGCACTCAGCCCGCCTCAATGCCCGACGCATGGAGATCTCCGCCCTGGCCATGGCGAGCCGCTCCTCTTCCGCCCGCTGCCGCTCCGCACCTATCCGCTGGCCAAACTCCTCCCACACGGAACACACCGCCATGCCAGGGTTGCCCTGCCCTCCGGCCGATGCCTGCCCCTCTGATCTTGATAGCCCTGAGCCATGATGCCTCCCACGTCGAGCCCGCTGCTGCCTCCGACGCCACTGCCTCTGCCAGCACGACGGCATCCAGGCTGATGGTAACCACCGACGCCGTCGTGCACGTGCCCTGCCCGATGATGCCGGCACATCTTCCATCTGCTGGGGTCCACTTGCTGTGTCGTCCACCCCTGCTGGACCTCCGACTCCCAACTGTGGCAGGGATGGGATCCCCACCGAGCTGGCTGCATTGGTCGGGGCAGGTCCACAGGGGGCCATGGTGGCCTCTGGGCCGGAAGACGGCAAGGAGAACGACCGGTGGATAGCCTGCACAGAGGAGGAGAGGGCCGTCAGATTGGCCAACACATGCAGGAACCCCCCGAACATGGCCGATCCCAATTGGGCCACGTCGGCACGGTGCACTTCGTGATGACGTGCGTGCTCCTCCCGGGAAGCACGCACGTCATCACGAATCACAGCCGTGCGCATCGCGACCCCAATCAGGACCTGCTCCACGCGGCCAGGGGTTCCCACGGCCGCAGGTGGAGGGGAGTCAGTTGACATGGACATCCCCACTACCTGCGGACGGGCCTGGGACGGGGCATCCCTGCTGGTGCATGGTGGTGCACTCACAGGGTCAGGGACAGCGACATGCACAGGCACCTCCACGGTGACCTGTGCTGCCTCCTGCCCCTGGCCCTGGACTGCACCACTTGCACCAGCAGGGATGCTCCCACCAGGCCCCATGTGTGCACCAGTGTCGGCCTCCTCCTCCTCTGTGCAAACCACCAACCTGGATGGCTCCTCACCGTCTCCCGCCGTAGCAGGCCCCTGTGGGGGCTCACCCACCCCTTCCGCTGCAGCTGTGGGGGCATCCCCGCCGCCTTGCTCCACAGCGCCGTCTCCGCCCTCTTCTTCACTAGCCGCTGCGTAGAGGGAGACAAAGGACACAAGCATCAGGCTACTGTAAAATGGTCCCCTAGACAGGAAGCAATAGCAGATGAGCACCCCTGTCAAAGTACACTTCCATCATGTCCCTCCACAACACATGGGTCAGTCCAGGCAAAACACACACAGTAACAGGCATGGTGCATGCCATGCACATTTCCATGCATGTCCAATTGACTCTTGAAACATTCAATGATATGTAACTCACATGCATCATGGCTCATGAATATCACATGCACACACTTCACCTCAGTCACATCCATCTGGCCCCAAACACAACGAACACAGGCGAAACAAGGGTAAGTTGGGTGCGTCACAGAATCTGTGCATTGTCACACACATGTGTCATGCATCCATGGCATGCACAAGTCACAGACACGCAGGTCAGGCACACAGACATGGCTACCATATATGTACCTGGCATCAGCACCCATCCTTCACCCCCATCCATGTCCAGGTACAGAGACTGGCATGCTCTCATGTCCTAAATCTGCATAGGGCTCCCCATGCCACATTTCAACACATGCAACAACCATGTGGGTCACACATCACTGGTCGCACATGCATTACCATGATGTCCCTGCACACATACATGCATACATGGCCCATGGCACACATACAGGCAAGTATCATAGAACCAGCACACCGCAACATGCCCTGTCTCACACAGTAATGCTTGCACACTTACCGCTCAACTCCAGACGGGCCTCCCTCTCAAGGACCTGGGCGTGGAGCGCTGGGCGTACGCGTTCCAGGACCCTCTTCTGGATGGAACTCATGCGGCCCCGGCCCCCCTCCACGAGGCGCCGGGCCTTCACAAGGGTCCTGGACCTCAAGTCCTCCCAGTGCTTCTTGATCTTCTGGACGTTGCGGGTTGCCACCCCCTCCGCGTTGATGGCAACCACACAGTCGGCCCAGATCCTCTCCCGTCCTTCCTTGCTGGCGCGGGACGATCCAAAGAGGGCATCATACTGCCCCAGGACATGCTCCACCAGGACACCAACTTCGGTGGCAGTGAAGCTGGTGCCCCTCTGCCCCTCTGGCCTGGGGTTGCCACTGGTGCCAGATGTCGAAGTGCCCGACATGGCAACCCCAGAGGCAGGTGTGGGTGGGCAACTGGGTCCTGGGGCTGGGCTGTGGAGCGATGTAATCCCAGTTGGGAGTCTTCAGTTCCAGCAGGGGTGGACACAGCAACTGGACCCCTGCAGATGGCTGATGTGCAGGCACCAAATGGCAGGGCACGGTGGCAGCAGGCAGGCAGGCAGGCAGGCAGCAGCAGATAGCACGTGGGAGGCTGCTCAGGGCACTGGGGGGGCAGTAACTCGGCCTTCTGGGCAGGAGCGTGGTGTTCCGTGTGTTTTCGGGTGGCCAGCTTGATACGGAGTGATTTGGCACGTGAAATTCCTGCACGTCAGCGTGAAATCCGAGGAAAGGGCCTTAGCGCGTAAGTGCGTCAGCACGCATACGCGATTCTATTGGACCAGAGTCCCTCACCACGTAAGCGCGTCTGACGTGATCCGCACGGGCGTTCCCCACTCAGCACGTGATGACGGAGCACACGTGGAAATACAGCACGTCAGAGTGTCATCGCGTGTAATTGGCCAAAAGTGCGCGTACACGCGATTGGCCAATGTACGTGTATTACATCGCGTGTAATTGGCCAAAAGTGCGCGTACACGCGATTGGCCAATGTACGTGTATTACATCGCGTGTAATTGGCCAAAAGTGCGCGTACACGCCATTGGCCTATGTACGTGTATTTCAGGGGTGCGCGGGCACTTACACACGCGAGTACGTCAGCGCACCTGTATGCCTGCTGCGTGGGAATTTCCACACGCTATTGGAGTGGGAACTAGATTCCAGGGGTGCGAGGGTCACACGCTCGCCTAGAACACGCGCAAGGCATTAATTTGCGCACTTATCAATAAACAAGCCAGATGCCAGGATGAACATACCGTTCCTAGCAGCAGTGGCAGTGGGCTACCAAAGGAGGAGGAGGAGGAGAGTCAGGGCCAGAATATTCACACCCAGAACCAGCCTATTCGGGATGCCTGATGACCAGGTGTATGGGAGGTACAGGTTTCCAGCACACATCATACTGGACCTGGTCAGTGAGTGGGAGGATGACCTCACATCACCCACCCTGTGCTCCCAAGCACTCAGCCCCCTGCAGAAGGTCCTGAATGTACTGCACTTCTTGGCCACTGGATCCTTTCAGCGGACAAGTGCCATAGTGGGTGGTGTGTCACAGGCCACACAGTCACGCTGCCTACACCAGGTCTTGAACATCATCACTGCACGGCCATCAGTCCGCAGGCACATATATCTCCCCAGGACTCATGCAGAAAGGCGGACGTGCATCCAGGAATTCTATGGTGTGGCTCAATTCCCCAAAGTGCTTGGTGCAATTGACTGCACACATGTGGCTTTACGTCCACCCAGGGCAACAGAGCACATCTATAGAAACCGCAAGCACTGGCATTCCATCAACGTGCAAGTTGTATGCAATGCCAAGGGAATCATCACATCAGTATATGCCAACTATCCCGGGTCCACCCACGACAGCTTCATCTACAGAATGTCTACACTATGCCGGGACCTAGAGGCTGGCCAGCATGGAGATACATGGCTGCTTGGTGAGCATGAATGCCACTGCACATGCATGCATGTCAGATACTGGGTCATGACACAACACCACTAATGATACCCATCACCACCTCCGCAGGGGACAGTGCCTACCCTATCAGCCCCCACATGATGACCCCAATCCGGAACCCCACCACGCCACCCGAGGTAAGGTACAACACAGCCCACATTGCAACACGGGGCATAGTGGAGCGCACATTCGGAGTGCTGAAGTCACGCTTTCGCTCCCTTGACCGTTCTGGCGGGCAGCTGTTATATGCTCCCCGAATAGTGTGCAGGATCATAGTGGCAGCATGTGTCCTGCACAACGTTGCAACACGCCGGGGCCTGCCCGTGGACATGGTGGTGCCCCCACATCCACAACCACATGCACGCCCGCTGCGCATGGGAGGGGAAAGGGCACGGGGGGTGGCAGCCCGTACGCAACTGGTGGCCAACTTCTTCACCTAGGAATCACAGTGCTGGCTAGTGCACACTGCTCTGGCACATACCATCTGACAATCAATGATGACACTACCTGACAATGTCACAAAATTACTTGACAATAAACTGTCAGATACACATCAGCCTGAGATTGTTAACATGGAAGTGTCACTATGTGTGCACCCCTACCTACACATACACCAGCAATGCATCACAACGAAAAGACACAACTCCATCAATCAAATATGCATTGCCACAGGCGATTCACTACATGACAACATTGCCATGTCACCCATTCCCTTCACAGTCCTGCCACTGAGGACACCATGTCATGGTATGTGAGAGCAAACAAACTGGCCATCACAACATGACACCGGTGTCACAAATAGCAGTGCCCCAAATGGAACATAGCCGCACTTGAACAGCTAACCGCGCTGGAGCCACTACTACACACCTGTGTAAGAGTAATTTCAATCAAATTACACACCAACCCACCCTGAAGCCCACCCAAACAAGACACAATGCATGTAATCAATGGTAGTCTCATTACCTGATTCTGCTGGTATGTCCTCACCGTCCAGATGTACAGTGATGGCGCCACGCAAAAGTGTCAGTGCACATCTACCGACATGTAGTCTGACTCCAGAGAGTATGCCCGTGTGAAGAACTGTGTGAAATACCTGCAAAACATGAGCAACATATGTAAGTAGAGGCACATATCAAACCATCATGCATAGTTAGGTGCAACAACAATGTACACTATGAATGTCTACACAGTATTGACTATGGACTGGCCAACAGCTCATGGGAGTCCAATGTCACCGTGTAATTTGCTGTCACTTGGGCACACCCTTTGCAAGCCCATGGAAACGGAAGCAGGAGGGGTGTGGATGTCTGCTACCCAAGCATCGAAACCAAACTCAGGACAAGCCTGCATGTGCCCAGCCACAATACAGTGTATTCCCAGGTACCCACACAAGGCAACACTCTTGGAAAAGAAAAAAGAAAATTGAGAAAAAATGGCCATGAAAGGGCCGGCGGGGGGGGGGGCACCTATGAGGTCCGAGGACAGGATGCACGCCACAATCCACCTGTGTGGATCATGGGAAACTAAAACACCCCATAGGCTCGTGGCCCACACGGCTACTCTGTTGTGGGAGATGAGTCGCTATCGCTCTGGCCAGACCCTGCAGCTGACTCAGGAGGTGGGGGAGCTGCCTCAGAAGATGGTGTGACAATGGGAGGCAGCCCACGCAAAGCACGAGTTTGCTCCTCCATGGCTGCAAGCAGGCGGGTCTGGTAGTTCTGGTTCTGGGTTATAATCATGCGGAGGTCCCCATGCAGTAACTTCCGGGATGACCTGACCTCCGCACGAGTTGCCTGCATCTCGGCCGAGAGCGTCCGTGTCAGACGCTCCAGCTGCTCCTCTGTCCTTCTATGGGATGAAGCCTCAAGCTCTAACAGGGTCGACCTGAGGTGATGGAATTCTTCCCTCAGGCCTTCCCTGTGGCGCTGGGACTCCATGGAAAGTGATTCCCGCAGAGTCGCCAGTGCCGCCCGCCTGTCCTTGTTGGACGCCAACATATCCTCCCTGTGTGCCTGGCAGATGGACTCTGTAGCCTGCTCCAGTCGCTCCATCAGCCTTTCTGGGGGGACAATGGAAGTGGCCACCCTATCCATGGCCTGTGCAATCATCTCGGATGATGCTGCCTGTTGGTTGGCCATACCGTAGATGGATTGCTCCCAAGCGGTATTGCCAGGTGGCATACGGCCACCACGTTGACGGGCACCACACCTGCCTGGGGCAAGGCGGACTGCGCCTTGCTGTGCCGGCAAGGCCTCAGGCTGCAGGACTGCATTCCCTCTCTGATCTGCAGCCCCAGGAACAGGATCAGAGATTGTGTGGTGTGGCCCTGCATCCGTAACCACCGGAGGCTGAGCTGCTGACACTGACATCCCCATTGAGGGCAATGGCCCGGCTGCAGGTGGGTCGGACAGAGGAGATTCTCTCCCAAGAACACTCACCTGCGACTGCACATAGGTGTCATCCTCCGAGTCTACACCTGAATACTGCTCGGGGGAGGAACCCCCAGAGACACCCCTCGACAGCACGACCTGCAGCACTTGTGGGTTTTCACCCACAAACACACCACGTCCCTCACTTGTGGAAGGTCGGCCCGGGTTGCCCTCCTGGGACGGCTCAACCACCACATCCCCAGCATCAACAAGTGCTTCGTCCCCTGCAAAGACATGAAAGAGAAAAATGGAAACAGGCATTAGCACCATGGCATGCAACAAGGGCTGATGAACAACAGAGGCAGTAGTTCTACGACACATGTCCCACATGACTGGGAGACCTCCTATGCATTCACCATCACTGGGTCTGTAGGGGAGGCTCAGGGCATACAATGTACAGATTGGAGAGCAACGCCTGCTCACCATGCTGCCTAGCACTGCCATCACACATTGGCCGGTGATTGCCATGTCAAAGGCACATGCCATCACACACATGGCATGTGACATAGCCACCAAGTGAAGAGGGAGAGGAGGGCAACTTTTTTGGATTTCAACCACTCTGGTCCTGACATTGCATCATCACATCAATAAGTTAACATGTTGTACATGGATCTGCTAGTCCAAATTGGCCACGATGCACAGTGCCTTGTCTACATCAACAAAATGCAGTAAACAATGAGATTCCACCTCCCCATCACCTGTAAAGGAATCATATAGCATTCGTGAAGCACCGGTCCAGAAATGTATGAAGGTACAGCGGAGCACTGAGGGGTGGTGGGGCAGTAGGGGATGCCAGTCAACAATCCTACTGGTGCTGGTGTCATTCATGTCACGCAAGTGCAGGGGTGGGTGGCACAATGAAGTGCAAGGGGAAGTGGCGGCTGGAAGTGCTGTACAAGGTAAGTAGGACTTAACGTCAAGGGCAGATGGTGTTAGGCGCAGACAAGTGCTGGGGGGGGTGGCCTATAGGGGTACAGAGACAATCATGCAGTGCTGTGGGCTTGGAGGGGACAGGGGAGGTACACACTGCATCTGGCTCG
Organism: Ambystoma mexicanum; assembly: GCF_040938575.1. Taxonomy (NCBI): domain Eukaryota; kingdom Metazoa; phylum Chordata; class Amphibia; order Caudata; family Ambystomatidae; genus Ambystoma; species Ambystoma mexicanum. The sequence goes on from NC_090936.1 coordinate 835,789,479, forward strand.
GCAAGGTCCTTGCAGATTTCTATGTGTCCTGCAGAGTTGTCACATGCCGCAGATATGTGCCCTTGGATTGGGGATCTCATCTTGGTGAAAAGGGTGAGGCGCTATTGCCTTTGGAGCATGTGGCAGGCCAGTTTGCCAGAGGATGAGCATGATGCAGGACATTCCCTCTCTGCCACCCGGCACCTGTGGTCTGGGTTCACAAGATCCGAGTCATGCCAGGACTCTGCATTGGCATGGGGCTTCAGACAGGTGGTCATGACCGTGGCAAAGACATCCAGTGTACCTGACATAGAGTGGAGCATGGAGTGGGCCCTGTCAGGATGGGAGTGAGCCTAAGGGGGAGCTGGATGGGGGGGAGATTTTGGCAGCATGAGCCTCGACTGACACACACTTCATGGGTTGGAATACCAAGAAGGTGTGTGACAGTGGTGAGGGTGGCTTTGCCTGTGGGGTGGTGAGGGTGAGCTGGGAGGAGAGGAGAATGTGATCACTCCAGGAGAGAGGAGTGCAGAGATGGACGGAGAGGGGAAAGTCAGATGAGATCAGAGCATCAAGAGTGTGCCCTGCAGAATGAGTAGGGACAGACGGGAGTCTAGAGGGTGAGAGGGAGTTGCTGAGGTCACAGAAAGGTCACGTGGGGGGGTCAACAAGCATGCAGGTGGATGCGTACAGCACCAAGGAAGAGGATTTCTGTGTCTGGGGACATGAGTGAGGAGGAGAGGTGAGGACACTCAGAAAGGAAGTAGTACATTTGACCAGTTTTCCCAGACACAGTACGCACAGTTTGTGAATGTCAAGGTGTGGTAGAGAGAGACGTCACACAAGCCATTCCAGAGTGGAGTAGGTCTAAGTAGGAGTGACAGTGGCAGGAATACCCTCAGGGAAGCAAAGGGCACACCCCCCCTGCACAGTAGTGGCGGGCCAAGGAGAGGGTCTCCTGAACATCAGGTAGGAGTGTGTGAGGGATGCAGACAGAGCTGGCCGTCAGACATGTTTCCATGAGACCAAGGATGTCAAGGTGCATAACCTCATGTAAGTGACAGATATCGGAGGAATGCCTGATGCAGCCGCAGTGAAAGGAGTGTAATTGTGGAGGAGGTTGACAGCCTTGGAGGACTTACGGGGAGTGCTAGAGATCAGAGGTGCAGCATGTGTAGGAGTTGGAGTGGGAGGCGGAGAAGGATCATGGGAGGGTGCAGGGAGGCAGTGCAGGATTGATGAGGAGAGAGGAGGGGGGACAGCAGGAGAGGAAAGGAAGTTGATGAGATGTGGGTAGCATTTCTCAAGGAGAATGAGGTTGGCCTAAGGGCCTTGGACTGAGATGCTCCCATTACCATGCACATCAATTGTGGCCTCTGAGGATTGGAAGCAGGCCAGGAGTACACCCCAACGGGTCCCACCATTGATGGTGGAAGAGGAGCAAGGAGAGAGGACAGGGACCATGTGAAGGGTCTATGGGACAGGCAAAGGCATGTATGAGCAGATGTCAGTGAGAGTTGGCTTTGAGTAGGCTCAGATGCACTTGTCAGCAATAGGGTGGGTCGCATTGGAGGGCAGGGTGCCCTCATTTGACTGTTAGCAAGCAGGTGTCGTGAGTAGGGCACGATGGTCTGAACTGTAGAAGTCAGGGAAGATAGACCATGAAGAGCAGCATGGAGTGTGAGGGAATGGGGCTCGAAACCAGACGGTACCAAAGCACACAGGTAGGAGGTGGATGTCAAGGCAACATCCACAGTATGACAGCATGTTGGTTGGCATTTATATACAGAGGACGCATTAGCATGTGGTATCATTGCATGTCAGGCATGTGAAGATGAAACTTGATTGGCTGGGGGAAAGTATAGGAATGGTATGTAAGACATCAGATGAATAGAGAGGGGAGTATGAGCAACAATGTAGTGACAAAATGACAATTCAAGGGCAACTTCCATGGTGTAGGGCCATATGTGCACTGTTGCCAGTTGGGATAGTGCTGTGGGCAGATGGTGTTGCACTGAACATACTGGATGAGGCACATGGGTGCCACTATCAACTCTGCCACACACCCCCTTGACAGGCACCCAACATGAATGCTTCACACACACAGCATGCACATGGATAATACACACATGCATGTGCACTCACCGGATGATGCCTCGTAATCAGGGAGATCTCCCACACCTTGGAGTTGTCCCTCGGTGACGTAGGATCCAGCTACGGACTCGTGTGGTGTGAGTTCTATTTCCTGTGCTGGGGACCCACCTCCAGTCACCAAGGTTGCGGCATGACTTGAGGCCAGCTTATCCTTTGCCCTGCGCTTAAGGTCATTCCAGCGCTTCTGGCAATCACTAGCTGTGCGCCTCACTACTCCAAGGGCACTTATTCTGTCAGCAATGGTCTGCCAGTGTGCCTGGCGTCTGGCATGTGTGGTCTTGGACCCTGCAACGATGACCATTTCCCTATCATGATCTGACACATACTGAACAAGTGCATTCAGTTTGGCGTCTGTGAAGCTTGGCTTCCTTGATGGGCCGGACTGTGCAGCCGTGCCTGGGGAATCAGCCTGTGCCGGACGTGCACTCTTCCTCTTGCGCTTGGAAGGGGGTGGGGATCCAGAGTGTCCTACGCCGCTGCGGACACTAGGGGCAGGAGCCGTGGTGGACTCAGTACTGGGTGTGTGGGATTGCACACTCAGCATGGGAGTAGGTGCAGGCATTGGGGGTAGTGGGATGGGGTCAGGCCTGATCTGGGGTGCATGAACTAGGACCGACACAGTCTTGGCAGGGTGTATGAGAGGTGGGGTGGATGGAGCCACACCCTGGCTACGGGGGCCAGCAGATGACCTATCTGGCATAGATGCGCGTGCCCTGATGACACCAATGTGCACCGGTGCACGTGCAGTGGACCTGCTGACCTGGATGTCAGCGATGGGATCACCCTCGGACAGGTCTGCTGCCACAATGGGCTGGTCCGACAAGGGCTGATCAGGGTTGGTATCAGCCACATGACCCTCAACTGGGGGGGGGGCATGGGTGTCCCTGACTGGTCCTCCAGACTGGGGGGGACAGGGGCACCCTGCAAGTCACAACCACGTCCCCTAGTGGATCCTCCACGGCCACCACGTGTGGCTCGGCCACCTTTGCCACCCTTACGGCTTGCACGCCTCCCAACCATGGCACTGATGTTATTGTGCGTATGGGAGTCGGTGTGCACAATTGTCCTGGGCAATTGGGTGTCAAAGGGGTTGGGTACCAGATGGTATTCGTACCCTAGTGCAGTGGCAAGGCTATATGACACCCCTGGGGAAAGATGACGGGTCACGCAACGCACAGGCACCCCAGAAAAGTTAAGGAACGTGCACAATACCCCTCCTAGACCACGTGTGCTGATGGAAAACCCTGCACTACGCTGTGGCATCCAGTAACACAATGAACGTATGCGTGTCACACGCAGCCTAGAATGACCTCTGAAGGGGTAGGCTACACACGGGTCAAGCACAGAAGTTAGATACGTGCGTGACTCACCGTCTGCCAGGTAAAAGAGCGTGAAAAATGAGCGCGTTTGGTTGGCAACACCCCCGCCAAAAGAAGATGTGTACGCTGTCTGAGGAGACAGGACAACAGTAGAAGGGGACACTGTTTGAGGGAACAGGCCCAGGTAAACCAGTACAAGAGGAAAAAGAGAAAAAGCTGTCAGAGGTAACAGGGAGTACGAACTGGAAACGCCGTGAAGTAAATCGCGTGTGAAACGACAAGTAGTACAGAATTCACCCACTCGCTCTCCACGAAAAGCACGTACAAGGAAATGGTGTTCTACACTACCTTATATACAGGCCCACACGTACAGCGTCACTTACGGCGTGTACGTGCTTGGCCCATGTTCACCAATCACACGCTTTGTCACTTCTGCGTGTGGATCCTTTTTCACCAATCACACGCTTTGACACTCCTGCGTGTAGCTCACTTTTCACCAATCACACGCTTTGTCACTCCTGCGTGTAGATCCATTTTCACCAATCACACGCTTTGTCACTCCTGCGTGTAGATCCATTTTCACCAATCACACGCTTTGACACTGCACGTGCAGGTAACTATAGACGCACATATGCTGGTGACGGGTTTTCGCGCAATTCGCTGAGTGTGGGGTTTTCACGTGCAAAATCACTCCCTATCAGGCTGTCCACGCGTTCAAACACGAAAGACCACGCTCCTGGCCAGGAGGCCAAATTACAGTCCCCCAGAGCCCTGAGCACGCTCCCACCTGCCATCTGCTGCTGCCTGACTGCCTGCTGGCCACGTGCCCCACAGTGCTGGTGGGTGGGGGTGGTGGGAGACATGGGTGGGGGCCTGGTGGAGGGTGCCCCTGGTGGATGGGGGGTGGGGGTGGTGGGAGACATGGGTGGGGGCCTGATGGCAGGTGCCCCTGCACTGCTGGGGGGTGGGGGTGGTGGGAGACATGGGTGGGGGCCTGGTGGAAGGTGCCCCTGGTGGATGGGGGTGCAGGGGGACATGATCAGGTGTGCAGGGTAGTCCCCTGTTTTGTGGGCTGCCTGCAGGGGCCGTGGAGGGTGTACAGGGTACACCTGTGAGGGCCCACCCAGCCTATTCGCGTGTGATAATTCCCACGCACCCCTGTAATACACGTACCCTGGCCAATCGCGTGTTGAACTTCCCACTACCCCTGTAATACACGCACCCTGGCTGTTCGCGTGTGATAATTCCCGCGTACCCCTGTGATACACGTTCCCTGGCCTATCGCGTGTTCTACTTCACGCGTACCCCTGTAATACACGTTCCCTGGCCAATCGCGTGTTGAACTTCCCGCTACCCCTGTAATACACGCACCCTGGCTGTTCGCGTGTGATTATTCCCGCGTACCCCTGTAATACACGTTCCCTGGCCTATCGCGTGTTCTACTTCACGCGTACCCCTGTAATACGCGTTCCCTGGCTGTTCACGTGTGATAATTCCCGCGTACCCCTGTAATTCACGTTCCCTGCCTAGTCGCGTGTAGAACTTCCCGCGTACTCCTGATTTGAAGATTGCCCGCTTTGCTTTCCTTGTTTGCCTGCCCTGTGAAGTGGTCCAGGGTTAGCGCAGCCCTTAGCGATGATTTGGCGATTTTGATGGCTTTTCCTTGCGCGAGGGCGTTCTTGGGGGCGTTACTGGCGCTGCTGCAGGCTCGCTGCGATTCTCTGCGCCACGGCTGGTTTGGGAGCATGAAATCCATGAATACGCTGTGCGCGGAAATCAGTTTTAGCGCACGTGCCTGGCGCAGACTATCGCAGGCGCACGCTGTGCGCCAGCCGCGTGCGCTACTTGTGCGCTGGATTCTATGAATTACCCTGTTAGTATTCTACTTATTTGCAAAGCATGTTGAACTAACATATTGTAAGTAAAATATAAAGGCTGCACATAGTCAAAGGAAACTGAATGCACACACTATGTTCAGTTATCAAACAACAATACTACCACAAAAACATAAAAATCAACATCTAAATTAACATCAGTGCTATAAACCTACAAAATTATTAACTTCTTTCTTTTACAATTGCAGTGAAGACCACTCTCCTGAAAAGCAGCAGAATCTGAAGTACAAACAACAACTCAGAAGAAACCTGCTCATTGCAGACCAAAAAAGTAAGTACAATACTACCATAATATTCTTAATGTTACTCAAACACACTGCAGGGTTAATTCATGGAATTTGTGCGCCGAAAAACAGGGATGTGTGCACCATTCTGCCCACAAACCCCCATTTGTTAAACATGGATTTGCAGGCAGAATGACGCACAAATCCCCGTTTTTTTGGCGCACAAATTCCATAAATCACCCCATAGAATGTTAGTATTGCAGAACAAAGAACTGTTTTAATCTTTACCATTAGATTTCATATTAGTGTTTCTCCTCACCACTAGCTTCCTTTCTACTGTCATCTAAATCCCAGTACAATAAGACACAAATACAAGAATAGCCTTCCCAACTAGTTGTAACTGCCCAATGCACAATCACACACCACCACATACATCCTTACCATCATAATCAGACACTCATGCACGCAGCACACATACATTGCAGAACAGCCCAACCCATACCTTCTTTTTTTTTTAACAGACCCAAAGAATGCCTACCAAAAAACAAGTCTGTAGAAAGCAATGCAGAAGTAGAGCAAATGAAAATAAGTGTCCAAATTAAGCATCCATTTCTAGCAGTATTTGTACACAAAGTTCAAACAAAAGATCTAAGAGAGTCATTAAGTGAAACAAAACAAGCTTCCAGTACAAAAACCTTGCCTCCTCTTTCAAAATGTAAAACGAAACAGAAAGTGATTAACAAAAATTCAGCTTCCACTACTGCTAACACTGCTCCTATAAATCTTGATGTAGTGGCAAGTAACCAAACCAAAAAAAGTATTTTACAAAAAATGTTCCGCCACACAGTCCTTCAGAATCTTATAGAAACAGGAGAGAAATCATGCACAACCCTTAAAACCTACTGTAGAAAATTAATTTTAGAAGCTCTCATAGATAGTGCAATCCTTCTCAAAAGGAAGTTATTTATTTTAGTGTTAAACAGAATGAAACCACTAATAAAACTAACTACTAAATTACAAAAAAGACTTCTCAATAAATGGAATGTCAACACAAATAACTTCTTAAATATCTGTGGAGTTGAATGGAGTCAAAACAACGAGCACAGAACCATATTTCAATGAAGAAGCATACAAACAAAAGGAAACAAACACAATTGCCATACAAAGCAGTGAACGAGGGTATGAAAAACTTAACAATACCATAATGAAACAAGAAAAGCTGCTTACAAAAATATCTCCAGAAAACTCAGTATCACCTCTCCATCAGACTGAACCAAAACGTCCAAATGGCCATGCACGTCAATGTGTAACATTGACAAACAATCTTTCAAATATTTACGCCAGTTCCTCAATCAATATGTAAAAGGCAAAGACAAATTCAAAATGAAACTTCTACAAAATATGGATACCTGTCCAGTGCGCAAACACTCTCCAACCTAATGTTGGCTTTGATTCACCTCAGATTACAAGAGGTCTTCCAGACTACATAGAGATTTTTGGAGGAAAACACATTATTGTTATCAGAGATCTTCTTCAATTAACACCAGTGAAAGGTGAACCAAGGTTACGTTTTAGCATTACTCTACAGTTTAAAGATAATTTTAATATTTTCTCCAAACCAGCTGTGTTGGAGATAGAGTAATTCATAGAATTTAGCGCACAAGTGGCGCACGCGGCTGGCACACAGTGTGCGCGTGCGAATCTCTGCGCCAGAGCGTGTGCTAAAATCCATTTATGCGCACAGCGTATTCATGGATTTTAGCTACCAAAACCAGCAGTGGCACACAGTGGCGCAGTGACCCTGCAGCAGCGCCAGTTATGCCCCCAAGAATGCCCCTCGCGCAGGGAAAAGCCATCAAAATCCCCAATCTAGAGCAAAGGATGCACTAACCCTGTACCAGCATGATTGGCCCTATGCGAGCGGGGTACGTGTATTACTGGGGTTCGTGTGAAGTTTCATATGCGATTTCAGCAGGGTACGTGCATTTCAGGGGTGCGCGGGAAGTTTCACACGCGATTTCAGCAGGGTACATGTATTTCAGGGGTGTACGGGAAGTTTCACACGCGATTTCAGCAGGGTACATGTATTTCAGGGGTGCGCTGGAAGATTTACATGCGATTTCAGCAGGGTACGTGTATTTCAGTGGTGCGCGGGAAGTTTTACACGCGATTGGCCTGGGTACGTGTATTTCAGGGGTGCGCGGGAAGTTTTACATGCAATTTCAGCAGGGTATGAGTATTTCAGGGGTGCGCGGGAAGTTTCACACACGAAAGGGCCCTGTGCGAGTGGGGTACGTGTATTCGTGGGGTTCGCGGGAAGTTTTACACGCGAAAGGGCAACGCCCGTGCGCGATACGTCACAGACGCGCTTACGCGCTAAGGGCCTTTGTTCCAATGAAATCGCATACGTGTGCTGACGCGCTTACGCGCTTAGGGCCTTTCCTCGAATTACACGCTGATGTGCAATTTTTTCATGTGCCAAATCACTCCGTATCAAGCTGGCTACACGAAAACACACGGAAGACCACGCTCCTGCCCTGAAGGACATTTTCCTGCCCAACAGAGCCCTGAGCACGGTCCCACCTGCCATCTGCTGCTGCCTGACTGCCTGCTGCCCACGTGCCCTGCTATTTGGTGCCTGCACATCAGCCATCTGCAGGGGTCCAGTTGCTGTGTCCACCCCTGCTGGAACAGAAGACTCCCGACTGGGATACCATCGCTCCACAGCCCAGCCCCAGGACCCAGTTGCCTACCCACGCCTGCCTCGGGGGTCGCCATGTCGGGGCAAACACCATCTGAGACCACTGGCGACCCCCAGCCAGAGGGGCAGAGGGCCACCAGCTGTCTCACGCTTGTGCCTACTTGTGCCTGCTTGCGCTGGGATTTTCGTCGCACGTTTGTTCAATGAATTGGCCCCACAGTCTTGTTGTGGCTTGTTGACACATGGGTAGTGTCATACCATGTACTTCCAGTTTGTCTGTGGAGCAAATTTCAGTTATTGGTTTCATTTCTCATTGAAACATTTTTTCATTGAATTTTGAACAGCTTGCAAGAGTTGGCATCAAGGACATACAATTGACATTTTTGTGTGCTAATTTTTCCATGACATCAGTAGCACATGAGTTATGGCCATACAGTGCATGGATGTGCCAGGTTTTTAATATTGATTGTGCTTCTTAAGGTAGTACACCAAATCTAATACTTTGTGAGGTCTGCAGACTGGCGCACGTTTTCTGTTAATTTGTATTAGAAACGTTACCAAACGTTGATATTTCCTATGCTACCAACAGTTTTATGGCAGAGTTTGTGTCCTAAGGTTTTAAAAATAGGTTCACCTTTCACTGGTGTCAATTGAAGAAGATCTCCAAAAACAATAATGTGTTTTCCTCCAAAGAGCTCCTTGTAATTTGTTTTGAGTACTTCTTGTAATCTGAGGTGAATCAAAGCCAACGTTAGGTTGGAGACCATGCTCACTTCATCTATTAGTAGCATTTTCATTTGTCTTAACACTGGGTAGTTCCATTGCAACTTCTGTAGAAAGTGTGTAATGTTCTAATTTGTTTTGGTTTTCTACTGGAAGGAGAAGTAATCGGTGGAAAGTAACACTGCCTATGTTGTAGGCAGCTAAACCTCTGGGAGCAGTTACAACAGCTAACAGTTTGTTGTTTGTCAATTGTTGAAGGGACTTGCTAATGATTTTGATAAAGAATGTTTTGCCTGAACCATCTTGACCACTGATGTATAGTAGTATAGGTTTGTAATTTTGGGAGGTTCATTCTTTATTTTCATGTTGTACACCATGTGCAATTTCTTTTGTTAATTCTTGAAAAATGCTATGCTTCTCATTGTTCAGTTTTGATTGTAGTACAGTTAAGTCTTCTGTAACTTCTTCATAGTGACACTTACTGTTTTCTACTTCTGTCATAGCCAATTCTGCCTCATTTGCTATTAGTGGCTGTCCCAGTGGCTCTTGGCTTCATGTTACAGAAGGTTGACTACTGTCGGGAGTGTCCTTATCTAGTTGGGCCTGGAGTTCTTCTTTGTATTGCTGTTCATTGTGCAACATTGTTTTGTACTGTGTAAAGTTTACATCGGTTATAGTGCTTTCATTTGCTTTGAAAGCATCTATATAGGAGTCATAGATATCTAGTAACTCTTCTTCTTTTCTCCATGGTTTAACAAGTTGTAGCTGGAACATGTAATATAGTTCTTTCTGTTGAGGAGTTTTTAATGACAATTTGATATGATTAATTAAGCTTTGTTTGGTAAGTTTAACTAAGATGGTTTCACAATTTGTCACTCTATATCTACCTTTGTTTTCATATAGTTTTATATTATTTTTGTATGTGAAGTTTTGGGCTATGTGGTATAGACACATGGTTTCCAAAGCAGTACTCCTGTTTCGGTAGTATGTGTCTAGTAAATTGTTTTTCAAAATGTCTTGGCTGTTGGGATCATTTTTGGCTATTATTTCTATGTCGTCTAGATTTAGCAGGACCAAGACTTAGCCATACTATATTTTCAGATTTTCCATATAAAGCAGTACCGGTTAAATGGTCTGCTGCTTCATAGGAGCCACATTCTCTATGAGAGAGCATTTTTATGCCTAAGATGCACAATTTCTGAGACAGTGTTTTGTCTGATTATAGGTCATCCCAGAGGTCTTGAAGATCTGTTTTTTCTGCTTTGGTCAAGTAGGCTGTTAACATATCGTGCAACTGCAGTGGAATTGTCTGCAATGTACTGCACATCTATGTTTGGATTCCATAAGAGGGCAAAGATTGCATTGTAATCATTGATATATTTTGCTTCTTCTGTTCTTTTTATGTAATATGTGTTATTAGGTGATTTACCTTTAACACTATGTATAACTGAATACATGAAGTTGTTTACTTGACCTGTTACTGTAACTGGTCTACGGAAACCAAAGTGGCATTTGGTGTAGTATTTCACTTTGTTTTTGTATTTGTGATGACAATATTTCTCAAATTTGTGTCTTTGAAATTGTAAAATGTGTGCATGAAGATCACTATTTGTTGCTTCTGAAGGAATTTCACAATTGACATATTTTTCGATAAACTAAAACAGTGGCATCACTGTCTTGACCAAATCTAGGAGCATTTTTAATCCATAAAAGCATGTGGATGTGTGGTGCTCCTCTGGCTTGGTATTCTTTTATCCAAAAGAAATGTTGCACTTCTCTGAGGGGAGGAACAGTTTTATTACAAATAAAGTGTAGCATAGCAATAAAGCGATGATGCAATATCTTGAAACATTAACAAGATCTACAGAGCTAAGTTCTCCAGATGTTAATATACCTATGTTTGTTTTGTTTTTGTTTGCTATGCGTAGGAAATCGTGTAAATCTTCCCATGCATATTCTGCACAACTTAATGTCAGAAACCAAGTGGGTGGGCCAAGGTTTCTTATCATACAGCGTACATCTCCATGATGTCTGAACCAGTATTCTTTTGTACCACACGTTTGCTATAAGCTTTGTAATGCTTGACTGTAAAATCTGAACTTTTACTTGCACTTTTTGTAGTAATTCCATAGCCGACATATTTTGAAAATGGGTACCTGATTTCAATATGTGTGCAACTCCGTAGCATAGAGCTGCTAGTTCACTCTCAAAGAGAAGGTGGAATATGTATTCCACATTTCGTCGGAATCTAGGGTCTTCAGAATACATCTGTAAAGAGCGGTGTTCTGATGCTGTTATTTGTGTGGGTCTATCATTGTACCTTCCTCCTTAGAGTAGAGGAAAGACACATGCTTCTATATTTTTTTCCCATATGCTGAGTGGAGATCCTTTGGCTTGTCGCATTTGGTACGTTTCCAGTGCATCATCTATGGTGTCTTTAGTGTGTAATGGATGAATTGTATAATGGTCTAAAATATTGGATTCTGTAGCAAGGATCTAGAAGTTGAAATTGACCAATTTCCGTTGACTCTTGAATTATTTCAGTGGTTTCCCTCAGGTTTTCTTCAATATTAATTTCTCTGTAGTATTCATTTTTGTCTTTTAGATATTGCAGGGCTTGTATAACTTTATGTAAGTCTACGAGTTATTGCCAAATTATTTTGTCTTTTGTAGGTATGCCATTTACTAAGATAATTAAAGATTGATCTATTGGGCGTTGCACTAACAGAGGGTGTACATTTTCTTTGAGATCTAATGGCAAATAAACTACTTTGCCACAAATGCTTTTCACTAATTCATAGGGAGGCAGTTTTGCTCTTTTGGTTGAAGGCGTAGTATTGCTTGATATGGTTGCACTGTTCAAATTATGATGCTCTCATATAAGTTGAGTTGTTGCAGGGGTTTTGGTAATGCGAATAATTCCAAGTTATTTGTGATAGCGCGTGAAGGTGTTTGGTTGTTGTCAAGTTTTGCAGTGCAGTAACTGCAAAGTATTAAGGGGTCAGTGATCTCGTATACGTTTTCTGGTATAAGATAGAGAGCTAATTGGAACCATTTGGAATCTTCATTGTCTTCTATTTTGTACATTATGTCTACAGTTTTTGGGCTATTTTTATTTAAAAAAGTCCAGCGGAAACACACACACACACACACATGGTTTGGTACTTCAACAGATATACTTTTAAACTTTCATATTTCTTTTTAGTATGTGTGTAAAAGAAGGTTGCCATCTGTAAAGTTGTTGCTAGTCTGTTGTAAATATATTGCATTTTGTAAGTGATTTTCAGTTCCAAAATATTTTCTCTGGATATGCTCTATTTCTTTGAGTAGTTGTTTGGCTGTACCATGTAGAATATTGTTATTTAAATTGGCTAGTGCTAAAGCAGGACTTTTGGCATAGTACAATTTATGGACCAGATTTCTTATAGTTGAATGATATGTTCATATCATTTTGATATGGTGGAAGGTGCTTTTGCAAATAGGTCCACAAAAGCAGGCTAATGAATGTCCTTGTAGTCCTGTGTATTTGCACACTGGATAGGAGTCTATATTTTGTAGTAGTTTCATTTTGAATTTGTCTTTGCCTTTCACGTACTGATTGAGGAAATGGCGTAAAGATTTGAAAGAATTTTTGACTATATTACACATTGATGTGCATGGCCATTTGTAGACTGGACGTATTGGTTCAGCGGAATTGAGAGTCGATACTGATATATGGGGTTTTATTGCCAGCATACAACATGCAGCATGGAAATGCATGGGGTTTTATTGCCAGCATACAACATGTAGCATAGAAATGCAGCCAGGCCCAGTTTTTCAAATTGCAGACATTATTTCAGTAACAGCCAGCAGGCAAAGTGTGCTGCCATTTCAAAATAAAGAGGTGCACAGTTTTATAAATTGGATGTTTCAGGTGTGCAAACTGCATTGGAAATACATAACTGATTAACCTTGTACTAACTCCATTACTAATATACTAATTTCAACCCATAACATTATAATGCAGTGTTCTGTGCACAATGTAATGCATTCTATGTTCTGTGTGCACAGTTTGAAATTCATTTTTCCAAGAAGAGATGCACACTCAGTTTATGTGAGCATTTTTGTTTCCTTTTTTCTTCCTCTTGTGGAGAGCAGAAATATGCACCAGCAGGAAAGAAAAACAGAAACAGTTGCGTTGCAACTGAAATCTTCATTGTCTTTAAAAACAAAGGCTGTTACAGGGACCATTCTTGTTGTTCTGATTGGTAGGGGTTGTATGTGGATAATCCACATCAACAGAGAGCTGTCTTAGAATTTTCTTACAGAATGAACAGGAGGGAGGATTCAGTTTGTGCTGGGCAGAGAGACAGACAGTGTTACAGCTGATGAACTCCAGGTGGGTGCGAGTGCTAGCTACAAATCTAGACAGCTGCTAGCTCCCCACACATGTGAAGGAGTTTGGCACTGGGTCTGCAAAAACAGCGAGGTCATACGGGGACTTCAGATTTCACTGATCTTGGTGCGTTAGTGCCAAGTGAGGAAAGCTGAACGAATGTGATTTGATACAATTTATTGGTAGTGTAGGGAGTTTAGGAAAAAGAAAAATACTGTATGTTTATTTCTCTTTATGTTCGAAAGTGCTTAAAACTAAATTCGTTTTTGCAACATGCCTTTGTTTCTGTTCTCTTCTATATTTTGCAGGTGATGCTGTAATCATGTGGTAAGATGTATTGCTGTTTATAAATGTCATTTAATACAGAGTGTACCAAAAACAAAGACTGAGACTTTGGTGTCATTCATGCATCTGGGAGTCATTTCTATATAGGGGAATCACATAGGTGATGTTTACCAGAGCGGTAGTGAATTTGCCAATTTACCACTGTGTGTAAAATAACAAGCAAGGGAAAGTGAATAAATATCTGCAAGGTAGGAAGTTGTGTAAGTGTTATGAATGATTCCTTCTTTGCATGCTGAAAAGAAGGATTGTCAGATTAGACACATAGATTACTGGATATACATACGCCAGTAATACCAGCCACAAACTATGGGTGGCGTTGTGAATAAACTCTTTGGGTTCTCTGAAGTGTCATATGTCTGTGGGCTCTCTACAGGCGACTAAACAACATTCTAATAGAAATTAAAGGTTTGTTTTTATGATGGGTTATAGTATAAAAAAAACACGCTCACCTCTATACCACAAAAATAAGGTAATTCTGAAAATACCACAAAGTAAGATACCACTAAAATTACCACCAACACAAGCTAATAATAAATAATCACCAAAATAGACTAATACCAAGCTATCGCTAAATGTAAGGCCAGTTTACTGCCAATTTAGCACCAAAATATTACGGTAATAAAAATACCATCAAATCCAGAATTTACTCCAATAAGACAAATCCTCCTACAAGAATGGGGCGTTGGCCGGGAAAGCGACTGTAGAGCATCTACTGGGCGTGGCAAGTGCGTTCCACACTACCATACGTGTATTAAAGGGAACTCATTTTTGAGATCAGTGTGACACAAAGTGAATCTCAGAATGTCTCAAATTGATGCCACATTCCCAGAGTTGGTGAAATATTTGGAGGCAAAATTATATGCACATGGAATATGGTCATCAAATAATGCCACAGAGTGGCATGACCATTTCTATGGGGAAGTTCAGAAAGAACCATTGGACAAAATGTTTGAACAGGGTAGCATAATTCAAGTTTGTCTGAGTTTATTAAATGCCGCTGACAAACCTGCAGAGAAATATTGGCTGATACGGCTATGTGCCAAAACATGGTTCATTTTAAATAGGTCTCTGCGGAAGTAAGAAAATGATGCAAAGCTAATTAGCGGACTAAAAGTTGAATTAGCTAGAGCTAGTGAACAGGAGAAAAGGTTAAAAGGAGAACTGGAGGTATATCAAAAGGACATGCACTCAAAGTGTAAAGAATTTGGCACTCAATTATCTCAAAGGAGAAAACTATTTGAGGACAGTGAGCAAGAATTAAAACATTTGAAGGGATTGGTAGGTCACATTAGACAAGATAAAGGCAAGGCTATTTTAGAAATACAAGTTTTACACAAAGAGAATTTAGAGAAAGAAGGCGAGCTTCAGAATGTTGAACAAGAGATAGTTAAATGTTTCAAGAAAGAGACAAGCAAGACAAAGAGTTTTATGAATGTCAAATGCAAATGAGTGAAATGCAAAATGTGATTAATAAAATGGGTGATGAAAACGCATACTTGAGTAAGGAGGCAGACTAACTCCTTAAAGTGCAAGGATTTGGAACAGCAGATATGCACTTTCAGGTACCAGGACAAGCGACAGGGCACCACATTCAATGGGATTGAGGTGAATTCCATTTCTACATGGGGGATAGCATCCCAGTGGCTGTGCCAGTGTCTGAGCTTGGTCGCATCGCCTTTGGGGGGTTTGACACACCCATTGGGGGTTGCCGCCAATCCCATACATCTGAGACATGGATTGAACCAACAAGTAGTGCAATTCCAAACATAGCGCAAAGTAGTCCTATCAAGATAATGAAGTCAATCAAGGCCCTGATCAAACCATTCAAAAAAGGAGGGGAGTGCTCTACAGAGGACCACTTAGAAGTGGTGCACGATATATTTAAAGCCATACACATACCTAAGGAACAATACAGACAATACTTTCACTTAACTCTGGATGCCCCCACAGTGAGCATCATCAGGGGATTAAATGAACAGCAGAACATGTCATGGGCAGAATTTGAAAAAGAGATTAGACATCATTTTTCTCCATTCCAGTCATTACAGGAGGCAAAGAAAGTTGTATACACGGTTACAGTTGGGCCAAATACGTCCCGTCGCCAAATTCTTCAAGACTTAAAACAAGCTTTTTCTCGTTTTGATGTATCTTTTGATCCCGATTCCAATGAGTTTAAAACTGCCTATTTTTATGGTTTGCAGAAAGATATTATATCACAGTTAGTCTGCAAATTTGATCGTGAGAAGTCCCTTGAATGGACGGTGCACCAAAGTACAAAACTATATGAAGTGCTCTATTGTCAGGGTAGAGAGAGTGATTAAATGAAAGAAGCAAGATCAAAATCTAAAGAGTCCTCGGCAACAGTAATGGAGATCAGGTCAGCTAAAATGTCAGTTGAGTCCGCTTAAAGTCCAGGCAAATATAATGTGACACCCGAGCAGAGGGGTACTCCACACAGGTTGCCGCCCTCTACAACGATGTTTCAGTCACATGATCCTAATAATAGTAACTACATTAGCCCTAGGTACTTAGGAGACAGACCCTGGGCAGGATCAACCCGATATGTCAGGCATGAACAATAATCAGAGACACTCAAGATCAAAGAAGTAATAGTTCTACCAGACATTGGGGACACAGAGCAGACTTGACCCTAACACCATGATATATGGTAATCAGGACAGACCCCGGTATGTGGATCGATATAGTGAAAATGGGAATCAGCATAGGGGACAGTACTCACAAAATGCAATACGATCAATCACCGCCACCAGGGGATTACAACCAAAGAAAAGGTACACCCCGCTCCCCGCACCACATGAATCAAGAGTTCAGAAACAATTCAAATAGGAATCACTCTCCTGAAAGATACCAGAATAGATTTAACCCAGGGGAGAACAACCAATATCGGCATAGGCCGCAAAGAGAAGATTCAAGGGGTATGGAAAGATTCCAGTGTCTCGCAGCCCAAATAAAAATGTTGGCTGAACAAACAGGAAAACTCTGTACAGCTCATAAACAGTCATCAAATGAAGGGGCGGAAGGTCATCGAAGTGACCTGGTGGCTTCTGATGATAAGTGACTAAATATTCACGACACCTGCAATGATAAAAAGACAGATTCCACTGATCCGCTTTTGCATAATGACCCTGAGCTGTTTAATGATTTAAAAACAAAAATACTTGCAAATGAACATGAGGCAGAAATTGCAAACATCTAAAAAAGAGGTGTGGTTTAATCTAGCATTGAACCAAACGTTGGAAAGTCGAAGACAGATATTATGCTCCCATTACTGTGGAAGAGAATTGCAATACACTTGCAATGATTGACACAGGTGCACAGTCCACAATCATGTCCAAAGAATTGGTAAAAAGTATCAATGAAGGGAGATCTCCACAGAATCAGATCAAAGTGAGACAGTGTGAAGGCCCAGTACATAATTTTAACAGTGCCTATCCTAGGTGTCACTGAAGTTGACCTAAAGATAGGAAAACACAGAATGAAACAGGAAGTATTGATCACATCTATGTGTGAAGTTCCATTCTTGATGGGAACAGATTGCCTGAAAAGATTGTCTCCTCTCATTGATGGGGTAAATGGAGTTCTGTGGTCTTTAACAAAAAAAACATTAAGGTCTAAGAAAATAAAGTCACAAAACAGCAGCGTAAATGAATACCATACTTTTGCAAAATCGAATGATGCAGTGGAAGTGTACCTCCAGGATAGTTGTGTACCTAGTGTCACCGTTATTTTGGTGTGCCAGGACAATGCAAAGTGAAAAAGAAAAACAATCTGTGTAGATTTATTTGGATCCTAGGAAGAAATGGCAAACTGAAATAGATAAACACACATTGTGCTTCTATTTAAAAGAGAAGAAGTGCAAACAGAACACCATCCCTAAAGCAGAGACAGAAAAACACATCACCACTCTTGCTGAAATACAAATGGAAGATGCGCAGACTTGGATTCATATTGCTATAAATGGGCAGCCATTTTGGTGCTTGAACAGAAAAGGAGTTTTATTAATGAGAAACTACTGCAGAGAATAATGGAAAGGGAGGAGATCCCGAAATTTTGAATTTCCAAAAACCAATACATCTCTGGTTTTGAAAATCAAATTGCAGGAAGGTGTATGCTAAAGATTAATGTTGGACAAAAAACCATCTACCACAATGTGTGGCTAGTGAGTGGAACACAAAATGATTTTTAATCGGGCAATGGAAAGTCGAGATTTTTAGTTGGGCAATGATATCATGCACAGGATGTGCATGGTGTTAGATTTTCTTAACCAACAAATATGGTCTCGGCTAGGCGGGCCTGTACCCGAATTTGAAGACAAAAGAAAGCTTAACATTGTGCACAATTGGTGCCATATGCAATTGAACTACAAGTGAAGAAGGATAGTACTGTGCCTGCATTCACCAGGCAGGTTGCTATAACACTAAAGCGCAAGAATGGACAGCAAATGAAGGATTCTGATGCATTTGTGTGCTTGAATTAATCCATGAAACAGCAAGGGCTGGATTATCAATATACTCCATTGATAGATGTTGGGGAGGGGTCCATCAAAATCATGGTGGATAATAGAGGATTTCAAGATATTTATTTGGAAGAGAATTCCTTGCTAGGATTGGCCATACAAAAATCACATTATACTGCAGATTTCAATAATATGGTAATTGGAAATATACCTGTGAGATGTGTAGATGCACAGGGTGTTTTTCCAGAAAATCTGAATTCTCAACCCAAAGGGGTGTTAACAATTCAATCTGTGTACCCTTATGATTCCAATGAGACACTATGCTGTCATGAGGAGAATTGTATAGTATTTGAGTTAAATGAAAACGAAATGGGAAATCAGCACATTGAAATAGAGGCTGATATGCCAAAAGGTGGCAACTTTGCCGAGAGATACAGCCACACAGTTGGAAGAAAGCACAGAGGTTCCTCCATTGGAGGATTTCCTGGAATTTTCAAAAATGGGAGAGGAGCAGATTCTGTTAGCAGATGCCTGTGATAGCGAAGAGGATAAGAAAGAATTGAGAAAAATATTTATGGAATTTAAGGAAGTTTTCATCAAAGATGCGTATGATTGTGGTCTAACTGATTTACATGTTGCCACATTATCAGAGGGATGTGGTAGACATCCAGTATTTGTGCATATATATCGATTGCCACTGGCATGCTTAGAGGCATTGGCAGAGATAATTAAAAACTTGGAGTCTAGGGGAATTATCAGACCTATTCATAGTACCTCCAACACTCCCATTTTGGGTGTATTAAAACCAAATGGTCAATGGCGTCTGTGTGCAGACCTGAGAGAATTAAATAAAAGAGTGCCAGTGTCTAGATGGCCAATGCCATTCATTGATCAAGGCCTTTCTCAGGTGCATGTGTCAAAGGTATTTACTACATTAGATCTTACCTCTGGGTACTGGTGTGTGCCATTGGCAGAGGACATTCAGAATTTCTTTGCATTTTCATTTGATAAAATGCATTATGCTTGGTCTAGAACACCATTTGGGTATGTTAATAGCGGGAGTGAATTTGGCATATTTTTGAGAAAAGCAATGCCAGATGCGGCGGAAAGAAGAACCATAGTTCATGTAGATGATGTCCTGATAAAAAATGAAAACTTACAAAGTCATATTGATGAAATTAGACATGTACCTGACCAATTGCAAAAGGTGGGTGTGAAGGTATCTTCACAGAAAGCCCAATGGTGCAAGAAAAAGGTGAATTTTCTAGACCATGAAGTAACTTAACACGGGTTGAATCCACAAAAGAAAAAGGTGGAGGCCATACAGAAATTGAAAGATCCTAGAAACATGAAAGGTTTAAAAAGTTTATTAGGAATGATGGGATATAACAGAAAATGTATTGAAAATGATGCTGAAATCACTCAACCATTGACTAAAATATTAGCTGAATACGCCCTGGAAATGGGAAAATGAGCAATCTGAGGCAGTTGCTAAATTGAAAGAATGCCTCATAAAGGCACCATGCTTGGCCTATCCCATAAAGAACTAAGATTTCTTTATAGAAACAGGATTCACTGAGAATTGTATGTCAGCTGTGTTATCGCAAAAACATGATTTGAACAACAAAACTATTGCTTATGCGAGTAAGGCATTCTTTCAGGTTGAAATTAAATTCAGTGAATATGAAAAGGCTCTTCTGACCACTGTATGGGTGTTACAACAATTTCATCCCACTGTCCAAGGGGAGAAGGTGATCATTGAGACAAATCATCAACCATTGCAGTTTTTACAGAGTAAAAGGATTTGATCAGGCAATCTAGCACAGTCCAGAATTACTTCATGGACTTTGGCATTACAGGGCTATCCTGTAGAAGTGAGATATGGCCAGAATAAAAAGAGCCCAATTGCACAAGGGTTGGCAGATCTACATGATTGTGCAGCTGAATATGTATCAGATGAAGAAGAGGCGGAGTCCAGTTTGCAGGAGTTTGAACAATCACCACACAAAGCGTTTGATGACAATACATGCAAGGAATTACCAACTGTATATGTCGATGGATGTGCTTTTCACATTGAAAATCACAGCAATAAACAGTTGGTGTCAGGGATAGGAAATGTTTGGTTGAGTTGTGAGGACATTCCTCGTATAGGAATGAGAATTGGGGCTAGGAGTAGCCAAGTAGCAGAGTTGGCAGCCATTTATAAAGCAATTACTACTGCAGTTGATAACAAATTCAGTGAAATTGTCCTAGTGACTGATTCTGATTATGCACAAAATAGCTTTGTAGAATATCTGCCTGGCTGGAAATCAAGAGGCATGCTAACTTATAACAAAAAGCCTCTCAAACATGGAAAAATGATACAAGCTATAGACAAATTAGTGTTAGAGAATGATTTCACAGTATAATGGAGGAACATTCGTGGACATTTGAAAACTCCAGGAGAGGATAAGGAGGGAAATAATAAAGCAGATCAATTGGCCAAGATTGGGGCTGTTATGGGAGAATTGTTGCCCATTGAACACTTAATTAGTGAATTACAAATAGATGCAGTTACATGCTCTAACGCTCCAAAATAAATTGAACAACCCATAGTGCAATGTAGTCATGATACACTAGATCATGTTCTGATTAAGGCACAAAAAGATGACCCAGTATTGGGGGTCTATTATAATTATTTGGTGGAACCCGAACGAAATCCATTAACTAAAAATGATTGTACAGGAAAGGAATAGTTGAGAGTGTTATTAAAGAATAGAAAATTGATTAAACTACAGGATGGTCTCATGATCAGGGAATCCATAACAGGGCAGATATAGTGGGGGGTACCTCTTTCATTCAGAAGGCTAATGTTACACCATGCACATGATGCAATAACTGCATGACACAGAGGTTCACAAAAAAAACTTTAGAGATACTGAAAGATTATGCTTACTGGCCACACATGTCCCAAGATGTGGAATTATATACCAGGGGGTGTCTGGTATGTGCACACTTTAAACCTGCTTCACCAATGCATTGAGCTCCATTAATGAAAAGATGTTTAACTCTTCCATGGTCAGATTTACAAATCGACTATGTAGGGCCTGCAAATAGATCGAGTAGGGGTATGTTTGATGTTGAAATGGGTAGAATGTATTCCTGCACCAGATTGTAGTGCGCAAACAGCAGCTACATTGCTGGTAAATCACATATTTTCAAGAATAGAATCAGACACAGGAAGTCATTTCACAAGCACCGTAATGAGCAAGGTATGGCAGATATTGGGGGTAAAAAGGAAATTGCATTTGGCATATCGGCCCGCCTCTTCTGGGAATGTTGAACGTTGCAACAGATCTGTCGTGGAGATACTAAAGAACTTTGTAGCAGAGGCAGGTTCTAGTTAGGATTTGCGATTATCTTTAGTATTGAAAGCCATTAGATCGACTCCTGCTAAAGCGGCAGGTATCAGTCCTCATGAGGTGTTGACAGGAAGGACAATGGTACTGCCACACATTTATTATACAGGACACATGAGCAGACACTTGCGAGTGCGTCTAAACTTCATGAATATATGGAAGAAATGAGAAAACATTTACAACATGCATTTGCATTGGTGCAGCGAAATTTGGAAAGGGCTGCTGATAGTTCAAAGTCATATTACAATAAAAAGACATCTGTGAAAGAGCATAAAATAGTTGATCAGCTATGTAAGTTTCATTTTGGGAACGGTAAATATAAAAACTCAAAATGTCTTGCGCCATGGCAAGGCTCCTTTGAAATAGTGGATAAGGTGTCCCCTTTGAAATAGTGGATAAAGTGTTCGAACAAGCATTCTCAGATTTTAGCTGACAGGATTTAAGCACTGAGTCAGGGGAAAGATTGTTTGTGGATACATTTGTGCGTGGATTGTTGCCTGATATTCAGACACAAATTATGACTTCCGAGAGTGCTTGGCAAGCTAAATCACAGTCCGAAGTATTGCATATGGCTCAATATTACATAAATAGGGTCAATAATGAAAAAGAGAAGATTAAAAAAAAAAGGGAGACCTGAAAACCAAAGTATTATTGCAACAGATAGTTAGAGGGCCTAGAGGTGGGAATACAAAGTTTTGAGGTCAGGTTGTTCCACAAAGTAATGTGCAGTTGGGTCCTGTACACGTGAACCAATGTGCTTATTGCAGACAAGAGAGTCATTGGAGAGCACTGCCCAATCCTTCAGCAAAGGTTGAATAACACATATGGTGTCATGGGTAGACGATCCAGAGGCCGCCCTGGGCTAAGGGGTCCTGGTAGAAGCCAGTTCACTTAAAATTCACAGACATTCTCGCAAGATAATCAGCAACCTAGAATAGATAGCAGAAATATTTTTGAAACTCCTTCAACTGCCTATCTTTCTGAAGATCTTGTCTTCGATGATATAATGTGTTGTTAAGACAGCCCGAAGCAGAATCTGGAACCAACGCCTATTCCCAACAATCAAAAAGGTCCCTACGTTGAGATGAAGGTGGGGAATCGGAAGCATCTATTCTTGATAGATACAGGAGAACAGAAGTGTTCCATTGATCATTCACGGGTTCCAGACATTCCACTGTCAAGTCAGAATAACATTTCTGTAGGGTTTTCTGGCACACCAGTTGTTAATCCGGTTTCTCTGCCGGTACCAATTTCACTGGGGCCATTTATGGATTACTGTCTGTTTCTTTTGACAACAAACTATGGAGAGAATGTGTTGGGGATGAATCTGTTGAAGGACTTAAATGCAGTAAATCATTGTTCTTCGGATGGAGTACGTTAGACAATTTCACCCTAGCAATCTTCTGCCTTACAGTTTTTGACTAGACCTTTGCCGCCAACATTTTGTGAAGTTCCAGCGTGTTTATGGGTGGTTGACAACAATGATGTTTGTGTTTTGCAAACTGAGCCTGTTCAAATTTTTTTGAAACCAGGAGTTAAATTGCCACGTATTACACAATATAAGATCTCAGCTGATGGTGACCAAGCTTTGAAAAGTATAGTTTCCGATTTTGTGCATCGTGGAGTAATTGAAGAAAATGCAGGAAGTTTGTGCAATAGCCCGATTTCACCAGTGTATAAAAAAGGGGATAATGTGATTCCTTTTCGTTTCATTATCGATTTACGCACTATTAATAAGGTTGTTTCCAATTGTGCGTGATGTAATTACAATATTAACAATGATCTCAGCTTCTGCTACTCATTTTAGTGTGGTGGATCTTAAGAATGCCTTCTTTAGCATTCCCATACACGTGGATAGTAGATATTTGTTCGCATTCACCCTAGGGGGACGTTCGTTTACATTTACCCGTGCAGCTCAAGGGTACACAGAGAGTCTGAGCATTTACAGCAGGGCTTTCAAAGAGCAGCTTGACACACTTGAGTTGCCATCCACTTGTACATTGTTACAGTACGTTGACAACCTTCTCTTAGCTGCAGACTCAGAAAGTGCTTGCAAAGATGGTATTGATATTGATATTTTATTTCTATCGTGCTTGTACACAAGTGTTTCAGAGCATGACAAGCAGGGCGGGGAACAGGGGAGAACAAAACAGCCATCTTACTAGGCCCAGTGACATTGAGAACACGCAAGTGCATGGCAGAGGGGGAGGGGAAAGTGCATGGAAGGGGGAAGAAGTGGAAAGTGCGAAGCAGAGGAGAAACAGATAAATAGCAGTAAATAAATAATAAAGGTAACAAACAGTGGAAGTGCAACCAGCAATTTGCAATTGCTTGGTTTAAGGCAGCAGACAGGGTAGGTCTAATAAGTGCAGGAAGAAAAGGGGGGCTGTATAGGTACAGACACAGACCCCAGTGCAAGGGGTGGCCTGGAGGCAGTTCCGGAGGGTGGCAGGGTAAGCAGGTACCTGGGACCGGAGGACAGAGGGTGGCCAGGTGCACGGTGCCAAGAGAGAACAGATCAGCAGGGGAGAGGGAGAGCAAAGGAAGAAGAAAAGAGGAAGGTCTTGAGGTGCTTCTGGAACCGGAGATGTCTCTCCTCGAGTTTTAGAGTGGCAGGGAGGCTGTTCCAGAGGAAGACCCCAGCCGAAGACAGAGATCTACCCCCAGCTTGTTTCTTTGAAAAACGACTGACCCTGAGGGAGTTGGAGGTAGAGGAGCGAAGAGCTCGAGAGGGCAGGTATTTGCAGAGGGATAGCTGAAGGTATTTTGGAGCCAGTACCCAGAAAGTCTTGTGGACAATCCAGAGGGTTTTGAATTTAAGCATCAAATCCAATGGGAGCCAATGGGGAGATTTCAGATCTGGAGAGATATGATCCCAGGGCTTGAGGCCAAGGAAAAGTCTCACAGTCCTGTTCTGAATTAGTTGCAGAGGGTGGAGAGTAGAGGCAGGTAGATTTAGAAAGAGACTGTTACAATAGTCCAAGCTAGAGAAATCCAGGGCTTGGGATACCATGAGCTTCTGGGGGAAGGAGAGGAAAGGCAGAGTACCTCTGCGAAGGTGCAGTAGGAAATTTGACTTTTTAGAGACCTCAGAGATGTGGGTGGAGAAGGAAAGGGTGGAGTCAAAGATGACCCCCCAGGTGGGGGTAGGTGGAGGGCCAACGGAGGCCGGTCAGAGAGTGAGGGGAAAGGATGGTGAAGGAGTGGCAATGAGGAGGATCTCCGTCTTGCTGGCATTCAGACAAAGCTCATTGGTGGCACACCAATCTTGAATGGCAGTTAGGCAATCAGAAATGAGAGAGGGAGAGGAGGTGGCAGAGGGAAGCCTGAAAATGAGTTGAGTGTCGTCAGCATAGCACTGGAAATTTGAGCAGAAAGTGGCAATGCAGTGGGTGAGAGTTGCCAGGTATTGGTTGAAAAGCCAGGGCGAGAGGTTAGACCCCTGGGGAACACCACAGGTAGAGAGAAAGATAGATGAAAGGAAGGACCCAAGTTGGACCAGGGAAGGTCGATCTGAGAGGAAAGAGGTAAGCCAGGCCAGAGCCTGATCAGTGATACCCAGTTCACTGAGACGGTTGAGCATTATTGTATGGTTGACAGTGTCGAAGGCGGAAGAGAGAACAAGGAGGATGAGGACAGAGGGAATGTTAGAGTCAAGGTTGGAAAAAGCAGATATTCACGGATGTTCAGGAGAACAGTTTCCGTGCTTCTGGCAGCTCTGAAGCCAGACTAGTGGTCATGGAGACAGCCAACAGAATTGGAATGAAGGTTAAGCTGAGAGATGGCCAACTTTTCCAGGGGTTTGCCCAGAAAGGGTGTAATGGAAATTGGGCGATAGTTAGCTGGATAAGAAGGATCAGCTGTGGGTTTCTTGAGAAGAGGATTCACAAAGCAGTGCTTCAGAGGGGAGGGGAAGGTTCCTGAGGCAAAGGAGGGGTTGAAAAAATCAGCAAGAGCTGGAGCGAGGGTGTCAATGTGGTCCTCGATGGTTTTAGAGGAACAGGGATGAACTTGTTTTGATGAGGCTTTCATAGATCAGACTTGTCTAGCAACCTTGTCAGGGGAGAATAGAGGAAAGGCCAAGAAGGATGGTGGGGGGGTGGCTACAGGAAGGTCAGCAAACACTGATGGAGAGGGGAGGGGAGGGGTGTGGGTGGAGAGGGTGGACAGGATGTCCTGGGTTTTTGAAATTAAGCGAGAGGCAAGGGCATTACAAAGAGCCTCGGAGGCAACAGGAGGGTTAAAGACTGCAGCAGGGTTGGCCAGCTCCTTACAGATTTTAAACAGTTTGGCTGAGATGTTAGATGCCGCAAAGACAGAAGCTTGAATGTGGACTCTCTTCTTGGTGAGGACAGAGAGTCGGTATTGCCTTTGTAGCAGGTGACAGGCCAGTTTGTCAGAGGATGAACAGGAAGTCCTCCATTTCCTCTCAGCCACCCTACACTTACAATTAAGTTCAGCTAGGTCAGAGTCATACCAGGAATTGCACTTGGCTTTGGACTTCAAACAGATCTTCATGAGAGGGGCAAGAGCATCAAGCATATCAGAAATTGAAGAGTAGAGCAGAGACAGGGCTGTGTCAGGATGTGAGACAGCCAAAGGTGGAGGGGGGAGAGAAAGTGGCAGCAAAAGCCTCAACTGACACACGCTTCATAGGCCGGATGTCCGAGAAGGTAGGTGGCAGTGTTGGGGTAGGCGTGGCTTGGGGGGAAGAACGGGAGAGATGAGAGGAGGGAGTGATCGCTCTGGGAGAGAGGAGTGGTCAGTGGGATGGAGAGGGGGCGGTCCGAGGAGATCAAGACATTGAGTGTGTGCCCTGCAGAGCGAGTCGAGCCAGAGGGCAGGTTGGACAGGGAGAGGGAGTCGCAGAGGTCACGGAAGAGTACAGAGGAGTAGCAAGGAGAGTCTAAGTGTATATTGAGGTCACTGAGGATGATGAGTTGAGTGGTAGAGGCCAGGAGGGAGGAGGCCCACTCAGAGAGAAATGAGGTGATTTGACCAGGAGTCCGGTATATGGTAACCACAGTAAGAGAATGGGTAGGCGAGAGAGAAAGCCTACAGACAAGGAATTCAAAAGAGGAGTAGGTCTGAGTGGGAATGATAGAGGCAGGAATCCACACAGGAAAGATCAGGGCTACCCCCCCACCGGACCGGGAGGATCTGAGTGCTGAGATGATCTTGTAGCCATCAGGGAGGAGAGTGTCAAAGCTTGTGACAGAGCTGGCCGTGAAACATGTCTCAGTAAGACCAAGGACATCAAGGTCTAGTTCTTCAAGGAGGTGGCAGATATCAGAGGAGTGTTTGACAGCAGAGCGAGAGTTGAGAGTGGCAACAGAAAGAAGGTTGCCAGCCTTAAAGACCTTCCGGGTAGGGGTACAGATCAGAGGTACGCCTTGCAGAGGAGAAAGAGCCCTAGGAGGGGCAGAGGAGGAGGAGGTGAGAGAGGGCAAAGTAGCCAAGGGTGGAGAGGTGGGGACAGCAGGAGATGGGAGGAAATTGATGAGGCGAGGGAAGCGCCTATCAAAGAGGAGGAGATTGGCCTGAGGTCCATGGACCATGACAGTGTCATTTAGGTAGACATTAATGATGACTTTAGAGGAGTCGAAAGAAGCCAACGAAGTTCCCAGCAAGTGCCACCATTAATGGGACTGTGTTATTGCTTATTCATCTCGCAGAACATGGACATAATGCTTCATTAAAAATGTTTCAGTATTGTCGACAGAAGGTCGCCTATTTAGGCTATCTCCTGTCAAAGGAGGGAAGAAGATTGAGCGGATGAAAATCATTTCTAGCATGTGTGTCCCAAATACACAGAAAGAAGTTACAGCCTTGATAGGAATGGCTTCTTACTGTAGACAGTGCATCCCAAACTTCTCACTAGTGATAAAACCAATGTTGGCATTCACAAAGAAGAGCATTTCTTTGCCACTACCGTGGAACTTGGAACACCAGAAAGCTTTCGATCTGCTCAAGACTGCACTGTGTTCAGCACCAGTTTTGGGCATACCAAATGAATGTAATGGATGTGCTTTGGCTGTGTTAACGCAGGAACATGGGGGGAAGAATATACCGTGCAGTTATTTTTCCTCCACACTTGGTCCTGTTGCATGCGCTTTGCTGAGAGGTCTGGGAGATGTTGTTGCTGCTGCTGCATCTGTAAAACAAAGTGAGGTTATGGTTTTAGGTCACACTTTAACCGTAATGGTACCCCACTCCGTAGACGTTCTATTAAACAGATTGCAAACACAACACCTTACTTCCACACGATTAACAAAATACAAACTGATTCTATTTGCACCGCATATCCAAATTAAAAGGTGTTGTGCATTGAATCCGGCTGAATTGTTACCTCTTCCGCAAGAGATTGCTTGCAGTGATGAAATGTCACATGACTGCCTCTATACCACAGAGCAAGAAACCAAAGGCAGGATTGATCTAAATGATACACCTCTGAATGATCCACAAGGGGAGCTGTTTTGCGATGGCTCATGTTTCAAACTTCCAGATGGTACATCCACTGCTGCTTAGGTCATCAGTACACTAAGCATGATTGTGGAAACCAAGAGAATTTTGCATAACTCTGTGCAGGACGCAGAGATTATCGCACTGACTCGAGCTTGTGAACTTTCTCAAGGGCTTAGAGTAACTATATTTACAGATAGCCAGTATGCCTTTGGGGTGGTTCACAACTTTGGTAGACTACGGGCAGAAAGAGGTTTCTTGACCTCACACGGAACAAAAATCCCACATGGCACCTTGATAGTTCAGCTACTCTCAGCACTTGCGCTTCCTGCTCAACTAGCAATCATGAAGTGCGCCACACATCAGAAGGTAGTAGATGATGAAGGGAGAGGAAATGCTTTTGCTGTCAGGATAGCTAAACATACCGCAACTTGTTTTTTACTCAGAAATTTATGTCAGGAAAGAAACTATGAATATAAGTATAATAGATGAAGGGATTGCCTCTATAAAGAATATCCAAGCTGACACCACTCCAAAGGAACTTAAACACTGGGCTGAGAGTTTAGCAAGTTTGGATGAGGAAGTTTGTTGGGTGGACAACAAAAGGAAAAGATGGATGCTACCCGATGCATATGTCACTGCCATGGTCACAATGGCTCATGGTCCCGCTCACATATGTGCTAGGAAAATTTGCAAATTGTTAGAACTTGTCTGGGTAAACTTGAACATCCCAAAGACTGCTGAGCGTTTTGTTCAAAGTTGTATGGTATGCTTACAGCATAATGTGGGGAAGAGTACCAAGGGGTAGTTTTGGTCCCCCCTCTGTGCCTTTTGAGGTGATTCATTTCCCCTTCATTGAGATGGAGCGCTGCTATAACTACAAATATGTCTTGATAGTTATTTGTGCCTTTAGCAAGTGGGTCAAAGCTTTCCCTTTGAAAGATGCCACAGCAATGACAACGGTAAAAACCATGCTGAAGGAATATTGTCCTAGGTTTGGGTTGCCGAGGGTCATCTGGTCGGATAATGGTTCACATTGTATCACTGCTGTAATCTTGCAAGTATGCGCGGGATTACAGATCGATGAACGGTTCCATTCGGCTAGACACGCTCAGAGTGCTGGACTTGGAGAGCGCCATAATGGTATCTTGTAGAACAAGCTTGTGAAAGTCTGTGCCAGCAGTAATTTGAAATGGCCAGATGCCTTACCTACAGCTCTACTGTCCATGCGAATGAGCCCACAGACTAGAACGGGACTATCCCTGTATGAAATAGTCATGGGGAGGCCAGCAAACATTTGGAACCTACCAAACCCCAGAGCATTGAAAGATGTGGAGCATTTGCTTCTTACTGAATACTGTGACCAGTTAACTCAAAACTTATGAAGTGGGAGAATGGAAGACCAGGCTCCCGTCCTTCACCTCTCGCGCTTGGCCTAGAGGGTCACGGCCCAGACACCCGCCGCGAGAAGAGTTTGTCCATTTACCAGACGACCAGGTACCCTGGTACAGGAACATACGGATGTGTCCACCTGCCTGCCCAGCAGCCCGCACTGGCCATGCCGACACCTGCGGCTCGGATCAGCTAGACTAAAAACCACACGTCGTTAGAGATGCCATGACGACCTAGACAACGGGAAGCACATCTGTACAAGTATACACACTTAACATTTCCACACCAATCTACACGAAGAACATACTCAGTGCTCTGACGTAGGCGACAGGCATATTCACGGACGTGCATCTTTATTATTTTTACATAGGCTTTCAGAATGCAGAAACGCAAGATGCATCATGAACTCATCTATAACGCTTGCTCACGCTTCCCTTGAAACCCGTTACCACCATGAGAGGTATAATGGAAACACGATACTGGTCATGGAAATGTATGCTACTATAATCTAAAGCACCTATGCACCAAACAGACTATTTAAGCACCAGGCCCGAGTAGGCCTCAAACAAGAGCTCCCGTGGACATTAACAAAGCAAGAGTCAGGTTGCTGATCCTGCAGAAAGAACCCGATGGAGCAACCAGCCAAGGTCGCAATGTTGCAAGCCCACATCCAAGAACAAACCATCAAAGGCACGATGTTGCAACCTCGCACTCCGCGTACCAACGTTAAAGTCATATCTACAAATTAAACCAGACACACAGTGGAAAAGCAATATTAATTGTGCAGAATTCTGCCTCAAACACGGTCCCGCCTCACGTGACCAAGCCGAATCTGACGAGATGCCAAAACCCAGGAGAGAAAAGGCGTCTGGGTCCCTCACTACGAGACACAGGCCGAGACACTTGAAAGGCTCAATGGACACCTGCTACAGTGGGAGCAGTCAGCCTTCCACCTATGAATAAATCCTCACATTGTCTGCACGTACCCATATTGAAACATTGTTGCAAACACAGGTACACCGAGAGCTGGGAACAACGGTGGTCCCAGGCTGGGGAGCTCACGGATGCACCAATCAGAACATGGGGCTCTTATCTCAGACGTCAGTAACATTAGCCAATCCTCAGGAGCCTTCATGTAACAATTCTTATGTATCCAATTATAGGGACAACCCAGATATACCACCTGACTACACCTTGTCCACTAATATCATTCTCTATATGTGTACTATACTAACCCTACCACTCGAGCAACCAATTAAGAGTGGCGATAGGTTTTTTGTTAACTTTCTGAAGTGACGCAAGTAGCGCGTCATAATGCAGTAAAAAGGGCCTGCGAGCCCCACGATTATGTGTGTGTCAGGACGGACGCGTACGCTCCTTGACCCATCCCTGCCGTTTTGTATGAATAAACAGCAGAGTCGCCTTGCTCCTTGTGTGTGTCTCATACTCTATCTCATCTGGGATATACGGGAGGAGTTGGGGCCTCCCTGCCCGGAGGTCTGCGGACGGCCCGGCCGACCCCGGCAGAATTTCCCCCCGACAAGTTGGAGGCACTGCTGAGATCTGTTTAAGATCAACTTTTATTTTTAGTTTTTCCAGGCACTCCCGTTGCGAGGAGGCCCGGCGGCACGGCCCCCTCTGCCGTTGCCCCCTTCTGAGGACTACAGGACCATCGCGGAGCCGCGAGAAGACCGGACAGCGCAATCCGGATATTGGCCCTCGGGAGCCGGTTGAGAAGTATCCCGCCCGCGGTCGGCGAGTGTCCAGACGTGGTCCAGACGAGGGGAGGTGGCGAGCCGCTTGGAGGGTGCACGCAGTCGAGCGGCCCTGCATCGAGAGAACTTGGTGAGCATGACACGCACAACAAGCAATGCGAAATTGTGAGGGAGGGGGAGGAAGTAAATAAGGGAGGGGGGAGGTATTGTAGAGATGTGCGGCGAAGGTTTAACTGAGTGTTGCTAATGGAATGAATGATAGGAAAACGAGTGCGAGAACAGTCGGCTAACGTTACGCGAAAGAGGGGGGCGGGGCACGAAAACATCACGTGCAGCCGCTCGTAACAGTCAGCTAACGTTACGCGAAAGAGGGGGGCGGGGCACGAAAACATCACGTGCAGCCGCTCGTAAGACCCTGATGGTCTAAATTGCGACTAAGTGTGAGGGTGGGTGTGTGTGGTTTCCTACGACTTGACATTTATTGATCAATGAGTAGATGAGGTTCCCTATTGTTCGAGCAAGAAACTCGATAGGTAGATGACGTTTCCCTGTGGGCGGTAGCTAGTTACATAGTTGCCCAAAACGGAAGATAATTGGCTGGTTAAGCCCTCCTGTTAAGGGGCGTATCACACGCGAGGCGACGCAGTGTGCGCAGTCCGGTTATATTATTGATGAGATTACCTTGTTCCAGGAGAGACAGGAAGACAGCTGTAGGGTTAGCGGGGTAGATTGCAAGTGTATTTTGAACTTAAAAAACATAACAAGAATATACCAGTAGCTCGAAGAAATCGGTGACGTCACCAGTAGGGATTTAATAGGATATCGCGAGCACAAGGAATTTTGGGTTTGAGAGTGGTGGGGAAGAGAAGCATGATAAAGGAGCTGGTACGGAGATAAACTATAAACCAGTGGATCGAAAAAAGGGGAAAGGGGCGTGGCTGCGCACGGAGAACGCCGGCCACGGCAAGTGTAAACGGGGGAGGAGAACGGAGAAACAGGACGACTGTATAAGATCATCGTAAGGGGTACGCAGCCGCAGGGGGCTGCGTGCGCTTCGGCCGCAGGGGGCCGTAGGGGAAGGAATATAATATAACATTATATTTATTATCATTGCATAATTTGTCAAAAGGATTGTCGAAAGTCCCCACACTTGCGGGGCGAGGTAAGCAATACAAGGTTGTATATCGTAAACTGCTAGTAAGGGGAAGGGTAACAAGGGGAGTGAATTTATGTCATACGGGAGAGGGTCGGGAGGGTGGGGGAACACCCTCACTACCCCACTACAGCACATATGCACCACACTGCCACCACATAGGGAGAAGTTAATTAAGTACAGCATAGAGTGGACCCAGGGGACAGATAACAAAATGTTAACACCATGGCCGCCTAATGGTAGTTTCGATCCATATGCCCAACATTCACTACTGAACCATCTGCACAATACATACAAGGGGAAGAAGTTGGCAAACCATGTGGAGGTGTTTAACTTATGGAGGATGTTCCAGGGGTCTCGACCAGGACCAAATGGAATATTCACTATGGGGGAAACACCGGAAGAAAAGGAGACTAAGAAAGAAGGAACGGGTGGGGAAAAGGAGTGCGAAAGCACAAAGAATACGGGGAACGAAAGACAGGGAGGAGAAAAGATTGATAAATCAGACGACATAAAAAAGGAACCGAGCAATGGGATACCCATAACACCGGGAGTGAAAACAGAGGGAGGAGGGTTGTACCCTTTAAGAGAATTAGGAGAAATAGCAGGACAGTTAAGGGCGGCTGAAGGATACTCAAACCCGGCATACAGCCCTCCACCATATGTGGCTCATGGGAAGATACCAATGGGGGACAGGAGGATTAGAGAAGAGCAGACTGTAGAGATAGGAAACGATGAGTGGATAGCCGCACAGATATTGTTGAAATTACGAGGCTCACTAACTGGAGAAGAAAGGGAGGCGGTAAGGAGAACAAACGAGGATAGTGCCAGAGAGAGTGAAATGAGGGGAGAGGAGCTACTACGGCCGAAGGAAGAGATTTTGGAGGAAAGATTAGCAGAACTAAGGGATGAGCAGAATGAACTGATCAAACAACTTGAGCGGGAGGAAAGAGAGAGAGTGAGGAAAAGGAAAGAAGGTAAGGATGAATTGGAAAAATTAAGGGAACGAAGTGAGGAACAAAAGAGAGAAGCTGAAAGGGTAAAAGGAGCAGCAGATAGGGTATCAAGAGTAGTGCTGAGAGAGAAGAAGAAGGAAGAAGAAGAAAAGGAAAAAGAAATGGAAATATGGAGGAGGAGGATAATATCAGAGGCAACTAAGAAATATGAAGAGGGGAAGGTAATAGAGAGTATAGTAGAAAGAGAAAGGGTGAAATGGGAAAGGAAGAAAGAGGATGAAAGGATATTGGAACAGATGAGCAACGAAGTAATGGAGGAGTTGAAAAGGAAAAGGGAGGAAAATAGTAGGGAAATGGAGGAGAGGAGTGAAGGAGGAAGAGAAGAGAGGGGTTGGGAGAGTGAAAGATGGGGAGATGTATATAAAAGTAGAGAGGTAGCAACAACATCAGCACAAAGGGGGACAGTTGGTAACAACGGAAAGGGAGAAAGAGACCTAATAGACTTAAAAACAGTAACAATAAAAGGAAAAAAGGCAGAGTGGGGGGTGCCATTTATGAATGATTTTTGCAGTGAGGAGGAAGGAGGAGTGGAGAAGGATGGAAGGAAGAGTGAAAGGGAAAGCTTAGATAAACTATACCTTACTAGAACAAACATAGATTCGCCCTGGATGAGTAGAAGATGGGAGGAGCTGGAGAGAAGTAAGGAGGAAGTGAAAAGAATAGGGGAAACACAAACCAATGAAACCACGCCACCCACATCACCATCGCACCCTCCCACGTCACGCCCTACATGTTCAACTACCGCGCGCTCTCTGCACAGAATAAAGCTCGCGCCCTTCATGAATGAACTTACACCTTATGCATGTCGGCTTAGGGACCTCCCTAGTCGCAGGCAAGACAGACAAATAAACATACCCATATTGAACACAGGAAATGATGAGAAAAGGGGAAAGGAAGAAGAGGGAGGTAGGAGCAGAGGTAGTAAGGAAGAATTTGAATAGTACAAGAAATGGGGGAAGAGGAGGGGTGTGAAGACTCAACATTATGGAGCGTAAAGGGTGACACAAGACAGAATTTAATGCCACTGCTGGAGAGAGGAGGGGTTAGACCACAGTATGTACCTTGGAAACATACGGATAAGGAAAATATAAAATGTAGGCTCCCATCACTAAGTGGAGGTGCGGGTAAGTGGATATATGAAATGGAAAAACACACCGCAGGACAGAAACTAGCAGTAGGAGATGTGAAGGGCCTGTTAATATCAATATTAGGGGATAGAGCGGATGAGATTTGGAAAAGAGCGGGATTCCATGGGGTAACAATAACGAACACATCGCATGATGGGGCACCATTTGCAAACTGCAGACATGCGCTATGGCAGGCACTGAGAGTGCAGTACCCAGACACATCAGACATAGGAGCCATTACTTCCCGTAAAATGGGTGAAAATGAGGATCCTGTTGATTATATCCAGGATGTTCAAGAGAAGTGGCGCATGGAAACTAGAGAACAATGGGACAAAACACCAGCCATATTTTATCATATACTAGTACAAGGGCTCCCAGAAGGAGTTCAAAAACAACTAAAGAAAGTAGTGGGGATGGAAGCAAAACCATGGCCAGAAATACAACTGACTATAGTACATCACTGCAGAACATGGCAATGAAAAATGAAACAAAAGGAAGAGGATAGGAAAACAGAAGAGGCCAAATTAGTACAGAAAAAACTTACTAAATACACAATGGAAGGGGCACTAATAACTACGCCCACACCAATGGCCCAAAGCCCAACGCAAGTAGTGGCTGCACAAGATCCCGCACAAATAACGCCTCCACAAGGTGTAATACAGCAAGTGCCGCCTCTGCAATTACACGCACCAAACATGGGAGGAGGGTACCCAATGCAAGGAACTGGGTATTATAGTTATTCCAGAGGGAGAGGAGGGTTTATGAGGGGGAGAGGATATGGATATAATACCCAACAACAGGCTGGGGGACTAAGAAATAACTACCCCACAGGGCAACCCGTATACCAGGACAACACAGGGAGCTTCCCATGGCAAAACAGGGAACCACCTGTGTGTTGGAGCTGCGGACTATTGGGACACATGTCACGTACATGTAGGGTCAGGCCAGGAACACCAGCATGGAATGAACAAGCACAACCCAGGACATTACAAGAACAGCAGGGCATACAACAACAGCAGACGTCACAAAAGGGGAGTGACCCACAACAACAAACAACACAACAGCCACAAACCTATTCACTGCCACAACAACAAATAACACAGTACCTGCCACCGCCACAACAACAAGTAGCGTTAATACAACCACCACCCCAAAATGAACGAACACAATTGGGTGGGGTGACGGTGTTGGGACACAACCCTTACACAGGGAATGGCCAATCATTGTACCCCCAATAGGCCAGCCCACAGACGGCCTTGGTGTGTCCCATCCTGTCAGTAACACCTAATAGTGCGGAGGAACCACGCATAGAGGTAACGATAGGTGACAAAAAATTATCATTTCTTGTTGACACCGGGGCAACCCGGTCTTGCATAAGGGAAGGTAAATTTAAGATGTCAGGCGAAGCCATGAACACCCAAGGATTTTCTGGGGCTAAAGGGTTGGTTCCATTTACTGATAATGTTCCCTTATCTATTGGAGATTATGATCTGTCAGTTCCACTCTTGTATTATAGTGCCTCACCAGTAAATATACTGGGGAGGGACATAATGAACAGGTTGAACATGACGATCTCCTTTACAGAGGATGGCATAATTTGCTCTACTCCAGGGATTAACATGCTCGCAGCACGACAGATTTTGCAAGCATACTGTGGACAGACAGCGATTAGGGCGGAGCCAGTAGATGGCGAGATATTCCAATATGGCACTGACATGGCATTTGCATGGATGCCAGGGATAGAAGGGAAAATATGGAGGAGACCAGCAGCCTATCTATTCCGACCAGAAACACCAGTTGATGAACTAGAAGGGAAGGTGTTTGTAGTGGACATTGAGAGCATTATTGCAACAGCTGATTATGTTGCTGTGCACGCCCAAGATAAAGAAGGGAGAGCATGGAGGGCGGTGATAGCACTAGCAGAGGGATGTAGGCTGACCCAGGTGTCAGATGAAGAGCTGTTCTCAGAAGAAAAGGAAGAAAATGAAATGGTGTTCATGATGAGTGTAGAAATATGGCTAAGAGTGGCTCACAAACAAGTAGCACAGAAAATTGCAATGGCACTTGAGGCACCCGCAGGCACCCCAGTCCCATTTTTTAAGGAGGATATGTCAAAGGTGCCCAAATCATTATGGACTATAAGCCCTTATGACGTGGGATGCATAAAAAGCATAGGGGGTGTAAGGATAAAATTGAAAAAAGGTGCCATACTACCAAGAGTTAAACAGTACCCATTGTCAAAAGAGGCAGATGAGGGCATATATGAAACCATAACGGCCCTTATAAACAATGGCATATTGGTCCCCTCAGAATCACCATGTAACACAGCTGTGTACCCGGTGCGCAAGGCTAAAGGGGGGTCTTGGCGCTTCATACAGGACCTCAGACCCTTGAACAACATAGTAGAAGCAGAGTATCCAGTAACAGCAAACCCGGCCACAATATTGTGTGGCATTCCAGCAGAAGCATCACGATTTACAGTGATTGACCTTAAAAATGCTTTTTTCTCAATACCATTACACCCAGACTCACAAGATTTGACAAGCTTCACTTACCGAAATACAAAGTGGAAACATACCAGATTACCACAGGGGTATTGTGAATCACCCTCAATTTTCAATAGAGTAATACAGATGGATTTGGGTAACGTTGAGGTGGAAAGCACAGTGTTACAGTATGTGGATGACATAATAATTTGCAGCACAAACGAAAGTAAATGTAGAGAGGACTCCTTAAAAATGTTGACGATACTGGCAGAAAAGGGGTACAAGGTAGACATGGAAAAGATACAATACTGTCAGGAACAGGTACTTTACATTGGTCAACTGATATCCCAACATGGAAGAAGGATTGCACCACAAAGAGCACAGGCCATCTCAAGCACTCCCGTGCCACAGACTGTGAGAGAACTGCAGCAATTTCTGGGGCTGTGCAACTACTGTAGAGCATGGGTATTTGATTACAGCTCATACATAGGACCCCTGCTTGAGGGTTTGAAGGAAGCAAATAAAGGGGAGAAAAAGTTGGGATGGACTATGGAAATGAGGGAGGCATTTGACGAATTAAAAGACGCGATATCAACTGCTCCAGTACTTGCATCGCCAGACTATGAGCGGTGCTTCTTTATATTTTCACATTGCGACTCAGCAGTGATGAAAGCAGTATTGGCCCAAAAAACTAGCATGGGCTATAAACCAGTAGCATTTTACAGCGGTCACTTAGACCCTATAATGTTAGGCCACTTCTATTGTGAACAAGGTCTTGCTGCAGCTGCTTTTGCAGTAGAAAAAGCATCAGCAATAACTATGGGGTGTCCAACTACACTATTTGTGGAACATGCACTATTTGCGATATTGAATAAACCTAAGTCCACATTAACGACACAGAGGGCATCAGGTTATGAGATTATTTTGTCTAAAGCTGAACTGGCAATTGTTAGATGTAGCACGGTTAACCCTGTAAGGTTCCTAGCAGAAGTAATTGAAGAGGGAGATTACGCCCACGACTGCACCCAAGTAACTGAAATATACTCATGTACTAGGAAAGTTGAAGAAAACGCACTAGAGGGAGGTGAGCTTTTGTTTATTGATGGGTCATCAACTATTGATCAAGGAGATGGGATACGAAGGACTGGGGCAGCAGTAGTAAAAATGATGGAGGCGCCGGTGTGCGTGGCTATGAAGTGTGTACAATTACCACAGCACTACTCTGCTCAAGCGGCGGAACTCGTTGCACTAATATTGGCATTAAAGGAAAGTTTTAATAAAAGAGTAACTATATATTCCGACAGTGCATATGTTACATCCATTGTCCACTCAGGGCTATCAAAATGGAGAAGGAGAGGGTTTAGGAGAGCTGATGGCACTCCAGGACTACATGCCCTCTTGTTGGCTGAACTAATTGAAGTAATAAACGACCCCCAAGAACTAGCCCTAGTAAAATGCACCGCACACACCAATGGAGAAGACTACGTTTCAAAAGGAAATGCAGCAGCAGACGCACATGCGAAATATGCTGCATATTTTGGTGAGATATGGAACCCCACAGACTCACAGAGAGGGAGAGGGAGGGGAATAGCGAGGGAGATGTTAATAAGAGAAGGGTACACCCATCTCCCAGCCACATAGATTATGGAGCTACAAGCGGCTGCACCAATGGCCGAAAAAGAAGTATGGGTGAAAAGAGGATGCACAATGTCACCAACCGACGCACTATGGCGCCAGGGTAGCACTGGGAAAGTTGTAATACCGTTGGCACTGTTAAATACCGCCTTGAGCCAATTACATCACCCTGCCCATACAGGCAAGGAAATAATTGCAGCACGAATTAGAGAAGATTGGTTTTGTCCCGAGTTAACCTCCCATGTGTCAAATTTTATCAGCAATTGCCTCACATGTCAACAGTTTACGGCCGGTCATACTCTAAAAGTGATAAGAGGTACAATACCCCGGCCAGAAGGACCTTTTCGGCACCTTCACATTGACTATGTTGATATGATCAACATCTGTCAAGGCAATAGGTATATGATTGTAGTAGTATGTCCATTTTCTAGGTGGATTGAAGCAGGGCCCTGTTCACACCCTGATGCGTTTAGAGCAGCCAAATTCATAGTAAGGGAGGTCTTCCCCAGGTGGGGAGTGTGCGAGGTGTTAAGATCAGACAACGGCCCCCATTTCGCAAATGAAATGTTCCAGCATATTACATCCCTGCTGAACATTAAACACAAATTTGCATGTGCATACCACCCACAGGCTAATGGTGTATGTGAACGCCTGAATGGCCTGTTGAAGGAGGCAATTGCTAAAATACAACAAACAACAAAGAAAAGTTGGTTGTATTGCCTTCCGTTAGCATTGTTTGAACTTAGAAACAGGCCAGGGTCCGACCACCACCTCACCCCTCACGAAGTGGTTACTGGACGTCAAATGCGCCTTCCCCTAACACCAACGTCAAGAGCATTCACCGATAACGAAAGTTCAGCGAATGTGTTAGGAGATGAAATGTATCAATATGTGTCTTCTTTGATTACTAGTGTCGTGTTTGTGTCTCAACAGCTCGAGCGCACACGGGGCGGGTCTACCAGCAATCAAGAAAAAGACGAAAGTACGGAATTGGGAAAGGAGAACTCGTGCAAACTTGCCAAAGGTGACCACGTACTACTTCGTAATTTCAATAGAAGGTGGCACGAGAAGAGGTTCACTGGCCCCCATCTGGTAGAGGACGTATCAACAAGAGCAGTAAAACTAAAGGATAAGCGTGCCTGGAACCACCTACATGACGTAAAGATCTACAAACTGCAGACCCGCCCCAGCGCCAACGACAGGTCCATTGGAAGAACAGCAACAACATCGCTGACAGCGGAAGAAAGTTCCACCACAGACAACGACCCAATTGTTCCCTCGGAGACAATAACTGACGAAGAAGGGGGTGACCCCCATACTGCCCACCCCATGATCACTCGCTCAAAGAGTAAAAATACTTCCGCCATCTGAGCGCAAACCCCCCCATTGACTGCTAAGTACAGTTGTAACTAAAATTGAAGGACATTGCTTGCACCAATACACATGTAAACACGTGAATGTTCTCTTTTTCTCTCGCACATACAGGAACTGCGTAATATTGTATTGTTAAGAAAAGCTAATTAACAAGTTCAGTGTGCAGGTGTAGATGGTGCTGCCAGACGATAACTACCCAGAAGAATTGTCACACCAATTTGTATACGAAATAAAGAGGCCAACATACTTAAAAAGGAGAAGGGTACGTGTATACTACACAGCCTTCCTCCTGGCCATAGAATATTACATGCCCCACCTCCGCCCATACTTGCCGGTCCTAAGAGACCCATCACTTAGAGTAGCGTGGGAGCAGCTCTTCGCCTGGGCACTGAATGACTACTTGATAGGGAGAGCTTAAAGGAAACAAAACTAACATTTAATAACGAGCACTTTTGAGAATTTTTAGGCGGGCAACTGTAACGTCGCAAGAATAAGCTGCCAGGACCGCAGCAAGGTAAGAGCAAAATGCCGGTGAAATTAGCATATGTAATAAAAATAATAGAGATTTTTATGATCACCGGGTTCTTGGCTGCCTCTGTCTGGCAGTACAGCTATGCTATTGATTTTATTGCTGCACCCAAACTTAATATACCCCCGTCCCCTGCTGCAACAGGTGTTACGTCAGGTGGTAATCGTAATTTTGCACCCAAGCAAAATAGAGTTAAACGCAGCACGTACTCAGACAATAAAGGTATTGATAATTATGTACAAGATTCAGCACACGTCACAAACAACATATGGTACCAACACATGACCCGCATTGGTAAGCAGACAACTGAGGATAGCTGTTACGTTTGCTCATTAATACCATACGCCATGAGCGCTTCACGAACATTTGTTGCCACA
Organism: Ambystoma mexicanum; assembly: GCF_040938575.1. Lineage (NCBI taxonomy): Eukaryota > Metazoa > Chordata > Amphibia > Caudata > Ambystomatidae > Ambystoma > Ambystoma mexicanum. The sequence goes on from NC_090936.1 coordinate 835,830,335, forward strand.
GAAATAGATGAAAAAACAGCACAGTGCATAATATATTTGGCCCTGTTCCAAACGAAAGGAAGATTTCAAGGAACAGTAGTGCACATGACATGGAAAACACGAGACTCATACCCATATGAAAACAACTTCCTCAAGACCTATCTGAGTTATCACAAGACCAGTTTACATGCTGAAGCATTCAGGTACATAACAAGTGGCCCTGCAAAAGGAGAAACAAAGAAGGTAACACTGCAGTATCTACCATGTGATTGGTACGCAACTGAAGTTCCGGGTAAACAAGGATGCTGGGAGAGGCCGCTACTGACGATAACAGGAAAGGTGTTCCTGGGCAACAGCTGGGAGATAGGTGTGATTGGCAGCAACATGGTAACAAAAGAAACTATCTCAACTATCGAGACACACAATCATCGATGTTGGACGACGTGGATCAAGTATGTACCAATGCTCACGTGGGTAGAAGAAGATGAAGACCCGATAACTATACTACCATTGACTGCGCCTAAAGTATGCTACCAGCATAAAGGAGAGGTGGACGTAGGATATAACACCAATTGTGCAAGCGTGATGGAGTTGCCTGAGGGGGGAGCGGGAACAGCAGTAATAATGGACCATTATTGGGCCTGTGGGGAAAAGGCATATCATACACTGCCTCCCCTGTGGAATGGTGTGTGCACAATGGTACACGTCAATGTACCATCACTAGTGGTACCTAAGAAGCATGTCGATGTGGCGAAATTTCCTAAAATGGATAAAGGGGATAAGAGAAGAAAGAGATCCGCACCACTTCAGAAGGAGCAAGGAAACAGGACCAACAGCAATGATAGTGTCCTAAACAGGAGAAAAAGACAAGGAGAGCCATTGACAGGAAATTACCTGTGGGGAAGGTCGGAAACGGAACTAACATCAATACCGCCAGAACACAGACTATTCAGCAGAGCAGCAATGTTCTTCTCCTCAATAATACATCCGGGACTGCAGGCATACGCAAACGCAAAATGGCTCCAAATAACAAGGTGGGAACTAATGATGACCATCAATTCAACAGTAAATGGGTTCAACGCAATTAAAGAGGAGCTGCGAGCTGTAAGGATGGTAGCACTCCAGAACAGATATGTATTGGACCTTCTCACAGCAATGGAAGGAGGAGTTTGTGCAAAAATAGGACAATCTTGCTGCACGTTCATACCTGCCAACGATGCTGACAATGGTACACTGACAGAAGCAGTTTCACAATTGGCCCAGATGCACTCCAAAATGATGGACGAAAGTAACGGTGTAAACAAGGATAAGAGCTGGTTTTCACTATTATGGTCATGGATGCCATCTTGGCTGTCAGATGGACTGAAAATAATAGTGGGATGTGCTATTTTGGCTGGAGCTACCCTGATCATAATTAGATTTTGGAAGGCCCGGAAAGCACGCACGACTGACGAGTTGCTGGAAATGGTGGGAATGCACCCCTTAATGCCAGCAGATGACGGCCAGCATACAGGTGTGATAATACAAGAAAGGGAGAAGTTGCGCACCCAAATCATCACCAATCATCTAGACCCACCATCAGTGAAGATTGAGAACCCAAGGAACCCCAGGAGCTACATAGGAAGATGGGTATACTGTACTCCTGGAGGAACATGTGAATACATGTATTGGTCATTTGAAGATCATGTAAACCATTATGGACATCTCGGAGGGATAACTAAGATATGGAGGGTAAGAGGAGATAACGAGAAGGATATGTTTGTGGTCGACAAGTCGACCAGAGGGGGGACTGAAGTGGGAGAATGGAAGACCAGGCTCCCGTCCTTCACCTCTCGCGCTTGGCCTAGAGGGTCACGGCCCAGACACCCGCCGCGAGAAGAGTTTGTCCATTTACCAGACGACCAGGTACCCTGGTACAGGAACATACGGATGTGTCCACCTGCCTGCCCAGCAGCCCGCACTGGCCATGCCGACACCTGCGGCTCGGATCAGCTAGACTAAAAACCACACGTCGTTAGAGATGCCATGACGACCTAGACAACGGGAAGCACATCTGTACAAGTATACACACTTAACATTTCCACACCAATCTACACGAAGAACATACTCAGTGCTCTGACGTAGGCGACAGGCATATTCACGGACGTGCATCTTTATTATTTTTACATAGGCTTTCAGAATGCAGAAACGCAAGATGCATCATGAACTCATCTATAACGCTTGCTCACGCTTCCCTTGAAACCCGTTACCACCATGAGAGGTATAATGGAAACACGATACTGGTCATGGAAATGTATGCTACTATAATCTAAAGCACCTATGCACCAAACAGACTATTTAAGCACCAGGCCCGAGTAGGCCTCAAACAAGAGCTCCCGTGGACATTAACAAAGCAAGAGTCAGGTTGCTGATCCTGCAGAAAGAACCCGATGGAGCAACCAGCCAAGGTCGCAATGTTGCAAGCCCACATCCAAGAACAAACCATCAAAGGCACGATGTTGCAACCTCGCACTCCGCGTACCAACGTTAAAGTCATATCTACAAATTAAACCAGACACACAGTGGAAAAGCAATATTAATTGTGCAGAATTCTGCCTCAAACACGGTCCCGCCTCACGTGACCAAGCCGAATCTGACGAGATGCCAAAACCCAGGAGAGAAAAGGCGTCTGGGTCCCTCACTACGAGACACAGGCCGAGACACTTGAAAGGCTCAATGGACACCTGCTACAGTGGGAGCGGTCAGCCTTCCACCTATGAATAAATCCTCACATTGTCTGCACGTACCCATATTGAAACATTGTTGCAAACACAGGTACACCGAGAGCTGGGAACAACGGTGGTCCCAGGCTGGGGAGCTCACGGATGCACCAATCAGAACATGGGGCTCTTATCTCAGACGTCAGTAACATTAGCCAATCCTCAGGAGCCTTCATGTAACAATTCTTATGTATCCAATTATAGGGACAACCCAGATATACCACCTGACTACACCTTGTCCACTAATATCATTCTCTATATGTGTACTATACTAACCCTACCACTCGAGCAACCAATTAAGAGTGGCGATAGGTTTTTTGTTAACTTTCTGAAGTGACGCAAGTAGCGCGTCATAATGCAGTAAAAAGGGCCTGCGAGCCCCACGATTATGTGTGTGTCAGGACGGACGCGTACGCTCCTTGACCCATCCCTGCCGTTTTGTATGAATAAACAGCAGAGTCGCCTTGCTCCTTGTGTGTGTCTCATACTCTATCTCATCTGGGATATACGGGAGGAGTTGGGGCCTCCCTGCCCGGAGGTCTGCGGACGGCCCGGCCGACCCCGGCAGAATTTCCCCCCGACACTTATATTTGATTTATCAACAGGTGCGAGAAGCCCTCCGAATTAAATACGAGGGGCTGGTCACAGAATCCGACCTGGGGACTGGGTGCTGACAAAGTCATTTAAAAGAGCATCCAGTCTTGCACCGCGCTGGAGAGGACTATTCCAGGTCTCGTTGGCCACACAGACTGCTCTATGAGTAGCAGGCAGGAGACACTGGATCCATGCGACACACATCAAGAGAATACCTTTTCCTTTGCCACTCGATGAAGAAGAAAAGAAGGAAATCACTTGTTCTGTTTCCGGTGATCAATCTGTCTTGAACAACATTAAGGGTGTTTCAGAGATCCTTCGTGAGCCCGTGGGGCCTGGTGAGACTGCTGTTTTTTCTTCGAATTCTTCTTCAGATCTTTCTGCACCCTTTAGCAATCTTGCCTCTGTTTCACCACTTCCATCAGGAAGCAACAACACTCTGTTTGCAGATCACACCGTACCTGGAGTCTTAAGGTACAATATGTGTCCACGGCACTAGACTTACAGCACAGCACGTCTGTGCCCACGGGAAATGACTGTTGAGCTAGTGTTTTGCCACTCTCTCTCTGAAACATAAGTAAGTGGCTTGGACCGGCAAAGCTATCTTCAATCAAGATATATCACATGGTCAGGAGATCACTAATGAACAAACTTAAGGAGTCTGTCACAGAAACCTTCCGGAACTAACTTTTGAGGAACAATGCCCGTCGCTACTCCTACTCATACGGAGCAACTGATCGATTGTGTGGCTAACAAAGACATTGGACGCAAAAATTCATGGTCCTTGATGACTTATTGTTTTCTATTGAATTTTTTAATTGGTCTAACTACAATCAGCACGTTAGGGTTTTGGTATATTGATGGGGTGCGTCCACTTGAAAATTTGATACCCACTGAGACTGTACCCACTACGTCTTCTCCTTTCATGCATCTGCACACTCTATCTCCTAGGGATTCCCAATACAGACAGAGTTATCACAACAATACACTTTTGTTAATTATGAATGCGACCCATGAAATTTTGAATCAAACTAATTGCTGAATATGTTTGCATTTGCCACAACACAGGGAAAAATGGTTGGGCTGGTATATTCTTCCTTTGCCTTTAACTATTGTGTGCTACGCCTCTCTAAGGGCACTATTCTTTGGTCGTTGGAATGATAGCATCTCAGGGAATTTTGATGGGACTAATTTGAATGAGTTTGAAAGGCGAGTCCTGACGCCTCTGGGATGTTATCTTTTTGCAAATAGGAGAAAGCTTAACGTTGCTTCTATTAGGCCTTCTGATAGACTTTCTAGAACTTTCCAATCATTAATCTCTTTCAAGATGACTCCCGTAGGCAACCGGGATGCCACGCCTCCTTCCTACACTATTAATCACAGCCCCAACTCTGTTTCCTTCTGCATACATAGGAATGGTTCTCAGTCAATGGATACTTTTGAGGGTTGTACCAATATTGCGAATTTGACTAGTGATGACAGATCTTTGGATGTAGGTGGTCCCATGTATTTTGTATGCAGTAATGAAGTTTATCCTTGGCTATCTAGAGATTGGCAGGGTAATTGTTATTTGGGTATCTCGCTACCTGGGTTATTTGTAGCTAGCACTCCTTAGTTCTCTAGAGCTTGTACAAGGTGGGACGAGAATGGTGATACTCCTTCACAGGTCATGGGTGATGTAGCGAAATCCTTTGTGGCATTATGGGGACATATCATGAATTCGAAGCATATTAGGAGATTTGCAAGAGTATTGGAGAAAGCCATCAACCGAACCACTGATATATTCTACAATATGACGTTAGAACAGAAAGCAATTAGACTAGTAGCTCTACAGAACTGGATGGTGTTGGACGTCATCCTGGCTGAGCGTGGTGGAGTTTGCAAATTAGTGGGATCTGCTTGTTGCATTTTCGTACCTGATTTCCCCCCTTCATATTCAAGGCAATACAAAATCTGCACGTTCTTAGTACAGAAGTACATGTTCCCGAGGGAAATTGTTTGATGTTAAGGGGATGTTGTGCACAAACTGTAGGAATATTAGGACAGAAAATACATGCACCTGAGAAGATGACTAGAGTTTTTCTGATGGAGGATATTACTGTTAAGGATCTAATGGCGATCGATATATCAGATGAATGTGATTCAGGATGTATGGACATTGAAACGTGGAGTTGCGAGTAAAGCGAATATTTTTTAGTAAAGCTCTTCGCTTAGGCCAAAAGGAGGGTTTGCTAAACCATAATCATATAGTGCCTCCTTATATTTAATATTGGCCTAAGCCCCTTCGCTTTACACGGAAAACCGTGTTGCAAAGTTTCGATTTTTGGGTTTAATTTCACTGACATTTTAAGATTTGTCCACCATTTTGATTTTCACTTATGTACCATATTCTAAAATGGTGGTCTGTATTTTCGTCCTGCAGTCGAGCTGACTGACCGTTGAGTTCTGTTAATGTTTAGGTTGTCTGCGAGCTGACTGTTTAAGCAAAGCAAAGAAACCTTGTGTTTCATATGAACTGCTATTCGAATGTTGAATGTAAAGTTTTTTGCGACAAAATTCAGAGAGTGATTCTTTTACTAATATAATGAATCTAAGGTCTGTTCTACAAAGAAGGAAAAAGTGATATTTCCACAACCATTCACTTATTATCAATGTTTATGACAAATTGTCTTCACTATGATTTCTAGAAAACAAATATTTGTTTATTCATCAATGTTATTCAGTTTGTAGTTCTACGGTTTCCCGTATTTACATAAATCAAATTATATCAACAAATACATTGTACAAAATACAGTATTGTACACATATGTAACCATCCGTGTTATTTTTCACAGTTTATGGTACATAACACTCAACGTGTTTCGGGAAAAAATCCCTTCATCAGGAGTGGGTATTAGGATTTCTCAAAGTATATTAGTGTTCTTAGAATTTCTCAAACTCTAATAGTCCAGATGTGGTTGTTCTGCGCTGTGGTGCTTTGCCTTTGGGCTATGTCAATGCCCCTACTTTGTTAAAAGATCTAGAAAACTTGGTTCAGGCAGTAATGAAACTACTTCCAAATGCCAAGGTAATTTTTTCTGGTTTGGTACCTAGGGCAATATGGCACAATAGTTCTGTTTTTTTGTCCTCAGCAAAATATTGCTAGGTGTATAATCAACCAAGGCATGTTTGCTTTCATGCTTAGAGCTGGCATGTTCTTTTGCAAGAATGACAAAATTGATTCTGGTAATGTTGATTACTTTAAAGAAGATGGCATGCCTTCATCTTTTTTGGGAAATGCCATGCTGTTTTGGAACATAAGGGTTTTTTTGGAGAAGCTAATGTGAAGATTTTTGGAGGAAAATAAGGAAAATAAAAAAATACAAAATAAAAGGTGTTTCTGAAGCATCTGCAAATCCCCCCTCCCCCCAAAAGGCTCTTCTCAGAGCCAACCTCAAAGGGGAATTGGGACACATTATTTAAATTTTAATTCCCCTTGCTCCGATTTTTCGATTTGTCCGCGTACACTGTGGTTGTCCGCAGACAGCGTGTATAACATACAGTATTTATGAGGTTGAGAGGCATGCAAATGAGACTTATCAAAGCAAGGGATTGGCCAATAGGTTTTACTGGGTGTGATATGTGAGCAGAGACTTTGTCAGAAAGTCTTTTTCCTGAGAGGAGAGCAGATAGCTATGGCTGTGTGTTTCAGAAAGCAGATTGTCTGGATTTTGGGAGATTCGTTGATAAATTGGTTGGAGGTGCATGCAGATCGCTGTGGAGTGGCTGCACATCTTGGATTCTCTCATGTGGAAGTGCACTGGTATGGAGTGTGTGGAATGAAGTGGGTGGATTTGGTACCTCTCTGTGCTTCTTTGGTGACACAGCATCATCCAGACATTATTATTTTTCACTGTGGGGGAACAGTTTAGGACATGTGTCTGGAATCTCTTTGCAATTTGCAATGCAAGAAGGACTTGGGAAAGTCATGGACATGTATCCAAACTCCCAAGTAATTTTTTCCCGTATTGCGCAGAGACAAATGTGGCTGCATTCTTTTTCATTTGGTCCACAAATGGAGAAAGGAAGGCACAATGTTAACAAGGCTGTTTGTGCCTTTTTGAGAGATGTTGGTATGTCCTCTTTTCAAAATGAAAACATTATGTGTTGTAGCACACACATTTTTCGCAGAGATGGAGTACATCTTACTTATGCCGGCAATCACATTTTTCTGCGAAATATACAAAATGCATTCAGACCTTTTTTGGAATTAGACCAATCCATTTTGCAGTAGGTATTGACCATTTGAAGTTTTCGTAACACAAAAAAACACCAGAAAAAGGCTCTTTTCAGAGCCACCACTTCCTCCCTACAATGGTTGTGGCAGGGCAGTACTGCACAGATTTTAGATGTCCATGGACTTCTAAAAAATGCACAGGGCCCTGCATTATTTATTTGTCACTTCTGTTTTTAAACTGTGAAAGGCGGCTCTGAAAAGAACCTTTGTTTTTTTTTTGTTTTTGTTGTTTTAAATCTTTTGTTTTTTTTTAAATATGACACACAAGGAAAAGAGGGGAAAGGAGGGTAAGGAAGGGACATCAACCATGGCGATAAGAAAGGGCAGGTGGACAGGGGAAGATGTAAGGTGGGCCTTATTCAGGTATGTCGCAGTACTTCTCATGCTCCGTGACCGCAGTCTCGAAAGAAGTCCAAAGTTTCTCCCATCTGCAGAGTACTGTGTCACAATACATGCACAATTTTGTGACCCTCGAAAGGTAAGGGTCAACAGCATCATGAATGGCCTGTGAGGCAGCTGGAGGGATGCACTGTCCCACAGGAGTGACTTTTGTGGTGACAGGAGTGGAAACGGACGATGCTGCAGAGGAACTCAACCTACTACGTTTATCGCAAGGTACAACCTTACGAATAGCCCCACCGTGGAATGACTTCAGGTGTCGCTTCACTGATGTAGTGCCAAAGCTATACGAACCAGGCATGCCATGACTCAGCACCATGTGGCACTGAGTGCAGATCACGTTGTTCGCTCGAGCTTTTGACTTTCTATCAAAAGTGGTAAATAACCGCCACACCCAAGACTCACAGTGAGTGCTAGTAGTAGGGACTTCCACTACCTCATCCTCTTCATCCTCTTCATCCGACTCCTCTGCATCCTCATGCCTGTTCCCCTCTGCAGGCCCTTGGGGACGTGGTGGTAGTGGAGGGGGTGTGTCATGATTCCTGCCCCTCATGTCCCCAGCCCTCCAAGATGTCAGGCTGTAGCCAGGCCACAGTCACCTACATGGCCCTCAAGGGCCTCTCCATCCCTCCAAAGACCCACTTGGAGTCAGACATGGCGCTTGTAGCACCAAACTCACTCACTCCCATAGGAGAACATTGGGGATTGGACTTGTAGTGCATTGATGGGGAAAAGATGGATGCCCCCACATATTTCAGTTCCCAGAACTGCATGTGCAGTGTAGTCTTTTGGGTGTGGTTCAGCCTAGAGACACCTGGGATACCCAGAGACTATTTAAGCCACGCCCAGGCTGAGAAACATGCTTTGTGTTTTTGCACCTGCAGCGTGACACTCACCATGTTCGGATCGGTCTCCAGTAGGCCTGCATCTTTCTTCTGCGCTCAGCTCCTGCAAGAACAAGAACACCGTTAGGAACAGCCTTACTTTGCGGCACTTCTGCCCATCATTCATCGCTCCTTCTGTTCTGCGGGCATCTTCGGCCGTGTCGTTCCCATCCCGGCACGCCGCTTCCTAAGGAAAAGGGAAAAGAACAGAAAAAAAGCATTAGTAAGCATTCAGCAAATCTTCGCTTATTTTTAAACGCTTACCTGAATCCCAGCCGCTCTGGGGGAACTCTGTTTCCAGAACTTCTCATCCATCTGCAAGAGGGAAAAGACACTCCAGGTTAGCGTAGAAACATCTAGAGGCGCTGCATACCACGCTTACTCACCGCATTTCTTCTTCATAACAGGCATCCACGCTGAAAACGTCGCGGCACCTAAAAGACACAGAAAAATAACTCAGTTCAATACAAATACGAAAGGGTTGCATCGCGCGCTCACTCACCTTCAGCGCTACTCATCTCAGCAGCATGTCACCATCCCCGGATGCCGGCCATCATCTAAGGAAGCAAAGGAACAAAGTGAGAGAACTGTTCAAAAGACTCATTATACTTACCTGTCAGACTCTTTCTAATGAAGTAACTAGTCAGCACGAGCCTGCATTAATCAACGCGCCCCTGCGCTGAAAGGAGGATGGAGAGCGCACTTTCCAAGAAAACAAGGTGAGCTGTGGATCAAAGGGAAGGGTTGGACCCCGGGGAAGAAGCGGTTCAAGCACACAGAGACAATAGGAAGTTAAACTCTACCAATCCTGTGTTTCAGGCCCAACTCCAATCGAGTAGACTCCAGGAAAGGGTTCGAGGTCATAAGAGGTCAGAACAGGCTGAGTGACGCCTCTGTGGATACCAGGTGAGTGTTACAGAACACAAAGCCTCACATCAAAATCCACCTGGGTGTCATGGAAACGTCAGAAACTGACCAGTTAGCCCACATGTCGGAGCAGCTACGTTCCGAACTACATGCAGCCAGGCAGGAGACCAACACCCTGAGGAGAGAGCAGATAGTAGCCAAAGATCGCACTGATGATTTAAGCTGGCAACTTCTCCAGTCACTAGCAGGGCATGCACCATTGCCAGGAAGCGGGCCCTCGATGCCAGCACCATCAGCCAATCCCGTTCAGATAACCCTTCCTGGGGCAGTTCCCTTGGTCCCGCCCGAACGATTTACGGGGGATCCCAAGATGTTTGCAATGTTCATGAACCAATGCCGCCTGCACTTCCTTTGTAGACCAGGGGCCTTTCCGAATGACCAATCACGGGTCGCTTCTGTGCTATCCTACCTGAGTGGTAGCGCCGCGGACTGGTCTGTACATTTTGGTGCACAAGACAATCCTTTGCTGCATGACTTCCTGGGATTTCAGCAGGAGATGGAAAAGCTGTTCGCCCGTCGTACTCATGGGCAGGCATTAGACAACGAACTTCTGTCCCTACGCCAAGGGAACAAGACCTATTAACATACATAGCCACGTTCAATAGATGCGAAGTTGAAGCAGAATGGCCAGTGGAGAAGAGAACTGCGTTATTTCATTGAGGGTTGCGGGGGGAGCTCAAGGATGTTCTCGCATAAGTAGTGAACCCCCCAAAAGACTGCTCAGAATTCATCAACCTTGTTGTTCAACTGGATCATAGGTTGCAGGACCGAATAGCAGATCGAACCAGACAGGACCCTCGCCCTATGTATGTGCGTTCAAAGGACAATATTGCCCGCACAACGGAAGGTTCAGCAGAACCAATGCAAATCGGGGGGGTCCGATTCCCCTTGACTAAAGCAGAAAGGGATAAAAGGAGATAGCAGCAGTTATGTCTGTACTGTGGAAGGTCAGGTCATTTCCTTAAAGAGTGCCGTATGAAGCCACTGAGGAGGACGGTAGGGGCCATGGACAAGGAAGATACCATCAAGGAATCGGAAAACTCCCCAGCCCGGCAAGTGTAGGGGTCCATTTGTCGAGTGAAAAAAGTGAACTGCAGACCTCCCATTTTGCACTATCTGTGGTCTTGATCAATCACCAACATCCATCTCGGATGCATGCAGTAAGAGCGTACATTTACAGTGGAGCCTTTGGGAATTACATCGACCAGGATCTTGCGGCAAAGATGGGGCTTCCATTACGCCCTAAATCAACCACCGACACTGTAGACGGCATGGAAATAGATTCTGATCCAGTATCCCAATGCACTGCAGCTTTAACCCTTCTGTGCCAGGATCAACACCAAGAATCTATTGTTTTTGACCTCATTAAGGCACCACAGTTCCGGTTGATTTTGGGAATGCCATGGTTGGTAGCTCACAATCCTCGAATCGATTGGCGAGCAAAAGAATTGGCCTTTCCCGAGACTTGCACCCAGACATATTATCTCCAAGAGAAACAACCAATAGACACCAGACCATCCACACTTGCGACTGTGGCAATCGGCACCCTACCAGGTGAATACCAGGACTTTCAAGATGTCTTTTAGAAAGAACAGCCCAATACCCTGCCACTGCATAGACCGTACGATTGCCAAATCAACCTGATACCCGGTGCACAAATCCCTTGTTGGTGAATTTACGCACTTGCGGAACCAGAAAACCAGCACCTGAAGGCCTATCTTGACCAATACCTGGCCAACAGGTTAATCCGTCCCTCGAAGTCTCCAGCAGCCAGTCCTCTATTCTTCGTACCGAAAAAGGAGGGGGACTTGAGAACGTGCATCGACTAACGCGCATTGAACCAGATTACCGTAAAAAAACGCTAGCCCCTGCCACTAATCCCTGAATTGCTTGATCAAGTCAAAGATGCCCAAATCTACACAAAACTAGACCTGAGGGGGGCATATAACCTTGTTCATGTAAAACAGGGGGACAAATGGAAAACCACTTTTCGCACCAAATACAGTGTGTACCAATATCAAGTAATGCCCTTTGGCCTTCAGCAAAAAACGCGCCTGCAGCATTTCAATACTTCAGGAACGATTGATTGATGCCTGTGCTCTAGTGTACATTGACGATATTCTAGTATATTTCGCATCAAAGCAGGACAAAGTTAAACACGTCCGATCTGTATTGGAGAAACTCCGTTAACACCAGCTCTACACTAAGCTCGAAAAGTGCTCATTCCACGTCTCGGAGGTGGAATTCCTGTGCTTTATTCTCAGCATGAATGGAATCCGAATAGATCTACACAAGGTAGATGCTATCCTGAACTGGCCATCCCCAAATTCCTTCAAAGGGGTTCAAAGTATGTTGGGTTTTGCAAACTTCTACTGCCGGTTCATCCCAAGATTTTCGCAAATCGTGCATCCCATCACGTCATTGCTAAGGAAAAGCAACAAAAAAGTTCCAGTGGACAACAGAAGCTGTGGAAGCTTTCCAGGAAGTCAAAGCAAGATTAATATCTGCCCCAATCTTACACCACCCTCGCCCTGATCTCCCATACCTGTTGGAAACGGACACCTCAAGCATGGCTATGGGAGCTGTCCTCTCACAAAAGGACCCCAAAACGGGCCAGTTGCACCCTGTTGCCTTCTGGTTGCGTAAATTCAACCCCCCTGAACTCAATTACGCTATCACAGACAAAGAACTCCTGGACATTAAGTCAGCCCTTAAGGCATGGCGGCACTACCTCTTCGGCGCCAGACATACAATCACTGTAATAACTGACCACCGGAACCACCAGTACCTAAAAACGGCAAAGGCCCAATCCTCATGACAACTAAGTTGGGCTCTTTTTTTTGCTGAATATGACTACGTGATTACATTTCGACCAGGGGTGAAAAACGGGAAGGCCGATGCCATTTCCTGTATAGGGGTGGAAGAGCAAGGGTATCAGACCCCTGACCCAATAGCAATCAGCCCAAGTGACAAGCTCCTAGGAAACACAGCAACCATAACTCAGAAAGAATTACATGAAGAAATCCAAAACCTGATGAGTCCGGAGCAATTACAAGCGTGGAGTGCACAAGGAGAACATTACATGATAAAAGATCAGTTGCCCTATTTCAGGAATCGTCTATTCTTACCAAAACTAAGAACTACGAGAACAAGTCATGTCCGGTTATCATGATTCCATGATCGAGGGCCACCCCGGAATCGCTAAAACCCTAGCCAAGGTAAAACGAAATTATTGGTGGCCCACATGGGGTAAAGACATTATCCAATTCATCCTATCTTGTGGAGTGTGTGCTCAAAATAAGTCATCCAAGCAGAAACTGGCTGGGCTATTACAACCATTGGAAATCCCACCAGCACCCTGGCACACGTTGTCCCTCGATTTTATTACTGACTTAACACCCAGTCAAGAGTTTAACACTATTCTTATGGTTGTGGACCTATTTTCAAAAATGGCACATTTCATTCCTCTTAAGGGGCTCCCAAATGATTCCACTCTGGCAAAGGTATTTCTTGAAGGCATTGTACGGATCCATGTGTTTCCTTCAGTTTTAGTCTCAGACTGAGGTACTCAGTTCATATCTAACTTCTGGAGAAAATGCTGCTCTATGGCTCAGATCGACATCCGGCAATCCACCAGTCACCATCCCCAAACAGATGGTCAAACTGAAAGAACAAATCATACGCTCGAGCAGTATCTGCGTTGCTTGTTACACCAAGCTGAAGGAAACTGGTTCGACCTATTATGGATAGCTAAATATGCTTATAATAATTCCCTACAAACCAGCACTGGGCAGACACCCTTTTATACCATGTATGGCAGGCACCCACGTACTTCTGAGTTGGATGTTCCTACAACCCTGGAAATGCCAGCAGTCAAAACCTTGCACACAACCATTTCTCAAACCTTTTAAAGGGCAGCAGAACACCTACTTCAAGCTAAGAATCACCAAAAGAATTTTGCTGATCAACACAGAGCAAAGGCCCCCAACTACCAAGTGGGAGACAAAGTCTGGCTGGCGTCTAAACACATGTCCATTAAAGGAATCCGAACTTTCCTTCCAAGATACCTGGGTCCATTCACCGTCACCTCCGTGATAAATCCTGTGGTGGTCAGACTAGCTTTGCCGTCAAACATGCATATTCATCCTGTGTTCCACATGTCTCTCCTTAAACCTGTTCAACGTGGGAACTGGGTAGCAACACCACCACAGCCAGTAGTAGTCACTGGGGAGCCAGAATTCAAAGTCAAGGACATCCTGGATTCAAAGTACGTCAGATCCAAATGATACTACTTAGTAGACTGGAAGGGGTATGGTCCACAAGACAGGACATGGGAGCCTTGTGAGTACATCCATGCACCTCGCTTGCTTAGATGATTTCATCAAAACCACCCAAACAAACCAGGACCAGACAGAAGAGCCACCTTGAGAGGGGCCTTGGGGGGGAGTGCTGTCATGATTCCTGCCCCTCATGTCCCCAGCGCTCCAAGATGTCAGGCTGGAGCCAGGCCACAATCACCTACATGGACCTCAAGGGCCTCTCCATCCCTCCAAAGACCCACTTGGAGTCAGACTTGGCGCTTGTGGCACCAGACTCAATCACTCCCATAGGATAACATTGGGGATTGGACTTGTAGTGCATTGATGGGGACAAGATGGATGCCCCCACATGTTTTGGTTCCCAGAACTACATGTGCAGTCTAGTCTTTTGGGTGTGGTTTAGCCCAGAGACCCCTGGCATACCCAGAGACTATTTAAGCCATGCCCAGGCTGAGAAACATGCTTTGTGTTTTCTGCACCTGCAGCGTGACACTCACTGTGTTCGGATCGGTCTCCAGTAGGCCTGCATCTTTCTTCTGCGCTCAGCTCCTGCAAGAACAAGAACACCGTTAGGAACAGCCTTACCTTGCGGTGCTTCTGCCCATCATTCATCGCTCCTTCTGTTCTGCGGGCATCTTCGGCGGTGCCATTCCCATCCCGGCAAGCCGCTTCCTAAGGAAAAGGGAAAAGAACAGAAAAAAGGCATTAGTAAGCATTCAGCAAATCTTCGCTTATTTTTAAAGACTGTATGAGCTTTAAACGCTTACCTGAATCCCAGCCGCTCTGGGGGAACTCTGTCTCCACAACTTCTCATCCATCTGCAAGAGGGAAAAGACACTCCAGGTTAGCGTGGAAACATCTAGAGGCGCCGCATACGTCGCTTACTCACTGCATTTCTTCTTCATAACTGGCATCCACGCTGAAAACGTCGTGGCACCTAAATGACACAGAAAAAGAACTCAGTTCAATACAAATACAAAAGGGTTGCATCGCGCTCTCACTCACCTTCAGCGCTACTCATCTCAGCAGCACGTCGCCATCCCCGGACGCCGGCCATCATCTAAGCAAGGAAAGGAACGAAGTTAGAGAACTGTTCAAAAGACTCATTATACTTACCTGTCGGACTCTTGCCAGTGAAATAACTAGGCAGCAACAAGCACACATCAATCAACGCGCTCCTGCGCTGAAAGCAGGATGGAGAGCACACTTTCCAAGAAAACAAGGTGCGCTGTGGATCAAAGGGAAGGGTTGGACCCCGGGGAAGAAGGGGTTCAAGCACACAGAGACAATAGGGAGTTAAACTCTACCAATCCTGTGTTTCAGGCCCAGTCTCCAGTCGAGTAGACTCCAGGGAAGGGTTTGAGGTCGTAAGAGGTGAGAACAGGCTGAGTGACGTCCCTGTGGATACCAGGTGAGCATTACAGGGTGGGGGTGCTGATGCGAAGGCAGTAGCAGCAGAAGAAATTTGGGATGCCATCTGGAAGGTTAATAACCAGGAACTAGGAACTAGGATCCAAGAACAGCAACTTGCACAATTGACCTGTTGTAAATCTTGGAAATCCAAAAGCAGAATGAGGATCAGCTCTGGGGTGTGGCCTTTTATGGGGTGCTGGGTTGTGCTTTGCGGACACCCGCGCCATCCCCGAAGACTTAGAATACTAATAACATGCTCAAAAAGTTCCAAATAGTATGTAGATCAGTTAGGATGTTGTTTGGGACATGTGCAATGGTGAACTTTTACTGTAAAACACCTTGGATTGCTCAAAAAAGCACTTTTTTGAATGTCCGGGGACCCGGACAGTGTCTGGAAATAAGGATAGATGCTCAGCGTGGGTGCGGTCACATGATGACGTCGCGGACACATTTGCAAATGGGATGGCTGTCCGCAGGACACCAAATGCGCAGTGCCAGATGTGCGCATGCACGTGGGTGTTCTACGGACAGTGTTCTGGTCCCCAAAGTAATTAAAAGTGCGACACACAAAAGTTGTGTAGAGGCGCGATGTTCGTAGGATCCAAGTGTGTGATGCCCTGAATAAAATAAATGTGCGTCAAAACTTTGCTGACAGGCAGACGGGATATGTGTTCTACGGATATATTCATTCTTGTTGCAGACATTACAAACAGCGGGGTGTTATTAGGACACTCCTATTTTGGGTGATTGTGGACAGGCAGACATCTTGTGTGTTCTAAGGACACCTCTATGTTAATTAACAACAGTACAAACAGGTGTGTTGACCTTACGACACCTCCATTTTGATTAATTATGGACAGGCGGACATCTTGTGTTTTCCAAGGACACCTGCATTTTAATTACGGACAATACAAACAGGTACTATGTCCTTAGGACACCCCCATGTTGGTTAATTGAGAACACCCCGGACAGCCATGCTCTCTGCGGACACCATGACTGCCTTTAAAAAAATAAATAAGACACAGGCATATACTAAAAACACATTTAAAATGTTATTATTGTTTAACAGTAGAACAATTAGGAAAGAGAGGGGGAAGCAGAAAGTGAAACAAATACAGGGGAATTAGGGGTTTGGACATGATGTATGGGAGGGGAGGAAGGGATGGAAGTTTCATCGTACTGTTTTTCTTGGGGATAGTTGGCTGGGACATGGAGACGGGGAATGGGTACATGTGGGACAGTGGCATTTAATGTTTTCTTTAATGTGGTCCACAATACACTCTTTTAGTTGATTGAAGTGTTGTAGTAATAAATCCATATTCATTTCCATTCGTTTGAGAGGCTCTTCTATTATCTCTTTTGGTATATTAGTTTTATTGGCTGTCTGGTCATTTAAAAAAAATGTGCTAAGTACATATAAAGTAATGGTTATTAATTGGCTCATATAGAGAAATGTTGTGTCTACTATTATTATCACTCTCTTCACTCATTTCATCTCGTGGGAAATTCTCTTCCAGCCATTCCAAAGTACTGGACATTTCTGTGTTAAAAAAATAAAAAAAAAATATTAGTTTTAGTGTACATAATACAGAAAATGTATAAGTATATGAAATAAATGTAGTGTACTTACTACATTTTTACAAACTTTTGCTGTTACTGGTGTGTTAGTATGCTCTTAGTTTTGACTGGGCAGTTTCTGTGAGGTAATTCAATCGGAGGCATATTTTTTTTCTGTTTTGGTATATTCCATTATATTGGAAATACGACTTCAGTGGATGGTTGGTGTCTAACATATAAATGTTCACTTCTTATTTATTATTAAATGTAATGTATTTATGTGGTGCCTTTTGAATATGTTTGTGTGTTTTTATTGTATGATGCAATAATGGAAGATACCCTCTAAGTTTTTGGATAGTGATGATGGTGTCCGCGCGCATCTGTGGACATACGCACGGTCACATTTCCATTATCTATATTTATATTCAGTGAAAAAAAATGTCATAGATGATGTCATCTTTGATGTCCTGGGTGTCAGTCTTAGCAGTGCACGGTGGTGGCACGAGTTATGGTTGCTAAGCTTACCATAGCTTGCGAATTTCAGGGGGTTTTCGGTTTTACTTCGAGCCATAACGTCCCTTTAACAAAGATTTTTGTACTGATTTTCATAGGTTTTTAGTAACACACCTTAACCATAACGTCCCTTTAACAAAGTTTTTTTCACTGAATTTCATAGGTTTTTAGTAGCGCAACTTAGCCATAACGTCCCATTAACAAAGTTTTTTTCACTGAATAAATTACACGGCCATGGTCATGGTTAAATTGTTAATCCCATAGGAAAATCACTTTTTGGGCAGTTTATAACTTTACTCTCCCTAGACGAATCCTCACCAAACTTTGCAAAAAAAGTATATGGCCTACTCTGAATTCTTTTGCAAAGTTTGGTGAGGTTTGGTCCGGGGCACAAAGTTGTAGGGGGGTCCCAAAATTTATTTTTTTCCCATAGACTGAATGGGGAAAAAACTTTGCTCACACCGACAGCCCAAACCGCTAGATGGATTTTCACCAAATTTGCAGCAGGAGCAGCGGCTTGGTCCCGAAAGCGTGCTTTTGTAAATTTGGTCAAGATCTGTCCAGTATTCTCTTTAAAAATGACCAAAAAGTAGGTCACAAAAAATTAGTGATATCTATGTCCGATCCTCTGACACACTTCCCTGTTCGCTCCGCGGACAGTGTCCTGATTGGCTAATCAGCTTGCGTAATGTCGCGGGTATGCAACGTGTTCGCTGATTGGATGGTGAGGAGCGTGAAGTGCATCAGATTTATGGAAATGCCCGCCATCTTGGTTTCGCGGACAGTGGCCCATGTCCGCAGATATCGAGGTAAAAACATTTGAAAAAACACAGCATTCCACTGTCATACTTATCAAATAATCTCTGGGGACGTGAGTGGTGATGAGGATGGGATGGGATATGGCTGCAAGAAGCAAAAAAAGCATGTTTTGTGCCGCGAAAGTCCGCAAACAGTTCTGATGTTCGTGAACAGTCCTGTGAAAGTTTGCAAACACCTAGCATTACAGGGTTGGTGGAATGCAGTTCTTGGATGGCTAATAACTTTGGTGACATTTAATGGAACTGTATGTATATTCCTGGGCTGATTCTGAGTGGGTATGCAAAGTTTGGTGGGATTCTGTCATGAGGGGGCAAAATTAGAGGGGGGGTCCCAAAATAATGTAAAGGCTTATAGATGAGGTGCCATTTGACGAATCCTCACTTAATTTGGAAAACTGCTAATACATTTAGATATAAATGTTTTTCTGAAGTTTGGTAGGATTTTGTGGAGAGGGGGCAAAATTAGAGGGGGGTCCAAAAATGATGTAAAGGCTTATAAATGAGGTGCCATTTGACGAATCTACACTTAATTTGGCAAACTGATAATAGATCAAGATATACATGTTTTTGCGAAGTTTGGTGGGATTCTGTCGAGAGGGAGCAAAATTAGACTAGGGGTCCCAAAATATTGTAAAGGCTTATAAATGTGCTGCCATTTGACAAATCTACACAAAGGTTTGAAAAAAGATTAAAGATCTAGATTTAGATGTTTTCGTAAAGTCTGAATGGATTTTGTCAAGTGGGGGCTAGGTTATATGACGATTGTATGTACATACATTTGACACTTTTGAAAAAATAAAACATGGGTGGATTTCCAGCAAACTTTCATAAGGAGCATTGGCAAGGACCTACAAGCATGATTTTGCAAATGTGCCAGTGTTTTATTATTTGACAAGTGTCATAATGTAGCTACAAAAAATAGCGGTATACCTTTAGTGACTGTGGGGTAGCCTGTGGCCATGGGCAGTGGCCAGATTGTCTAGGTCACGGAATAAGGTCATGATCCGGACAATCTGGCTACTGGCCATGACCACAAGGGACAAAACATAGGATTAAAGGGGCCATGTCCACCTGGGACTGGCTGTGTGGTAAAGTTATTCGAAATTAGGAGAGATTTGAAAGGGAAGAAAAATGTGCTTGTCGTAATATGGTGATAGGGTTCCCTTTTTGCCTTCTGCAGGCTGCTATGGAAAGCAAAGAGGGGCCCTGTATGGAACCCTCACCTTCCCTTTCCATGGTTGCCATCCTGGAAAAGGATTTTCCTTCCTACACGGGGACGCCGCAGACGTCCCGGTGTTGGAAGAAAAATCCTATTTTTTAGCACCCCGGGTTCCCGCTTTGGGAACCTAGGGTGCTTATGGCCTTCATCCCCCATATCCGGGGCTGGAATGGGGGGATAATGGTCCAGAGACCTCGTTATCCACCCCAGCTTCGCTTGGGCTGATAACTTGGGCTGCTGTGCCGGTATCCACCCTTCCATTCCCTGGAACAGAGGATGAACGCCACAATATTTCCATTAGCATAACACAAAATGCAAATGGAAATGTTGGAGAATCTTATTTAGTCTATGTACTTTACTGAGAAATATAACGTAGATGGAGTCTATACATTATTTTTTTTAATTCTATTTTTTAACTGTGAAAGGTGGTTCCTAAAGGAATATGTCGTTTGTTGTTTTTGGATGTATTTATTTGTGGCAGGGGAGCTGAGAATGAAAGATGCAGAGGGAAATGTGGGAAGAGCAACCAAACACTAATATGGAGGGTAGGTGGACAAGGGAAAATGTTGCGCGTGTGTTATTTCTAAGTTAGGGGACACTGTTTCTCATGCTCCTTGGTTACAGCAGTGGTGGTGGCTCTTGGGTAGGAGGGATGGCATTAGCTGATGCCATTTTAAGATAAATAGCAGTTTTTCTAAAAGTATGTACTGTGTACTAGCTTGTTAATGGATAATGAGTAGGAAAAGGTGTTGGAGCTGTGCAAGGGAAATTTTGAAGTTGGAAGTTCCTAGATCAGTAGAAAATGCAGTTCCGAACTGTCTGTCAAGCAGAGATCTTATCATGAAGTGTGGACGGGTTCTCAGACACGTCATCATGCCGCGTGCCAGCGTATGTTCATGTGGCACTGTCCGGAATGTCTGCTATGAAGTCAGATATTCGTAGACATCTACGGATGCAAAACTAGTTAAAATAGTTGCAAGAAGTATATAGAAGTGTTAAAAATGATTCCAGATGGTGGGAAATGGCAGAGTTTTAAGGTGAAGCTTTGGAAATTGGACACAAATATTACTATATTGGCTAAGTATGTTATTAGTAAGTTGTAGGAAAATAGCATGCACTGGTAAAAACCTATGAAATTCAATGAAAAAACTTTGTTAAAGGGACGTTATGGTTAAGTTGCACTAATAAAAACCTATGAAATTCAATGAAAAAACTTTGTTAAAGGGACGTTATGGTTAAGTTTCACTAATAAAAACCTTTGAAATACACTGGAAAAACTTTGTTAAAGGGACGTTATGGTTAAGTTGGACTAATAAAAACCTATGAAATTCAAAGAAAAAACATTGTTAAAATGGACGTTATGGTTCCAACTAAAACCGAAAAACCCCTGAAATTCACCAGTTATGGTAAGCTAACCAACCATAACTCACGCCACCACCGTGCACTGCTAAGACTAACACCCAGGACATCAAAGATGAAATCACAAATGTCATTGATGACATCACTGATGACATCACATATCTGGGCCACTTGTTTTTGTTCCTTGACATATTTAGGCCAGGTGGTTTTGTTCACTGGCAGTCAGAATAATACAATTTAAAAAGGTGCTATATATCTAGATGTTAACCATGTTATATGTTCTTTAAGTACTTTCCTTAGGGCTTGGTCTCAGCTCATGGTGTACATACACGGGGAAATGAGCAGGCCTCAAACACATAATTAATTTGTATACATGAAGATAAACTTTAATGTCATTAACTTTTTCTGATGATGCAGTTTCTTTCTTCCTTACTTTAGGTTCCCTGTATGTGCCTCTGATTTGTATGCATTGTGGTGCTTCATATGTATTGTTTGTACCAGCACAAGTGCTGTAAATCTTGAATTGTTAGCTAGTTATTACATGTTTAACATTACCCCAAACTCTGATAAGGGAGCATTCATTATTGTACTATTCAAAATTACATTATTATAAATAGTGTACTTCTATGGTGCATGCTACAGTCACTCCCCTGCCGCGGAGAGAGGGGCCTCCCTCTGGAACAGCCTTCCTGCCTCCCTGAAACTTGAGGAGAACCATCTCCGGTTCCGGAAGCACCTCAAAACCTTCCTCTTCACTTCTGCTTTCTCTCTCCCTCTCCCCCGGTAAATTCTTCACCATAACTGCACTATTCTGCAACTGGGCCACTCTCACCGACCTCGGTCCTGGGCCCAGTCACTCTTCACTTGCACTGCCTCCCTGGCAACCCCTGCACTGCGGGACTGTCTCTGTATCACTACAGCCCCCCCCAGCACTTTTCTGCACTTACCTTGCACTTGCCACCAGCTGGCCCTATTTATTTATTATTTTATTTCTATTCTACTATTTGTACTGCACTCCCCCCACTCCCCCTTCCCCTTGCACTTTTTCCCTTCCTCCTACCCCTGCACTTGCGCGGTCTGAATGACACCTGGCCTAGTAGGATCGTTGTCTGTCTTCCCCTTGTTCCCCCCTCCCTGCCTCGTCGCGCCTTGAAACACTTGTGTATAGGCGCGTTACAAATGCCTTATCATATCATATCATATCATTGCTTATGTTTATATATGATTATGTTTCTGTATTAACAATAACACTCCAATACAATGATATTAGATGAGTACATTCTTCAATAGATTAAGCAGTTCATGATAGGTCTCCTGATCACTCCTGACATCTTGTTATCAACAATATAAAGACAACTCCTTGTAGAGACTTTTCATCAAAATGTATTTCACGTGTGATGTCATCAGTGATGTCATCAATGACATTTTTGATGTCATCTTTGTTGTCCTGGGTGTTAGTCTTACCAGTGCACGGTGGTGGCGCGAGTTATGGTTGCTTAGCTTACCATAACTGGCGAATTTCTGGGTTTTTTCGGTTTTACTTGGAACCATAACGTCTGTCTAACAAAGTTTTTTCTTTGAATTCCATAGGTTTTCATTAGTCCAACTTAACCATAACGTCCCTTTAACAAAGTTTTTACAGTGAATATATATATATATATATATATATTACATGGCCACGGTAGTGGCCATGTAGTTATGGTTAAGTTGCTGTTTCCATAGGAAGAGCACTTTTTGGGCGGCTTATAACTTGGCTCTCCCTGGACGGATCCTCACCAAACTTTGCAAAAAAAGTAGTTGGGTCACTCTGAATTGCAAAGTTTGGTGAGGATTCGTCCAGGGAGGGAAAAGTTATAGGGGGGGTCCCAAAACTTTTTTTTTCCCCATAGACTGAATGGGAAAAAAATGTGCTCACGGCTACAGCCCGAACCGCTGGACGGATTTACACCAAATTTGCGGCAGAAGCGGCGGCCTGGTCCCAAAAGCGTGCTTTTGTAAATTTGGTGTAAATCTGTCCACTAGTTTTTTTAAAAATGACCAAATGTAAGGCAAAAAAATTAGTGATATCTGTGTTCGCTTCGCGGACGGACTTCCCTGTTCGCTCCGCGGACAGCACCCCGATTGGCCCATGGCCTTGCGTCATGTCCGCGGACATGCGACGTGTTCGCTGATTGGACGGCGAGGGGCGTGGAGCGCGTCATATTTTCTGTGGCGCCCGCCATCTTGTATTCGCAGTCGACCGCGTACAGCGCAGTGAAACGTGGATAAAAAATTGTATTTAGTGCCGTGTGTTGGTGTGTAAGAGTGTTTGGGGAGGGTGGGGGAGTATGAGATAGGTTCAATGTTTTGTTTTTTTATGTGCTAGACGTTTTTTTGTTGCGTTCGATTTGTCCGCGGAGAACACGGCTGTTCTGACATTTTGTAAATAAACTAAATGGTGGGGTGTTTGGAGGACGGAGTATGTGTCATTTTGGTTCGCAAGGAGGGTAAAAATGAGCTATGAACACTCGCGGTGTACTTAATTGTTCGTAAATACACAAACTGGGGGTGTCCTCAGGACGCTGTCCGTATTGTAATCTGTTTAGTTGAATGTGTTCTAAGAACACTCGCAGTGTCCCGAAATAGTTGCAATTACACAAAATTGGGGTGTTCTGAGAATGTTGTTTGTATTGTTCGTTGTCAGGGTGAAAGTGTTTTAAGAGCACTCCTTTTGTCCGCTAATAGTACAATTTCCTAGGGGCGTCAACCGACTTTTTGTCCACTAAAGAAACGATAAATCCGGCTGGTGTGCGCCGACATTATGTGATAATCCTATGACTGGCGCTATTGACCTGGCTGACTTGCTTTTGCGACACTAAATCATATCTCCCGCCCCTAAGCTTGATATTATCAAAGCATTCATATTCCCCGCCTCTCTCCGTGACGTTACAGGGTGCGGAATCAAACGCGCCCAGTCGTCTCCAGTACTACGCGACTTTACACAGAACCCGGAAGACAACACACATTATGTCACAACACAGCGCACCACAATTCGGAATATGAAACTGTGATTTAAAAGCAAACAGCAAGATTGTAAATATTGTAAAGTACTTTTATTTGACATCAAATGTTTAGAGAATATTCAGCAATTTGCATTTGTCTTTGTTGTCGATCCGCAAAAGTTCATGTTGAGACACGCGATGTTCCTTTGCGGTACAGAGAGTGTTAGATCAGCTTACAACTCAGTGCGCCACAATTCGGAATATGAAACTGTGGTTTAAAAGTAAACAGCAGGATTGTACATTTGGTAAAGTACATTTATTTCACATTAAATGTTTAGTGAATATTCAGCGATTTGCTATTGTCTCTGCTGTCGATCAGCAAAAGTTTATTTGGAGCCACGCGTTGTTCCTTTGCGGTAGAAAGGCTGTTGGTTTATGATAAAAGAAGTAAATGGTCGCTCTGATAATCGGAAGGTTGCTCCAACAACGAGCCATTAGACCACCCTATTGGTTGGTATGTTGTTTGTAGCCGCTAGTACTGTGTAAGAGCATATTGGTCCTTGACGATTGTCCCATAAAATGGTGAGGGTCATGAAGTTGCATATTTGGACCTGCACCTGGCAGTTGAAGACCCCATCCGCTGGAGTCTGTAAATCGTGACATAGGCAAAATGGAGCCACATACCTGTTTTAAAAAACATAAATTAGTCTCACCAGCCGATCTTCATTAAAAATCATCATTTTATTTATTAGGGCGTGAAAATATTTGCTATCGAAGATAGTGCAACAGAGTATGTTAATAATAAAATAATAATATTTTCCCATTCATATAGCGCTAAGAACCGTGAGGTATCTAAGCAGTGCTTATTATTAACCATGGTGTGTGGTGCTCATTTATCGACCACGGAAGGATGAAAGGCTGAGTTTGGCCTTGCCGGGATTCAAACTTGCGTTAGCAAGCTGTGCACAGATGTCAAAGCAAGCGCTGTACTCGCTGTGCCACTTGACAGGCTACGGTGAAGTGGCACAGCGAGTAGAGCGCTTGACCGCCTATAGTCCGGTTAAATTATTTCTATTAACCCACCCTGTGTCGTCTGCCTTTTTCAGAGCCCTCTAAATGACAGGGGATCAATTTGGCGGTGATAGTGCGTGGTAGAAAACATTATGCCACTTTCAACGAACAAGTTCAACTTGAGCGGTCTTTAATGCTACGCTATTGTAATTATATTTGGTATAAAGTAATCTAAAGGGTACAATTGCAATTTCCATTGTCTACGAGTGGTGTAGTCCCAAAATACGACTCCGCGTGTGCCAACGATCTTTCGCATAGTGATATAATATATAAAAGTGGTTTCGTTTCAGAAATTTCATCTTTATCTTCTCTTACGTTTTAGCAACACTCCTTCAAGAGAAGTCTTTCATCACAATCTCTTTCTGTCAAGGTCAAAACACAATACAACCTTATAGTCCGCTTCGTGAGCCTCTCCGGGGCCCGAGAAAAAAATGGAAGCAGCTGACCTTCACTGTGAACGAGCATAAATTCTTACTTTGCAACATTCTGTGTAAAGCCATCTGTAGAAGTTGTGGAAGCAGCTGACCTTCACTGTGAACGAGCATAAATTCTTACTTTGCAACATTCTGTGTAAAACCATCTGTAGAAGTTGGTTTTTGCACGCCATGTTTGTATATTGTTTGCGTGATATTAAAAAAAGTTTGTTTAAGGGACGTTATGGTTTTAAGTAGAGCCGAAAGACCCCTGAAAATCGCAAGTTATGGTAAGCTTTGAAAAATAACTGGCGCCACCACCGTGCACCACTAAGACTAACACCCAGGACATCAAAGATGACCTCGCAAATGTCATTGATGAAATCACTGATGACATCACGTGTGTATGTACTTTTCATGGAATTTGTGTACTAGGGATTTTTATTATAATGTTGCGAAAAAAGTGTCAAGGATATTGCAATAAATATCATACCGTTATTAGTGCTTTGAACGATGCATTGATATAAATAGCATTGTATTATGGGATTCTATCTAGTATACTGAGCTACTAATGGATAAACATAGCATTGTGTGCAGAGTACAAGATGAAAGTATAATATGTGTAATGTTAATATGTTGAATAATGAAATAGTAATTGTCCTGAAATGTTCGAAAAATCACAAAATGGGGTTGTTCTGAGGACCTTATTCGTATTGTGTGATTGCTTAGCTGTATGCAATGAGGGAATGGCACAGAGAGTAAAGTGGACGCTGTCCGCGGACACCGCGGCTGTTCGTGGACAGGGCGTGCTACATCCGGGGTTTTCCAGGAAATCCAACATGGAAAGAAGACTGTACGGATCAGCCAATCAGATGTCGAGGTTGTGGATTTGTGTTGAAAGAGACTGTGTGTGGTGAAGATGGCAGAAGTGGAGAAAGTCAGGATGTTGGTGCTCGGAGATATGTTTGTGCATGGTTTACAGCAGTACGCTGAATGCAGGCATGTTACAAAGAACTTTGATGTGAAAGGAGTGGAGGTGGTGTGGAGCAGTGTGCCTGATTGTAATGTACAGGGAATTGTACAAGTTTGTGAGGATATGGCCACGATGAGCAGTCCGCATGTGGTAGTTTTGCACTATGGTGCTTTCCATTTGGGCAACGTCAGTGCCCCTACTTTGTTGGCTGATTTGGAACGCTTGGTTCAAGCAGTAATGAAGATCCTTCCAAATGCAAAAGTAATTTTTTCTGGATTACTACCTAGGGCAATATGGGACAATAGTTCAGTTTTTTGCCCTCAGCAAAATATTGCTAGGTGTGTCATCAACCGAGGCATGTGTGCCTTCATGCTTAGAGCTGGTATGTTATTCTGTAACAATGAGAATATTGATGCCAGTAATGCTGTTAATTTTAAAGAAGATGGCATTTCTTTATCTTTTACGGGAAATGCCTTTCCATTTTGGAATGTAAGGGTTGCTTTGGAGAAGGTTATGTGAAGATTTTAGGAGTAAAGTAAGAAAAAAAAACAAGAAAAAAAATACAAAATAACAGGTGTCTGTCAAGCATCTGTAAAAAAAAAAATGGCTCTTTTCAGCGCCAACTTCAAAGGGCAAATGGGGCACACTATTAATTTACATTCACCACGCTCAGATTTTTGATGTGTCCGCGGACATGGCGGTAGTCCGCGGACATGAAAATCACTACGAGGGGGTTAGTATGTTCTATGTTACATTTATATGAAGTCAGGGATATTATGGTTAAGTGTGCACTAAAAACTTATGAAATTCAGTGAAAAAACTTTGTTAAAGGGACGTTATGGCTCAAAGTAAAACCGAAAACCCCCTGAAATTCGGCAGTTATGGTAACATAAGCAACCATAACTCGCGCCACCGTGCACTGCTAACACTTACACCCAGGACATCAAAGATGACATCACAAATGTCATTGATGACATCACTGATGACATCACATGGCTGGCTCTCCCTTTTTATCCTTTACTGACATATCGAAGCCACATAGTTTTCTTCAGTAACAGTCAGGAAGTAAAAATTGAAAAGGTACTATATTTGTAGACTTAGGGTCCAGTCACATCATATGAAACATATACATATAGGAAGATACAGGCTTGAAAGAGAGCAATCCTTTCTGTGCATGAAGATAATCATTATGGTTTTCAGCACTTTCTCATAGTTTTATTTTTATTACTCTACCTTCCCTCTATATGCTCATATTTGTATACATTATACTCACTCTCCATAGAGTGAATGGGAAAAAAATTTTGCTCGCGCCTACAGCCCAAACCGCTGGATGGATTTCCACCAAATTTGGACCAGGAGCAGCGGCTTGGTCCCGAAAGCGTGCTTTTGCAAATTTGGTGAAAATCCGTCCAGTAGTTTTTTAAAAAATGACCAAAAAGTAGGACAAAAAAAAATAGTGATATCTGTGTTCGGAAAGTGTCCTGATTGGCCAATCGTCTTGCGTGATGTTCGCGGGCATGCAAAGTGTTCGCTGATTGGACGGCGTGGAGTGTGAAGCGCGTCAGATTTTTCGGTAGCGCCCGCCATCTTGGATTCGCGGACGTCCCCGGACAGCGCGGTGAAACTTTATTCAAAATGTGTATTTTGTAGAGTGTGTTGGTGTGTAGGAGTGTTTGGGGAGGGTGGGAGTGTATGAGATAGGATGAAAGTTGTGTTTTTTATGTATTAGACATTCTTTTTGTGTTCGATTTGTTTGCGGCCATCACGGGTGTTCTGAAATGTTCTAAATAAACTGACTAGGGGGTGTTCTAAGGAGTCAATATGTGTCCGTTTTGTTCGCAAGCAAAGTGAAACTGTTCTAAGAACACTTGCGGTGTCCGGGGAGTGTTCGTAGGGGGTGTCCTGAGGACGCTGTCCGTATTGTTCTCTGTCAAGTTGAATGTGTTCTAAGAACACGCGCGGTGTCCTGAAATGTTCGCAAATAAACAAAATGGGGGTGTTCTGAAGACGCTTCGAAGAACACTCGCGGTGTCCTGAAATGTTTGTAGGGGGTGTTCTGAGGACGCTGTCTGTATTGTTCTCTGTCAAGTTGAATGTGTTCTAAGAACACTCGCGGTTTCCTGAAATGTTCGCAAATAAACTAGATGGTGGTGTTCTGAAGACGCTTCTAAGAACACTCCCGGTGTCCTGGAATCTTTGTGGGGGGTGTCCTTAGGACGCTGTCCGTATTGTTCGTTGTTAAGTTGAAAGTGTTCTAAGAACTATCGCGTTGTTCTGAAATGTTCGTAGGGGGTGTCCTGAAAACGGTGTCCGTATTGTTCGCTGGCAAGTTCAAAGTGTTCTAAGTACACTCACATTGTTCGCGGACATTAAAAGTTTCCCATAGATCATAGTTGAAATGTTTGACTCTATGGATGTGATATGCTGCGGTGGTTGTTGGCAGGGCATAGAGTGTTGGGTGCATGGCCATTTGGCCATGCACCCAAGACTCTATGCCCTGCCAACAACCACCGCAGCATATCACATTCATATTTGCTTATAACTTTGGGTGAAAAACAAATGTATAAGGAACAAAGGTATTAGATACTATGGATGTGATATGCTGCTATGGTTTTCCTTATTATTGTATACTTACTGTTTGGTCTAGTAATGGGAGTCCATGTTTTTCTTCTTCATTTCTGTGATAAAAGAAAATAGCATGTTAGTATTAGTATTTTGTAATGACTTATTACATTGTATAAGCAATATACTTTTATTTTTTTCTACCCTCATATTTAGTAGAGTACAAATCAGAGTACTGTGCAATGTGTTCAGTTTCTGTATTTGTTGCTAAAATGATTGGGTCTGTGGGAGAAAAAATAATCCATGTTGGATTAAAAAAAAACCTTTTTCTGTTATGCTACAGTTTATTTGTTTGTTTGTTTTCAGTGTTCACTTGTTGTTTCTGGCTAATGCTTTATACTTTGCTTTGTTCTACTTTTTTTTGGAGCAGTAACAGATTCTTCATTTGTTTTGATATTATAAAATTTTGGAGCAGTTATATACCAATTGGCGTATTCTAACTGTCTATTTTTTAATATATTTTAGTGGTTTTGATTTATCTATTTGGATATTGTTACATTTTGGGACAGTTAGATACCAATTGGCGTATTCTAACTGTGTATTTTTTGGCCTAATTTAGTGGTATTCATTTATCTGATTAGTTGTTGTAGAATCTTTGAGCTGTTAGATAGCTTTTGGAGTATTCTAACAGTTTATATTATTTTAACACAAATTTATAATTTTGGGACAGTTAGATACCAATTGGCGTATTCTAACTGTGTATTTTTTGGTCTAATTTAGTGGTATTCATTTATCTGATTAGTTGTTGTAGAATCTTTGAGCAGTTAGATAGCTTTTGGAGTTTTCTAACAGTTTATATTTTTTTAACACGAATTTACTTAAAGGTTTAAATACAGTTTATTTATAAAATTTTGGTTTTAAGAACATCAAATAAGCGTTTGTAAGATTTGCTGGTAATCTCTGCTTTAGAGTAATGGTACTATCATTACATTCAAACCATCCACATTTCTTTTTTATATATGCAGTGTAGTGCCCTGAATTGGTTGTGGCTCCTGCGTGGTAGATTGTACCTATTGTTGTGAAGGTTTTCTTACCAAGTGATATTTGACCATGTGTGAATCCAGTAAGCTTGCAGTTGTTTTTGGTACCATCTGCATTGTAACGTAGAAGCATTAGTATTACGTATTTACTCTGTGTTTGTATTACTAACGCGGAGCGATTATCTGAATTGCAGGTAGAGCATAATCTACCATGGTTTGCATTTTGTACAAGTTGCTGAAAGGGAATGGATTCACAATTTGGTAATGATATATATATGAAGCGTTCATTGGGGATTTCTTCTTGTGTCACATTGTTGCAGAGAGTGCATGTATGTTTCCACATGTATGAAATCTGAAAGATTTCATTTATAGGTATGTTTTTGTTTTCCAGTACTTGTAGTAAGTACATTAGAAATTCTTGTGGATCTTCCTGTGAGTTTATAGTGAATTTCACCATTCCAGCACAATAGTCCAATTGTCGTCTTATTCCAAAAACACTATATGTGTTGTCAGGCTTGTTTGCTGCATTTCTGTGAAGTACTAACATTTGCAAACACAATGGGTCTGTACTGTGTAAGTAAATGTTGTCAACAATTGGTGGTAATTGAAATAGAATATTAATTGATACATTTGCATAGCAACTTACACCAACTATATTTGAGAATTTAAATGGTCCAGGTAGTTCTGTATCTAACTGCTTTTTTTGGAGTTTGCCTTCCTTCTTTAAAGAGGTACCTGGTTTACTTTCTCTAATTGATTCTTTTTTGTTTGTGGTACTTGATGAAGTATTAGTTTATTTTACTCTCTTTGGAGGATTTGCAGTGACGTCCTGTTGCATTTCTGTTTGATTTAGTTTTCTTTTACAACGTTTTAGTTTTTGTGGAACAGAATATGTGTTTAGATGGGGAGTGTATAGTGAGCGAAGTCTATTATATTCTAAAATGCAAGGAATATCAGCGTTTACTTTACTTGCATCAAAGTTGATTAGAAATAGACCGTCAAGTGTAGGTAAGCGTGATAGTGCTACGTAGCTCATGCCTTCTTTAAAGACTGTGTTACCAATATCTATCATTGCTTTGTCTAGAGTAAGACCTTGTGATTTATGAATCGTGACTGCGTATGCAAGAGTTAGAGAAAATTGTTCTCTGCGTACATACATATCTTTGAAGAGAAGGAATCTAGCTGTTGAGCGTCCTATCCGTTTTACTTCTGAAAGTTTGTCAAAGAGCATATTGACAAACTGAATTTTGTTGTCATGTGGGTATGTTTGAAAGCCAACAACTGTACCCAGTGCCCCATTAACTCGTCCTTGGTCCACGTCAAGGTTACGTTTAAGCATTACTCTGCAATTTAAGGATAATTTTAACATCTTTTCTAAGCCTACTGTGTTTGAGATTGATTTTTCTAAATTATTTAGTCTTGTTGTGGCTTGGTCACACATGGGTAGTGTCATACCATGTACATCTAGTTTGTCTGTGGCGCTAATTTCCATTATTGGTTGCATTTCTTTACTTAACATTATTTCATTGAATTTGAGACAGCTTGCAAGAGTTGGCATTAAGGCCATACAATTGACATTTTTGTGGGCTAATTGTTCCATAACATCTGTAGCACATGCATTATCGCCATAAAGTGCATTAATGTGCCAGGTTTTCAATGTTGCTTCTGCTTCTTTAGAAAGTATACCAACTCTCAAACTTTTTAAAATGTTGGCATAAGTGAGATCTGCAGATTGGCGCATGTTTTCTGTTAATTCTCTGTATTGGAAATGTTGCCAAAGGTTGACATTTCCAATGCTGCCAACAGTTTTACGGCAGAGTTTGTGCCCTAATGTTTTAAAAATAGGTTCACCTTTTACTGGTGTTAATTGAAGCAGATCTCCAAAAACAATAATGTGTTTTCCTGCAAAGAGCTCTTCATAGTCTGTTTGAGTACTTCTTGTAATCTGAAGTGAATCAAAGCTAACATCAGGTTGGAGACCATGCTCACTTCATCTATTAGTAGCATTTTTATTTGTTTCAATACTCTGCGTAATTCCATTGCAGCTTCTGCAGAAAGTTTGTAATAGTCTAATTTGTTCTGGTGTTCTACTGGTAATAGTAGTAATCAGTGTAATGTAACACCACCTATGTTGTAGGCAGCTAAACCTGTGGGGGCAGTGACAACAGCTGACAGTTTGTTGTTTGTCAATTGTTGAAGGAACTTACTAATGATTTTGATTAGGAATGTTTTGCCAGAACCAGCTTCACCACTGACGTACAGTAGTATAGGTTTATAATTATGGCAGGAACATTCTTTATTTTCATGTTTTACACCATGTGCAATTTGTTTTGTTACTTCTTGAAAAATGCTACTTTGCTCATTGTTTAGTTTTGATTGTAGTATAGTTAAGTCATCCTTATCTTCATACTGACACATGGTGTTTTCTACTTCTAGCATAGCTAATTCTGCCTCATTTGTTATTAGTGGTTCTCCCAGTGGTTCTTGGCTTCCCGTTACAGAAGGTTGACTACTGTCAGGAGTATCCTTATCTAGTTGGTTTTGGAGTTCTTCTTCAGGTTGCTGTTCATTGTGCAACATTGTTTTGTACTGTGTAAAGTATACATCAGTTATAGTGCTTTCATTTGCTTTGAAAGCATCCTCATATGAGTCATAGTTATCTAGTAATTGTTCTTCTTTTCTCCATGGTTTGAAGAGTTGTAGCAGGGACATGTAATATACTTCTTTATGTTGAGGAGTCTTCAATGACAATTTGATATGATTAATTAAATTTGGTTTAGTGAGTTTAACTAAGCTGCCTTCACAGTCTGTCACTCTATATTTACCTTTTTTTCATCAGGTTTCATATTATTTTTGTATGTGTAGTTTTGGGCTATGTGGTATAGACACATGTTTTCCAAAGTATTACTTCTGTTTGGGTAGTATGTGTCCAATAATTTTTTTTTGGCTATTGTTTCTATATCTTCATATGATTTTAGAACTCTTTTTCTAGATTTAGCTGGACCAAGACTTAGCCATACTATATTTTCAGATTTACCATACAATGAAGTACCAGTTAAACAATCAGCTGCTTCATAAAATCCACATTCTCTATGGGTGAGCATTTTTATGCCCAAGCTGTATAATTTCTGAGATACTGTTTTATCTGATGACAGGCCATTCCAGAGGTCTTGGTGCTCTGTCTTTTCTGCTTTAGTTAAGTATGCTGTGACATATCGGCAACTGCAGTAGAATTGTCTGCAATGTACTGCACATCTATGTTTGCATTCCATAAGTGGGCAATGATTGCATTATAATCATTGGTATATTTTTCTTCTTCTTTTCTTTTTATGTAATATGTATTTTTAGGTGACTTACCTTTAACACTATGTCTAACTGAAGACATGAGGTTGTTTACTTGACCTGTATTTGTAACTGGTCTAGGGAAACCAAATCGGCATTTGGTGTAGTATTTGCCTTTGTTTTTGTATTTGCGACGACAATATTTTCCACATTTGTGTCTTTGAAATTGTAAAATCTGCGCACGAAGATCACTATTTGTGGCTTCTGATGGAATTTCACAAGTGACATATTTTTCAATAAACTGTAAAACAGTGGCATCACTGTCTTGACCAAGTTTAGGAGCATCTTTAATCCATAAAAGCATGTGGATATGTGGTGCTCCTATGGCTTGGTATTCTTTTCTCCAAAAGAAGTGTTGCACTTCTCCAAGGGGAGGAAGAGTTTTATTACAAATAAAATGTAGCATAGCAATGAAGCGATGGTGAAAATATCTTGAAACATTAACAGGATCCAAAGAACAAAGTTCTCCAGGTGTTAGAATATCTATGTTTGTTTTGTTTTTATTTGATATGCGTAGGAAATCATGTAAATCTTCCCATGCATATTCTGCACAACTTAATGTAACAAACCAAGTGGGTGGGCCAAGGTTTCTGATCATACAACGTACATCTCCATGACGTCGAAACCAGTACTCTTTAGTACCACGCATATTTGCTAATAGATTTGTAATATTTGATTGTAAAACCTCATCCTTTTGTTGCACTTTCTCTAATAATTGTGTAGCTGTCATATTTTGAAAGTGTGATCCTGATTTTAATATGTGTGCAACTCTGTAACATAAAGTTGCTAGTTCACTTTGAAAGAGTAGGTGGAATATGTATTCCACATTTTGTCTAAATCTGGGATCTTCAGAATACATCCGTAATGAGCGGTATTCTGAAGCTGATATTTGAATAGGTCTATCGTCATACCTTCCTCCTTTGCCAGTAGGAAAGAGTAGAGGAAAAGCACGTGCTTCTATACTTCTTTCCCATATACTGATTGGCAATCCTTTTGTTTGAATCATTTGGTAAGTTTCCAGTACATCTTGTACAGTGTCATTACAGTGCAAAGGATGAATTGTATAATGGTCTAAAGTATTTGATATTGTAGCAGGATCTAGTAGCTCAAATTGACCAGCTTCTTGTGTTTCTTGAATTATTTCAGTTGTATCTTTCAAGTTTTCTTCAATATTAATTTATTTGTAATATTCATTATTCTCTTTAAGATATTGGAAGGCTTGTCTAACTTTATATAAATCTACCAGCTGTTGCCATATTTTTTTGTCCTTTGTAGGTACTCCATTTACTGATATAATTAAAGATTGCTGCATTGGACGTTGCACTCCTAGAGTATGCACATTTTCTTTTAGATTTAATGATAAACTACTTCTCCACGAATGCCTTTTACCAATTAAGAGGGAGGTAATTTTGCTGTTTTTGGTTGAAGGCGTATTATTGCTTGAAATGGGTGTACTGTTTGAATTATGATGCTCTCATATAAATTAAGTTGTTGTAGAGGTTTTGGTACTGGTTATAATTCCAAATTATTTGTGATAGAACGTGAAGGAGTTTGGTTGTTGTCAAGTTTTGTAGTGCAATAACTGCATAGTATTAAGGGCTCAGTTATTTCATATTTGTTTTCTGCTACAAGGTAGAGAGCTAATTCAAACCATTTAGAATCTTCATTGTCTTCTATTTTGTATGATAGGTCTACAGTTTTTGTGTTACTTTTATAAAAAATTCTACGGCAACATACCCATACATGGTTTGGTACTTCAGCTGATGTACTTTTAAATTTTAGTATTTCTTTTTTGTATGTGTTTAGAAAAAGGTTGCCATGTGTAGAAGGGTTGCTTAATTGGTTTAAAGCTATTTCATTCTGTAAATGGCTTTCACTTCCAAAATATTTTTTCTGGATATTGTAAATTTCTTCAAGTAGGTCTTTTGTTGTACCATATAGAAGGATGTTATTTAACTTTGCTAGTGCTAAAGCAGGACTTTTAGCATAGAACAGTTTATAGACTAGATTTCTTATAGTTGAATGATGTGTTGATATCCTTTTGATATCATGGAAATTGGTTTTACAAGTAGGTCCTGTAATGCAGGCCAATGAATGTCCTTGTAGTCCTGTGTACTTGCGCACTGGACAGGTATCTATATTTTGCAGTAATTTAATTTTGATTTTGTCTTTGCTTTTTACATATTTATTGAGGAATTGGCGTAAAGATTTGAAACATTGTTTGGGAATGTTACACATTGACGTGCATGGCCATTTGTACACTAGACGTTCTGATTCAGTTGAATGGAGGGGTAATTCTAAGTTTTCAGGGCATATTTTTGTAAGGAGTACTTCTTGTTCCATTATGGTATTATTCACTTTTTCATAACCTCGACCACTGCTATTTATGGCAATTGTATTTGTTTGCTTTTGTTTGTACGCTTCTTCATTAAAATATGGTTCTGTGCTCGTAGTGTGATTCCATTCACCTCCGCAGATACTTTCTTTCTGTTGACATTTTGCTTATTGAGAAGTCTTTTTTGTAATTTAGTTATTAGTTTTGTTAGTGGTTTCATTTTGTTTAACAGTAAACTAAATACATTTCTTTTGAGAAGAATTGCACTGTCCATCAATGCTTCTAAGATTAATTTCCTACGATAGGTTTTAAGCTTTGAACCTGATTTATCTCCGGTTTTTATAAGATTTTGAAGGACTTTGTGACGGTATATTTTGGCTAAAATACTTTTCTTGGTATGCTTACTTTGCACAATATTAAAATTTGAAGAAGTAGTGTTATCTGTACTGATAGCTGATTTTCTGTTAATTGTTTTTTGGTTTGTTTTACATTTCGATAGTGGAAGCGAAGCTGTTGTACTTGATACTTCTTGTGTTTCACTAAATGATTGTATTAGCTGTTTTGTTTCAACTTTTTTTACAAATTCTGCTAGAGATGGATGCTTATGTTGGACACCTTTATTTTCATTTGCTCTACTTTTGCATTGCTTTCTACGGACTTGACTTTTGGTAGGCATTCTTTAGGGTCTGTTGAAAAAAATAAAGAAGATATGGGTTGGGGTGTTCTGAAATGTATGTGTGCTGTGTGCATGAGTGTTTGAGTAAGATGATAAAGATGTGTGTAATGGTGTGTGATTGTGCATTGGGAACTAAAACTAGTAGGTATAGGTATTCTTGAATTTATGTGTTACTAAACTGGGGTTCAGATGACAAAACAAAAGTAAGCTAGTGGTGTGGAAAAGTACAAATAGTAAATCTAATGTATACAATTAAAACAGTTGTTTGTTCTATAATATGAACACTGTAGTGGTTCAGTTGGGTAATTTGTGTGTCCAAAAATAGAAATTTGTGGGCCATTCTGGCTGTAAATCGCTGTTTAAGACATGGACATTTTTGGACAAAATGGTACAAAATCTCTATTTTTAGAAACCAAAATAGCTCGTATTAATGTTATAGTATATTTCATTAATAATACAAATATTATGGTGAAATTTTACTTACTTTTTTTTTAAATTAACAGGTAACTTCTTAGTTTTTCTTTCTTCTTCGAATTCGGCTGCTTCTTTTCAGGAAACTGGTGTTCACTGCAATTGGAAAAACTTCAAATTAGTAACTTTGTTTGTATATAGGAGTGTTTTTAATTTAGATATTGATTTTTTCCTCAGTGCCTTCTGTAAAACCATTAAACTAATTTATTTACATAAGATACATTGCATCAGTTCAGTACATATGATATGTTCTTAATGAACAAATTGTATTGAATGACTAACTGTAGCAAAAAAAAATATCTTTACTATGTCTTGTGAAATTTATAATATATTAGTGAATACCACTATTTCTGTAAGTAAACTGTTCTAGGTAATAGTGCCTCAATGTCATGTCTAATTTAAATAATTAAGTAAATAAATACATAAAAACAAAAAATATGAAATTATATAAGTATTTTTATAAAGGTTTAAACATAGATTGTGTTTGCATGCAATTTTGTTTTAATATATGTAGTCTATATATTTCATTTAAACAATGTTAGTTTAACATGATGTGAGTGTGTGTGTATAAAGAAAGTAAAAAGTATAAAGGTTTATAAGTGATAGTTGATTTTAGGAAATTGAAAAAAGTACAGTAAATTCATTTTACAGATTTTACAAGGTAAAAGTCTGTTTGAAAATGTGTTCATCTACTATACAGAAAATATGCATACCTGAAGTTTGTGTTCATGCATATGGATATGCATGGAGCTGCAAGTAGAAATCTTGAAGACTTGTACAGTATTTCTGGTAGATGTTGCTTGCCAATGATATGACACTTGTACTCAGAAAGATTCAGAGTACATTTGCAGTGCTGATCTATGATGATGCAGTTAGATGTAGAGGTCTTGAATGTGATTTGTGCATGGTCATGTGATTTTTGAGGTACATCCAATGAGGGAATGGCAGAGAGAGTGTAGTGGAAATGGTAGAAGGGCTGTTCATGTTACGATATGTCCGTGGACATGGCGGTAGTTCGCGGACATCGGGAGT
Source organism: Ambystoma mexicanum (assembly GCF_040938575.1). NCBI lineage: Eukaryota > Metazoa > Chordata > Amphibia > Caudata > Ambystomatidae > Ambystoma > Ambystoma mexicanum. Next base: position 835,868,247 of record NC_090936.1, read on the forward strand.
TACATCCGGGGATTTTTGGGTTCAGAAGTCATGCAAATGAGAATAAGCACTGAAAGGGATTGGTCAGGAAAGTTTGGTGGGTGTGTTGTGCCAGGAGAGATTTTCTCAGATACTCTTTTTGCTGAGAGAAGAAAAGATAGCTATGGCTGTGTGTTTCAGAAAACAGATTGTTTGGATTTTAGGAGATTCGTGGATACATTGGTTGAAGCTGCATGCAGAAAGCTGTGGAGTAGCTGTAGATCTTGGATTCCCACATGTGGAAGTACACTGGCATGGAGTACGTGGAATGAAGTGGTTGGACTTGCTACCTCTCTGTGCTACTTTGGAGACAGAGCAACATCCAGGCATAATTGTAATTCATTGTGGAGGGAACAGTTTAGGACATGTGACTGGAATTTTTTTGCAATTTGCTATGAAAGAACGATTTAGGAAGGTTATGGACATGTTTCCTAGTTCTCAAGTGATATTTTCACGGATTGTGCAGAGACAAATGTGGCTTCGTTCTTCTTCATTTGGTCCACAAATGGAAAAAGCAAGGCGCAATGTTAATAAGGCTGTTTGTGGCTTTCTAAGAGATTTTGGCATGTCTTCTTTTCACAATGAAAATATTATGTTTTGTAGTACATACATTTTTCGCAGAGATGGAGTCCATCTTACTTATGCTGGCAATCAGATTTTTCTGAGAAATGTACAAAATGCATTGCGACCTTTTTTGGAATTACAACAACAATTTTGAAGTAGATGTTAAGCATTTACAATTTTTGACTTACAAATACCACCCAAAGGCTCTTTTCAGAGCCACCACTTCTTTCCAGAGAAAATTACAATGTTTGTGATGGAGTAGCAACCCAATTTTTTTAATGTTCGCGAACTGTCCGCAGACTTCTAAAAAATACAAAGAGCCCTGCTCATTTATTTTCACTTCTATTTTTTAACTGGGAAAGGCGGCTCTGAAAAGAGCCTTATTTTTTTTTGATTTTTGTAATTTTGTATTTATTTTGGTTTTTCAGACACGACACACTAGGAGAGGAGGGTAAAGGGGGGGACACCAACCACAGGGATAAGAAAGGGCGAGCTGAGAGAGGAAGATGTAGAGTGGGTTTTATTTGGGTAGTGAGCAGGTCTTCTCGTGCTCTGAGACGATAGTCTCAAAAGAACTCCGAAGTCGCTCCCCCCTGCAGAGTACTGTTTCACAGTACATACATACAACTGTGACCCTCGAAACGTAAGGGTCATCAGCATTCTGTATGTCCGGTGAGGCAGCTTGAGAAAGACGCTGTCCCACAGAGGTGGTCCTTGTGGTGACAGGATCAGAAACAGAGGATGAAGTAGTGGAAATCAACCTGCTACGTTCTTCGCAAGGTACAACCCTGCGAATAGCCCCAGAGTGAAATGACCTCAGGTGTCGCTTCATAGTAGTGGTCCCAAAGCTTTAGTTACCGTGCTTCCCGCGACTGAGTATCATTTTGCACTCATTGCAGGTAACATGGTTCGCACGAGCCTTAGGACCATTCCCATGAATGGTAAATAACCGCCACACCCAAGACTCACGCCTAGTGCGGGTAGTAGGTATTTCCTCTACCTCATTATTATCATCCTCTTCTTCCTCCTGCCCATCCTCAGTCCTGTTCACCTCTTCAGGCCCTTGGGGAGGTGGTGGTGGTGGAGGGGGTGGTGGTGGTGCTGAAGCAGGTGCAGCACCAAGTGGCAGTTCAGCAGCCAAGGATGCCATCTTGATGATGGTGTAGACTGCAAGTGGCAGCAAAAATCACTGTGTTCTGAAGAATAGCCAGAAACACAATGGGAATAAGCTCTTGGGCATGGTCTTTTATAGGGGTGCTTGTGCGCAGTCCGCGGACATGCGCACTGTGCGCGGACAGATCGAACACAAAAAGAGGATCGGAAAGTCTCAAAAGGTATATAGGAACTCAAGATTGCTATGTGGGACTTGTGGCATGGTGAGATTTTATTGAAAAATATTATGGATTAACTGAAAATGTACTTTTAAATTGTTCGGGGAAATGAACAGTATCCGCATTTCTGGCCACACGATGAGCGTGGGCGCGGTCATATGATCTGTTTGCGAACTAGTCTGCGAAGGAAGCGCCTGTCCGCAGGACACCAAGTGCACAAAGATTGGATACCGCATGCGCATTGAAGTCCTACTGACCTGGTTCGGGTTCTGAAGTAATTAAAAGTGTGTCACACATGAAACGAACATTTCAGGACAACGCGTTTGTTCTTAGAACAGTTTAAACTTGGTAGCGAACAGTAAGGACAGATATAGTGTTCTTCAGGACACGTGTAATTTAGTTTATGTACGAACATTTCAGGACACCAATTGTGTTCTTAGAACAGTTTCAATTGGGTAGCGAACACTACGAACAGTTGACCTGTTGTTCAGGACACATCATTTTTGTTTATTTACGAACATTTCAGGACACCAATTGTGTTCTTAGGACAGTTTTAAGTTGATAGCGAACATTACGGACAGATATAGTGTTCTTTAGAACACTTTAATTTTTGTTTCTTTACGAACATTTCAGGACACCACGTGTGTTCTTGGAACAGTTTCAACTTGCAAGCGAACAGTACGAACAGGTGTGGTGTTCTTCAGGACACCTCCTTTTTCGTTTATGTACGAACATTTCAGAACACTCGACTGTCCGCGGACACTTTTATTGTTTTTTTAAAAAAAACGGAAACTATTCACAATACAATATAAAAATTAAACTTTATTTAACATATATTAATAATTTATGACAGAGAAGGTGAGGCAGAAACAGAAACAAAAACAGGAGAATTTGGGGTTTCAACATGATTGGTATTAGGTGAAGAAGGGATGGAAATCTCATCAAAACGTTTTGGATTATGGAGATGGTTTGGGGATAATTGACTGGGATATGGTGAGGAGGGACAAGTACATGTGGGGCAATGATATGACGTTTTTGTTTTAAAATGATCTTCAACAAAGGTTTTCAAATTATTAAAATTGGTCAACAGTAAATCAATTTTTTCTTTTATGTTGTCAAGCGTGTTTTCCATAACAGCTTCTTCAGAGGTAGTTTCTATTTTGTTATGCTCTGTACAAAAAAAATATATATATGTTAAATGTATACAAAATAATAATATTTAAATGGTTTATATTATAAAGTGTTTACCATTAGTTTCACTATCTTGTGACATTTCTTCATGTGGGAAATTGTCCTCTAGCCATTCCAGAGTACTAGACATTTCTGTGAGAAAAAAAAAGAAAAGATAATATATTTTTTAATCTAATACAGAAAGTTTATAAATATATGAGTAAAATGAAGTACACTTACTATTTCTGGTAAGATAAGTCCTATGTATTCAGTGGGTCTGGTCTTGTTCTCAGTTCTGTTGTGTCTGTGAGGTAATTATGTTGGAAGCCAATTTATGTTCTTGTGGTATATTCCATTTCAGAACATATTGTATTTAAATGAATGGTTAGTGTGTTACATGTATGGGTTACATTTCTTATGTATTACTATATATAATGTGTTTGTGTGCTGCTTTTTGAATTTGTTAAATGTTCCTATATTATGATATAACAATCAAACATACCCCACCACCCCCCCACAGTTTTTAGGTAGTGGTACTGTTCTCCGAACATGTCCGCGAACATTAAATAAGTTTGCGGACATCACGTTCATAAGAAGAGATCTAGTCAGTTCCATATGACATGTATATAAAGTCAAAGTCATTATTGTTAAGTTTTGCTACTAAAAAAACTATGAAATTCAGTGAAAAAACTTTGTTAAAGGGACGTTATGGTTAAGTTGCGCTACTAAAAACCTATGAAATTCAGTGAAAAAAACGTTGTGAAAGGGACTTTGTGGTTAAGTTGCGCTACTAAAAACCTATGAAATTCAGTGAAAAAACTTTGTTGAAGGGACGTTATGGTTCCAAGTAAAACCGAAAAACCCTTGAAATTCCCCAGTTATAGTAAGCTAAGCAACCATAACTCGCGCCACCACCGTGCACTGCTAAGACTAACACCCAGGACATCAAAGATGACATCACAAATGTCATTGATGACATCACTGATGACATCACATGTCTGGCTCACAACTTAACCATAACATCCCTTTAACAAAGTTTTTTCACTGAATATATATATATATATATATATATATATATATATATATATATATATATATATATATATATACATATATGTATGGAATCTGGATGTTCCACGTCGTGTTGTAAGCAAACTAGGACCCTATGAACAGAAGGGCTAAAAATGTGGCACAGAAGAAGAAAAACAGCTGACGATGAGGGAAAATGCGAGAAAGCTTGTCTGGCCTGGTGTCAAAGGTTGGGGCAGCCAAAAACTGGTCATCTAATTGAGAAGATACAATGAACGTGAGAAGCGAGGCCAGCTCCTGTTGAGGTATAATGGAAAAACACTAGAAGCGTCAGGTTTTATTAATTTAATAGTGTTAAATACTTAAGAAAGTGTTCAAACACTGTCTCCTGTCACATGGTCAAGATGAAAATAGACTTTGGGCAAGCTACACGTGACTTGAAGATAAGACCATGCTCACACTACCTTCTATTCTCAGGTGCAGTGATACTTTGCAAGGCCGACTTCAAAGACAATTTGAATGGCAGACAGCAGGAGTGATGATGGATGATGGGCTAATTGGGTGGGAAGGCATGGCCAAGCCAAAACCTCCAGCACCTTTGGTACCAGCTTGCCTGCTGCTAGCGAGTGGAATATTCCAGAAGGGTACAAGTGTGCCAACCAATCATAGAGAGCCACATAGAGAAGAGCCCTATAGTTTGAGACCCAAAGAAATGTGCATTCTATGACACGGAAGATGACTATCCCGTATGGAAGGTATACCTAGATGTTCCCCGTAGACCAACCACAACTCCAAGTAGGTTTTGTTATTTTGCCACATAGTATGACGTCAGTAATGACAAATATTTGCTATATAAATGTAATTTTTTATGAAATGCTTTGAGAACTCTTGAGAGAGATTTGAGCAAATGTACGTTGATGTCTGTTGTACTCCCTGTTTTAGAAAATTGTAATTAAAACAGTTATGCTTTTACCAACTTCCTGAGTCTGTCCTATTATTGGTGTAAGAATAAAATCGGCATCCCCATCCATCCCATATACCGCTACCTCGCTTAAAGGGCCTACAGGTTCAGCTTCATGTTGCCAAGCACTCATGTAACTTCTCATAGCTATGAAACATGGAACTGCGCCCCTCACAACGCATTGTTTTACAATGCTCAAAAACATTGACGTCTGACATTCACCGCATATGACTCCCGCTTGCGCTAAACCTGGTTCTTTGACCCAGCGCCTCACTGCCTGTCCAACTGACCCAGCATCCATCTCTAAGATGCACACCTCCTATGCCATCCTTGACCCATTGTTGCCCCCCTTCAGGCTTCCTACCTGAGCCCAACGTGGCCAACCACCCGAAATGTCACCAAATGTAGTCTGTAATACAACGCCCTACTTTAAACTGTGCAAGGCAAGTTCCCCTGTCCAATTTCATCTAACAGGGCCTCTTGCTTCACCTCCTACCTGCACTGAGCACAGCGTGCATGCCCAGGTACCAGACCACAATGCACATTCCTTATTTTTAACACACGCCGCAGCATCCAATCCTATGGCATGCTCTTGATTGCTCAGATTGGGAGTCACTGACCACCTAGACCTAGCACTGCCCCATACCTGTGCCCAACTTCGCTCACCTACTGGTGCCCCTGTCACCATTAAATACTGACCCCAAGTTCATGGCCCCTACTTCAGGCCTTCGCCCTCCCTCACCACCACATCCGTCTCAGCAGAATTGTCAACCAACAAAACCTAGCCAGAATGCAGTCATCTTGATTATAGGAGCACTCATTAATGCCAGATCATTGAGTGCCCATGCCCTTGACATCTGGGATTTGGTCACATCTAATGACTTGGAATTCTTAGCCATTACAGAATCATGGTTGCATTCTGCCTCAGGCTCTACCCGCTCCCTTGCAATCGCTAAGAATTCTTCAATCTTTCATAAATATAGACTGGATACCAGAAGGTGGGGGGTAGGGTGTTGTCACTAAAGAGTCACTGGGCTTTTCTTTTTTTTTCTTTGATCTGCAGTCTGGCCTGGCTCCATCTTGTTCCTTAAGGCCGTGATGACCGCATGGTGCCTGCTTGAGGACACCAGCATGGGCCTTTCAGCATGGCCGCCCTGTTAGCCCGCAACAACAGCTGCTACCAGCATCTGCCGTGATTGCAGCGGCTGTGCCTGATTGGTTGGGAAAATATTTTTTTTGTTTTGCAGTCCTGGGAGCTGCCAGGTGAACACCAGCCACCTCATGGGCTGCATACTTAAGGCTGTAACACCCCTTGCAGCCTGGTCTGGCACCATATTGCCCCTTGAGGCCGTGATGACTGCATGGTGTCTGCTTGAGTACACCAGCATGAGCCGTCCAGCATGGCTGCCCTGTTATTCCCCAAAAACAGCTGATCTCAGCATCTTCCGAGACTGATGAGGCCACGCCTTATTGGTTGGGCATAAATTTATGTTTTGTAGTCCTGGGAGCCGGCAGGCGCACACCAGCCCCTCAATGGGCCACCTAAAATGGTCTTGCTCTCCCCTGTCTGGCCCTTTCCGGGCCTGAGTGGGCCCCCCATATCTGCATCACTACGGCTGTCCGGTTCGCCTCACGCTGTCCTCCACAGACCGGTTAAGCCTTTTCATGCCTGCTTGTAGCATAAATCCTCGTGATCCACAGTCGTGCAGGCTAATTGCTCCTTTCCGGCACCCTTTTCAATGCTTCTTTCACTTACCTCGCACTGCATATCTTGCCTACATCTCGTGCCTTCAACACCTGCAAAATATCTCATCTGTCCACTGCTGTCCCTGTGCCTTGGCACCTCTTCTGAATGAACTGCGCCTACACAATTATTCTCTTCTTAGCTACCATGATCCTGAACTTTTGTCTCCTCATCTGCATCATGCGTTTCACTCACTGCTGGACTTAATACTCTGCCACCTTCAAATGCTTGCTTCTTATCCTGATGGCAAAAAACTGACTCTACTTCCAATCTGTTTTCAAATGTCTGCTGTTTTAACTGGCTAGAAATAAATTGCACTCTCAATTGTTACACTTCACCCAACCTTTCTGGCACCATTTTTCTGTTGGCCTCTTCAGCAGTGTACTCCCTACGCCCACCATCTGAACCTCATGTGCCTTTGAACCTGCACAGTGTATGTTTTGTGCTACATTTCGGTACTCTGTTTAAAATTTGAATCTGAGTGTGCCTCTGAACCTATAAACTTTCCCAGAAAGTACTAAAGGTATTTGTCTGTGCTAAATGATTTTTCCATTTTCTGCACTAGGTTTCTGTGCTCTTTCAGTCGTCTTACATGTCTGAACCTCGATTATTGTGCTGACAGCTCTGCTGCCCTTATTGGCATCCTGTTATTGTGCAGTTTTTCTGCTCTTTTGACTGCTAAGCCGCCTGGTGAGTTCTGTCGTGCACAGTGCAATTATGTACCTCTCCCTCCAGGGTGCACTCTCTGAAAGCCCCCCTTATCGCTATGGTGCTCTCCACCTCACCTAACTACTCTTACTAGTTCTCCATCACATATCCACCCTCTCTCTTGAAATCTGGAAGGAAGAACATGTAAGAAGGCTCTCCTGGTTTCCAACCTAGGTCTGCGCATAGCAGACACCTATGTCAATGCTTCCTTATGGCAGATTGTCACTGACATTCTCTTTGTCTTTCCTTCTCCTGATCTATGTACACACCATATGGTTTCTGTCCACTCTCCTTTCTCTTCCACTCACATTAATGGTGGTACCAGATGGGAAGTACTCTAGGCTCACTTCTCATTATCCAGGTGCATCATCAATGTCAATCGTAATGGCACTATCATGGCCCAGGGCTCTCAGCCCAACCTCTGCCTTTTTGATCGACATCTACCACCACTTTTCAACTTCCCCCCTCCTCCTTATGCATGGGTGTTTGTGTTTGGGACAGGGGTGTTTGTCCCCCTCAACTTTCATGGCCCACCATTTTGTGTCCATTCTTTTGGCTTCAGATGTCATGTCCCCCCCAACATTTTCAGAAATGTTACTCCACTGTCCTTATGCCCCACTGTCTTCCCTCTCCCCTCCTTCCCCATCCAATAGTGGTACCCAGGCCCTGTATGCCCTCAGAAAACATTTAAAGGGGGCAATCAACTTCACTTAGCTAACCCTCAATTCCGTCTCCTCTGTCATACACTCCTCTGATATCTATCTCCTCCTTGAAGACCTTGACCTTGATGTACTTGCTCTCACTGAGACATGGTGAAAGGCCAACTTTGTTGCTGCTTTTTCACCCTTCTCCCCGAGGGCTACAAGTTCCTATCCAATCCCAGAATCACCAGGGGTGGGGCAGAGTGGCCTTAATTTTCCCTGAGTGGGTTCCGGCCACCATCATTACAAATCAATCCTACTACTCCATTGAATGGCATGTCTGCCTTGTCTATCTCTCCTACCTTCTCCATCACTGTCACCACTATCTACAGGCCTCCCAACATACCCCATTTTCCTCTCCAAATGGACAGACCACCCAACCTCACACTTGGCTTCCACCCCCAAACATCTCTTCCCTGGGGATTTCAACATCAATCTTGATTCTCCTGATCCAGGCACTGTATGCTTTTGTGACCCTTGTGACTCTCTTTCCCTCACAATTCATCCCTCTGATCCAACCTACTCTTCCTGACACACCTTGGACACTCTCATCTCATCAGCTATCCTTCTTGCCAACCCTCCAACTACTCCTTTCTCCTGGTCTGACCACTCTCTCCTCTCCTCCCATCTTGAGCTCCCTGGTCCCCAGATCATGCATCTACCCGCACTGCCAAACTCCTTCTCCATCATTCAACGACGAAGCAGGTGACAGTTGCTGCATTTTCCACCATCTTCATCCCTCTTCCCTCCTCTACCATTGACTCTCCTATCAACTCTACACTGTCTAACCTCCATCTCTCCATCTCTAATACTTTAGATATCCGTGCCCCTGCCATGAAGATCTACATAAAGCATGCCTCCAAATGCAACTCTTGGTATGACTCAGACTTGGCAGCTTTGAAACGCAAGTGCAAAGCTGCTGAGCGGAACTGATAGGCTTCAAGTATATCTTGCCCACCCGTTGCTGCAAACGGTGCTGCAGTACTTTTGGGCTGCACTCATGGCTGTCCGTTTTATATTTGGAAATATTTATATTTCTGCTAACTCTACTGACTTTGCTGCTACATGGACTGTCATTAACGCACTGCCATTTTAAGAAGTCTCTCTTTGCGCCAGAAGACCTACTAGGAAGCAGGAACTGGGCTCATAAGACATACCCAGCAACCCTTGTGGTGAAGCCTGCTGCTGCAAAGGGTGTTGCAGTACTGTTGGGCTGTTGGGCAGGTGGACAGAACAAAAGCACTACAGATTCCGTAAATGAATGTGCATTTGAGAGTGCTTCTCTTGTTATAACATTGCTGGACCTCTAGCAAGTGCTCTAAATTGTCACTCCGCAGACAAGTACTAGATTGCATGAAGCCTGAGGTCTGGCCGCGGCAAATCATTCTGAACAATTAACGCATGCATGGCACCCAGATTACCAAGGTGGACTTAATGAGCGCGTAGGTCACAGTGGGGAGTGTTAGACGACTTAAAATAGGCTCTCCCCCAGCCATTAAGTAAAGATCAGAAGTGTTAGCACTGTCCCAAAAGCAGGACACCCGTTTATTATATTTTAAAACAAATATCGATGAAACTCAGCAACCCATCGGCGCTTGGTTAGAGAAGAGCTCAGTGCTTACTTTTTTCATGTTTTACACTGCACGCCTAGACCTTCTTGAACAGACTCCGCTGGAAGAACACTGGCATCAACCAAATCATTGATTGCAACTTTGTTAAACCGCAGATGCCACACAGCCAATTAACCTCAGTGTAGCCTCTGATAATGTGACTGTGTCAAACAATTATTTTAGCTGTTAAGATCGGGTCCAAGTCCTGGTTGAATTGCCTGGAACAGAGATCAGGAGGCAGACTCTGCTTGCCCCATTAGACAGTCGGGCGTACTCTGTCCGGGCACCCCTTTCTTCTCCACAGGCATTACGCAGCATTGTGTGGACAACAAGCAAGAGCAGTCGACTGTGCATCTGCTCTTGGGAAACCATTAAGTTCCATCATAACTGTGCTATTTGTCCAGAGTACGTCTGGGAAGAATTTGTACTCAGGTGCAACAAGGGCAAGCACATTGTTAAACACCTTGCTCAATAATGTTGAAAAGAAAAGCAATTTCACCAGGAGCAGGGCCAGCATTTTCTAAAAACATTTTTAAACCAATTGACAATGTCAATATTTTAATCACTTAAATTAAGGATTTATTGTATGACATAGAGGGAGGTCCAGTGGGGAGGAGGTGTGTCATTTCAAACTGTTTTGGTGGTGATGGTGAGAGAGGTTTGTTGGAGATTGTGATTGATGACATTACTCCTAGTAACCCCCCTTGGTATCCAGACAGAGAACAGCGAAGATGCGCACTTAACGTGTGGAAACCCTTGACGAACATCTGACAGAAAGGATTGAGGGGCAGGAGGAGGGCAAGACCTAAAAACGTGTAGAAAGGAATCTAAATAAAATAAAATAGTTTGTCCATCTGTAATTGAACATGCCCAGGTTCAATAGCATCTTGAACCTCAGGAAGTCACTGGTTCAGTGAATGATTTCCCCACCCGCCCGATCAAAAACACCAAGGAAGCTCCATTTTTGGTGGAGGCAAGATCAGGGAGTGAAGCTATGGCGAGTGAGGATGGAGGAAGATGTGGTGGAAGTCTTCCTGGCCGTCCCAACATCAAAAAGTTCTCCACATTGAGCAATCAGGATGCTGCAGTGAAGAGATACCCAAAGCCAAGGGATGAAAAATGCAACGGGCCAAAGAGGGCTCACCCCGCTCATCAAAAAAACTCAATAAGGTGAAGAAAATGGCAAGGGAGATTGAGGACAGTAGCTGGAAAAGGAGGGGAAAAGGAGCAGAAGAAGGTAGAAAGGAAAGGGCCAACATGTTCTTGCAAGGCGGGGTGGAGGATGTAGGATGTGTCAAGGGCAATATGGAAAAAATCTTGTTAGAATTGGGTAGAGTGTTGGCAAACCCCGGGCATGTCTGCAACAGTGCACCCAGAGAGATGGTTATATGAGTGATGGTGCCCTCAGGCCTTGAGTATTTTGAAAGGTTTTGTGGGCCAGAATCAGGACAGGCCCAGTTAAAGTGTGACAAGGGAGGCCAAGCAGTCCCACATCCCGAAGCAAGAGAATAGGGCCCTTAGTTGTGCAGAATGCTACTAGAACTATTGAGACACAAGCTGGAAAAGTGTGTGGACTTGTAGAGGAGGAGCCAAGTACCCCTACTCCAACCACCCCACCTATATTACCTCTCTGTTGGAAACCAGAGTATGAGACATACACGGAGCAGTTGAATAGACAAAGAGTAGAGCATCACAGTGAGAGTACCAATACCTAAGAAGATCTGGGCGGCAAGTTACCCATTGAGGAAACCATACCTAAACAGAAGACAATATGATGGACATTTAAATGAGATTCCTGAGGAAGCAGAGCAGATGAAGGGCAAAGATGATTGGTGACATCACAAGTGAGCTGAACTGATGCACATAGAAGAGATGCAGAGACCAGAGAATGCATACATTCTATAAGGCATCAAAAAAGTACTAAGGATAAGTGACAGCATGGGATCAAGTTGAAGAAGCTTATGCCACAGAGACAGATGAAGATATTAAGCTAGTTTAAATATGTACAGATGCAACACACATGCAGGCAGCAAAGTAATCTTAAAAGCTAGCTTCAAGCTTTATAGTAGATAGATTGCAGTAAGCAACAATATATATAGATGCATATGAACAAGTAAAAGATGGATGTTTCCACTACGCATTATAAGCAGTGCTGAACATTAACAAGAAGGCTTAATTTCCATGTGTCGCAGTTAAAAAGCAAAATTGAATTTACAAATGAATCTCAGCAGAAGGAGTTGGATGAGCCAAGAAGCCAAGGTCTTATCAGAACTGGAATTGGCTGACATTGAATACAAATTGTGTGAAGGAACAGAGACTCCTGCTCAGAAAGCTTGACCAAAATAAAAGATGTCAAAATTTCATGGAGTCTCAAGGCCAAACTTCAAAGCACTAATTGGCACTGGACCATTGAGGTGATGATGGATTGATACATTAATTGTTGGGAAGCTAGTGTTAAGACAAGCTCACCCACACCTGGATGTTCAGTCTGTATGCTGCTAGACATAGGTGGAAAAGTACTGACGGGGGTTAGAAGCCATTCAATTATAGAGGACCGTGTAATCAAGGGTGCTATAGTTTGTGTAGCCAATGGAACGTTGTGTATTTAGTGACGTTCATAGTGGTCATGTTCCGGGGAGGACTTAGTTGCCCACCTGATGTTAAGTACCCTATCACTCTCCTTCACGGTTCTATACTGATATGGAACTTATACTTAAATATTCACTTAGAGCCAATCACTCCCTCCAATAGGTTTTGTAGTTTTCCACGTAGGATGAAGTTGGTAATGACACAGGTCAGCACAGCACTGATGACGAGTTTGCATGATAAAACCTCAGGTTTTTCTAAAGATGAGTTGAGTAAGAGGATCGAGCGAATGATGATGTTCGTTGTCCTCCCTGTTTTAGATAATTGATATTAAAATGGACTCCCTTTTGCCAAACTACCGGAGTCATCTTGATTATTGATGTATGAATAAAATCTGCTCCCCATCCATCTCCAGGGTATTGCTACTCATCTTAAAGGGCTGGACAACACAGTTCACTTGGTAAAAGAGAGATGATGGTTTATTAAAAAATCCATCGACCATCAACATAAGTAAACTTTAGAGTCTCAGTAATTTCGCACAACCTTTTTCATTCGGCTGACAGGATGTGAAGCTCCCCGTAGAAAGTGGTTAGTATGATTGAAAAAAATCCTTGCAAAGCGGGTGTGACAGGTCCCCTTAGTTTCCATAAGAATCCCCTCCCACGTCTATGCAAATATGATCAGACAACAGTTTGAAGAGGCGGTAAACTGAGACATACGATCCCGAAGGTCCGAAGTTGAAAATATGCGAATGGTGAGTAAAAACTGAGGAGTGTGGCAAATTGATGCATGCGTGGTAAAATAAAGGAGAGTAACGGAGGGAGGTGGGATAAACATAACATAAGAGTAAGAGTGTAATATATGTATGGGCAATGAGATATTGTCTTGAGTGTGGCCGAGCAATATAAATAAGTAATATCATATGAGAGGCCACGATAAAGAGGATTCACCCATACCTAGGTTTTAAAGAATGTTAGAAGAAATTTGAACCCTGAGTCCCATACTGGAACAACGTAGAAAACAGATCTAATTAAAGGCAGATCGAAGGGGTTAATTTACTCTTTGTATGAAATATTTTTAGAGGTTAAGACAAATCTTAAAGAGAAGATCATAGAAGATTTACGTGACCAGTCAAGTGTGTCTGTTTGTTTTATGTGGTTTTGAAAAAATGATGACGTCATAGTTAAGAAAAGAAATTATGATAAATAAAGAAGCGTGAAGTTTAAAAGAAAATCAAATGATTTGCAATTACATTTGATGGTTGTTTTTTAGCAAGATTAAAGTAAAACTTTAACGGAATTGGAGCTTGCGACGGTTGGTGCTCACCCATATTGTGTTGTTTTCTTGAAACAAGTTTTTATCTGTGATTAAAAACAAATGAGTGTCAAACACGCTAAGAGTAGACAAATCGAGAATCGAAGATGTTACCCCATTAGTGCATCTCTGCAAGCAATTACCAAAACATGCACCCAAACTTAGGCAGTAAAGTGCAGAATGGGTTAAGGGAACCACATATAAAATATTTCTGCCATGGCCACAAGGAGGGTCACTATCGAAGGCAGTATTGCAGGATATGACGACATATGCATGCAGCATATACTGAGAAGAAGCTAGACAAGTCCCTACCGAGCTTAGAGCTCTGGGAAATGGACCAAGATGAGCGAGATGAGCCACCTCCTTTAGATTGGATACTTAATGTATGCAAAGAGGGGAACGAAGAGCCCTCTGCTCCACCCGCCCATCTGAAATAGAAGACAGGACTAAGAAAGACAATGGATTATACCCATTAAGGGAACTTAAAGCAGCAAGAAGGCATAGCAATCTGGCATATGAGTCATTTACGCAAAGTAATGACGAGGGCCAAGAGAAAAATACTGAGAAAGAAGTAATTGTCCTGAGGGATAAGGAGAGACGTGACAAGGAGAAAAGCGATCGAGCAAGTACATCTCTAGATATAGGAAGAGAAATAAAGAGATGGAAAGGAGAACGAGATAAGACTGATGAGATAGCGCTCTTACAGAACTAATGGATGGGAGGTCAGATTTTGCTTAACCTCGATGGTAAAGTCATCAAAGACGTAAGACAAACAGAAGATCAAAACGAGCAAGACACAAAAGGCAATGAAAGAGAAGAACGATTGAAATACAAAGGAGCGAAAAGGAAAGATAAACAAAGACAAGAGCAGTTATATCAAGAAGAGCAGTCAAGAAAACAGGAGAGAGCAGAAGAGCAAAGAAAATGTGACAATAGACAAAATACAGCTGATGAACGAGAAAGGCTAGAAAAAAAATAATAGAAGAGGTGGAACAGAAGTTAAGGGAAAAGAGAATGCAAAGACGAAGGGATGAGGAGATACGCAGGGCAAACCAGAGAAGGGATATGAAGAAAAAAGAGGAAGATAGAGTGAGAGAGGAAGCGAGGAAACTAAGAGAATTTGACGATGATATGGAACATAAAAGAAGGCAGAGAGCATGCGATCTTGATTACTTGGAAAAGGAAGTAAGAAATCCTGATCTAAAAGTCGCATGGGAGGATATAGAGGAATTCTTTCCAGAATACGAGTCATTACCAGGCCCTTCTAGAGCAAATCTAGATGACGAGTTTGACTCGAGGAGCATTGGGGAAGCAATTGATAAAGTATATCATGAAATTAGGGCTCAGAAGGAGTTAAAGGGGAATGGAAGAAATGACCGTCTCGAGAGCACTCAGTTTTATGACACAGAGGAAGCCTCATGTAGTGCGAGACATAAGGATCTGTCTTTAGACAGACTGACTGTAAATAAAGATGACAAAGAGAGAGGTTGCACAAGTTGGGCACAGGAAATGTCAGATGAGGAAAGGGAAACCTCCCAGGGGGAAGCAAGAGATGATGCATATATCCTGGGGGATGATTTCCTACGGATAAGGAAGTAAGATGGATGGATTTACACGTGCCTGTATCTAAGGCATCTGAGTCATTGACACAGTGAGATCGACCTAGGTGGCAACTCAATGGTGAGAGGGGGGAGTCGCCGCCTTATGTAAGCAGGTTAAGATCATTGCCAGGTAGACGGCGATGTGATAATATTACCCCTGCAGTAGATAGACAAAGGATGAGAAATGAGAGCAAGTTTGGGGCTTCACAGTTTCATTTGCTAGAGAAAGGGGGAACGAGACAACAGTATATACTCTGGCCTCAATTGGATAGAGATAATCTAAGGTGTAAACTCCTGAGTTTAACTTCTGGCACTGGGAAATGGATACATAATTTAGAGAAAATGACGGGAGGAAATACATTGGCTATAGGGGACATTGAGGGTCTTTTAATCGCCATACTTGGTGAGAGAACTGATGACGTGTGGACAAGGGCTGGGTTTCCTGGTGTGACTACAGTCAACACTACTCATGATGGAGCACCATTCAATAACTGTAGGGCAGCAGTCTGGAAAGCACATCTGATATGGGAGCTATAATGCCGAAAAAGATGCAGGAAGGAGATGATCCGTTGGTTTACATTCAAAAGTTCCATGAGGCTGGGCCTTGGAAACATGCAAATCTTTGGGAAAATCTATACCGGTATTTTATCATATATTATGCCAAGGGCTGCCAGAGTCAGTACAGAAGCAGCTCAAGAAATTAGTGGTATAGAAGCTTAACCGTGTTCGGAGATTTAGCTGACCATTGCGCATTACTGAAGACACTTGCAGGAAAGGAATTGCAAAAAGGATGATGCTCGCAAAGTTAGTGCAGAAAAAATGCTCCAAGTATGCCACTGAAGGGACGATGCTGACCAGTGTAGATGGATTGAATTCACAGCACATAATGAACATGCCGCAGGTAAATAATCAAAGGCAGTTTGATCAAAACAATAGTGTATATGCTCCATGAAGAACAGGATTTCAAGGAAGGGGTTGGTAAGGTAATTAAGGTAATCAAGGGAATTGGCAGAATAATCAGGGAAACCTTCAGAATAACCAAGGTGGGTTTCAAAATATGCAGAAAAGTAATCAGAGTATGCAAAATGGGCAGTTTGGGAGACCACTGCCTATATGTTGGACATGTGGAGTGACAGGGCATTTTCCTCGCACGTGTAGAATCAAGGGATGAAAAACATACTTGTAGAGCTTGGAGTTCCCCCTAAGGACCTATGTGTCCAACGTGGGTTTGTTAAAAAAAAATAACAATAGAAGCCTTGAAAAACTATAGCACTTACAGAGAATGTGGCAAGTTTCTTTGAAAAAGAGATGGTTGTTGTTCTTATTAAACTATATTCCCATGTAATATCACTTGAATGTATTATATGCGATTTAAATTGAACCAATTCCATATGTTGGAAAGAACTAGGCATTAGGGAAAAGAAAATGGTGAGGACAATGAGATGAATTGTAGGTTCCCAAATTGTAGCGAATCTGTAGAAACGCTCAAACATTTGGTTTTGGTATGTCCACATTTCCGAATACCAAGAGTATCTTTGTTGATGCGTTTTATCAATATAGATTATGAGGATTTCCTGGATTCATTATGGAACAGGATGATGCTAGGTAATCAAAAAGCCTTCATTTTTGCAATGGTGCAATTGCTAAAAAAGATCAAAGCAGAGATATCATTGATCATGAAATAAATATGACTTAACTGTAAAATATCTTGAAATGGGATTGAATGTAGACTGTATTTTGTACATTGAAAATTGTTTTACTGAACCTGCCTTTTTGTTTTAAGTAGTATTGGTTGGCAAGGAATATCATGTTTTGTATTTTAACATATTTGTTTCATGAAACTTTTATGGAATGACATTTATTTTGTAAAGTTTTATTTTATAACCATATACAAATAAAAAAAAGTAATAAAATGAAGTCAAGGGATGGTGCAAAATGGACAGTTTTCAAGAAGGGGGATATCAAATCAACCTGGATATTCACAGCAGAATGGAGATGGATTTGAGCAGAATCAAACAATGCAGCAGCAAGCGCTGAGAGTGCAGTAAGGTTTGCAACAGCAGGTAGCAGTTAATCCGCCATGAGGACATTCAAACCAATCACCTATTCAGCTTCAGCAAAACACAAACACAGGTCAGTTAATGACTCCTGGGATAGGGGATGTCACTGCCAATGAGGGAATGCTTTCACAAATAATGGGATGAAGCTGTACCCGCAATAGGACAGCTCACTGGGAGACCTGATGTGTTCCATACTACCCATGATGGCAAACCCTCATGAGGAACCAAGGGTGGACGTCAGTATAGGGGGCAAATGTTTGCGATGCGCTCCTGTATGCGAGAGGGAACGTTTTCAATGTCTGGCAATGCTATGAATACTCAGGGCTTCACAAGAGCTACAAGCAGAGTTCCTTTCACTGAAGAATTACCAGTTTCTATAGGAAAATGTGACATGAAGGTGCCACTACTATATTCGAGGCAAACACCTGTCAATATATTGGGATGAGATTGAATGACTACATTGAATATGACAATTTCGTTTACTGATGAAGGTATAGGGTGTTCAACACCAGGCATGCATTACTTAAACGTGTGTGAAATTATTATGGCATTCGTAGGACAACTAGCTATGAGAGCAGTTCCATTAGAACCAGAGGTTTACCAGTATGGAGTATGCATGCTGTTGTCATGGCTACCAGGCCTATCAGGCAGAACAATCAGAACTGATTTTTTGTTTACATCAAGAATACCTATGCTCGAAGAAAGGGGACACGTTTTTCCCTTAGAGATACAAGCAGCCATAGTGCGAGGGGAAACGGTTTTGCTTGATGGACACAATGATGGAGGAAAATAATGGTGCGCAGTAATAGCCATCGGGGAGCGATACAGATTGACCAGCGTCACTGATGAAGATCTGTTTGGAGGTCATCCATCTGATGACGTAATAATATTTGAAATGTGCATTACTTATTGGGTAAGAGTACTTAAAAGAGAAGTTCCTCAGAAAATGATGATAGCAAAAAAACGTCCCAATTATTTAGATGATGACATGGCGGCACTGCCAGTTTCACTATGGACCATCAGCCCCTATGACGTAGGCCTACTAAAGGGGGTTGGAGAAGAAAAGATTAAATTGAAACCAGGAGCATTTTTACATTGAGCACATCAATATCCTATGTCCCAAGAGGCGAATCAAGGTATTTTTTAGATGATTTCTGCCATGATGGATCAGGGCATCATAGTGACCTCAGAGTCACTGTATAAAATATCAGTGTACCCTGTGAAAAAAAGTAAGGGAGGGTTGGGCGTTTAGTGCAGGACCTTCGCCGAATAAACCAGATTGTAGAGGCTGAGTTCCCTCTAGTTCCTAACCTGTCTACGATCCTATGCAATGTACCTGTTGAAGCACGATATTTCACAGTGATTAACTTGAAAAATGCATTTTTCGCAATTCCATTGCATAAAGTCTCGCAGGATCTGATGTCATTTACGTTCAGACAAACTCGCCTGAAAAGCACTCGTTTACCACAAGGGTTTTGTGAGTCTCCATTGATTTTCAATAGAATTCTTCAGATGGATTTAAGCAATATTGCTTTAGAAAGCGCTGTTTTGCAATACGTAGACGACATTTTAGTTTGCAGCACCTCAGAGGAAGAGTGCAGACATGCTTCTGTCCAGCTGATGTTTATACTCGCTGACAAAGGATATAAAGTTGACAAGGAAAAGTTACAATATTGTCAACAAGAAGTGTTGTATATAGGCCAGTTGATTTCACATGAGGGAAAAAAGGTTACCCCTGAAAGAGCTGAGGCTATTTTAAAAACAGCCAAACCACACACGATAAAATACATGCAGAGGTTTTTGGGATTATGTAATTATGTCAGAACATGGGTGTTTGACTACAGCTAATACAGAAGACCTTTATTGCAGGCTTTAAAGAAAGCACAGGCAACGCAGGAAAAAATTGCGTGGACTGAGGAGATGGAAGAAGGGTTTTGATGAATTGAAAAAAACTATTTGCATGGCTCCAGTTTTAGGGATTCCTAATTATGCTGAGCAATTATTTTTGTTTTCACATACAGATGGCACTGTTATGAAAGTAATGCTCACACAGAGAACCACATCGGTGTACAAGCCCCTTGCATATTACAGTGGAATCTTAGACCCTTTAATGAGAGGTCAATTTCCATGGAAACTGTTTAGTTTAGCAGCCGCACTATTTTCCGTTTTAGAAAAACCAAAAGGCACGTTGACTTCTCAAAAGGCTTCTGCCTATGAGGTAGTCATATCAAACCCAGCCATCAAAATAGTTCCATGTAAAATAGTGAATCCTGCCATGTTTGTAGATGAGCGAATGACAGAAGGAGAACCTGTACGCGATTGCACAAGCTATGAAGAGTTCTATGATGAACTTCCTAGAGTAAAAGAGAATTCATTAGCAGGAGGAGAGATTGTTTTTATTGATTTTTCTTCAAGGATCGATCAAAATGATGGACAGAGGTATACAGGTGCTGCTGTGGCAAAGCACACGGCAAATGGGGAATTTCGGGTGCTTATTAGTACTCTATTGCTGTCTCAATATTCAGCAGAGACTGCAGAATTATTGGCTTTGATATTCGCGATCGAGAATCACACAGACCAGGAACTAACAGTGTACTGCGACTCCGCCTATGTGACGTCAACGGAACACGCAGGGTTAGCACGTTGGAAAAGGAGGGGCTACCTCCGAGCAGACCACATGCCAGTACAGCACGCCCTCTTATTGGATAGGCTTATTAATGCACTACAACTCCCAGTAGGCATAGCAGTCATTAAATGCGCAGCCCATAATAAAGGGGCAGATTTTATCTCATGTGGTGATCAAGCAGCAGATGCTGAGACCAAGCGCATAGCAATTACAGATAAAGAGTTGATGAATGTTGAAACTCCTAATATGAATGAAAAAATGATTGTTATGATGACTGTATCTGAAAGATACAACCATATATCAAAAATGTAGTTAATAGACGTCCAGGGGGAAGCACCTCAAGAGGAAAATAATTTGTGGACCCGAAGAGGGTGTTCTTTAAACCCCTCTAAAGCATTGTGGTGACAAGACAGCACTGGAAAACCGGTGATGCCTATAGCCTTATTAAGGGTAGCGCTGGAACACCTACACTACACCGCGCATACAACTAGGAAGAATCTTGCTGCAACTATTGCTGAGGGAGGGTTTGTGCCAAATTTAGCAGAACATGTTACATTTTTTTGTAGTGAACTGTATTGTTTGACAATTCATGGCCGGGCATACACTGCGCACAGTTAGGGGAGTCATTCCGAGACCTAATGGCCCTTTTCAGCACTTGCATATCGACTATGTCGACATGATACCAGTATGTAATGGATGTAGATACCTGATCGTAGTGGTGTGTCTTTTCTCGAGATGGATAGAAGCAGGTCCATGTGCACACCCAGATTCCACCTGTGCAGCAAAATTCTAAGTGCAGGAAGTATTTCCTAGATGGGGAGTATGGGACGTTATGAGCTCAGATAATGGTCCTCATTTTGTGAATCAGGTATTTGAACAGATCAGCTTGTTGCTTGGTATAAAGCACATGTTTTATTTGGCTTATCACCCACAAGGAAATGGGATCTGTGAGAGGCTCAACAGCCTGCTAAAAGAAAGAATAGCCCATTTGAAGCGTACCTTGAAGAAAGCGTGGTTGCATTACCTATCACTGGCATTATATGCTTTAAGGAACCAACCGGGTTCTGGCCACCATCTCACGCCCCACGAAATATTGACTGGCAGGCAAATGAGAACACCCCTAATACCTTCATCCAGAGTTAGAAATGATGCTCAACCAACTGCAGAATTATTAGGAAAGGAACTGTATGACTTCCAGTATTTCTTTCCTTTCAGGACAGCTGCAGAGACACAGGTTTAGGCAAGTACAGAACATAGAAGGAGATGCTTCGCCAGACCAATATCAAAAACTTTGTGTTCCCCACCTTTTCTCCGGAGATGCGGTCTTAGTCCGCAACCATGTAAGGAAAAAGTGGGATGAACCGCGTTTTAACGGTCCATTCATTGTGGAAGACGTCACGCCATCTGCTGTCAAAGTGCAGGGCATGCATGCTTGGATGTTCCTTGGGGACGTTAAATTCTTTGTTGGAGAAACTCCTCTGCCTGCACCCCTACACAAAGCAAGTACAAGCATCAGGGAAGAACCACAGCACATGCAGACGAGATCGATGATGAGGAAGAAGGATGCACAAGCTGACAAGTAGAAAGCCATAGGGGATCATTACGAGGTTGGAGGTAATGGAAAAACGATGCCGGTAAAGGATTACCGGCACCGCATACAGCTCCGGTCTATTCCGACCCAAGAACCCAGTATTAGAGGTGCCACTAATAACATTTCCGCTAATAGCAGCATGGGCGCGGGCACGTGGCCCTTCAGGCCGGCAATACCGGGATGCCGTTAACAGGAGGACATCACAAGTCAGGCGGACATGCAAATACCGGCATCATGAAGGCGCTAATACGGGACACCGGCATGCCGGCAATACCGGCATCGCAAAGCACCCGTAAACTGCTATGTACAGTTTTCCCAACTGCCACAGGTGCACACAATCAGCAGAGGTGGAGGCAATGGAGTCTGGGCCAGCACAAAAGGAGCACACCCACACACCACACCCCTTCCCACACCAAAATGATACCAATAGTAGTAGAAATACTGGGGTTGGAGGACATGCTTGCATTGCTACACCAGCAACAACAACAACAACAGCAGGCACCACAGAAGAGACTCAGGAGGAGAAGGAGGGTGAGACAGGCCCAGCATGCCCCACCATTGCAGCCATTGGTACCACGCAGGCAGCCCCCAATCTCTTGCATCAGAGCCAGTCCATTCAACCTAACTGCTGAGCAGATCCACACCCTGTACTGTCTGGAACGGGACACCATCATCACCATTGTGGACATGATACACAACAACATTGTCAGCATCATTGAAATACGCACTACCATCGGTGCTCCACTTCCTGGCCACAGGCACCTACCAGGACACAGTGGGGTACATGCATGGCATATCACAACCCTTATTTTCTCGCATGCTGAACCAAGTGCTGGATGCCCTCTTGAAGCACAGAAGGGACTACATATCCCTACGACGGACTCCCCAGGAGATCTTTGATACAAAAGTTGCCTTCCATGCACTGGCAGGCATGCCAAATTGTATTGGTGCCCTCAACCGCAACCATGTGGAGTTGGTGGTCCCACATGCCATGGAGGTGGTGTACCGCAATCGCAAGCAATACCACTCCATCAATGTGCAGATGGTATGTGACGCCAGCAAGATCATCATACATTGTTGTGCCCGATTTCCCGGATCAACTCATGACTCAATGGTCCTGCAGAACTCCACACTACCACACTACATGCAGTGACATGCAGGATGACGTGCCTGGCTGCTTGGTAAGTTGCATGACATGCACATGGCAGTGAAATGGGTGAATAGATGCACACACCACCATGGTGTCATTGTTGTGGTGACAGCACGCTGTGCACATCCAAAAACACTGTGCTCCAAAGCATCCCAAACTGAACATGACAACCAATTCCCATAGCAATATAGTAACCTGCACGCCTATCACAACATGCCAAACTTAAAACCACCCCACATCCCACAACATGTGCACCACCCATCATCGTACCTCACCCTCCGTAACACAATTAAGCCACATGATGTGAGTATTCACTATGTAAATGTCTGCAGCTAAACACCACACAGGACAAGCATCCATGAGAGTGCACGGAACAAAACCACCAAGTAAATCCACTGCTTGTCACAGGGCCACCACCACAGAAGTGCGGCATGTCACCATGGGAATAATCAGCGCTGATTGGCAGTTAATGCAGAGACTACTGCCAACGCTGCCAGTTAGAAAATCATACAGAACACTACACATCACATATTTAACACAAACAGGGCGTTATGAGTCCACAATGCATGAGCAACATCAAGGTAGTGTACACCGTGTATAATCTTGAAGATGCAATCCACACCATAAATCCATGGCACAGAACACATTGAGGGCATGAAAAAAGTGTGCATACAACCAGGGACATGTGCATATGACCAACAAATAACTGCAGGCATGTGTGACAAGTCCAGCTGTCCATCATGAATCGACTAACATATACCCTTTATTTGCTCTCACGCAGGTGATGGTGGCTATCCCTTGAAGCCGTGGCTCCTCACCCCTGTCCCTGTCCGAAACTCACAGAACAGGCACGGGGAGGACTACAATCGTTCCCATACCTGTACCTGTGTGGTCATCGAGCAGACCTTTGGCCTGTTGAAGGCACGGTTTTGCTGCCTTAGCCTGTCGGGTGGGGCGCTCCTCTACAGACATGAGAAGGTGGCCAAGATCATCATGGCATGTGTTATGGTATGAATGTTGTATGAGAGAAGGAATGGGTGATATGAACACAGAAAGTTAAAAACTGAATGGACTGCGTTGTCATGATGCCTGCCCCCGGAGCACCAGGCCAGGCCCAGCACCCCCGGAAGCAGGCATCATGCCCTCGGGTAAAAGCCCAGCGGCCCCTTATAGGGGCTCTTTGGACTCAGTCCTGGCGCCTTTGGCGCCAGGCTCATGTTGGACATCAGTCCTGGCGCCATAGGCGCCAGGCTCATAAAGGGAGGTGTTTGGTGCACTTACCTGATGCAGACCATGCTGCACGCTTCAGGTCTCCGTGAGACCTGAAAGGGACTATTTTTTCATAGGGACTATTTTTTCACTCGGGCGTGGCCAGGGAAGGATACATACCTAGTTGGGGAAGGATACATGCCTGGGACTTCTTTGGAGGCTATTTAAACCAAGCCCAGACAGCAGCTCATGCTTCGCGTTGTTCTGCATTCCAGCAGCTGAACGCTCACCGTGTCTGCTCCTGCTCCTGGACTCCAGCCACGCCCGCCTCGAACCTGGAACTCCTGTTCGGAAAGAAGAGAAGAGAAAGGTGGAAACCACAAACTATTTCAAACTTCTTACCTGCATCCGGAATCTTCACTTCAGCATCCCTGAAGAAGGACTTCCATTTAAAAGCATCGCGTTGCTCGCTGCAGCGCGCTCTTCCCTCACCTGTCCTCGAGACATCTCCCGGCTCCATTGCGGCTATCAGCACATGTCGCCACATCTCTGCGCCTAGGGGAGAGAAGAAGAGACAAAAGGTGAGCAAAGGGAACACCGGAGGAAAGCCTAATTTACAGCCATAATACTTACCAGCTTTTCTTGGTGTCATCCCATATTTCGGGTCGGCGCCGCTCCGTTGGCAGTACCGCACCCCGGCCCCTATGGGGAAAGGACAAAAGACATTATTGGGAAATGATAAAGACATTTAGAGGAATCGCCCTCACTAACTCGCCTGAGTTTACCATCGGCAATTAACCCCTTCAACGCATCGTCTTCATTCTGCATCTGAAATAAAGGACAGATCACAAGTTAGGAAGACAACATAAAAGGGGGCTCACTCTTGAACTTTTGAATCTTCATACTTACGGCGTTTTGCTCAGAAAAGTCAAGAGGATTTTGCCAGCGCCATTCTGAAAACCAGTGAAGTAACTGGACTAACGTGCGCCCCTGCACCAGACGCAGGATGGAGAGTTCATCCTTCCAAACCATAAGGTGAGCTTAAACCGGGGGTTTGGAGGAGGAAGTTAGAGGAGAACGAAGGGGAACAAGGGGGGAATCAAGCACACTATTCTGCAGACGGTTAATTCCCTTTCTCATCTGCAGAAGGATATTCCTACGGGCCAGTCAAGCAAGATTTGGGGAACCAGTTCAATCGGTGTTCCGGGCTCTGCGCATCACGCTTGAAGAGGCCACAGCAATCCAGACTAGACCTGCGCCTCCGTGGGAACCAGGTGAGCATTACAGAACGCGAAGCCTACCTACAAATTCCCACCCAGGCGCTATGGAAACTTCAGAGACTGACGAACTGGCCCAACTACTGGGGGAATTATGGGCCGAGGTACACGCCGCTCGTCAAAAGACTAATGCCCTCAGGGGAGAAGTGATTGTAACAAGGGAAAGAACTGATGACCTGGCTAGAGAGGTTTTGCAAGGTCAAGCTGGACAAACTCCTTTACCCGGTTCCGGGGGGAACCCCACTCCTGTGGTTTCCAGTAACCCTGTACAGATTAATCTACCTGGAAACATGCCGCTGGACCCACCCGAACGCTTTACAGGGGACCCCAAACGATTTTCCGTATTCATGAATCAGTGTCGTTTGCACTTCCTATGCAGACCTGGGGCCTTCCCTAATGACCAGACTAAGGTAGCCTTTGTATTGTCATATCTCAGCGGCTGTGTTGCCGATTGGTCAGTTCCACTGGTTACTCAAGATGACCCGATTCTCCGTGACTTTCAAGGATTTCAAGCAAGCATGGGAAGGTTATTTGCTCGACACTCTCAGGGGCAGGCTCTGGATGATGAACTTCTATCCCTGCGACAGGGCAATCAGGACCTCCTATCCTAAATTGCAACCTTTAATAGACTAATTGTGGAAACTGGGTGGCCAGAGGATAAGAGAATCACGTTATTTTATCGAGGTTTACGCGGAGAACTTAAAGATGTCCTGGCCCAAGTTGTGAATCCGCCCCAAGAATGCACAGAATATATAGACTTAGTGATCCAATTGGATCACAGACTTCAAAACAGAAAAGCAGATCTGTCCAAGTTTGAAACCCGGCCATTGGTCAAGACCCACGTGAATCCCAAGGGTGCCGATATCTCCGAGCCTATGCAAATTGGAGAGGTTAAAGGACCTTTAACCCAAAAGGAACGTGAAAGGAGGTGGCAGTTAAAATTATGTCTTTATTGTGGGAACTCTGGACACTTTCTACGAGATTGCCCGGCAAAACCGCCCAAGAAGGTGGTAGGAGCCGCTGATAAAAACCATGAAGACTCTGTTTTGGGAAACAACCCCGCCCGACAAGCGTAGGGGTCCGCTTGCCGAGCTTGAAAACTAACTCTCAGACCTCGCATTTCATTGTGCCAATGGTTCTCGTAGATCCGGAACAGCCTAAGCGGTTGCATGCAATAAAGGCATACATCAATAGTGGGGCTATAGGAAACTATGTGGATCGTGAATTGGTCTCTAGGATTAACCTCCCTCTGCGTCCTAAAACCAGCAAAGATGTCATCACCACAGTCGATGGATCTGAAATTGCCTCTGGACCGGTAACACATTCCACTACTGAGGTGACTCTTATTGGTCCAGACAGCCATCGGGAGGCAGTTGTGTTTGACGTAATCAAGGCTCCACAGTTTCAGGTTATTCTTGGAATTCCTTGGTTAGAGACACATAACCCTCGAATTGATTGGCGAGCGAAGAGAATAACCTTCCTGGATTGTGCACAAACCTGCTACCCAGAAAGTCTGAAAATTAGTCTAGCATCGGTAACCTCTGACTGCATGCAACTACCTCCAGAATACCAAGACTTTCAGGACGTCTTCCAAAAGGAACAGGCCAACACG
Source organism: Ambystoma mexicanum (assembly GCF_040938575.1). Classification (NCBI taxonomy): domain Eukaryota; kingdom Metazoa; phylum Chordata; class Amphibia; order Caudata; family Ambystomatidae; genus Ambystoma; species Ambystoma mexicanum. The sequence continues at coordinate 835,895,109 of NC_090936.1, forward strand.
TTACCTCCCCACCGATCGTACGATTGCCAAATCGATCTGGTGCCCGGTGCACAACCCCCTTGTAGCAGGATTTACGCCCTTACAGAACCGGAAAATCTGCATTTGAGACAATATTTAGATCAATACCTAGCCAATGGTTTCATTCGCCCGACAAAGTCTCCGGCATCCTCGGCTTTGTTCTTCGTGCCTAAAAAAGAAGGCGACCTTAGAACTTGTATCGATTACCGCGCATTGAACCAGATAACTGTTAAAAATCATTACCCTCTGCCTCTGATCCCTGAACTCCTTGACCAGGTGAAGGACGTTTGCATATACACCAAGTTAGATCTCCGGGGGGCTTATCATCTGGTACGAGTAAAAGAAGGCGACGAATGGAAAACGGCCTTCCGTACAAAATATGGACTATTCGAATACCAGGTGATGCCTTTCGGGTTGTGCAATGCGCCTGCTGCCTTCCAATTCTTCAAGAGCGATGTCCTTCGGGAACTCATCGATGTCTGTGTTGTCATGTATATCGATGACATTCTTGTGTACTCCTCTTCGGAGTCTGATCACAGAAAGCATGTCAGGGCCGTTCTAGAGAAATTGCGCCTCCACAAACTGTTTGCAAAGCTGGAAAAATGCCTTTTCCATACCACCGAGGTTGAGTTTCTTGGATTCATCTTGACACCTAAAGGGGTCCGAATGGACTCACGGAAAGTGGATGCCATCCTCAAATGGCCATCACCTAGTTTGGTGAAAGGCGTCCAATGCATGCTTGGTTTTGCCAATTTTTATCGCAGGTTTATCCCGGAATTTTCACGTGTGGTGCAACCCATCACTGCACTCTTGCGGAAAAATAAACGTTTTGAATGGACCAAGGAAGCCGAACAGGCCTTTCAGGAATTGAAAGCTAAATTAACGTCTGCCCCTATTTTGAGGCACCCACGTCCCGATCTCCCATATATAGTTGAAACCGATGCCTCCAGTTTAGCCATGGGAGCTGTCCTGTCTCAGAGAGACCCTGAAACTAACCAACTGCACCCCGTAGCATTTTGGTCCAGGAAGTTCTCACCGCCGGAGATAAATTATGCAATCACCGATAAGGAATTATTAGCCATTAAGTCCACCTTTAAAGCTTGGCGGCATTACCTTCTTGGCGCCCGGCATACCATCACCGTGATCACTGATCACCGAAATTTGCAATATTTAAAAACTGCCAAGGCTCAATCGTCTCGACAGCTCCGATGGGCTTTATTCTTTGCTGAGTTCGATTTTGTAATCACCTACCACCCCGGCTGTAAGAATGGCAAGGCGGACGCTCTATCTCGAATTGGAATGGGAGAAATAGACACAAACTCAGAGCCTGTGCCGATAATTCCTGAACAAAGAATTTTGGGGATTTTACAATCCCTTGAAGACATTCAAGCACGAGTAAAACAATTCCTGGACTCTTCATCCTTGCAGGATTGGATCAAAAGGGGGTCTTAATTTTCAGTAACCGATGGCTTACCTTACTTCCAAGGACGCTTATTTCTGCCAGAAAAGGAATTGCAAGAACTGGTTATTTCCCGTCAATATGATACCCTGATGGAAGGACATCCTGGCATTGTCAAAACAGAGGAAAAGATTAAACGACAATTCTGGTGGCCTTCCCGGCGAAAGGATATTAAATCTTTCATGATGTCCTGTGGAGTTTGCGCCCAAAACAAAGGTCAGAAAACAAAACCCGCCGTTTTTCCCGTCCATACTAGTCTCAGATCGGGGAAGCCAGTTTATTTCTCATTTTTGGAAAAAGTGTTGTCAACTGACACAAATCGACGTAAGACTCTCAACCAGCCACCACCCACAGACCGATGGTCAGACGGAGAGAACGAACCAGACCCTTGAACAATATCTACGATGTATATTGCACCAATCGGAGGGTAATTGGAAGGACATTTTATGGGTGGCTGAATATGCATACAATAACTCGATACACTCTGGAACTGGTCAGAGCCCATTTTTTACCCTAAATGGACATCACCCTTGTACTTCAGACTTGGACTCACCTCTGAGCCTTGAAATGCCCGCAGTGGACCATTTGCATTCTACAATTACTCAAGCCTTCAAGAATGCAACTGCACATTTGCAACATGCGAAAGGGAAATACAAAAAGAATGCAGATCTGCATCGAAGAGAGGCGCCTCCATACCAAATAGGGAATCAAGTATGGTTGGCTACCAAACACCTATCACTCAAGGGGCCTCAAACTTTTAATCCAAGGTATTTAGGCCTTTACTAGATCAAAGCTATAATCAACCCAGTGGCAGTCAAGCTCGATCTACCAGCTAACATGCGGATTCACCCCGTTTTTCATGTGTCACTTTTGAAACCAGTGCACCCAGGAACCAGATTAACAAAGCCACCAGAACCGATTCAGATAGATGGGGAGCCTGATTTCGAGGTTAAGAACATTTTGGATTCTAATTGATTGGAAAGGGTACGGACCTCAGGAAAGGTCTTGGGAACCCAATGACCACGTACATGCACCTCGGCTGGTAAAAAGGTTCCATCGGAATTTCCCAAACAAACCGAAACCTCCAGAAGGAACGACCTTGGGAGGGGCCTTGGGGGGGAGTGCTATCATGATGCCTGCCCCCGGAGCACCAGGCCAGGCCCAGCACCCCCGGAAGCAGGCATCATGCCCTCGGGTAAAAGCCCAGCGGCCCCTTATAGGGGCTCTTTGGACTCAGTCCTGGCGCCTTTGGCGCCAGGTTCATGTTGGACATCAGTCCTGGCGCCATAGGTGCCAGGCTCATAAAGGGAGGTGTTTGGTGCACTTACCTGATGCAGACCATGCTGCACGCTTCAGGCCTCCCTGAGACCTGAAAGGGACTATTTTTTCATAGGGACTATTTTTTCACTCGGGCGTGGCCAGGGAAGGATGCATACCTAGTTGGGGAAGGATACATGCCTGGGACTTCTTTGGAGGCTATTTAAGCCACGCCCAGACAGCAGCTCATGCTTCGCGTTGTTCTGCATTCCAGCAGCTGAACGCTCACCGTGTCTGCTCCTGCTCCTGGACTCCAGCCACGCCCGCCTCGAACCTGGAACTCCTGTTAGGAAAGAAGAGAAGAGAAAGGTGAAAACCACAAACTATTTCAAACTTCTTACCTGCATCTGGAATCTTCACTCCAGCATCCCTGAAGAAGGACTTCCATTTAAAAGCATTGCGTTGCTCGCTGCAGCGCGCTCTTCCCTCACCTGTCCTCGAGATATCTCCCGGCTCCATCGCGGCTGTCAGCACATGTCGCCACATCTCTGCGCCTAGGGGAGAGAAGAAGAGACAAAAGGTGAGCAAAGGGAACACCTGAGGAAAGCCTAATTTACAGCCATAATACTTACCAGCTTTTCTTGGTGTCATCCCATATTTCGGGTCGGCGCCGCTCCGTTGGCAGGTACCGCACCCCGGCCCCTAATGGGAAAGGACAAAAGACATTATTGGGAAATGATAAAGACATTTAGACGAATCGCCCTCACTAACTCACCTGAGTTTACCAACGGCAATTAACCCCTTCAACGCATCGTCTTCATTCTGCATCTGAAATAAAGGACAGATCACAAGTTAGGAAGACAACATAAAAGGGGGCTCACTCTTGAACTTTTGAATCTTCATACTTACGGCCTTTCGCTCAGAAAAGTCAAGAGGATTTTGCCAGCGCCATTCTGAAAACCAGTGAAGTAACTGGACTAACGTGTGCCCCTGCACCAGACGCAGGATGGAGAGTTCATCCTTCCAAACCATAAGGTGAGCTTAAACCGGGGGTTTGGAGGAGGAAGTTAGAGGAGAACGAAGAGGAACAAGGGGGGAATCAAGCACACTATTCTGCAGACGGTTAATTTCCTTTCTCATCTGCAGAAGGATATTCCTACGGGCCAGTCAAGCAAGATTTGGGGAACCAGTTCAATCGGTGTTCCGGGCTCTGCGCATCGCGCTTGAAGAGGCCACAGCAATCCAGACTAGACCTGCGCCTCCGTGGGAACCAGGTGAGCGTTACATGTGTGTACTACTCTATGAGAGAAGATAGCGAACAACAGATCCCTATTGGAAAACCATTTTTATAAATTGTTAATCAATTGGAGTACTACAAAACATTGAATTTGTACAGTTGAAGTGAATACTATTGTATTGTGTTTTTTAGAAATTGAGAGCGTTATGAGTCCACAATGCATGAGCAACATCAAGGCAGTGTACACCGTGTATAATCTTGAAGATGCAATCCACACCATAAATCCATGGCACTGAACGCATTGAGGGCATGAAAAATGTGTGCATACAACCAGGGCCATGTGCATGTGACCAAAAAATAACTGCAGGCATGTGTGACAAGTACAGTTGTCCATCATGAATCGACTAACATATACCCTTTATTTGCTCTCACGCAGGTGATGGTGGCTATCCCTTGAAGCCGTGGCTCCTCACCCCTGTCCGAAACTCACAGAACAGGCACAGGAAGGACTACAATCGTTCCCATACCTGTACCTGTCTGGTCATCGAGCAGACCTTTGGCCTGTTGAAGGCACGGTTTTGCTGCCTTAGCCGGTCGGGTGGGGCGCTCCTCTACAGACATGAGAAGGTGGCCAAGATCATCATGGCATGTGTAATGGTATGAATGTTGCATGAGAGAAGGAATGGTTGATATGAACACAGAAAGTTAAAAACTGTATGGACTGTGTGTACTACTCTATGAGAGATGATAGCGAACAACAGATCCCTATTGGAAAACCATTTTTATAAATTGTTAATCAATTGGAGTACTACAAAACATTGAATTTGTACAGTTGAACTGAATACTATTGTATTGTGTTTTTTAGAAATTGTGTATATGAATTTCCCTAATTTTGTAGATGTGAGATATTTTTATCAATATTTTATATAAAAAACTAATAAATTACTATTTTGTATACAAATGTGAATTGTATGTGAGAATTTAATCAGTACTAATTACATACACAAGGGAAAACCCAAATGGTCTTGGGGAAGCAAGTAACCCTGTGAACATATTATATTGCAAAAACATTTTTTTGTAGAGGGCTGTTCACAAGAGGTCTATTTAAACATTTCCTCTAGTCTCTCAGGCGTTTGTTGTGGATGTGTTATGCTGCACAACATGTGTACCCGACGGAACGTGCCCCTGCTCCCTGACATAGAACTGCAACCACCTGGTGATGACGAAGGGGATGAAGAAGATGTGTGGCGCACATCATCACGGTGCCGATGCACAGGAGGGACGTGCTGTGAGTCAGTCAGTGATTGCACAATATTTCTAACACACATGGGTGCAGAGGGTGACATGAAAGTGGGACAGAGGGCACTGGATGTGGGAGTACATGTACACTATGCACTGTATATCAATAAATGACACATATGCAATAAGGAATGTCCACTCAAGATTTGTTTTACACAACGGGTGTATTAAACTGTCCAATAGAATAAAGTGCTCAAACCCTCCACCTCACACATCCTCTCCTCCTCTCCTCCCCCTCCCCCCACAACTCCCCTACACACCCTTGCCCCCACCCTCCCCCCTTAACTCCCCCACACACCCTCTCCCCCTACAACTCCCCCACACACCCCTTCCCTCTCCCCCACAACCGCCCCACACATGGTGTCCAAGCAAATGCTTCATGTGTCTACATCTATTGCATTAATCAGGCTGCCCCATCTACATTCTTCCACTTCCTGCACCTGGTGGCAGCATGTCCGATCGGCGCAAGGTGCGTGCTGACCTGCGTAGGGGGCTGGTTTGGGTGGAGCTGGATGAAGAAGGGGAGGCCACTTGCTCCAGTTTGGGTGCCGGACGCTCAGCCTCCAAGGAATCTGCTATGCGGGAGAGGACGTGCCTCAGAGCAGACACCTCCTCGCATATTCTCGTAGTGCTTTCCTCAATGGCCCGCCTCAAGGACGCAGTGTCGTCACACCCCTCCTGTTTTGCCTGGGCACTGTCTTCAACAAACTGCCTCCCTAGAGCTGCTGTGAGCTCCTCCTGGCACTGCTCTGCATGTCCCATCTGCTGCACCCCCACCTGTACACCAGTGTAGGTGGAGGGTGCATGTGTGACATCCCCAAATCCACGTGGTTCCTCTGTGGGACTCATGCTCCCTTGTACAGCCTCCCCTCCAGACTGCTCTGGTGTGGTGTCATGGTAGGAGTACACTTGTGTGACCTGGGGTGATGATGCAGGACTGAGTGTTGCAGGTAGGACCTAGCAGTCGTCCTCGACAGGAACACATGCCTGCCCCTGCGCATCATTGTCTGTCTGGGGTGCCTTAGCTGCCGCTTCCACAAAAGAGCTGTTCTCTGATGAATGTGCCCCATCGCCCACTGTCTCCTGTGCAGGTGACACAGATGTTTTGGGGACTGTAGCAATGGGCCTTAGCGGCACCAGTGCCGTGGCATCCTGTGCCGTTTGCCCCTTCAGTGCTTGTCATGGCTTGACTGTGTCTTTCGATGTGGAAGGCCTGTTGCCTTATTCCCTGGCCCTCTACCAGGGAGTTGTTTCCTGTGGGGGTAAGTCCCGGGCCTTGCTATCAGGATCTGAGCCTGTGGGGGACCAAGAGTGGGACGGCATGAGTGATGGTTTGACAAGCATCACACATACATTGGTATTATTGCTCTTCTACACATTAGAGGGGATTAGGCAGTGGAGTTTTGTTGATCACATTGCTTGCTATATGGATGGAGCATGCAGGCATTTTGATGATCACATTGCTTGCTTTATGGATGGAGCATGCAGGCATCCATCAGGGTCACTCATGTTGGAGCTGGTGTATGCTATGTGACATGCATTTCTGTTGTGGACTGCATGCAGTGTGACTTATGCCATTTTCATATTTTTGTGGTGTGTGTGAGATATGGCATTGCCATGCTGCATGCATGTGCATGTGTCTGCGCTGCGGAAGGCATCTAGGCGGGGATGTGTCAATGTGTATGTATTGGGCCATGCATTGCCTCTTTGGACAGACAAATTGGTGGGCTATCTTCATACTTAGCATTACAGTGTTTTCTTAGGACACTCACCTCAATCCGTCGATGAGGTGGCACCACGTTCCATCTGGCCCACAACCTCTATGGCCTCGATGCCAATTGTGCTGGCGCAGATCTCCTCCCACCAGCTTAACTTGATGGGTGAGCTAGGACCACCGCCAGAAGCCATGGCCTGGCTCCAGTTTGCGGAAAGAATGCTCCTGACTCTCAGACGCAGGTCGTCCCATCGCTTGGGAACATCCTTGATTGTGCGGGGGGTTTTGCCTGCGGCACTGACTTTTGGGCACCAAGTACCCAGATCTCTTTCTTCTTTATCTGTGCCTCTCTCTTGAGGCTGTTGGCAAAAACAACCTCTGCATTGTCTGCCAGTGTCTCTGCCAGCATAGTCAGTTCATCCTCATTGAAGCTCTCTTCGCTGCCTGGTTGCGCCTTTTTTTACAGCCTTGGGCATGATGCTGGTGGTTGATATCTGTAATAGGCTCCAGGTCCTGTGTGGTGAGGATGGCATTGGATTGTGTTTTTCAAGATGGCCGCCGTGCTCTTTGCCATTCCTGTGCGATGATGCTACTTCCGGTTCCGCTTATTTACGGTCACTGCTATTACCGGTCACCGCTGATAGCGGTGCCCGCTAATGCCGTATCCATTGATGCCGGTTACATTATTAAGAGGAGGACGCCGGCGGTTGTCTGTCTGCGCTTTCCATGATGCTGCTAAGAGCTATTATTTGGACTTTAGCATCATGCCGGTAATGTCGTTACCGGCATGCTCCTAAATTCGTGCACACAAGCTCGCAATAGCCCTGTATTAGCAGGCTCTTTACTACATGGACACAGTATTTGCTCGATGCCAGTAAGGACTGTTACTTACCTCCAACCTCGTAATGACCCCCAAAGAGTTCATTAGACTGTGGCTTGGTTCAGGACACTCCTTTTAAGCTATTTTATAAAAGGGTGAAGGAATGCAAATTCAAACACTCTGCATATGATTTGCAGGATTAAAGGAAGATCAGTATTTGTGAAGCCACAGTAGCTTATGGACTTTGGACTGAGGCATGCTTAAGCCATGATAACAAGATTCTGATCCTAGATACAGCAATTGGAAAAGGGTACAGTACCCAGATTTGTTTAACACTGAGTTCCTGTTTGGATTTACCTATGGTGTCACCCAGTGATGACCTTTCTACGCACGTTCTTACTTATTTCGAGTTGGTGTTGCGCTCTTTCCCTTCGTTGTTGGGGAGAACTACTCGCATACCAGCTTTTTTGCGAGATCCTAAGAATCGCCAAATTATAAGAAGATTGCTCATAGTCATCATTGAACAAGTCTTGCAACTACCTGAGTACAGCGAGGAGAGTACACATGCCCTTATCAACTGATGCAGCTTATAGACAAGCCAGTGTGGTATTTTTTTTTGTCTGATTTAGGAGTACCCACATCTTGTTGGAAGGCACACTGATTTGCTCACCTTTCTAAGGGATCCGAGAAACACTGCAAATCTGAAAGTGATTTTGGGAGGCATTATTATACAAGTGAGCATTTATTCTGAGTGAAATCACAGGTCGATGAAGAAACTTTCCACGAGGGACTGATAAAAAGGTTGGTGAGGAAAAAATAACACTCGATTTATGCTGAAAGAAATGCGACATGTCGTCTAGGTTGGAGCATATTCGAGGCATATATCGGGAGCTAATCTATGTCATCAAGCTTGTTTAGACTTACTGAGGTCGCTTTTGTTCATACTAAAGAGGCATCTACAGTTCGGCTGGTGAAAGACTGATTCCAGAGATACAGAGAATGTTGGTTTTGTCATTCAGTAAGCCGACAAATGATCGAGAACGAGTTGATGAGTCAAGACAGCAGCTTCCAGAAGCAGTTCACAATGCTGATATATTAAAGCTTGAGTTTTTCCTTCCTTAAGTAATCAAAATTGGGAATCTTAGTAGCACATAATATTATCACATAAAGAGAGACGCTCACGTTGTCCAAGAAGTAAATGTTGTAGGCTAACATATCACTGTGCCTTAACACTTGCATTGCGTTCATAATCATACTGCTTTCATTGACTGTACGAACAGTGTTCTATATTGGTGCAAAAGGAGCTCAGACTCCTGTGCATGTTACTGAGCAGAAAGAAAATGTGTGCGTGGCAACTACTAGGCAGCCTAGACACTATGTAGTCAGGCCTGTTCCAAAGAAATATGACAAATTGCCTGAGCATGAGATGGATATCAAAAACAATCGTTCACAAGCAAAGAGTGTCTCAGAACTTATTTTTGGACCCCAAAGACAGGCTTGGCAAGGCAGGCTTGACATGGGTTTATTAGAGGGTGAGCCTACACAAGTAATACATGTAAAAACACCTGGCCCAGTGACATTTGACCCAAAAGAAGTTTCAAAAAGAAGATCCCAGATGGAGATTAGGCAAGACATTTTCATGCCTAAATGGGCTGCTGACCACATGAGATGTTCTGAACTTTCTCTAACTCAAGGAACACATGTAGGCGTACCCCATCCAAAGATAGATGTTCCTGCCATTACTCCAGTCAGAAGAAGCAATGTTGGTACACTTCATGATATGATTATGGAAGCTCACATGAAAAGAATGAGACCTAAAAGAAGCACACAGGAAGACAATTATGCATTAAATGATTACCTGGACAGCATGGCACACTTGGGAAAAAACATATGGTACCAACACATGAAGGAAGTTGGGAGAAGACCTTCAAAGAAGGAATGCTTCGTATGTGCACTCCTGCCATACAGCATGGGGAAGTCAAAAATCTTCACAGCTGTTGAAATAGATGTCCAAGCAGCACATTGGGCCTCATTAGGAGATTTGCGGTAAAAACACAGTCATTACGGGCATGGCGGTACTAGCACGTCCATGTTCCCTCGGCACCGCAAATAGCGGCTGATTACGAGAGCGCGTGCATGTGCATACCTCCATGCTGGTAATGGCTGCACCGCCATGCCGTTAAAGACCCCCCAAACCCCTGATAGCGGCATCACGAAACTCGCTGATACCGCCTCCGCCCATGAGCAAACCCTAAATAACGGACACGGCAATACCATCATGTAAATCCTGGGTCCGTAATACCGGACCCGGAAGTAACGTCATCGCGCCAGAACGGGAAATGTGCCGGTGGCCATCTTATAAAACAAAATCCATCACAAACCTCTGAACACAGTATTGGTACTGAGTCGAGAGCAGCCCGAATCACCTCAGAATGTCAAAAGCTACCGGAAATCCACCCCCCGCCTGCGCAAGACAGGTTTTCTGATGATGAGCTAAACATGTTGGCCGACACATTGGTTGGCTACGCTGATGAAGTGTTTGCAACAGACCTAAGGCACCCAGCCCAACTGCACAAAAAAGAAATCTGGCAGGAGGTGGCGAGGAACGTCACTGTGGTTCCCACCGCCACCACCCGCACTGTGAAGGACGTGAAGAAAAGGTGGGACTACCTGCGTCTCCGCGCCTGATACATCATGGCGGCCAACCACAGGGAGGGCCTGGCAACAGGCGGCGGGGACAACTCACCCACAATACTGACAAGGTGGGAGGAAACTTGCAGCACCACCATTAGCATGAAGTCAATCGAGGGATTTGAAGACGTGGAGTTGGGAGTGCCATCATCGGCAGATGGAGGTGAGTGTCCCCACAAACCACAGATAACCAAAGCATGACATAGGCCAACTAATGTGATAGTGAAGTAAGGAAATGCATGGCTCATCATACACACATTAACATATCCATGTCCAAAAAGTGGCCCAAACACTGGCACATTCATATGCATGTTGCATGCCAATCCCATAACCAATAGGCACCCAACACAAAGCAAAACAGCACATGTCACACATCACACAAACCTGAAATACAATGGTTGGTCACATGCAGTGCTAAAATGTGAGTACCCAACGTATGCCAATATGGCACCCCCTATATCAAGCACCCTGTCCACCACACCTACAAGTATGCAATGCATCAAATGGGGACAACTGAACAACACCAATGTATGCATCATGCACGTACCACCATCACTGATGCCCTGCCTCTCTTGGTCCCCCACAGGCACGGATGCTGACAGTGACACCAGGAGGCTGCCGCACATGCCACGACACCCGCAAAGTGATCCAGGCCCAGCCAAGAAGGCACCAGACCATCAACTTCTAGGGAAATATCAATGCCCAGAATGCCACACAGAGCTGCACCACCAATACAGGGCAGGCCACAAGGGAGGCAAACACCATCCAAGACACCTCCTCATGACACAGCTACACTGGATCTGTCCACTGTGGTGGAAGCAGAGGTGGATGGGACACAATCTGCTGCCACCAGTTCAATCGGGGAGGTAGCTGTCTTAGCCCCCCATAGCAATGCAGAGGCAGAGGGCCACATTGAAGACCAATCAGACATGGACGGCAACCTCCTTGTGGATGGCGCACACATGCCAAGCCCCCAGCCCACTCCCATCACACCACACAGGGCAACCTAGTCAGCACCCATCAACACCAGTCCGTAGTACTGGGGAGTCCACATGTTTGGTCCCCATCAGAGGACATCCCTGTATTGGGCCGCCTTGCAAGTGTCCATCCACCTCCACAGCCACCTGTGACATGGAGGCTTGCGTGACAAGGATGGAGGCCCGCCAGGATCAGATGATTGAGCTGGTCAAGCAGTATGTCGCAGATGGAGAATTGACCCGCCGCAAAATCCGTGAGACCAATGCTGCACACATTGTGGCCATGAACAAAAACATGATGGTCATACATGAGAGTCTAGCAGCAGTGACCCAGGTCCTGGGCAGGATTGCCGATCACTTGCAGCAGCAGCGTCCTGCACTGACAGATGCACAAGCACGCATGTCCACTTCATCCGGCACACCTGCCAGATTGGGTCAAACCAGCCCAATGCGGTTGACCAGGTGCAGCGCACGCCACACAGATATACAGCCCCCATAACATAAGAGAGGACGCCACTAGCAGGGCCATTTTGATTAAAAACATTTATAGCACATCATGTGTGGGATGTTAATGGGGGAGGTGGTATGTGGTGTTGGATGTGTTTTGAGGAAGGCGTATGGGGTGTTGGGGAGGTGGTATGGGGTGTTGGGGGTGTTGGGGGGAGGGGGAGGGTGTGTGTGAGGTGGAAGGTTCAACCACAATGATGTTTAATTTTCAATACACCCGTTGTGTGCAAAATCATAACATGATTGGACATTGTTCATTGCGTGTGTGTTTATTCAATTCATGACAGTACACAGTGCCCAACTCCCCACGCACCCTGTGTCCATATGCACATGATCCCAGTGCCTAGTGTAGTACTAACACAGAACCATCAGCATCCCAGTGTTTCAGAAGAAATCTTCAATCACTGATTGGCGCACAGCACAGCCATCTTGTGCATCGCGACCTGGCAGGGGTGCTGCTTCTCCTCCATCATCATCTTCATCCTCACCCGGTGCATGCAGGTCAATGTCAGGTGGCAGTGGTACATTTCTCTGGATGCACATGTTGTGCAGCATGGCACAGACCATGGTGATCTTTCCCACCTTCTCAGGCCTGTAAAGGAGTGCTCCACCAGACTTGCTGAGGCAGCGGAACTGTGCCTTCAACAGGCCAAAGGTCTGCTCGATCACAACACGGGTACGGGTATGAGCCCGATTGTAGTCCTCTTCGTGCCTGTTCTGTGGGTTCTGAACAGGGGTAAGGAGCCACAGCTTCAAGTGATAGCCAGCATCACCTGCATTGGAGCACAATGATGTATGTGTGAGTCAATTTCTGACATGACACCTGTACTTATCACTCTCATGCCTGCAGCTATTGGGTGTTGACATGCACATGTCCCTGGATCTCTGCACATATGTTCCTTTCTCACAATGTGTACTGTACTATGGTCTGCAGGTGTGGATTGTGTTATCCAGTTGATGCAGGGTGTTCACTTGCATGTTGTTGCAGATGTACGGTGGATGCCTACCACTGTATTTGCACTCATATAGGTGATCTATAATACTCTTTATGTATTCCTACTAGCAGCATTGGCATAACTTTCATCATGATTTGTCATTCATCGGTTGGTATTTCCATGGTGGCATGCAGCACGACTGTGACAATCAGTGTATTCCCTTGGTGAGCACTCATGGGTGCATGTCTTGTGTTGTGCTATGCTGCAGTCATAAGAGGCTGCAGTCATGTTCGTTACTTATACTCACTGTATGGTGCTGGATTGTGTTGCAGAGGGTATGCTCAGATGATGTGCAGTCGACGCGTTGAGGGATGTGGCCTGCTTGAAAGTCTGGCATATTGGCATTGGTGTGCAGCATTGATGTTTTGTATGACATTGATGGGTCATGTTCAGGTTGGGATGTTTTGGGCAACAGTGATTTGCTGTATGGGCATTGTCCAGTCACCACCCCAAATCGCCCAGGTGGAGTATGCACCCCCCCAATCTCACCCAGGTGGAGTATGCATCCCCTCAATCTCACCCAGGTGGAGTATGCATCCCCCCAATCTCATCCAGGTGGAGTATGAATCCCCCCATTACACTGCAATGGTCCCATCAGGCGACTTACCGAGCAGCCAGGCACGTTGTCCAGCATGGCGCTCCATGTAGCGGGGTAGCGAGGAGTTCCGCAGCACCATTGCATCATGAATAGATCTGGGAAATCGGGCACAACAATGTGTGATCATCTTGCTGGAGTCACATATCATCTGCACATAGATAGAGTGGTATAGCTTACGATTGCGGTACATCACATCCATGGCAGGAAGGACCACCAATTCAACATAAGTGCAGTCGAGGGCACCAATGCAATTGGACATGACTGCCAGTGCATGAAAGCCAACTTTAGTGTCAAAGAGCTCCTAGGCAGTCCGTGGTAGGGATATGTAGTTGCTTGCATGCTTCAGGAGGGCATCCAGCACTTGGTTCAGCATGCGTGAAAAGAAAGGTTGTGATATGTCATGCAGCTGCCCCACTGTGTGCTGGTAGATGCCTGTGACCAGGATGTGGAGCACTGACACAACCTTCAGTAGAGGGGGGATGGCCGTGCGGATTTCAATCAGGCTGACAATATCGTTGTGTATCATGTCCACAATGGTGGTGATGGTTTCCCAGTCCAGGAGTTACAAGGTGTGGATCTGCACAGGGGTTAGGTTGTATGGACTGGCTCTGATTTGAGGGATTGGTGGCTGCCTATGTGGTACCACTGGCTGCACTGGTGGAACTTGATGGGCCTGTCTCACCCACCTTCTCCTACTGCGTCTCCTCTGTGGTGCCTGTTGTTGTTGTTGCTGGTGTAGCAATGCAGGCATGTCCACAAGCCCCATAATTGCAACAGCAAGTGGGATATTTTTGGTGTGGGAAGGGGTGTGGTGTGTGGGTGAGCTCCTTTTGTGCTGGGACAGACTCCATTGCCTCGACCTGTGGTGATTGTGTGCACCTGTGGCAGTTGGGAACACAGCAGATTTCCATTTATGGGTAATCTGCGATGCCTGTAATACCGGCATCGTGGTCACCCTATTTACTGCCTTTGTGATGCTGGTAGGTGCATGTCCGCATGACTTGTGATGTCCTCCTGTTAGCAGCATCGTGGTATTACCGCCACAAAGCTCACGTGTACGCGCGCATGATGGTACGGAGGGGCACGGTTCAGGCGGTGGCGGTTATGCCGGGTTGTCAACTCGTAATTGCCCGGACCGGTAGTCGATGCCGGTATTACCATTCCACCTCCATTTTTGGCTTACCGCAAATCTCGTAATGAGGCCCATTGTCTTTCACGCGTAGCACTTTTCAAAACAAGAGGCCAGTTCATGGGTTGCAATGTTTCTCTCAAATGGGCAACTAAATGGACAGATTCAGATGAAGACGATTACATTCAAGATATAAAGACAAGAAACAATGCCAAGACGAGGAATCATGTGATCAGGTATGAAAAATCAGGAGGAAAAGTAGCTGAAATCAGACAGGAAGTGAATAAAAAACTGAAGAGCACAGGAAAAACTGCATATGATATTTGAATTCAGAAAAACCGAGGTCAAATGCAGATCTGGGGATCAGTGTTATCACCAGAGGGATGGGAAAAAGAAGTGGTAATCTGCAGTGCCTGGATGGTAACTAATCATCCTGAATCGACTGTTCTGAATGCACAGGAGCAGTGCAATCCGTTATGGCCTAGACTTTCTAAACTACTTACATGGGTCCTTACAGATAGTGCCTTTGGAAAGTTCAAAACTGTGCTTCAGATGTAATGGTGCAAGAAAAGTTGGAGAAAATCAGAAATGTAATCGTATCTTTGACACATTGGGAATGTTGCATGGAACAGCAGTATCATGGATCATTATTGGGCTTGTGGATCCAAGGCCTACATAAGGCTACCTAAAGACTGGGGATGAATATGCACATTGGTGAATGTCCACGTTCCAGCATTAGTGATTCCAAAGAGTAATGTGAATCTCAACAGTTTTCCAAAAGTAGATTCTGACCTGAGGAAGAAGAGATCTGTGGAGCTGATAAAGAGGATAAAGAAAGAGAACTACTTGTCAGCCAAGACAATAGAAGCTTGTGACTCTATCCCGTATGAACACAGACTATTCATCCATACTTCTTCAGTGTTAACGTTGATCTTTATGCCGAGAATCCAGGTTGGAGCAAATACCAAGTGGCTTCAGATAACCAGATGAGAATTGCTGCAGAAAATTAACACTACTATAAAGAGATTCAATGCAATCAGAGAGGAGATGAGAGACATAAGACTGATGACTCTACAGAACAGATACATTTTGGACATAATCACAGCTATGGATGGAGGTGTTTGTGCAAAAATTGGGGAAACATGTTGCGCTCATGATGACGAAAATGGAACCTTGACAGAGGCCATAGAAATGCTGACGAAACTCCATGGTCAGATGATAGACACAGGAGAAGACATTGCTGATAACAGCTGGCTTGGTTCACTCTTCTTTTGGGGGGGTGCATACTCCACCTTCTCAATGGATGGCAGATATGTTCAAGTTTCTTGGAACCCTGATCGTGCTGGTATTACTTGGATTTTGTGTGATCAAGATAATAATCTTGCAGTGCAAGAAGACATCAAAGAAAACCATAGGGGTGAAGATTATGATTGATGTTGAACCAGGATGGAAGCCCAAAGATCTGACAGATAAAGAGATCAGAGACTTTGTGAAGGCCAGTATCCATGCACCTGAGGGATCAAAGTTTCTGTACCCAAATAACCATAAGAAATATGTGGGACGATGGATCTATTGCAGTCCAAGTGGACAGTGCATGCTCATGACATCGAACACGGATGAGCTTGCTTGTGAAATCAGCAGGATGCCTGAAGGGAGTCCTAAAGATATGGATCCCAAAGAAACATTTCTTCAGACAAGGATGTCTAGCTGTGAAGGATGATGAGAAAGTGGTCAATGAATTGCGCACAGGGGGGAGTGTAGAGGAGGAGCCAAGTACCCCTACTCAAACCACCCCACCCATATTACCTGTCTGTTGGAAACCAGATTATGAGACATACACAGAGCAGTTGAATAGTGAAAGAGCAGAGTATGAACTCTGTGCAGTGCCAGTGAGAGTACCAATACCTAAGAAGGTCTAGGAGGCAAGGTACCCATTGAGAAAACTGTACCTACACACAAGACAATATGAAGGCCATTTAAGTGAGATTCCTGAAGATGCAGAGCAGATGAAAGGCAAAGATGAATGGTGACTTCACAACTGAGCTGAACTGACACACATAGAAGAGATGCAGAGACCAGAGAATGCAGACATTCTATAAGGCATCAAGAAAGTATCAAGGATAAGTGACATCTTGGGATCAAGGTGAAGAAGCTTATGCCACAGAAACAGATGAAGGTATTAAGCTAGTTTAAACGTGTACAGATGCAACAGGAACGTAAGCAGCAAAGTAATCTTAAAAGCTAGCGCCAATATATATAGATGCATATGAACGAGTAAAAGATGGATGTTTCCGCTACGCATTATAAGCAGTGCTGAACATGAACAAGAAAGCCTAATTTCAGTGTATCACGGTTAAAAAGCAAAATTGAATTTACAAATGAATCTCAGCAGATGGAGTTGGATGAGCCAAGAAGCAAAGGGGCCTCATCACGAGGTTGACAGTAAAAATCAGCCCGTACCGGCATGCCGTTAATAACATGTCCGTCTTGGCTCCAACACGCAAATAGCGGGCTATTAAGAGCCCGTGAGCATGCGCACCCCTGCAGCCGGTAATGACCCTCAAACCCCCAGATAGCGGCATCGACGAATACGCACATAACGCCTCTGCCCTCAGCAACCCCTAAATAGCAGTACTGGTATTAACATAGTGCTAATAACGGGCCCATCATTACCGGACCTGGAAGTAAAGTCATCGCGCCGGAACGGGAAATGCTATGGTGGCCATCTTCAAAAACACAATCCATTGCCATCCTCCACATACTGGACCTTCACTACCACAACTCCTAAGCCACCACGGACAACATGTCGAAGGCCACCCAGAAAGGCACTGCCCACCTGCGCAAACCACGGTTCACAGACGATGAGCTGAACATGTTAGCCGACACCCTAGTGGTGAATGCTGAAGTGGTGTTCTGCAACAACCTCAGGCGTCCAGACCAGCTGAAGAAGAAGGCCATCTGGGAAGAAGAAGCCCAGAAAGTAAGTGCAGTCGGCACCACCACACGCACAGTGCGCGATTGTAAAAAAAGGTGGGATGACCTCAGGCTGAGGGTCCGGAACATCTTGTCGGCCAATCGGAGCCAGGGGATGGCAACAGGAGGAGGACCACACTCACCAATGAAATTGGCCAGATGGGAGGGGACCTGCAGCTCAGTCATAGATGTGGAGTCAATCAAAGGAGACGGTGGAGCAGAGTTTAACATGCCAAAATCGGCAGATGAAGGTGAGTGTCCCTACAAAAACACGACAACTAATCAACTTCATTGTCCTCCAAATGTGGCTGCAACGCTAGCTGATACATGGCCCATTATGCACACCTACACATATCCATATACACATGCTGGGGCCACCACTATCCCATCCCAATGCATGCTGCGCCCATACACGAATACACACCCGACACACAGATGACGTGCACGTGTCACCCAGGATGACACTGCCAACACGCATCAAGGCCCCACAGCAGCCAACATGGTGTACATGCGAACACCTGTATGATTTCAAAATGCACCCTCCAACGTGGCATGTACACAGTCCGCCACAAAGCCAGGCATGCAACTGATCACATGGCGCCACATGCTCAAAGACTAATGCATGCATAATGCAAGCACCACCATCACTGATGCCCTGCCACTGTCTGTCCCCCACAGGTACAGATGCAGACAGTGATGAAGCACATGGGAGTGCACAATGCACAACAGCACCCAAAAGGCTAAAAGGCAAGGTGATGGCACAGGCCCATCAACTTCAAGTGGACCAAGGATGGGCCAAGCGGCACGCGGGTCAACAACCAGTGCCAAAACAGCCACACAGACACCCACACAGGACGAGCAGAAACCTGCCCCTCACCCCTGGACACACTATCCACACAGGCTGAGGACACAACAGGCATGGACGATGGCACACAGTCTGCTGCTGTCAGCACAATTGGGGAGATGGCTGCATCGGCACAGCATAGTGTTGATGAGGAAGCTGACCCAGACAATGAGGGTGATGCAGGACTTGTCCACTCAGAGCCTGTAGTTCACGCACCAAGCCCGCAGGTCACCCAACAGGACACACCTCGGCGGGACTCATCCGACCAGGGAAGCCATGGAGAGTGGCCATGATTCATGCAGTGCCACCATATCACCCACCAACCACGACCCACACTGCCATACAGGACCTTGAGGGACGTCTGTCTAGGATGGAGGCCTGGCAGGAGGCGATGCAAGGCTATGTGCAGCAGTACCTTGCTGAAGGGGAGACAACACGCTGTATCATCCAGCACAGCCCTGAGGCCGTAATCCAGGCCATCAACTCAAGTACACAGCAAGTGCACGATGGCTTCAATGCCTTGGGTCAGATCTTCAACAGGACTGCTGACAGCATGGAGCAGCGGCAAAACCTGCCTCTGGGTTCACAACCATCTGGCTCATCTGCATCAACCACGCCAGCGAGTTCGAGGCAGACCAGCCCCGTGTGCATGTCCCTGCGAAGTTCACGGCGCTCAGAGATCCAACCCCCACCTCCGAAAGGGGTTCCACAGTAGCAGGGCCACCCTGCAGAATCCCTTTGGGTACACATCCAGAAACATGTCGTGCCATAGTTGACTTTGGGTGTTAGGGGGTGGGTGGAGGGTGATGGTGGGTGCAATGTGTAGTACTGGGGGTGTTGGGGGGCAAGGGCATAGGGTGTGGAGGAGGTGGAGGGGTTGTGGGGGCATGGGAGTAGGGTGGGGGGAGGTGGAGGGGTGGTGGGCGCGTGGATTGTTGAATTATGTTGTACAAAATATCTCACAAATACACCTTTTCTGAAGCAAATGTCATGAGTGGACATTGCTGATTTGTTGTTTGTCAATGTATTGCTTCACGGTGAACTGTGCACATATGCCCACACACCCAGTGCCCACAGTTCCCAACACATGGCACCCTCTGCATCAAAGAACATCAGAATGATTGGTCTATGACCATTGCCACACTGCGCGACCCTCACATGTTTCTTGTCCTGGCCTATGTCCTACATCTACTCCTTCCTCTTTTTCTACTTCACCAGGTGGTGGCAGCTCCACATCAGGTGGCAGGGGTATCTTCCGCCGGATGCACATGTTATGCAGCATTGCACATGCCGTGATGATCTTGTCCACCTTCTCAGGCCCGTAAATGAGTGCCCCTCCCGACCTCCTGATGCAATGAAACCGTGCCTTCAAAAGGCCAAACGTCTGCTTAATGACCACACGCGTATGTGTATCTGCTGGATTGAAGTCCTCCTCGTGCCTGTTCTGTGGGTTCCTGACAGGGGTGAGTAGCCACGCCTTCAGAGGATATCCAGCATCACCTACATGGGAGCAGAAGGAGGTATGTGTAAGGATGAAGCTCAGTTGACAAGTGTACTTAGCCTGTACATCTTTCAAGTTCATATGCACAATCTCGTCAATGGCAGCCACATCCACATGACTGTCAGCCCTGTACAGTGCATGCCAATCCATGGAGGGAGCCTTGGGTGACATACACAACCTAGGGTCCTAGGCTTTTAAACCACCAGTCCCCCCAATATATATCTTGGCTAGGGGCATTTTGTATGCACATGTGAGGGCTGTGTGTCGGCGGATGACTCAAGAAACTTCCATTCCCCCACCCCTTTCCTCCCATCGCCCAGGGGGCATTTCCCTTGTATATGCATGTAGCCCCCCATCCCTCTCCTCCCATGGTACAGGGGGCATTTCCCTTGCATATGCATGTAGGCCCCCCCCATCCCTCTCCTCCCATGGCCCCGGGGGCAGACTCACCCAACAGCCAGCCACTTCGTACAACGTCTCCTTCCATGTAGCAAGGTAGTGAGGAGTTCCGCAGCACCATGGTATCATGCGTGGATCCTGGGTATCTGGCACAGCAATGTGTTATTATTTGGCTGGCATCACACACCATCTGCACATTGATGGAATGGTATAGCTTCCGATTGCGGTACACTGCCTCCACGGCATGTGGCACTACCAACTCTACATGGGTGCAGTCGAGGGCACCAATTACATTGGCCATGCCTGCCAGTGCATGGAATGCTATTTTGGTGGCATTTGCCTCCTGTGGTGTCCTTGGTAGGGATATGTAGGCACTTGCATGCTTCAATAGTGCATCCAGCACTTGCTTTAACACAACAGAGAAGCATGATTGCGACATGCCATGCATTTGGCCCACTGTGTGTTGGTAAGTGCCTGTGGCCAGGAAGTGGAGCACAGATGCCACCTTCAGCAAAGGGGGGATGGATGTGCGGATGTGGATCAGGCTGACCAAGTCATCTTGTATTAATTCCACTATGTTGCTGATGGTGTCTCTGTCCAGCCGGTACAGGGTGTGGATCTGTGCTGGGGTTAAGTCAAATGGATTGGCCCTTATATGTGGGATTGTTGGCTGTCTGCGGGGAGCAACTACCTGCACTGGTGGGATTTGCTGGGCATGTCTCACCCTCCTTCTCCTCCTGCGTCTCCTCTGTGTTTCCTGTTGTACTGCCTGCTCAAGGAGTAGCAGTGCAGGCATTTCCTCCAGGCCCAGTATGGCAAGTACAAGTGGTAGCATTTTGGCTTGGAAGGGGGTGTGGTGTGTGTGTGTGCTCCTTTTGTGCTACCCCTGACTCCATTGCCTCCACCTGTGCTGATTGTGTGCACCTGTGGCACTTGGTTACACAGCAGTTTGCTGTTTACGGGTGGTCCGCGATGCCAGTATTGCTGGCATCATGGTGGCCCTTCTTACCGGCATCTCGATGCCGGTATGTACTTGTCCGTGTGATCATGGTGTCCCCTTCTTTGCGGGATGCCGGTATTACGGCCTCCTCATCCACGCGCGTGCCCGCATGCCGGTACGGTGGGGCACGGCCACAGCGTGTCCTTGACGATACCGGTAGCACCGGCATCTAGGTTCATGATACACCGGCCCGGTAATGGATGCCGGTATTGCCTTACCGGTGCGGTTATTACCAGAGCGCCAACCTTGTGATGAGGCACAAGGTCTTATCAGATCTGGAATTGGCTGACATTGGAAACAAATCATGTGAAGGAACAGAGACTCCTGTTCAAATGGCTTGAGCAAAAGAAAAGATGTCAGAGGACTATTAGAAAATAATATTTAGTACAAAAAAGGCTCAATTTCATCGTGTACTGTCACGTGGAAGAAGGAAGTTGGCCGATCGAGGTGGTCACACCTACGCATGAAGGCAGGATATGCCCACGCTTCTTAAAATTCTCACAGCACAGTACAAACTCAAGGCCAAACTTCAAAGCACTAATTGACACTGGACCATTGAGGTGATGATGGATTGAAACATTAATTGGTGGGAAGCTAGTGTTAAAACGAGCGCACCCACACCTGGATGTTCAATCCGCATGCTGCTAGTCGTAGGTGGAAAAGTACTGACAGGGGATTATAAGCCAACCAATTATAGAGGACCGTGTAATCAAGGGTCCTATAGTTTGTGTACCTAATGGAACGTTGTGTATTTAGTTAAGTTTATAGTGGTTATGTTCCGGGGAGGGCTTAGTTGCCCCACCTGATGTTAAGTACCCTATCACTCTCCTTCACAGTTCTATACTGATATGGAATTTATACTTAGACATTCACTTAGAGCCAACCACTCCCTCCAATAGGTTTTGTAGTTTGCCATGTAGGATGACCTTGGTAATGACGCAGGTCAGTTCGTCACTGATGATGATTTTGCATGATAAAACTTCAGTTTTTACTAAAGGTGAGTTGAGTAAGAGGGTTGAGCGAATGCTGATGTTTGTTTTTTTCCTCCATGTTGTAGATACTTGATATTAAAACGGACTCCCTTTTGCCAAACTACCTGAGTGGTCTTGATTATTGATGTATGAATAAAATCTGTATCCCCATCCATCTCCAGGGTATTGCTACTCATCTTAAAGGGCTGCGAAACCCAGTTCAGACTGCTTAGGGACAAGAAGACTAATGTAAGTGGAAACCTAACAGGTAAAACCACAATGGCCAGGCCACGTTTTCCACAGGGAAACTCCAGCATGATGCCCACATTTGAGCCAAGATATGTATTGAGTCGGGAACCGCCAAGAAACCCTGACAAGAGGTCTGATCGAGGCAGTCCAAGGCACTTTGTAATCATGACTAATGTTCCCAGGCTTGCAGAGGAGAGATACAAGAGCCAAGAGGAATTGACTAAAAAATTAATTCACTGGATACACCACAGGAGAGAGTGAACCATGGTGATCCTAGGTGACATTGTCTACTGTAAGCGACTAGGTGTTCCCCAGGGCAAGTGTGATTGTGTACAGGTGTTTCTGAAGGAAGAGTGGTTGGTGCAGGGGTCACTGGGGATCAAAGCCAGAACATACCCACTCCTGGGTTGCAACATTACTTTGAAGGCTCATTGCCCAGGTCAATGCCCACCATCATAGGTACTGAGGAAGGGGAACACACATAGCGAGTGATCGCTAGGGCAATCAGGAATAAGGGAACCACTGGGGCCGGCCATTATGGACATGAGGATCACACACAATGCAATGACCGGAAGTCTGGAAGGCGTGAACGGACTATTCCAGATTGAATAATCACAAGCAACCCTTGGGTAGTCCACGCTAACATTTTTGTCCTGGAATATAGCAGGTTTAGGCAAACCTCTTGAGGACAATGACTGGGTCACATCTCTGGAGGAATAGGGTGTAATTGCCTTCCAGGAGACATGGGCTCAGGTGGACAAAGGGATTCAGGGGTTTAAGATTTTCAAAATTAAACATACAAAAGGGCCGAGGGGGAGGCCCTGCAGCCTGGGCAAAGAAAGTGTTAAACTGGGAGATCAAGCAAGGCATCATGGGATCCCTGGACCTCTTCTTATTAGAGGTCAGTATCTCCAACTGCAATGGCGTTTTGTTATTTAATATTTATAATAGCGTGAAAGACAAGTCAACATCAAACGCAGTAACAGCCTTTTGCAAAGAGGTCGACAATAGGGAAGCAACAGGTGGGCAAAACAAAGGAGTCATTGTGTTGTAGGGTTTTAATACCCAACTGGAGTTGGTGAGAGATTTGGAAGGTCTTTGGGATGACCAATATGAAGCCTGGGGAGTGTCGCAAGTGATAGCCACTCTAACAGTAAGAACCCAGCCGGGAAGGGCAGAGACCGTGGGGTGGCTGCATAACATTGGGTTAGGGCATGTAATGGTTGGTCCCAAGCCAATTAAATGATGAATAACACATATCACGGCCCTAATGCGAGATCGAGGATAGATTATGCCTTGGTGTTGGGATGTGACTGGCAATTATCGGTAGGCTTTGAAGTGCTGAACCGCACAGAAAGTGACCATAGGCTAGTAATGCTCTCCATCAGGGGTTTTGCTCCTCCTATTATTAGGAATGGTAGCAACTCTATGGACATAGTGGTCCGATGTCATGCCCATCTAACGATCAAGTGGATTTCCGTGATTCAGGAGGATCTTGCCCTGATAATGTATGGCAAAATTTGGAGTCAGATTGAAATAATGTGTGACGAGAGCAGGCTGTCCGAGGACATAGTTTTGAGCTTTGACAAAACAGTAACACATGGTAATGAAGGGGCAAAATATGCGAGGACATGTACAATGGGGAATGCACGGAAGCCAAGCACAGCTTGACTGCATACTTGGGAGGAACGGCACGGATCGTCAGGGAACATCTACGCTCCTTGAGGGAGGACTATAGGACAAGAGTGGCAACAAGAAAAAGCCAGTACATGGCTGGAAAGTGTGCCGCTATTGCAGATTTTATCAATGAGGGGGATCGCGTTAGATTCTGGAAACTGATCACTGACAATGATCTGAAGGGTGACACAAACATTTAAGAGAGCATCACCCCAACCAGGTGGAAAAGCCCCTTTGAAGTACTGTATAAGCCCTTGGTTGGTGGAGGAAAGCAAGGTGTGCTGGGCACCATACTGGTAGGTGCAGAGGTAGAGAGGGTGATGACCCCACACCTGGTACAAACCCTGGGAGTTGTGGAGAGGACAATCAAGGGTCAAAAAGGGTGAAAAGCACCTGGCCCAGATAGTGTACTGGTGGACCTATACAAAAGCTATCTCTCCGTATGGGCCCCGGTGCTAACATCTGTCTATAACATTCTACTAAAGCTAAATTGATACCCCGACATTGGACTTCCACTGTGATTGTCCTGATATTCAAAAAGGGGATAGGGCAGACCCCAGTAATTATCCCCCTATTTCCCTACTGGATGATGTGGAAAAATCTTTGCAAAGACATTTTCGTACCATCTAATAGCATGGGTTGAGGGCCCTGACCGGTTTAGACACTTGCTGGCTAGGTTCCAGTTGGGAATGAGCACGGTCGATCAAAGCTTTAGGCTATATGACAATACAAAAGCATCTCACAATCGCCAAAACTAACTTGTATGGTAATTTATAGATTTAAAAACAGCTTTCGATAGCATCCCAAGAGACATGCTGTGGGCTGCATTGCGTGCCAAAAATATCCAGAAGGAACTACTGCAGCCAATACAACTCCTGTATAAGAATAACACTGCAGTGGTCCGTTAGGGCTTGGGGGAGGAAGTGACAGACCCATTCGCTGTAGAGAGAGGGGTTCACCATGGATGTATCATGGCACCGGTCATGTTTTGCATATACATAAACTCAATTATAGAGGCAATCCCTGTCAATGGAATGGACTCATCGAGGATGGAGGGTAATCTATCGCCTGCATTATTTTTTGCAGACAATGCAGTCCTGAAAAACACCCTGTTGTTGCCTCAGAGTATGCCCAGCGTGACAACTCACATGGACTACTGGCTTGGGGTGTGGAGAAGACAGGAGCTGGGGAAATACACAGAGGCTATAAAACATGCAATGACATTAGGGGGTTGGCAAAAGATTCTCTGCTTTTCTCATGTAAGAGAGTGGCTTGCCCTTTTGGGTTTGTCTGACCTTTGGGACAACTCAAACAACATGGAGAGATATGCAAAGGCAAGGGTGAAAGCTGATTTGCGAGTAATGAGAAAAGTAGAGCTTCAATTATGTGCCTTGCTTTGACCAGCGGACTAGACTATCTTAATTTGAAGACAACCATGGGCTTTGAAGAATATTTGAATGTGGTAGCTCCGGCATATACCTGCACTTTGTATTTGAGGCTCCGATTTGGTAGCCTCACAGTGCAGGATCATGCCACTCATTGGGCCATGAAATACAGCAGTGATTGTCCACATTGCGGGGCAAACACATAAACTATTCTCCACTTCATGGTAATATTTGAAGGCCTAAAAGTTCTCAGGGCAAGACATTTCAATCCCCTTTTCCGGCTTTTAAACATCTCATTAATTAGTGATGCCATGCAGCTATATAGATTTTCTGATCATTTCAATGCGGTCCACTTTGTAGCAAAGTACATCCACACGGCCTGGCTGAGAAGGGCCAAAGCAATGTAAAATGAGGGGTGACATTTTATTATTGAACTGTTCATGATTACTTTGCCTACTTGTCGCGGAACCCCAGCACCATGATTTGCGCTTAGAGTGCCTTGAAATTGTGTCAAACATTTTAATGGAATCAATGGTTGCATTGCCAAATGGCCTACATCTTTTTTAATGGCACTGTGAGTTTGATGTATTATTGTTTTAATCCTCTTAATGTTGTATGCTTTTATGGTAACTGCTGAATAAAGTTATGTAGCAATAAGTACATCTTCTGTCAAACTGGCCTGCTACCTACTCGAAAGGCAATATCGTCTCCGAGCCCGCTTTTCTGGGCCAACTAACAACAGGACTGAGCTTTTCAAAATCTGCAAGGAACTTGCCAATCCTACTGCAGTCTCCTCCTCTCCTCTTCTCTCCCAGGCCCTCTTCACTGCACTTGCCTTCCACTTCTCCATCAAAACTCAGGACAACCTGTCCTCATTGTCATCTACTGCCCTCCACCCCCTCTTGTCCCCCCTCTCCACTTAAAATATGCTGGTCAACTTTGACTCCTCACTCTCCTTCTCTCCTTATATCACAGACCTTGCTAAGAAGTAAAACTTTAAACTCCACCTCCTCAGAGGTATTCTCCCTTTCCTCACCTTCCACCAGATGTTTAATGTTTCCAGAGCTCTGGTTCTCTCTAGGCTGGACTACTGCAACATCTCAAGCCTAGGCACTGCATCTCTCCAGCCCTAAAATCTCTTCGATCCTCTTACCCCAACTCTCTGCAGGTCAGATGTTTCTCTAAGCAGGGAGTGGGAGGTATATCCCTGTCTTTGACAGAAGCCCCCCTCTGGACTGACCTCCCTGCCCCCTCAGACTTGAGCCAAATCTCCTTAAAATCCGGAAACTTCTCAAGACTTTTCTTTTCTCCTTCTCCTTCCCTCTCCCCCTCCCTTGCTAATGACCTACTGCTGCTGCGAATGGTGCCTGGTCTCTTATGAGTCTAATGGGGGCCAGCGTCTCCTTGACCGGTCTCCCCCAGCATCCCGAACTAGCACTTGCCCTTGGGCACCCTTGCCGTACTAACCTGATTCTGGTCCACGCCATTCATCGCACTGCTTCCCCTGCCCTTTCCCCCCTGGCACTTGCCTGTGTGTCTCCGCTCAGCACTTGCACGGCCCGCTGGGGGCCCCACTCTTGCACTTCACCCCTTCCATCTTTCCCAGCCCTGCTCCTCTATCTCCACCCACCCCCGCACTTCTTCTCTGCCCTTGAATGGTAAGAACATCACAAGGCCTAGTATGACCATTAATGCTGTTTCCCTATGCCCCGTATTTTTTTGTCTTGTGACACCTGGAAATACTTGTGTATAGGCACCTTACAAATGTCCAATAAATAAATAAATAGGCATTAGAGAAGCCAATAACGTGACCATCCAATCAGGTGAACTACTGTCCATGAAACTAGCAGCGTTGCCCTTGGAAAGATCACATCATCATTTCATTCATCCTCTCCATTGAGAATCAACCACATGCCATACCAACTTTTCTGCCTGCCACGCTCGCTAGAACTTCTAGGAATATCCCCCAGTACGAATCCTGCCTTTATTAAATGCCCTCACTGGCGCTAAAGTCACCTCGAGCAACCCAACCTTGCTGGTTGAGACCTATAATGCTAAACCACAGAGCCATCTCAATACTTGGTTCACTCCAGCCCTCAAAATACTCTGCATAATAAAATGTACAGTTGAAACGGCTTGGAGGACTGATCCTACAGCTGCAAACAAAACACACTTTACTTTGATAGCAAAGATTACAAACTGGCCATAATTGATGCAAAAAGCTCCACGTACAATGCCCGAATTGACAAAGCCAAATCATCAACCAGAGTGCTCTTCACCATATTACGGGAATTGGAATCTCCAGCCACTGGGGGATAGGATATGGGGGGGGAAGAGGGGACAAATCCCCCCACAATTTTAAGTGGGGGGATATAATGGCATATGTCCCCCCAGAATCTCTTGTTGTGCACAGACAGTGCACTGCCACTGTCTGCTGTTGCTGTACATAATTCCTGGCTCAGCCAGTAATGGCTGCCTGTGCCGGGCACAGGGCCATCACGAGGGGGATGCAGGAGGGCCAAACTGCCCCAGGCCTCGCACTTGGGGGGGGCTCACAGCGCATTCAATGACAGACCGTCATTCCACACCTACAGAGGCCCAGGGAACGCGGTCTCATGGAGCTGTGGCAATGCTGAGCGATCTTAGCCACTATTGGACAGTGCCCCATCTTTTGGCTTCACTGCTTTATATCCCTAATAACTAGGTTGGTAACAAGTCACAGACTCTGAGAGCTTGTATACTGTGCCTGAGGTGACACATAACACACACAAAAACACACACACATACACACATGCGCGCTGTGGGAGTTGGACCCGCAGCATGACGTAGATTTTACTAATTGATTACGGAACATCATTTTCAGAAGGAACAGCGTCTCCTATTAAGCTAAAGAAACAGAAAAAAACATACCTGCTGCTGGCCTTCCACTCCACGCTCAGAATGATTGTTGCTGACCTTCCAAAACTCTAACAGGGTGAGATGTACTCTTGCCAACCTTCCAAACCACACTCAGGTTTAAGGCGTATTTCTCCTCTTATAAAGCACACTTGAAATGGGTAAAATATAAACTTTCCATCTTCGAATGCATTATAACATGCAAACATTATATGCTCTGCATGAACCCACAATAACACGGAAGAGTGATATGTACTGCATGAAACCACTACAAACGAGCATTGATAACGCCAACATATTTGGCTTTTGTGTAGCCATGGGATAGGCATTTGGCATGCACTGCCTGATGGTGATACTTGACCATGATACGACAACTTCGGCAAAATGGTGTGAACATGTGGGTAAATGATATCAGTGCTAGGCAAACACCTATGATACCTATACACAATCCATCAAAAACTGTTGTCTTCGAGAATGCTTGTTTTTCCTATGACTTCAGTGCAAGTGAGAGATGCAAGGACACACACACTACTTATTAATCAAGTGGCTGAAGGCACACTTCTTTAAGACACGTTCTATTACACCAGTAGCACAATTACAGCTTATTATTTGTATTTCTATTTTTATTATTAGGGTATTTATTGAGCACAGACCATGCTTCGGCACGTAACAAAGCGCTTTACAAGTCTTAGGCGAAAGTACAAACTGAGGAAAGCAGAGATTCAACGGACCGGAGAGTAAAGAATGGGGTGGGGGAGGTTACGCAGTTTGGCAGCAATGGATATACAAGCAAACAGGGGAGGAAAAAGGAGGGAGCAGATCCCCCAGTCTCAGGATAGGTGGGGAGTTGAGCCAATAGCTCTCAGAAGACTGTTTAGAAATAACACTGTAAGGCCCTCTACTGCAAAAAGTCTGGTGCTACTGTTTGATAGAGATTGCTCAAAGAGTTATCATGAGGATATGTTTTGGTTGGGAAGATGAAGGTAGTGGGTTGGTATGGCGATAGGGATTATTAGCATGGGGTAGTCAATGGGTGAGTCAATAAACAAACAACAACCACAAGCTGAGTGCCTCTCCTGATATCCTATATCTCTCCTATATGTAATCAGTGTAATAGTTTTGGCTCATAGGTGGCACTTAGGCACCACCTAATAACCAAAACTAATAAGGGGTGCCTCATACCACTCTGAAACAGAGGGAATAACCCACATATTGCATTAAGAACACTGATATTGAAATTAGCTATAGTCTTCCACCTTAGCAGCAAATATGAAAATGTGAAATGTACCTACTTCAAACCTCCCAGGCATCTCACCCTGTGATCCACTTTGAGAACAATCAAACATGTACTGGCCTAAGAATACATTTATTGACAGACCAATACCTCTGAAAGACTTATGGGGCTGTTGCAGAGTCTGTCAGTGGTTAATCAGAGCATGATGTGAGACTGGCAGAGTCTATCCCAACCCTGCTGACCTCTCAGATGCACAGAAATGCCCTAATGTGTCCAGCGATGGGGGAGCCAGCTTGCCCCCACAATGGGCTCCACAGTGCATAAAACTTCCCATGTCCATGCTAATCCATATGGCAATTACCGCCTGTTCTTTCCTATCCCCACCCAAAATACCTCCTCATTGGAACTCTTTCAGCCATCTTCAATCAAGCCTTACCATCAAACTTTGCCCTCAAAATGCCTGCAAATGGTTTCTCAAACGAGCCTTCTGAGAGATAATGGAGGTCATAATAACCTTGGCGGTAAGGGGTTAACGGCGCCGGTAAAGGTGCCGGAGCCGCCAACCCCTTACCGCCCCATTACAAGTCTGCTCGCGGGAACCCGCTAAGGACGTCTGGCAAAACCAGGCGTCCTTAGCGGGTCCCGCGAGCAGACCAGGATGGGGCTCAAATGAGAATGGGGATGTACCGGGTCCGGGTTCCTTGAATGAGGAATTACCGGGCCCTCCAAGGTCGGAATGGCCTGGTAATTCCTCATTCAAGGAACACAGACCCGGTACCCGGTATACTCGGAATGACCCCCAATGACTAATTGAAGTTGTAAGCACGCTACTGCTTAAATAAAAATGTCTTGACCAGGTCTGCCTTCAGCCATTTGATTTTAAAGCACTACGTGTCTTTCACTGAAGTCCTGTTAAAAACAAGAAAATGGCAAAGTCAACAGTTTTGGCATGTCAATAGTTATTAGGCATTTGCCAGGCACTGCTATTAGATTCTCGGGTACTCAAACCATTTTGCACCTGCTACGATCAACGGCCAGTTAATACCAATACAGCAGTGCCTTTCCCATGCCTACACAAATGCCCAAACTGTTAGAATAACCAATGCTTGTTTTGCTTTGCCCTTGATTTACAGGACCACGCATCAAGGGTAAAGCACATATACTACTTGGCTAAACTGAACCACACTGAATATAGGCCGGTCTAGTCAGTAATAACATTTAAGGTGCATAGCAGCGTGCACATAATTTCTTTTACTGGCTGGGAGTCCTTATATGGTAATAACAGCATATATTGGTGCAGCCTACATGGACATACATGGGACCAACCAGCATAAATATTTTTTTATATTAGCATATGTTGTGTGCAAAAACGGCATGACATGTATTGGAAAATGTTCCTGTGCATGGTTGGTGACTTGCAACTATTGGGTTTTTTCATGTGCTTCCATACAAAACCAATTGCAAACAGTATGGATTTCTACCCAATTTTGCAAAGAAAGTGCCGTAAAATGCATCATTTTAACTCAATGTTGCAAACATTTTCTTGGGAGTCAGAGACCCCTCAAACTTCCCTTGTTTGGTATGGTCTCCCTCACTGTACTTTGTCGATCCCGCATAATTGATGCAAACATGTAAGCCTCTTCAGCTAAGAAATTCACTAGCTGCCACTTTACATCATGTACCGGTCACTGTTTATGATGTGTGTTTTAATGTGCACACAGGAGAGGATGCTCCTTAATGCTTGTATGATGCACCACACGCCGTCATACCATCCTATACATCTTTATGCCTATGATACAAAAGTTAGTCTGGCATAAACCTTTCTTCAGTACAGAAATCTAACTTTGCTGTAGTTGATTTGCAGTTGCAATAATTACCCACATTTGGGTTCCTCCACAAAAACTCAAGCAGAGATTTCCCATGTCTCCTGTTTGGGGAGGTGCCGCCGTTGCCCAGTGCAAAAAATGGTAAGGGGGCCTCACCCAATTTTTTGTTCCGGGCCTCACCACACCTTGTGACAGTTCTGGTCGGGCAGTTGTTTGCAACTTCACTTGCATGCAAAGATGAAATTTCTGCTTGTGGCGTGCCACGGGCCGAGCCACGCGTCTGCGCATTTGACGGCAGGCACTGCCTGGGTGAGAAACAAACTTCACGTGCCCCTGCGCACTGCACTGCGGCGCAGCCTCTGGAGTCCAGTCATAGTGCTGCTGACTACTCCCGTCGAAGCGAGCAAAGAGCATGAGCGAGCAGGCTGAATGAGGCAGCAATGCTGCGTGCTAAGTCTCAGGCTGGGCAGGGACGGTCACATCCTATTTGCTTTTGCAGCAGCGACCAGCAAAATTCAAGTGGTTGCAGTCTCACTGCTTGCTGGGCTGTCTGGTTGCAGTCTCACTGCTTGCTGGGCTGTCTGGTGTGGGTGGAGGTAGCACTGCAGCTGGGATTCTGGTGTGGACAGAGGTATCCCTGCAGCAGGGGTTCTGGTGTGGGCAGGGTTAAGCCTATAGCAGGGATTCGGGTGTGGGCAGACGTCAGTGGTTGCTCATTGGATAGGTAGACAAGTGTTTAGTTTGGATCCATCTTTAAAAATATTCACTTTAAAAACTTTGTTAAACGGAGGTTATTGTTCCAAGTAAAACCGAAAAACCCCTGAAATTCGCCAGTTATGATAAGCTAAGCAACCAGAACTCGCCCACCACCGTGCACTGCTAGGACTAACAGCCAGGACATCATTTCGAATAACTTTACCACAAAGCCAGTCCCAGGTGGACATGGCCACTTTAATCCTATGTTTTGTCCCTTGCGGTCATGGCCAGTAGCCATGACCTTATTCCATGACCCGGACAATCTGGCCACTGCCCATGGTCACAGGCTACCCCTCAGTCACTAAAGGTATACGACTATTTTTTGTAGCTACATTATGACACTTGTCAAATAATAAAACACTGGCACATTTGCAAAACCATGCTTGTAGGTCCTTGCCAATGATCCTTATGCAAGTTTGCTGGAA
Organism: Ambystoma mexicanum; assembly: GCF_040938575.1. Lineage (NCBI taxonomy): Eukaryota > Metazoa > Chordata > Amphibia > Caudata > Ambystomatidae > Ambystoma > Ambystoma mexicanum. The sequence goes on from NC_090936.1 coordinate 835,927,945, forward strand.
ATCCACCCATGTTTTATTTTTTCAAAAGTGTCAAATTCATGCACATACAATCGTCATATAACCTAGCGCCCACTTGACAAAATCCATTCAGACTTTACGAAAACATCTAAATCTAAATCTTTTTGCAAACCTTTGTGTAGATTTGTTAAATGGCACCACATTTATAAGCCTTTACATTATTTTGGGATTGCCCTCTAATTTTGCCCCCTCTTCACAAAATCCTACCAAACTTCAGAAAAACATTCACATCTAAATGTATTATCAGGAAGGGAGAGTGTTCTCCTGGCTATCTTGCTTTAGTAGTTCCAAGGATAGCTCTAACACACGGGTTGTTGCGATATAGTTTTCGCTTTTATTTGTATAAGTGATGGGTTGATCTACATTCAGTTGGTATGCATCTAGTACATCTGGGCCAATTAGGCCCCCTGATTGTCAGCCAACACGTGTTTCGACCTGTGGGTCTTTACCAAGGCTGATGAGATTCAAAATCATGTGAATTGCGCAATTGGTGACATGTATGTGACATACATTGTTTGATGAGTGCACAATGTCATGAGTGGTTGGGTGAGGTAAAGTGTTCATAAGGCAATACATTATAATTTAGACACATAGGTTGTGTGCAATGCAATTCATTTAGAAGCAGAAGACAAAGGAGGAAGCACAGAGAGAAGTTAGCAAGAGTCTTTGGTTAGTACTAAGTCGGCAGAGTTGGAGGGTAGAGGCCTCTTACCTATTGTTTGCAATCTGTTGCCCCCTGTGGGGTCCTGGTGCATCGTGATGGGTTGCTGTCCTACAGAGAAGATAGAGTATTTACCTACCAAGCCAAATACAACCAAGACAAACCGAAGTCCAAGGAAAGCACACCCAACAGTTCACCGGCCAGCTCTGATGTAGACAGTGAACAAGAGGAAACAACGGAGCCATAGGAACACGCAACCAACCAACTAAACTATCTTTTTTAGAGCAAATAAAGCGGCACAAGAAAGCAAGCCGTATCAAAGCACAAGCCAAAAAGAACCCAACAAGAAGAGAGAGAGGAGGAAGACCAGACAAAAGATGCAAGAGACTTGGAAGAGGAAATAGAGCAAAGACAAACAAGGTCACATCCCAGAAAACAATGGGACAAAAGAACGACAAAATCGTTTTATGAACTTGTCATGCAAGGAACTCACATCTCTAGGGACGGAGGTACTCAACAAAGGACTTTCCTTTTCACCATCAAGCAACAACAACTTCGTGGATATTCAAATTCACCTTTTTAAATTCACACGAGGTCTTAAATTGACCAAATTCTTTGCTACAAAAGCAACAGTATACAAACCACAAGAAGTGACACCTGAACCCAGTGCACTCACTATACGTGATCTAGAGGACATTCATCTCCTCAGCACATTAGAAGGAGATCTTAAAAGCCAAAAAGAATGCATTCAAGAACTCGGGATCCACAATGTAGCTGTGTGTATCCCGGAGCTCAGAAGTAGATCTAAATTTACTCCACAACTATTCGCAGAAAATTACATAGATACATTCCAACAAGCAGTTACCACCGACCTACACAGATTGGAAGACCAATGGAATCAGAAGAAAAGCAACAAAGACAACCTCGAAAGAAGAACAAACTGTAATCAAGAGCTTACGGGGAGAGAAGAATATTATAATCAAAGAGGCCGACAATGGTTGCAACATTGTAATTATGGACAAGACAGATTACCTAAAAATGGCAGAAAATCATCTCCATAAGTGAAAAAGGAAACAGAACTTAATCTGGTCCCAGGTGTGCTTTCCCCTGCCCTCCAACACGGAGTTGCTCAAATTCTGTTGTAATATGATTGCGTTAGTTCCAAAATTATCACTCAGTACTCATTAGTAAAATCATGAAGACTTCTATCGTCTTCTTTTATTACTGAGGCTCAGACGTCCTGCAACCACTTAGTACCTATTTTTGTGTTATGCCAATGCATTTCGGACATTGTCCGTCATCAGGGCTCTAGGCGCTCTTGCCATCTTTTTACATTATTATATATGAACAAATGATCAAATAATGAGATAAATAAACATTTGTCAAGTATATAGGTTATTAGAGTTCAAAAATCATTGTGAATGGCAGTCAATAATTGTATACACAGGTAGTTTGTCACAAAAAAATCACATTATACCGTAGTGATTTTAAACACATATGCCCCCAGGTTACCCATTATCAGTGAAGTGTGAGAAAATTCAAATGTAAACACATACCATTTATGCAGATTTCAATTCCCAGGTTGTTTGTCCAAACACCAGGCAACTATGAAAAATTGGAAACAAATCCACAAGCGAGAATCCCAAAAGAACACCAAGAACTACTCAAGCACTACCAAACAGAAGGGCTCATAACGGATGATGAATATGATTACCTCAGAACAGATCACCCGATCATGCCAACCCTCTACTTCCTGCCTAAAATTCATAAAACATTTGACAAAATTCCAGAAGGCAGACCGATCATGAGCGGAATAGGAGGAATAACTGAGACACTAGCCAGATATATCAACAATGTGATACAACCACTAGTCACCAAGATAGCAACGTATCTTAGAGATACCATGCATACCTTGACAATATTTTCACAGATTGAGTGGCAACCCAACTTCATAATGGCCGCACTAGATGTAAAGGCATTGTACACATCCATAAATCACGAACTGGCTATAACCAGTCTGGGCTACCTTCTGAAACATGAATCAGCGTCACATCTGGAACAAGTGGAGATGAACAAAGCTTTTCTCAAATTCTCATTGAGCAACAATACATTTATTTTCAATGGAGAATACTACAAACAAACTAAAGGGATTGCAATGGGAGCCAGTTATGCTCCAGCATTAGCCAACTGCTTCATGCATTAGTATGAACAAGAACACGCCATGCGAGAAGACAAGTTCACCACCCTCATTGTCAACTGGGCACGCTACATAGACGATGGGCCTCATTATGTGTCCGGCGGTGACTGAGGCGGTAAAACCACCTGGTTACCGCCGGACTCGAATTACCATTCCGCCTCCATGATTCCCGGAATTACCGTGGCATTACAACCCCGGTGTCCCGGGAATTCCGGAGGCAGAATGGTGTAAATCCCCATTCCCATTGAGTCCCATGGGACTCAATGGGAATGGGGATCATGGAAACACAGGCACCATCTTGTGATGGTGCCAGTGTTTCCTCGTCCGCCTGCAGGCGGGCAGTGGTAAACCCGCCAGGTCAGACCTGGCGGGAACGCCACCTCCCGCCTGCTGGACTCGGGATCGGGCGTCCGGAATTAACAGTGGCGGCGGGTTTACCACCACTGTTATTTCTGGACCGCCCGACCTGTAATGAGGCCCGATGTCATCCTCATATGGAGAGGAACTCAAGAAGAACTTAACCAATATGTGGACTACGTGAACCGAAACAGCTATGGAATTGAGCTAACCAGCCACATCAGTACAGAACAAATTGATTTTCTGGACCTAAGGATTTCAATTGAGGACAACAAAATAACAACCAAAACTTTCCATAAACCAACTGAGGTAAACTCAACACTACATGCAAAAAGCTGTCACAGGAGAAATGTCATTCAAAATATCCCACAAGGAGAATACATTCGAGCCAAGAGAAATTGCAACACTCAGAAACTCTTTATAGATGAATGTGGTCTTCTGGACCAAAGATTCAAAAGCCGAGGCTACTCCGAAAAAAAACCTCACGGAAGCTAGAAAGCAAGCCATTACCATCAAAAGGGAAACATTACTCTCGCCCAAGCCAAAGAAGAGAGACACAGAATCTACAATCAGATTTGTAACCAGATACAATATGGACAGCTATGCAATTCAAAAAATCTTAGCCAAACATTGGGACTTGCTACTCATGGATGAGCACATCAAACCCAGCCTAAAGGCGTACCCTAGCATGTCATTTAGCAGAGCACCAACACTAAAAAGTTTACTCAGCCCATCCTTTCTATCAGAGAAAAACATTTCGGCTCAAGACTGGTTAATCAGACAAACACCAATTGGCTTCACTAAATGTGGAACCTGTTCAATGTGCAAATATGCCACCCAAACTAAATGTGCTAAATTTACAGGCTGCCCACCAGTCATAATCATGGAACACCTAAATTGTAAAAGCAAGTATGTAATCTATGCACTCATTTGTGTATGTGACAAGATTTACATAGGGAGCACCATCCGGGAAGTACGAACTCGGATAAGGGAACACATAAATAGCATCCACTCCCAGGACCCGAAGCTGCCCTTTGCCAAACACTGGCAGAAGCATCATCAGATGGAAGATAAAAGTCTGATAAGATACATTGGACTGAAAACAGTCAAGATGGGAGCCAGAGGAGGAGACAGAATACAAAGATTGCGACAGGAAGAGGAAAGACTGATCTGCCGCTTCAGATGTGTCAAAAATGGCTTAAACAGTGATCATGATTTTAATGTGTTCGTGTAACCCTGTTCTGTCTCGACACACCAACCACCTTGCTCCTTAAGACTCAACCATCGACCCCCACAAGCCACCCACGACTACCGCTCACGGCCAAACCATCAAAGATAGACTTACTAGCAGACAACTGACATAAGTAGACGCCCCCCACCATCCCCCACTAGTAATCCCGACATCCGGCCTGCCGGAACAACAAACAACAGACTTCCAACTTCCCCCCTTGGACACAACACCACCAAACAGGACCCATTAGCCTGCATGACAAGATGCCTCCAGGTCCCCCACCTCGCCCACGGGGCTACAACCGTAGAGAGCTGAACCCCATGGCCCTCCACTCTCCCAACAACCACACACCTCGCTCCAACTAGTGGAACCATTAATGCAGCTCACTCAGGAGCTTCCACCACAGGTGTACACACCACACACAGCAGGTCCAACTGGCCTGCCGGACCACATGGTCACCAGCACTCCTCCAAACTCCACCACATCTCCAGGAGTAGGCACCATCCCGCCCCCCCCTCCTGCCAGGACCCTCCACCGGCTCAACCCCTCCAGGGAAGCTCCTTGGAGTCCCCTTCATCCGTTGCTCACCACATACATTTTCCCCTGAAGTGCCCATTCACGGCAACCCTGCAACTCCCAGCATCACTGGCACACCCACTGAGCGCCCCCGCCCTCCCGTCATCAGCATAACGGATCCGACCACCCCCATCAATAGGACAGGTTCTCCATTGCACATGCGCAAAGGGGAAAAGTGGCAACATGCCCACAGACATGCGCGACGACACACGCATAGACACTGCTCTTCTGAGCATGCGCCGTAATCACCTCTGTGATTCAGCTCCCGCATGCGCAGAGGATAAAAACACTAGGTCCACATCCCGGTCGCCATGACTAGGAGCCATCACGGACCAGCCATACAGACCAGCGATCAGGTACAGTGCAGCCCCTCAGACCACAGCACAACGCAACGACTTCCCAGGCGGTGCACTGACTCGGCTGACACCAGTCAACCGACACGGCCCGGACGCCGTCAGTGCACCACTAGGCGCACAGCTCCTCCCGCCAGGGACAACTCCGCTCCGATACAGCCTAGCCCACAGTCCTCCTGGCCTTGCCTTCAAGCCAGGAGCACTACAGCCTGGCACCCTCCCCACACTGCCGGTACGAAGGTAGGCTGGCCACCATACCGGCGCACCTTGGCGCCTTCTCCACATTCCAGGCAGCCCCCCAACTCGGCTGGCACATGTCAATCCTGACACGGCCATGCAGCCGCCAACACGCCCCATGTAGCCCCACCCTTGCATGTGGGACTGCAATCATCCCTGCAGCCCAGCCCACAGTACTACCGGGCCTCCACTCACAGCCCGGAGTAGTGCAGTCCGGCACCCTACCCACGCTGCTGCTACCTCACTTGGGTAGGCAGGCCATCCTAAGGCGCACACAGCGCCTCCCACTGCAAACTCACCAGGACATCATCCTGCCAATTCCTGAACAAGCCTCCAGAGCTCACAGTGCTCACATGGAAGTATCCCCAGATCAGGCACCATCAGATTGGCCCACCGGCCACATCCATCATCAAACAATGTATGTCACATCCATGTCACCAATTGCGCACTTCACATGATTTTGAATCTCATCAGCCTTGATAAAGACACACGGGTCGAAACACGTGTCGGATGACAATCAGGGGGCCTAATTGCCACAGATGTACTAGATGCATACCAACTGAATGTAGAACAACTCATCACTTACACAAATAAAAGCGAAAACTTTATCGTAACAACCCGTGTGTTAGAGCTATCCTTGGAACTACTAAAGCAAGATAGCCAGGAGAACACTCTCCCTTCCCACTCAACAATTGGGGTACTGGCTAAACCCCTACAGCTCCTGTGATCTTGCGACAAATGAATCTTATCAGTACACAAACGGAACAACAGAGCTCAGCAATGGTCACTTCCAAACCTAGAGCCAACCAAGTTTCTAAATGTATTATCAGTTTCCCAAATTAAGTGAGGATTCGTCAAATGGCACCTCATTTATAAGCCTATACATTATTTTGGGACCCCCTCTAGTTTTACCCCCTCATGACAGAATCCCACCAAACGTTTTGCATAATCACCCAGAATCAGCCCAGGAATATACCTGCAAAATTTCATGCAGTTCCATTAAGTGGCGCCAATGTTATAAGCCATTCAAGAACTGCATTTCACCAACCCTGTAATGCTAAGGTGGTAAGGTGTTCGCAAACTTTCACAGGACTGTTCGCGGACTTTCACGACAAAACACACCCGTTTTTATTTGCTTCTTGCAGACATATCCCATCCCATCCTCATCACCCCTCACCTCCCCAGAAATTATTTGATAAGTATGACAAGTAGAATGCTCTGTTTTTTCAAATGTTTTTACCGCGATGTCCGCGGACATCGGCCGCTGTCCGTGAATCCAAGATGGCGGGCATTTCCAAAAATCTGATGCACTTGACGCTCCTCACCATCCAATCAGTGAACTCGTCGCATGTCTGCAGACATGACGCAAGCCGATAAGCCAATCAGGACACTGTCGACGGAGCACACAGGGAAGTGTGTCCGCGGACCGGACATAGATGTCAGTAATGTTTTGTGACTTACTTTTTGGTCATCTTTAAAAAAATACTAGACAGATTTTCACCAAATTTTCAAAAAGCATGCTTTTGGGGCCAAGCCGCTCCCCCTGCCACAAATTTGGTGAAAATCTGTCCAGCGGCTTGGGCTGTAGGCATGAGCAAAAATGTTTCCCCATTCAGTCAATGGGAAAAAGAGAAATTTTGGGACGCCCCCTATAACCTTGCCCCCCCTGGACCAAGCCTCACCAAACTTTGCAAAACAATTCAGAGTAGGCCATATACTTATTTTGCAAAGTTTGGTGAGGTTTTGTCCAGGGAGAGTGAAGTTATAAGCCGGCCAAGAAGTGCTCTTCCTCTGGGATTAGCAACTTAACCATAACTACACGGCCACTACCGTGGCAGTGTAATATAAACTGCTTTTTATTTCTTCCACATTTGCCTGTGTCTCCCAGCCTTCTTGGTCCCAGTTTTCTTCTATCCTGCCTCTTATTCTCATGCCCCTCTGCTTAAGAGTGGAGTGATGGGTCGGGTTGGCTGCCTAAAAGGAGAACAGTCGTACTCATACCATAACCCACCCTGGCCCCATGCCACATCAGGGACTGGGTCACGTGAACGGTCACCTTGCAGCTACCCTGAAACGCAATAGGGGAACTGCAGCACAGCGTGGGCATTAGAGGAGGTGTGGTATTCGGATGATTACTAAAAAGCTTAGCACTGCCCATTGGCTTAAGAGGTGCTCTGTGTGTCTTTTCAACACCCGTGAAATTGCAAAGGCGAAGAGGCCAGCCATGTAAGCTTTCCCAGGCTATGCCACGCTTTCTCGACAGTAGTAAGGAATTGCTCCGTGGAAAGATCACTGACAGTGGCACTAAACCATTCCCTGCATGAAAGGAAGATTCTAGGAGTCCCCTCGCCATGCTACCCACATCCAGCCCAGACTGAGCCAATCCTTAGAACGCTGGCATTCCTCTGTTTTTAGGGTTCAGCATGTGCAGGGTTTGTCACCTCTGCTGAAAGAATATGTGTTTGCTTGAGAGCAATTGTTCATTAATTATGCGCTCATATTTCCTGTCATGACATGAAGCAGCTTTGGGTGCTCTCATTGTAGCCTCTTTCCTAAACATATTTTTCACCTGAGTGCCTTGATGTGGGGAAGTCGCCTCTGGGGGCTACATTGGTAGATTCTCATGCTGTGTATTACCCTGCATTCCTGTTGAGGCTCTCCCTTTGTCTTCCTATATTACCTCACAGTTTTGGGTGTTCATGCAGACTGGACTAAACAAGGCAGAACAGATATGATGCCACCCCCCACCCCTGCAATGTGCTCTGGCTCTCTCTCTGCCACCATTCAAATTCACTTGCAAATATTAAAGCAGATAGTGGGGTGACCATGCATTTTAAGTGGTCGTTACTCTGCTATGATACACAAAATTATAGAATAGTGTATGTTTCTTGACCTTGATTTGAGCTTCAGCTTCGTTCCTGTATGTGGTCATGGCTCTCCTCGGTCAGTGACTGCAACATACTTTATCCCATGTGTAATTCACATGTGCTCTGATTAAAAACACACTGCTGTTGCAAACGTGATTCATCTTTGGCACTTGAAAAACCTGTGTTTCTGCTGTGGGTATTATCATGTTAAAACTCTCATTTGTCTGTCTTTGGTATCACTTGCATTCGAAATTTCACAGATGAGCTGGGTGTCTGTCTTGACCCTCCTCGCCAATATTCACATTACACATTAGACTCAATCAGGTTTGCATGTGCAATATACACAAAGATATAATGGATCTGGTTGACATACAACAATAGCAACAGAATTTAACATGCGTACAGAGCGCACAAAAGAAATGTGGTTTCTTGAACAATTGTGCGTGATCATCACTCACTACAAATACATTGGGCCTCATTACAACTCAGGCGTTAAGGGTTAACGCCGTCGTTAACCCTTAACGCCTGATTCCGATTTTAACGGCTGCTTTTAGCAGCCGTTAAAATCCATGGCGCTAAACCGCCTTGGTGCTAATTACGCCACCGTAATTTACGGTGGCGTAATTAGCGCCTTCCCCACTCCCATTATGCCCTATGGGGCAAAAATGGGAATGGGGAAGGGTAAATGGGAAATGGGGATTTACCGCCCCACTCACCTTGGAATGGGGCGGTAAATCCGCCATCCACCATGGTGTAAACGTAGTTTACACCATGGTGGTAAAGTTGGCGTACTTACCGCCTGGGTCGTAATGAACCCCATTGACAGTTCATTTTACTCTGTGGTTTGTGTCTGTAGCAAAGTCCCTGAGGTATCCCCTGTACCCCACAGATTGTATGTGTCTCCTACACCCCTGCAGTCCAGCGCCCCAGCCTAATAACTGCTCAAAAGACATAATTTAGTTCAGAAACCTACAAACTGCCCTTCAGGACAAAACAGCCTCCCTGTCCTGGCAAAGAAAAACAATCAGACTACAACAGTTGCATCTTCTGTGCTGAATCCTCATCCCCCCAACATAACAAACACCCTTTCATCTTTAAACTTGTCTCAGATTTGGAGGTAATTTAAATTATAAAAGGCCTCAAACCTTGCATATGCCAAGGGGAACATATTACCAGCCTCAGTCATAAAAGACTGAGCAGAGGTACTTGCACCATACATTACCTCACCTATCAACAATTCCTCATTCTCCACCAGCTCAGTTCTAGCTAGTTTAAAAGATGTCTTGTACTACCTTTACAAAAATAAAACAACGTTAGACCCAAACATCCCTACCAATTTATGCCCCATCACAACCTCACTCTACCTCCTCAAAATTTGAGACAGAGCACCATACCTTCAGATTCAGGCACACTTGGAAACCAATAACCTCCTAGGTTTGTGCCAATGAGGATTTTCGTCGGGTGACAGCACAAAATCAGCACTCCTGAACTTAAAGAATCAAATTGATGCTTTCAAAGATGCTGGCAGGAAGGCTCTCCTCCTTTTGCTTGACCTTTCAGCAGCCTTCGATTTGGTTAATCACCAAATTCTCTGTGATCTCCTCTCTTCAGCAGCTAACTTCTCAATGAGGCAACGACCTGGATCGTATATTTTCTCTCTAACAGAACTATGAGAGTATTCTCATGTTCAGCTGCAGTCCAGCCAACCTCTGTCACTTGTGGTGTTCTGAAGAGCTCCTGTGTCTCACCCACTCTTTACAATGGGCCTCATTACGACCCCGCCGCTAAACCATGGTGCTATTAGCACCATGGTCCATGCCGGGGTCCGCCATGATGAATGGCGGAATTACCGCCCCATTCCAAGGTTGGCGGGGCGGTAATTCCCCATTCACCATGGGCCCTTCCCCATTCCCATTTTTGCCCATAGGGCTCAATGGGAATGGGGAAGGCGCTAAGTATGGTACTTAATACCAAGGTCCCTTTGCGGCACCCTACTTTAACGGCTGGTAAAACCAGTCGTTGAGGTCGGGTCCCGCAAAGGGACCTCGTAATTAGGCGCTAAGTGTTTAACGGCGCCGCAGCCTTTTACTGCGCCGTTAAAAACTTAGTGCCTGGGTCGTAATGAGGCCCAATGTCTTGACAAAGCCAATTTGTGACCTTTTTGACACACATGGTATCTCCTATACTAATTATGCGGACGCAGATCCTCCTACCCATTACAGGAGACAATTCCATTGACACTAACACTTTAGGTGAGGTCTACCATACCATCCCAGCCTGGATGACATATCGCTCACTATGCCTGAATGTTGACAAGGCTGGGTTGCTCTTGGTCAGATCTCAACTTCAGCTGATGAAACTCAATGGAGTCTACAAATCATTCATTAGTGATGGCAATACTATCCCAGTTTCTCAGGAAGTCAAAACCCTTGGGGTCTATTTGGACTCTAACCTGCCTCTAACTAAGCAAGTAAATGCAATTGCATTTTCAGCAGCCTATACTACTGAACTAATCAATTCTTGTAGACCTTTCCTCTCATCTGACAGTTGCATCATGTTAGCAAGAGCACTAATAGGATCCAAGCTTGACAATTGCTATACCCTATAGCTGGCACTTGTAATCACAACATCAACAATCTGCAAATGATTCAAAACAATGCCCTGGGTGCAGCACTGAAAATCCCTACAAAAGATCATTTATCTGCGGTCAGAAGAAAAGTGCACTGGCTGCCTATCCGGGATCGCAGTCTGTTTGATACTCTTGCTATCAGCCACAAATGCATTGCTAACACTGCCTCAAAATATTTGTCTAAAAAATGTACCAAAACTCAATCCACCAGACCTACCCGCTCTTCCTACACGCAATGCCTAACCACTCCAAGATTTAAACTTCAAAGATTGCGATGTCTCAGCTTCCTGATGATTGCGGCTAAGCACTGGAATGATATGCCATCATCAATAAGATATGATTCTTCTTACTAGGCATTCCGTAAGCACCTAAAAATGTGGCTATTCTGTGAAGATCTTGAGACTAGAGCCTACCGTTAACTTGTCCTTACCTATTGAGCTGACAAACTCACATGTAACAGGGAAATATCGATGTACTGCCGTGCCTGCATGGGTTCCATGTGTTTATAACGAATGCAATAATAACAAAAACTTTTAAAACTAATTTTAAATAATGAAACCATTTCGATTTTTTTTCTTTTTTAATTTGCAGGCCCCCCATTTCCCTAGCTTTATTACTCCAACGAACACCACACTTTTTGGTATCCCTTACCCCCCCCATATATACTTTGAAACAAAAATTCAAAGGGCCTCATTACGGGGAGCGCGGTAAAAACAAGGTCATTACCAGCATGGAGGAACTACCGGGTCCGTGCTTGTATGAAGCCGCTAATAGCGGGTGATTACGAGTGCGCAAGCATGCGCGAACCCCCATGCCGGTAATGTCCATACTGCCATGGCGCTAAAGACCCTCCAACCCCCCGATAGCGCCATCACGGGACCCGCCGATAGCGCCTCCGCCTAGGAGGCACCCCTTAATACCGACCCGTAATAACATCATGCTAATACCGGGCTCGTAATACCGGACCCGGAAGTAACGTCATCGCGTCGGAACGGGAAATGCGCCAGCGGCCATCTTTAAAAACACAATCCATTGCAATCCTCCCAAACCACCAGTTGTGTTCAGGAGAGTCCAGTGCCAATCCCTTAAACATGTCTAAGGCTACCAGGAAATCAAACCCCAGCCTGCGCAAAAAGCTTTTTTCAGACAAAGAACTGACCATGCAGGCAGACACCCTAGCTGCCTATGCTGAGGAGATCAACCAGCAAAACCTGAAAAGGGAGGTGCAGCAACGCAAAAAGGAGATCTGGGAGGAGGTAGCCCGCAAGGTCTCGGCAGTTGGCACCATCCCACGGACAGTCAAGGACTGTAAAAAAAAGGTGGCATGACCTCTGCCTCAGGGTATGGAGCATCCTGGCCAGCAATAGGAGGGAGGCCATGGCCACAGGTGGGGGTCGCCACTCACCCACAAAACGTACACGCTGGGAGGAGACTTGCTTAGCTCCATACAGATGGAGTCCATCAAGGGATTTGGGGAGATGGAGATGGGTGCTGCAACATCTGCAGATGGAGGTGAGTGACCCTGCAGATCCCTGTAGGGGAAACCATGACATAGCACAAGTGATGTGGAAGAGAATCTAGGCAAGGCAATGCATGTCCCAACACACACATCAACATATCCTTGTCCAGATGGAGGCCCAAACCCTGCCACACTGAAATGCATGATGAGTGCCTATCCCATTACTAACACACAGCCAACACACATGGACCGTGGCCATGTAATACATCATACAAAGCCGAATACAACGGCATGCTACCTGCCTTGCAGCATACCTGCACTGAGACGTCACGGCACATGCCGAAATGGCCCCTTCATACTACCATGTGTGACACACCTGTAAAATATGAATGCATGAATAATGAAATTCTCCACAGCACCATATGATGCATCTTGCATGTAACACCATCACTGATACCCTGCATCTCTCTACCCCCCCAGGCACCGATGGAGAGGATGCCAGTGAGGAGACAGCCACAAGGGCATCCACGCCCCGGCACAAGACCACTCACACAGGCAAGACCACCTCCGGGGCAGCCTCGCAGGCCACACTGAAGGCCAGGGTGAGTGGCCAGGCCATGGCCGCACATGAGGGCCCAACATCAACGGCTGACACCGGGAGCACAGAGCTGGCAATACCAGTGGAAGGCAAGGCCAGTGCCCCACTGAGCAACATAGAAAGTGCAGTGGAGGAGTATGTGGATGAGGATGGACTCATCCATGTGGCATGTTCACACTCCCAAGCCCCGTGTCCACCCCACAAACCCACACTCAGCCCTCGCCCACCAGCAGCGCGGATCCTCTGCTACATGATTCTGACCTCAGCAGCATGCCCTAAGGACAGCACTGCCAATGCAAGCCCAGTCGCAGCACCATCTACCACTGCTGCTCCCACCACCAACCTTGAGGCACGGCTAGCGAGGGTGGAGGCCAGACAGGACTCTATGTTGGACCTTCTCTGTTAATATGTTGCAGATGGGGAGGACACGAGGCGTGAGATTGCCCAGGCCATAGCGACGAACACAGCCACCATAGCGGCGAACACAGCCGCTGTCAATGCCTCTGCATTGATGATGCGAGACAGTCTGGGGGCCATCACGCAGGTCCTCACCTCTATCCTGCTGCACATGCAGCAGCCACAACCCGCGCTAGCTGTGTAAATCACTACGGCTTCCACCCCATCCGCCACACCCGCTTCCTCTGCACCCACTTCCTCTGCACCCTCCAGCCCTGTGCATCCAACTAGACTGAGTGCGAAGCACTCAGAAATGCTTCCCCCGGACAACAAGAAATCCAGGAAATAGTGGGGCACCACAATGGGAGTGGGTCAGATGGTCTTGGTGGTGTATGGATGTATTAGGGGGATTTCATTGGGGAGTTTTGGGAGTTCATTGGGGGGTATAGGGATTTCATGGGGGGGGGTTTGGGAGTTCATTGGGGGGTTTTGGGAGTTCATTGGGGCATTGGGGATTTCATTGGGGGATATGGGGAGTTTTGGTGTTGTGGGGGCCGGGGGGTTGCACATTTCTGTAGTTGACATCAATACACCCATTGTGTGAAAAATCATTCAATGCCTGGACATTGTTCATTTTGTGTGTATCCATTGAATTTATTACAGTGCACAGTGCCCAACTCCCCACGTTCCCTGTGTGCATGTCCACATGGACCCAGTGTACAATGTGTCACTGACACATATCTATCGACGTCGCTGTGGGTCAGAAGTATTCATCAATCAGTGTTTGCGTACTGCACGGCCATCTTGTGCGTGACGTACTGGCAGGGGTGCTGCTTCTCCTCTGTCTTCATCCTCACCCGGTGCAATGTCAGGTGGCAGTGGCACATTTCTCCAGACGCACATATTGTGCAGCATGACACAGGCCATGGTGATCTTTGCCACCTTTTCAGGCCTATAAATGAGTGCTCCACCAGACCTGCTTAGGCAGCGGAACCGCGCCTTCAACAGGCCAAAGGTCTGCTCAATCACAACACGGGTACGGGTATGCACCCAATTGTACTCCTCCTCATAGCTGTTCTGCGGGTTCCGTACAGGGGTAAGTAGCCACGGCTTCAAGTGATATCCTCCATCACCTGCAAGCGAATACAAATAGGTCTATGTGAGTCACTCTGAGCTGCCACCTTCAGGATTCACAGCCATGGCCGCAGCTATTTGCTGTTGACATGCACATGTCCCTGTATGTATGCACAAATATTATTTAGATGCATTCTATACTGCAATATGGTGTGGTAGTCTGGATGGTGTTGTACAGATGGATGCACAGTGAATTCCTGCATGCTGATGCCGATGTACTGTGGTTGCAGGACAATGTTTTGCCTCACATATTTGATGTGTATACTGTATACTGTATCTTACATGTTGTAATTGATATACGGCATTGGTCCAATGTGTGCCAGTGATATGTCATGTTCGGGTTGGGAGGTTCAGGTCAGGAGCGTTTAGCTCTGTGTGCATTCTCCACTCACCGCCCATTCCCACCAATGTGGAGTATGCATCCCCCACCCCATTCAGACCCAGGTTGAGTATGCACCCCCCCATTCCCACCCAGGTGGAGTATGCACCCCCATTCACACCCAGGTGGAGTATGCATCCCCCCATTCCCACCCAGGTGGAGTATGCATCGCAACAAATCTTAACCCTGACGCACTGCCATGGGCCAGTCAGGCAACTCACCAAGCAACCAGACATGTGGTCCAGCATGTCGCTCCATGTGATGGGGTAGCGTGGAGTTATGTAGCACCATGGCATCATGTGTCGATCCAGGATATCGGGCACAGCAATGTGTGATGATCTTGCTGGAGTCACATACCATCTGCACATTGATGGAGTGGTATTGCTTGTGATTGCGGTACACCGCCTCTAGGGCATGGTGGACTACCAATTCTACATGGGTGCAATCGACGGCACCAACACAATTGGGCATGCCTGCCAGTGCATGGAAGACTACTTTGGTGTCGGCTATCTCCTGGGCAGTCCGTAGTAGGGATATGTGGGTGCTAGTGTGCTTCAGGAGGGCATCCAGCACTTGGGTCTGCATGCGCGAAAATAGTGGTTGCAAAATGCCGTGCAGCTGGCCCACTGTGTGCTGGTAGGTGCCTGTGGCCAGGAAGTGGAGCACAGACACTACCTTTAGTAGTGGGGGGATGGCAGTGCACATTTCTATGAGACTGACCATGTTGTCTTGTATCATGTCCACTATGATGGTGGTGGTGTCCTGGTCCAACCGGTACAGGGTGTGGATCTGCTCAGGGGTTAGATTGAATGGACTGGGTCTGATGCGAGGGATTGGTGGCTGCCTACGAGGTACTACTGGCTGCACTGGTGGTAATTGCTGGCCCTGTCTCAACCTCCTTCTCCTCCTGCATCTCCTCTGTGCTGGCTGTTGCTGTGGCTGTTGTTGTTGTTGTAGTTGCTGTTGTTGCTGTAGTTGTAGCAGTATAGGCATATCCTCAAGCCCCATGATTGTAACAACTAGTGGTATCATTTTGGTGTAGGAAGGGGTGTGGTGTGTGGGTGTACTCCTTTTATACTGGGACAGGCTCCATTGACTTCACCTGTGGTGTTTGTGTGCACCTGTGGCAGTTGCCTTGATTGCAGATTGCTGTTTACGGGTGGTCTGCGATGCCTGCATGGCCGCCATCATGCAGGCCCTAATTACCGCCTTCGGGATGCCGGTAATTGCATGCCTGCATGAGTTGTGATGTCCTCCTATTACCGGCATCCCGGTATTTACTCCGCAAATGGGCGTGTGTACGCGCGCATGCCGGTATGTAGGGGAACGGTACGGGCAGTGGCGGTATTGGCGGGTTGTCGGATCGTAATGCCCTGGACCCGTTAACGATGCCGGTATTAGCATTCCGTCTTCCTTTTTTCATTACCTCCATTCTCATAATGAGGCCAAATGTGTTACGAGGCTCAACCTGACAATAGGGTGGGGGCGAAGGGAGGAAACAAAAAAAGAAAATATATCCTACTAGGACTTGTGACATTCAGAACGTGCAAGTGCAATAAGAGAAATGCAGGGGGGAGGGGAGGGAGGATGTGTAGTTCAGAGTGGAAGGAACCGTGAGGAAGCACGTGTCATGGAAGGCCAGGCGGATAGGCCCGGGAGAAAGCAGAGACTGCAGGGGAAGGAAGGTCCACAAGTTATGTGTGAGGTAAGGGGCTGCAAGGCTACAAGGGTGCAGGCCCAGCCAGGCAAGTACGGAAGGAGGGGCCCGGAATGGCAGTGCATTTTGCGGGTGAGGGGTCGTCCGGGGAGACCGAGTCCAGGGGTAGACTGGAATGGGGGGCATAGTGCCCTGAAGACTCTGAAGGAACCAGACAAACAGTCAAGGAGCATACAAGGTCATTAGCAGGGAAGGGGGAGAAGGAAGGAAGAAGAGAAAATGAAGGTCTTGAGAAGCGTCTGAAACTTAAGGATATCCGGCTCCAATCTGAGCGGGGCAGTGAGGCCGTTCCAGAGGGAGGCACCTACGGAGGAGAGAAATCTACACCCCACTCTATGCTTGGAAAAATGTCTGCTCTGCAGAGAGTTAGAGATAGATGACCAAAGGGCTCTAGCATGTTACTATTTAGGGAGATGGAGTTGGATGTAAAGGGGTGCCAGGCCCCAGAAAGCTTTGTGGATGATGCATAGGGTCATGAACTTGAGCCTCGCAGTGGCAGTGAGCCAGTGGAGAGATATTAGGGCTGGAGAGATGCAGTCCCTGGGTTTGAGGCCAAGGATAAGTCTTGCAGTCCTATTCTGGATTAATTGAAGGGGCAAAGGGAGGATTTAGGCAGATTGAGGAAGAAGCTGTTGCAGTAGTGCAGTCTGGAGAGGACCAGATTTCTGGAGACAATGGGGGCCATTACGAGGTTGGAGGTAATTGAAAATGATGCTGGTAAAGGATTACCGGTATCGCATTCCGCTCTGGGCTATTCTGACCTAACAACCCGGTATTAGCCACACTGTTAATAAAGGTGCCGCTAATAGTGGCAAAGGCGCGGGCATGCGGGCCATCATACCGGCAATACCGGCATGCCGCAAATTGGTGGACATCACAAGTCAGGCGGACATGCAAATACCGGCATCATGAAGGCTCTAATTGGGGATACCAGCATGCCGGTAATACCGACATTGAAAAACAACTGTTAAATGTTATGTGCAGTGTTCCCAACTGCCACAGGTGCACACAATCAGCACAGGTGGAGGCAATGGAGTCTGGGCCAGTACAAAAGGAGCACACCCACACACCACACCCCTTCCCACACCAAGATGATTCCAATAGTAGTAGCAATTCCGGAGCTGGAAGACATGCTTGCATTGCAACACCAGCAACAACAGGCACCTGTTTTGCTCTCCAAATGTGCACGTACACTTCATCACCAGTACATGTGTAGAGCAAAGAAAAATAATTTGAACGCAAGTAGGCAAAGCAATAATTCACAGCCAAATATGCAGTTAGTGAAATAATGAGCACTTATACGGCTATTTATTCATAGCTTGGAAGCAACAAGTGATAACACAGAATAAATCACAGAAAAGACAGAGAATTCAAAAGAAAATACATCAACGTGGGTGTAACTGAATCCCTCATCTTGCCAGAAGTGGCTGGAAGACCCCGGTAACAGCCAGGCCAAGAGCACAACAGCCCACAGGTATGTCGGACAAAGGCGTCCCCCTTCCGACTGAGGTCTTTGTGCTTATCTCGTCTGATCGCTGAGGGGTTTCGCATATATGCACTCCTCAAACAAGGGTGGCAATTTCTCGGACCTTCTAGCAATGCGCTTGCGCTTGATAAGTGACCGTTGGTTGCCAGCTGGGTCAACCGACAGTAACCTCAAGGAGCAAAGCGCTTCCCTCCTCTCCTAAGAACAAACGCCATGGAAAACAATTCCATAACTCATAGAAAGACATAACAAAACCAGCTTTCCCAGCAGAATATGCTTGACTGGCTGCATACCAGGTTTGGAAAGCATGTTTTTTCAGCAAAGCAAATTCAGCTCTCAGCAAAGTAAGTACAGCTTTTCACTGAGGCATGGAATAAATATCCATTATGGCCCTGAGTGCCCCCTGAATGCACTGCGCACCAGCGCCATGTTTTAGCTCAAGCATACCAGCACCACAGATGAGATGCGGTAGAAGAAGGAGGGTGAGACAGGCCCAGCATGCCCCACCAGTGCAGCCAGCGGTACCACGCAGGCAGCCCCCAATCCCTCGCATCAGAGCCAGTCCTTTCAACCTAACTCCGGAGCAGATCGACACCCTGCACCGTCTGGACCGGGACACCATCACCACCATCGTGGACATTATACACGACAACATTGTCAGCCTCATTGAAATACGCACCGCCATCTCCCCTCTACTGAAGGTAGTGTTGGTGCTCCACTTCCTTGCCACAGGCACCTACCAGCACACAGTGGGGCACATTCATGGCATATCACAACCCTTATTTTCTCGCATTCTGAACCAAGTGCTGGATGCCCTCCTCAAGCACACAAGGGACTACATATCCCTACCACGCACTCCCCAGGAGCTTTTTGATACAAAAGTTGGCTTCCATGAACTGGCAGGCATGCCAAATTGTATAGATGCCCTCGACTGCACCCACATGGAGTTGGTGGTCCCGCATGCCATGGAGGTGGTGTACCGCAACCGCAAGCAATACCGCTCCATCAATGTGCAGATGGTATGCAACGCCAGTACGATCATCACACATTGGTGTGCCCGATATCCCGGATCAACTCATGACTCTATGGTCCTGCAGAACTCCACGCTACCACGCTTCATGGTGCGACATGCTGGACGACGTGCCTGGCTGCTTGGTAAGTTTCATGATAGGCACATGGCACTGAAATGGGGGAGAGAGGCACACACCACCATGGTGTCAATTTTGATGTGACAGCACAATGTGCACCTCACTAAACACTATGCCCCAAAGCATCCCAAACAGAACATGACACCCAAATCCCATAGGAATGAAGTAAGGTGGACACATATCATAACATGACAAACAGAAAACCACCCCACATCCCACAACACATGCACCACTCATCAGCGGACCTCACCCTCCGTAACACCATCCAGCAACATGCAGTGTATATGCACCATGTTGCTGTTTCCAGAAAATCACCACAAAGGACAAGCATCCATGGGAGTACATTGAACAGAACCACCAAGGGAATTCACTGTCTGTCACAGGGCCGCCACAACCACAGGAATGCTGCATGTCACCATGGCAAAAATCAGCACTGAATGCCTAATATCGCAGAGCCTACTGCCAACGCTCCCAGTCAGAAATTCATACAGAACACAACACATCACAAATTTGACACAAACACAGCTGTATGCATACACAATGCATGACCAACAAGACGGCAGTGCACACCGTGTATCATCTTGAAGATGCAACCCACACCGTTATTCCATGGCACAGGACATATTGAGGGCCTAGAAATGGCGTCCCTACAACCAGGGACATGTGCATGTGACCAATGATAATATGCAGGCATACAACCAGGGACATGTGCATGTGACCAATGATAATCCGCAGGCATGTGTGACTAGTACAGCTGTCCTTCATGAATCCACTGACATATACCTTTTATTGCCTCCCATGCAGGTGACAATGGCTATCCCCTGAAGCCGTGGCTCTTCAGCCCTGTCGGAAACCCTCAGAACAGGCATGAGGAGGACTACAATCGATCCCACACCCGTACCTGTGTGGTCATGGAGCAGACCTTTGGCCTGTTGAAGGCACGGTTTCGCTGTCTTTGCCGGTCGGGTGGGGCACTCCTCTACAAGCATGAGAAGGTGGCCAAGATCATCATGGCATGTGTCGT
This sequence comes from Ambystoma mexicanum, assembly GCF_040938575.1. NCBI lineage: Eukaryota > Metazoa > Chordata > Amphibia > Caudata > Ambystomatidae > Ambystoma > Ambystoma mexicanum. The sequence continues at coordinate 835,948,412 of NC_090936.1, forward strand.
GATGCACAATATGTGTATCCGACGGAACGTGCCCCTGCCCCCTGACATTGAACTGCTACCACCTGGTGATGATGAAGGGGATGAAGAAGATGTGGCTGCACATCATCGTGGTGCCAATGCACAGGAGGGATGTGCTGTGTGTCAGTCAGTGATTGCACAATATTTCTGACACACATGGCTGTAGAGAGTGACATGATAGTTGGATAGACGGCACTGGGTGTGGGGGTACATGTACACTATGAACTGTATATGAATAAATGACACATGCACAATGATGAATGTCCACTCAAGTCATTTTTTAACACAATGGGTGTATTGAAAATTACAATGAAAAAGAAAGTGTACTAACCCTCCACCACCCTCATCCCGCTCTCCCTCCCCCACAACTCCCCCACACACCCTCACCCCCTACTCCCTCCCTCCACAACTCCCCCACACACCCTCAACCTCATCCCCCTCCCCCCACAACTCCCCCACACATGTCCCAACAATGTCTTTTGCCTTCATCAGGCTGGCCAGTCTACTTCCTGCCACTCCCTGCACCTGGTGGCGACATGTCCGGGTGGTGCAGGGTGCGCAACGACCTGCGGAGTGGAGCGTCAAGCGTCTGTGTTGAGCTGGAGGATGATGGGGTGGCCGCCTGCTCCATTTGGGGGGCCGGACGCTCAGCCTCCAATGCATCAGCAATGCGGCCAAGGACCTGCCGCAGGGCTGATACCTCCTCGCTTTACTCTGTGGTGCATGGCAAGCCTTGTGTTGGGCTTTTGAGGTCGAAGGCCTGTCGGCCTCATCCCGGGCCCTCTTCCGGTTTGTGGTTGTCTGTGGGGGTGAGTCCTGCGCCTCGCTGTCATGGTCTGAGCCTGTGGGGGTCGAAGAGAGGGACGGCATGAGTGATGGTTTGATAAGCATCATGCATACATTTGTATTATTGCTCATCTACAAAATAGAGGGTGATAGGCAGTTGAGTTTGGATGATCACGTTGCTCGTTATATGGGTGGGTAATGCAGGCATAGGTTGGGGTCACTCATGGTGGGGAAGACGTATGCTATGTGACATGCATATTTGTTGTGGCCTGCATGCAGTGTGACTTATACCATTAACATCTCGGTGTGGTTTGTGTAAGGTATGGCATTGCCTTGCTGCGTACGACAACTATGCTGGTAATCTGTGTGCATTGGGCCATGGCTTGCCTCTTTAGACAGACATATTGATGGACTATCATCAGACTCTGCATTACAGTGTTTTCTTACGACACTCACCTCTGTCTGCATATGACGTGGCGCCACACTCCATGTCTCCCACGCCTTCAGTGGCCTCCATGCCGATCAGGCTTGTGTATATGTCCTCCCACTGGGACAGCTTTATGGGAGAGCTTGCCCCTCTGCCAGTTGACATGGCCTGGCTCCTGTTGGCCGAGAGGATGTTGCAGACTCGCGGGCGCATGTCATCCCACCTCTTCCTGCAGTCCTTGGTTGTGCGGGGGGTGTTGCCTACTGCGCTTACTTTTTGCGCCAATAGTGCCCAGATCTCCTTCTTTCAGATTATGGCCTCCTGCTTGAGGCTCTGGGCAAACACGAGATCTGCATGTTCTTCCAGGGTCTCCACGAGCATGGTCAGCTCATCTTCATTAAAGCGCTCCTTGCGCTGGCGGGAGGCGCCCTTTTTAATAGCCTTGGGCATTCTAGTGTTGTTGTGGATTGGATTTCACACACAGCAATATCCTACAGGTCTTGGCTGCTGAGGATGGCAATGGATTGTGTTTTTAAAGATGGCCTCCGTGCTCTTTCCCGTTCCTGTGCGATGACGCTATTTCCGGTTCCGCTTCTTTATGGTCACCGTTATTAGCGGTGACCGCTGATAGCGGTCCCCGCTAATAGCGGTGACCGCTAATGCTGTCTTGCTTCATGCCAGTAGTGCAATCTGCGTTTTACTTGATGGTGCTAAGGGCCTTTTTAGGGACTTTAGCGGCATGCCGGTAATGTCGTTACCAGCATGGCACAAAGCTCGTGCCCATGAGGTCGTAATAGCCCTCTATTAGCGGCCTCTGACCTACACGGACACAGTATTTACTCCATGCCGGTAAGGGCAGTTACTTACCTCCAAACTCGGAATGACCCCCAATGAGTGTCTGGTGGAAGGTGAGGAAGGGGAGAATGCTTCAGAGTAGGTGAAGCTGAAAGTGGGCCTTCTTGGCAAGGTCCATGATGTGAGGACAGATGGAGAGAGAGCAGTTGAAGATGACACCAAGGTTTTTTGCCTCACAGGATGGTGAGAGGAGGGGGCCCATTGAGGGTGGCCAGAGTGTGGGAGGGAAAGAGGGGCCAGGGGACCCAATGAGAAGGATCTCTGTCTTTCTAACATTAAGGCAGAGATCATTAGCAGAGCATCATGCCTGCATAGCAGACAGGCAGTCAGGAATAAGAGAGGAAGTGGAGGAGGCGGAGGAGGGAACCTTGAAAGAGAGCTGCATGTCATCCGGATAACACTGCAAGTTAGGAGAAAAGGTGGCAGTAAAGTCGACTAGAGGAGCCAGATAGATGCTGAACAACCAAGGCCATAGGACAGAGCCCTGAGGGACTCCACAGGTGGAGAGTGAGTTGGCGGAGAGAAAAGGGCCCAGTTGAACCTGGGAAGGTCGGTCCAATAGGAAGGAGGTCAGCCAGTTCAGAGCCAGGTCTGTTATGCCAAGAGTATCACAGAGCTGATTTATCAGGGAAGCATGATTGACTGTATCAAAGGCAGAGAAGGAGTCAAGAAGGATGAGAACAAAAGGAGAGCTGGAGGCGAGATTAGAGAGCAGGTCTCTATGGATGTTCAGGAGAGTAGTCTCCATGCCTTTGGCACCTTGAAGCCAGACTAGTGGTCATGGAGACAACCCAACAGATTAAGTGTGGGGGATAAGATGTGAGATGGTTAGCTTCTTCAAGAGTTTTCCCAGGAAGGGACTAATGGAGATAGGGTGGTAGTTTGCCGCACAGGAAGGGTTGGCAAAAGACTTTTTGGGGAGAGGTTGCACAATCGAGTGCTTGAGGAGTGATGGGAAGGAGCCAGTGGCAAAAGAGTGATTGCAGACATTAGCCAAGGCTGGTACAATGGAGACAATGCTGTCCTTGATATTTCTGGAAAAGCAGGTGAGCACCTGTTTAAATGAGACCTTCATAGCGCAGACTTGTCTAGACAACTCATCAGGTGTTATGGGCAAAAAAGAGGGGAGGGGAAGGGAGGACTGCCAAGGGAAGCCTGAGAGGGGGTGAGGGAGAACAGTGCGGAGTAGAAAAGAGTGAGTAAAAGATGTCTTGAGTTTTAGAGGTGAAGTGAGAAGTCAGCAAAGGGTCGAGTGCCAAGGAAGGCAGAGGAGAAGTGGAGACTACAGTAGGGTTGGCTAGTTCCTTGCAGATTTAGAAACGTTCAGCCATGTTGTTAGTGGCTGCAGAGATAGTAACTTGGAAATAGGCCCTCTTCTTTGAGCAGATAGAGAGTCTGTATTGCATTTAGAGCAGGCACCTGGCCAGTTTGTCAGATGACATGCTTGAGGTCTGCCACTTCCGCTCAGCCGCTCTGCACTTGAATTTCAGAGCAGCCAGGTCAGAGTCAAACCAGGCGTTACACTTGGAGGCAGGTTTCATGTGAATCCTCATGACAGGGGTAAGGATGTTCAGAGTGTTGAAGATGGAGAGTTGAAGGTTGGTAAGGGCTGTGTCAGAGTGGGAGTCAGTGGTACCAATAGGAGGTTGGAGTAAAGGTGGCAGCAAAAGCAGCAACTGACACTTGTTTCATAGGTTGAATGATGGAGAAGGAGGTTGGCAGTGCAGGCGGGGGCTTAGCCAGGGGACCTAGGAGGTCCTGGTGAGAGGAAAGAAGAGCTTGATCAGACCAGGAGGGAGGAGTAATGAGAGGGTTGGAGATGGGGATATTTGAAGAGATGAGAGCATCCAAGTTGTGTCTGGCTGAGTGTGTCCAACCAAAGGCAAAGGGAAAAATGGTGAAAGAAAAAGAGTCACAGTGGTTGCAGAAGAGCCCGGATGCCGTATCAGGGGAGTCAGGGTGAATATTGAAGTCTCTGAGAAGGAGAAGCTTGGAGAAGGAGGCAAGGAGAGAAGAGGTGAAATCACACTTTTCAGAGAGGAAGTGGGAGACCTATAGATGGTAGCCAGAGTCAGAGAGAGGCCAGGAGAGACACCAAGCCTGCAGACAAGGCATTCGTAAAGAGGAGTAGGCCTGAGTGGGTATGCTAGGAGCAGGGAATCAATCATAGAAGATCAGAGTAACTCTGCCCCCGGGCCAGTTAGACTTCGGCTTAGAGAAGATCTTGTGGCCCTCAGGGAGGAGATTGTCAAAACTCGTGACAGAGCTGGCAGTGAACCACATCTCAGTGAGAGCGACGATGTCTAGGTCGAGATCTTCGAGATCACCTATGTTGTCCTTAGGTTTGACATCTGTTCTCATGTCTGAATACTTACTGACATATGTGAGATAATTTACTTCGAACTTGATGAATTAAACCAGATGGATCCATAACTGACTTTGCTATTTCTTCAGAGTTTACTTTCTATGATTAGTCGCCTTTCCATTTAAAAGTACTTTCACTCACAACTATGAGCATTTTTTATTGCTGTCTCCCTTGGTGTCTTGTGTTGTCACATCTCTATTTAATTAAACATGTAATCCTACAAAAATCATATATATTTCAGTTGGAATTGCTGTTCCTCTGCATGCATGCCATAACAGGTACATATCAAAAGTGGATGCAGAAAGGGAGGCCCCCAAAGTTAGCATTCTTATTTTTGGCTGGACTCTTTGATCACCATTTTAACATTGTTTAGCCTGAGGCAAATGGTGGAATCCCTTTCTTGGGAGAGGCCAAATTATCATTCCTTGGGGACATTTGAGCCACAAACCTCTTCTTGATATACATGGGCCACTTGTGCTAGCAGAGGTTTCAAATGCAAAATATTTCTGAAACCATGTGGTGTCTCCTTTTTAGACATTTTTTAGGAACCTTGACCAATTTGGCAATGAATTGGTAGAAATCAATGTCTGAAATAGGTGTCCCCTTATAAGGAATAGTGTGCTCCACTCCAGCAATATTTACACAATTAAAACACTATTTACATGTAGGAGAGTTCATACTGGCATTCACAGGACAAGTGGCTCTACAAGGAGTACCAGGTAGATCCGGAAGTATTCATGTATGGGGTTAGCATTTTATTAACATGGCTAGGTTGTAGGTAGTGCCAGCACAGAGGGCTTTTGCTTACAGAAACTCATCATCAGCTGTACTCACCGCTCGCAGCTCGTAGCTCCGTTCCAAGGAGGGGCGGAGCTCTCTTGGTGGTCACGTGAGGAGTCACGTGACAAGAAGCGGAAACAAAACACACCCGCTTTCACCCTCGCGGTGTTGAGCCCGGAAGGTGTAGAGGGCGGAGGCTGTTGTGCGGCTGTTTGGCGCTGGTGGTGCTACATTCAGTCGGGAAGTCCGGCTAAGTGCAGTCTGCGGCAGGGAGGCACGAAGGCAGCAAGGTAATTTTGAGATTCTTCATTCTGGTACCTCCGAAATCCTAGTAAATTTGGCCAGGTCTTACTGACTAACTGCTTACAATGGTTGACTCCCTGGTCACAAAGCCCTCGCCACACAGGACAGGGGCGGGTTGCTACCCCGAGGTAGCCATTACATGCAGTACTGCCTCATTTGAAAATACTTTACAAATAAATGTGGAAACGGCTGAGGAGGTGGTGAAAGGATCAAGTTCGGGAGAAGGGGAAGGCTCCCACACACAGCTTCACTTACAGCCCCAACAGTCTTTCAAGATCTCGGATATATCAGTGCCACCCATAGAAATTGAACATCGTGGACCTTTTAATAGCACGGTGGCTACCGACGATATGGGTCAGAGCACGGAACCACAAACAGGACCGTCCCCTAAGGATACAGGGCAGGAGGTTTCCCCCAATTCGATTCCCTTAAATTCTACTCTCTCCTCCCCAAAGGATTTGGGCGCAACTTATGATGATGAGACAGGTTCTCTAAGGCCAACCACATCTCCTGTTGTGAACCCCTTTGTCTTCGGTTCTTTAAATGGGAACAAAAGAGATCAGCCCCCAGCAAAAAAAACAGATAATGGCTGGAAACCCTTCGGGATTTCCTTACTCAACACCGATTTCCACACAAACTACTCAAGTACGAACCAGCAAAACAGGGTGACTACTCGAGAATGTCTTCCGGATCCCTCTACGCCACGGCCTAGATCCCAACAAATGATCACTTCAGGGTCATACACATTTATCCCTGAGCGTAAGGGGTCATCACCAAATAAATGGGGGGGGGCTCTTGCCTCAGTTAACAAAATTCTACCTCAGGGACCCCCACAAAGATTCCACAAAGGAGTATTCCCTCAGCAAGCGCCGTTTCCAAGTAAACGGCAAAGAAGACAACCCTCTCCCACAGACAAGGATCTCTTGTCCGTCTTGGAATCAACCCAAGGAGATGCCCCTTCTAAAAAGGATCCCCAAATCGATCCTGGAATGATTACAGCTTTTGCTCTTGTAATGGCCCCCTTTATGAAACTTATAGAGTCGCAAAATGATCAGCTTCGGGACCATACGACAACAATTGCAATGATGTTTTCTAAAATGATTTTCATAGAAGGCTTCGTCTCTGCAATTCAGTCGAAACTCGAAAAAAATTACCAACACACGACAGATATTTTGAAAAGTATCATCGAGCCAATCATAAAAGAAAAAGAAATAAGAAGATCGGAAAGGACAAGTCTTCGGTTAGGGAGTGCAGGTGGCCTGGAGAGTGGTCCGTCATCCCTGGAGCGGACACAAAACCAGCAGGTGGTTTTGCCTACAAAGAGTACTCTTGAGGAATTTTCCACTACTAAATATAAGGACAGTTCTACCAACACGGACCCTTCTGTGCGGGCAATTAGCCCAGCAACGAAGCAGGGTAGGCGAGCACCGAAAGAAGGATGTTCAGCGTCTTCCATTGCAATTAATACTTTGCCCCAGGTTACACAGGATCAGCTCGAGGCCCCAGTGCCAACTAGCAACATCAAATTGTTTGATTTATTTAGGAAACCAAAATCAGGTTTATCCCCATTGAAGGGAGGTTTACTTAAAGTAAACAAGAAAGGTGACAAAAACTATGGGAAAATGGTTATACTAACGGAAAAACCTATAGGACAGAGACCTTTGCGTATAAGGAAACCCATATTGAGATCTAAAATCGCCACTGGTCTATCCCTTCCAAGGAACTTGGCACTTCCCTGCAAACCGCCAATTCATGAGAGACCAGTAAAAAAAACAGAAATTGCTTCTGCTGCCCGCCCAAAAGTGAGTCCTGATGAGTCCCCTCGCCCACTGGACATCACGTTGACAAATGACAACATGGACATTTCTCTCATGGACTTATCTGTTTACTCAGACATAAACACTTCATGGGAGGGGAAGTCGGGATCGAACACCTCCGGAACGGAAAGTGGTACCGAGGACGAAGACCCAGAAATATATAGCAAGATAAAATAAGTCGACTCTAAAGGGGAGACGAAGGCTTAGATGATCAAAGACAGGGTGGTGCGGCTAGTGTCCTTCAAAAAGCCCTCAATGCCCATGTTGTCGATTCCGATTTCGGACTTCGACAAAAAACTCAAGTGGAAAACCAGAGTGCATTCCGGTAGAGAAAAATCAGCCAGCCCCACAGAAAAAGAAAGGGCAGACATACGTCCATCCAATGCCTTGGTTTACACAACACTGGAAGACAGAAGGAACTTTCTTGTCCAGAGATCCCTGGAAACTACCAGTAATAAAGGAGTCAGCCCTGACGCGACAAAGGAAATCAAAAGAACAGTGTCATGGGCAGAAACGACTGAGAGTAAGCCGGCATGTGGGCCTAGCAATCAGAATGCCCACAAAGGACCGGGGGAAAAAAACGCTAAGGAACACTATAGATTACTACTGGAAAGAACTCTAGGTTACGAAGACAACTTAATAATGAATCGGGCTAACGTTATGAGGCTCTTACAATCCCTGGATCATCCTGAGAAATTAAAATCGAGGGATCTAGACTGGATCGAATTCCATAATGAACAGCGACACGACAGTGTGATTCTTCACACAAGTGATCAAAACACTAAAAACTCACTCTTAGAGCTGGGCCCAAAACTTAACTTATGTGGATTCGTGCTTAGGGAGTTGGAGGAGGAAAACAGATCCGACCGTGTAGTTAAAAAGGACCCGAAATATCTACTACATAACCACCGAATTACCAATACTAAACCCTATAAGGAACATCTGATGGAAGTAGGAAATAGTGGTAGAGGGACCTGAGAGGTTGACAGTAGAAGAGACCAAGTGCATATTCAATCAGAAAAAGCAGGACTAAACTTGGTGAACAGTCAAGACGACTGGAGTTGGCTGGCAGGGGCTCTATCTGCTAAGTCATAACGCCAACACCTATCTACGAGTGCCCACTCCAACTCCAAATCAAAAGGGATAAAGATCATGAGTTGGAATACAAGGGGTTATGTGCATTTACTTGGCAATTCAGCAACACACCTGTCCTCCTACGACCTATTTTGCTTGCAAGAAACCTGGTTGTGTGATCTACCTCTTCTGGACAGGTTCGAGCTATATTTAAACCCCGCAATAAAGGGCACGAAAGGTAGACCGAGTTCGGGTTTACTGTTGGGGGTAAAGCGCACTAGTGGCATAAAAGTGCTCTCTTCTCTAAACAGAAACCCTTGGATTCAACTCAATAGGATTTCTTCCATGTCTGAACCAGCTTTACTTATTCCAGATTGGCAGCTCATGTGCAACGTATACTGGGGCCCGATAGCCCGAGATGAGGACAACCTCATGGAAGATCTACTGGAAGCCATAGACGACGCCAGGATCGAATGCCCGTCACTCGAAATTCTGCTATGTAGTGACTTTAACATGGAATGTTATGACAAGAAGCAGAGGAAAATAGAGTTCCTGCCTCTGAACGCCTCAAAAAACATAACGAGAGGCGTGGCCATGGAGAAGGAACTAATAGCCAGGAACATACACATGGTAAACGGGAACCTGGCGGGCGACAAACCGGCCACCCCTACATGGAAACGGGCTGCCCAAACAAGCACACTGGACTATATTTTTGGTCAGAAAACCTCTTTGGCAAATTAATATCGTTGGAAGTGATCCCCACGATCCAGAGTGATCACAATATCCTGGAACTTAAATCTGAGGCCTGGAACAAGTTCTCGTCTGCACCAGGCAAACATCTACCAAACCAGTTTCTTGAGTTAACTCCTGGGGGCAATAGACTACGTATGGGAAGAAAAGAGATGGACCTGGTGCTGGATTCCTTAATCAAGGACCAAGGTCCCAATTTGACAGAATATGCTGAAACACTGAAGATCTTTCGCCCAAAAATAGTCGCCAAGGAAATTCACCAATGCAAGCGGCACTACTATGATCATCAAGTAGTGACAAAAAAAAAACTGGTAAAAAAAGCCAGGAGGTTATATGTTAAAACCAGTGCACCAGCTGACTTAGTCCTGTATACTAAAGCTAGAAACAACTACAGGAATTGGCTTAAGCAACACAAACATCAAATAATGCAACAAGACAGTGATAAGATGCTTCACCTACTATCTACTAAAAACATCACTGGTATTTGGAAGTTGATCAATGAAATAAACATCCCTTCTGACTCAAAAATGGTAAACCCAATGGCCTCAGAAGTTTGGGAAACTCACTTTCGGAACCTTTACTCTATGGGGAAAATCTGTGGTCCTGCCTCATTCTTACCATTGAATGAGCCTTGGCACTTCAAATTTGGAAAACAAGATATTCTAGACCTCATTAAAGAGTCCAATTCTTCAAGGGCCGCAGGACCAGATGGACTTACTAACGACATCCTCAAAAGGGACCCAGAAAAATGGGCTTCGTTTATGTTGGTTTTGTACAACAACATAACAAGACTAAAAAAGTTACCTAAATCTTGGACGACGTCCATAATTGTGCCAATCTTTAAGAAGGGAGACAGGTCTGTGCCCACAAACTACAGACCGATTGCCCTTTTGGATGCCGTCGGCAAAATATTTGCAGCACTAATTTTGAAACATCTAAATGATTGGAGTCGGTTGGCAGACCATTTGGACCCTTGGCAATCAGGCTTTCGAAAGGGCATTGGAACATCCTTAAATGTGCTAATCATAAATATAATCAAATGTATGGTTAAGGACAAGAAATAAAAGAACATCTATATCGCGTCAATAGACTTGGAACAGGCATTCGATTCTGTTGACCGCGGAATGCTATGGCATAAACTGAGGAAATGGGGATGTCCGACCAACCTGAGAGAACCTCTGGAAGCACTACACACGGGGACAACCCTCAAAGTAAGGTTGGACAGACAGGGCAACCTCTCAAACAATGTGGTGGCCATGAATGGTCTGAAACAGGGCTGTCGGTTGGCTCCTGCTGTTTTTTGCCTTTTTATATCCGATATGCAGGAAGCTTTCAAAGCAGTGAGGTGTTTCCCCCCAGAAATCGCGGAGACCGCCATGGGAAGGCTGTTATTTGCGGACGATCTTCTGTTGCTAGACCAGACGGCCGTCGGACTTCAGCAGTAACTAAAGGCACTCGAGTTATACATACAAGGAAACGGCCTCCGTATAAATCCGAAAAAATCAAAGATCTTGAGGCTAGGACTTATCATCGGCATGAAAAATCTAAGGTGGTACCTATCCGGGGAAGAGGTACCAGTGGTCTCGTCCATGGTATACCTTGGAGTAACCTTAAACAACAGCATCCAAGATGGTCCAGGTAGCAGCAGGCTTAGAAGTAAAGTTACGAACTTAGCTTCACAAGCTTTGTTAATCAAGCGACGATACTGTTCTTTTTCCCTTCGTCCTCTGATAAACTTCTACAAACTGAAAGTTGTGGCAATTCTCACTTACGCAGCGGAGGCGAATTTCTTCATCAATTCAGACATTTGGAAACTGTTGGAGGGCCTATTCTGGAAAAGAATATTGGGCTTACCGACATCAATTCCAATGGAAAGTGTGCGTAAGGAACTGGGCCTATCCTCCCTTTACATATCTACGGTCTGGAAATCCTTGACACTCCTTCCCAAATGTCTACACCCCCAGGAAAGATGTGGATCTGTGGCAATTAATGAAGCAATCAAAAGAAAACTGATTCCGGTCCTAACCAAGTGGCAAATAATCTGCTTAGAAATTCTGAATACCATAGCACTAAAACTAGACAATCTTATGTCAAATCCGCTCATGGTAAAGAGGAAACTCTTGGATTGGGACTGGACAGCCACCCTGGATAGGCTTAGTGTTTTGCCATCAATAACCCAAGGTATGGACAAGCACTATTCCAGAGGCACCGTTCACCCGTACTTGGATAAATTTCCCTCAAATACGGAAAGGCAGCGGTTCTTAAAATTCAGACTAAACCTCTTCCACACAAGAGAAGTTCTAGGGAGAAGAAACAAAAAAGAGGAAAAACCTAGTTTGCTGTGTCGAGGTTGTGGGCTTGAGGCTGAAACCTTACAGCATCTAGTGATGAACTGTGTTACCTTAACTAAGCCCAGAGAGAAATGGTTGGGGACGCATCTTTAAAATTTAAGTACTTTAACCTTGCAGGACAGGTGGCTAATCCTGAGAAGGGGGGAAAAAGTATCTATGACCTTGGCTTTGTTGAACTTCATGAGAGAAATTTTTACAATTCTGGACATTTAGTTATTTTACTTGAGCTATACTGTTTTCTCCCCTATATATATAATTGATGTAATTGTGTTTTTTCTTTCCTTTTTTAATTCTTTTTTTCTTACCTTCACAATGCATTTAAAGTTTCCTTTGGTAACTAATTGATGCAATAATAATAAAAACAAAAATAAAATAACATGGCTAGCTGGATTAGTAGGGAAAATTGTGAGGATACCTGATGCATTTTTATTCAAACCACAAGTACCTATGGATGAGGAAGAAGGGAAAACTATTCCTATAGAACTGGACTCAGCTATAGTATGAGGGGAAATAGCAATGCTTGAAGGAGTAGATGACGAAGGCAGAGCATGGAGAACAGTGATATCTCTTGAGGAGGGTTACAGATTGACTGACATAATAAATGAAGATATGTTCAGAGATGAACGTATAGATGATAAGGTAGTGTTTTTTATAAGCATTCCATATTGGATAAAGATTGAGAAAAGGGAAGTCCCACAGCGAATGGCACTGATGCGGCAAAGACCAGTGTTGTTTCAAGAAGACATAGAAAAGGTGTTCTTTGGAATACAGGGCCATATGATGTAGGCCTATTGAAAAATGAGTTTTTCTCAATCCCGTTGCACAAAGACTCACAAGACCTTACTTCCTTTGCGTTCAGATAAAAGAGACTAAAACAAATTCGATTGCCTCAAGGGTACTGTGAGTCCCCCTCGACAGGGCCCTACAGATGGATTTAGGTACCATTGAACTCAAGAGTGCTGTAATTCAGTTTGTAGATGACATATTGATCTGTAGTTAAACAGAGAATTAATGTAGGCAGGACTCTGTTCAGTTAATGACTTTATTGGCAAACAACAGATACAAGGTAGATAAGGAGAAATTACAGCATTGCCAGGAAGAGGAGTTGTACATAGGCCAGTTAATTTTGCATGAAGGAAAGAAAGTGACACGTGAGAGAGCTGAGGCCATCATGAAAACACCAAAGCCAAATACAGTGAGGCAAATGCAGAAGTTTCTAGGCGTATGCAATTATTGCACTGCCTGGGTGTTCAACTACAGCAGATATACAGAAACGCTTTTGCAAGTACATAAGAAAGCACAAGTTGGTAAGGAAAAAAATAAAATGGACTGAAGAAATGGAGGAAGGATTTGAGGAATTAAAAAGAGCAATTTGTACTGCCAGAGTTCTGGGGATACCCAATTATAGTGTAGAATTGTATTTGTTTTAGTACACCAGTAGGTCAGTAATGATAGCAGTACTCACACAAAGAACAACACTATGGTATAAACCTTTGGCGTATTAAAGTAGGATTTTAGATCAAATCATGAGAGGACATTTTCCATGCGGAAAAACTTTGGCTGCTGCCGCATTTGCGTTTGTGAAGTCCTCAAGTATTCCCATGGGTTGTGCAATGATACTATATGTGTAGCACACATTGTTTGCCCTTTTAGAGAAACCAAAGGTACATTGACAACACAAAGAGATTCTACGTACATAGTAATGATTTCAAATCCAGTGATTACAATTGTGAGGTGTAAAATGGAGAACCCAGCCACGTTTGTAGCTGAACTTGTAGAAGAAGGTGATCATGTACACAATTGCACTAACTATGTTAAACGTTATGATGATATACCCCGTGTGAAACAAAATGCTTTAGCGGGAGGGGAGATTCTCTTTTTTGATGGTTCTTAAGAAATCGACCAAAATAGTGGGGAGAGGCATTCAGGATTTGCAGTTATAAGACACAGATTAAATGGTACATTTGAGGTAGTGGCGATTGCAAGACTAACATCCAATTTTTCAGCACAGGCAGCAGAATTGGTAGCGCTTATTGTTGCGCTCAAGAAACACAAGGATCAGGAAGTGACAGTGTAGAGTGACTCCACCTATGTGATGTCAACAGTACACGCAGGGCTGTTACGCTGGAAAAGGAAGGGTTATCTCTGTACAGACGATACTCCAGTGCAACATGTGTTTTTATTAGACAGGCTAATTAAGGCACTGGAACTCCCAGTAGCCAAAGTGGTAATAAAATGTGCAACGCATATTAAACAAACAGATGTTATCTCTTGTGAAAATGAAGCCAGAGACTTAGAAGCCAAAATGGTTGTGTATTCCTCTGACATTTCAAATTTCGAAACTGAAAATGTTAAGGAAGTATTAACTAGAAGCATGTTAGTACGAGAGGGGTTATATATGCTGTTAATTACGCAACTAATAGAGATACAGGTTAGAGCCCCACAAGAAGAGCAGGAGCTATGGAGACAAAGGTCGTGTTCATTATCCCCCAAAGAAGCATTATGGAGACAGGAAAACACTGGAAAGCCAATGATGCCAGCAGCATTACTGAAAGTTGCACTTGAGCAGCTCTACTACGCCGCACATATAATCAGAGAAGCACATATAATCAGAGAAAATCTTGCTCCCACCATTGCAGAGGACTGGTTTGTTCCCAATTTATTGGAACACATTGCACAGATCATTGTGAATTGCATCGTGTGTGTTAGGCAGAATTATATGCAGTACCCTTTGGGAACACCACACACAATTAAGACTACAAGTGACAGTACAAATTCGCCTTTGGTACAAGCCCATACTACACAGTAAAGTGGTATCGATGGCTGAGCAGCCAGACTTATCTCAAGAGCAAGTGAACAGTATCAATAGTTACACAAAATACAGCAGTTACTATGATTCAAACAAACACTGACTCAAGGTTTCTGAGTAAAAGAATATACATTTATTTACACATCAGTTATAAAACATTTCACTAAAGTAAAGCAGTTGAAAAATCATGTTACTAATACACTACACCGCACCCAATAGATTCTGGACAAGTTAGGCTCAAAATGAAGTGTGAGCAAAATGGCACTCCAGCAATTTAAAAGGGAGGAAAAGACAAAGTTAGATCAAAATCGAGCAGCACCGAGAGGTAAGTAAGCAGGTCAATCTAGAAAGAGGAACTACAGTGATGGAATCAAATCAAAAAGGCTTAGGGCCAAAGTCAATAGGACAAAAGTCTTTTGCTCAAGATCACACAGTTCAGGGTAGTTTATGGTTAAGTCTTTGCCAAGAGTTCCGGATGAGGTTGGTTGGCAGAAAATTTAGTTAAAAGAGTAGAGAACGACAAGCCCTTGGATTGGCGAAAGGTTGCACACACCTTCACCTCGGCTGGACGAAACGAACAACCGGTTTCTAACAGTACCTTAAAGTAAAGTAATAGCTGTAGCTGAGGGAAACTCTCCTGGCAGGTTCTGCAGGCTCACGGTTCCTGAAGTGACTGTCGGACTGACGTGAAGTAGGAAGACTGGAGGGCCCTGCACTGTGCAGGGAAGAAACCAGCAGCAGAACAAAGCAATTAATAAAAGGTGTGTTCCTTAAAATGCAAGCAGGGTCCGTTCCTCCTGGCTATCTGGTTCACTGTAGCTCTGTACAGCAAATTTGACGGGAGAAGGGAGACCTGACGAGCAGTTTGGCAAACTGGTTGTTCCCACCAGCTCAAGGGGAGAAGATTCCGTGAAGATCTTCCCTGTCGTTGGAGTTTGAAGATTGGGACCGGCAGCAGGGCCTCACTGGGCAGTTCAGTCATTGTAGGGGTCCTCTTCTGTCTGCTCCTCTTTGGTTCTTTTGTTCCAGTGGCGACTCTGCCTTTCCAGACCCAGAGACCTGCTTTTTATGCAGTTTTCCCCCATTCACACAGCCTGGCTGTCAATCACACAGCAGGGTGGCTGTCCCGCCGGGACAGTCACCAAAACCAGTCAGATCAGAGTGTGACATGGGTCTCCAAGGAGACCCTGTGAATGGAGTCCTATACCCCTCCCTCACATCCTGTCCCCCCCATACATAGAGGATCCTAAGGAAGGCTTCTGTGTAGAAACCCGCAAAAGGACGGTGAACAAAGGAACCAACACTGTTTTGGCGCGCAGATAAAAATACAAGAAAGACATTTTCAAAAAGAAATGGCAAATAAACCCAGCCAGAACTGTATAAAACTTATATGGTTTAGTGGGTTTAAGTTTGAGGCTACCAAGTAAGCCTAAAACAATACCAAGGATATTTAAGATAACCGCGATAGAGACAATAGGGTAGTTAGCACTGCCACCAGCCAAGTCTTAATGAAAAGGGAGTGAAAAAACGCTCCAAGAGAGACACACAAAAAGGGATAAGTATTAACCCTTTACAGTACTCTGTGTAAGATAGTTTGTACTGGGTCTGCGGATTTTAAAGAGACTAATAAAGTTAATGACAACTTTACATGTTCTGCGAGACAGTAGTCAGTCCCAGAAAATGGAGTTTGAGCTGGGAAGTCAAAAAGACAACCCTGTGTCACTGCACTGAAGGTGCTGTGTAACACACAGTAAAAAGATGACGGATGCCTATGGAGTAGGTGAGGCTCCACTGTTTATGAACACAAGAAAATGTTAAACACACACAGCAAAACACATGTAAGGGTGGGAAAAAGGGCTCTTACCAGGTGAAAAAAATATATCCTAGAAATCCAGCAAAGCTGCTGAGGGACTCAGTAGGTAAGGGAAATTAGCCATTCTGGAGAATTCTCCCTAACAGTGTGTCAGAGGTTTTAGGCTGGGCATACACTAAGAACAATCAGAGGAGCATTACCCCATCCAAATGGCCCTTTTCAGCATTTAAATATCGACTATGTCGATATACTGCAGATATGTAATGGATATGGTTATCTATTATTGGTGGTGTGTCCCTTTTCTCGATGGATCGAAGCCAGTCCTTGTACACACCCTGATGCCAACGGTGCAGCAAAGTACCTAGTGCACAAAGTATTTCCAAGATGGGGTGTGTGCGAAGTATTAAGATCTGATAATGGGCCCCACTTTGTCAATGAGCTGTTTGACAAATAGGGCTTTTATTGAGCATAAGGCATATGTTTTCTTCTGCTTATTACCCACAAGCAAACAGGATATGTGAGAGGCTCACCAATCTCCTAAAGGAAAGAATAGCAAAGATCAGATTGACTTTAAAAAAGGGATGGCTATATTGCCTACACCTAGCCTTGCATGCCTTTCAAAATCACCCAGGTTTGAATCATCACCTTATGCCCCATGAACTAGTAACAGGGCACCGCATGAGGTTGCTCCTTATGCCCCCATCTAGAGTCAGGAGTGATACACAGAGTATAGTGCAGACTCTAGGTGATGAAAGGCATGATTATTTGACATGTATGACTAGCAGTGTTTCTTTAATTTCAGATCAAGTCAAGCAGCAGAGGGAGGGGTTAAGGAACACATAAAAGGACTGTAATATGTTGGAGATCAGGTGCTTATCACAAATGTCATACGTAGATGGCATGAGGCAAGGTGTAATGGACCTTGTCAAGTAGAGGAAGTTTCCCCTACTGCAGTTAGGGTGGCTGGAAAAAGAGTGTAGTTACATTTGGGCAACGTAAAGATCTACAAAGGTGAGACCCTCCTTCTAGTACCCAGTGACTTGGAAGCAAGACAAGAAGAAGAATTGCTGCGTGTGCAGACTCGTCCGATGGCCAGGAAGAAGGATGATAAAACAGTGTGTGACTAAAACATTTCTTTTGGATTGGAGTTCTTTGGACACTCCTTAAAAATACTAGCAGGACGTGCATAGACTTGCAGAGAATTCCAGAGCTTAAACAAACTTTTTAGAGATTCTTTGAAAAAGTAAAAATCATATCGCCACTAAGCCCAAGTGCCAATTCATTCTTCAAAATTGGAAGAAAGTGTTGTGATGTGCTTGGTCAGTCTGATGTGGTTGTCATGTGATTTATGATGTCACCAGAGTGCCTGTGGAATGTTGATGAATGCTGAGTGGGAGAATGCTGTGATGAGAGTTCCATGTTGTGTCAGTTGAGCCCTCCCTCCCTGGGTGATGGGTGCCGGTGTTTCTTCTCTCTCTGTGTCTCTGTCTTAAGTCTTAATCTTGTAACTGTAACTGGATCATAAGAACTGAAATAAACTTATATAAGAAGTAACCATAAAGCTGCCTGGACTGAGCTTTATAACAATGGCGACGAGGATTTCCTTAACATCAAGAACCCATGGCAAAGGAAGATGAAGAGAAACTAAGCAAAGACATTAAGAAGTGAAGAAGTAAATGATTCAAGACGCCTGCTGCGGGGGGTGCAGGATGAATCAGGACCTAAAGAAAACAGAGGACACCGCCCCCAGAAACCGTGAGTCCCATCACCCAGGGGCCCAAGGGGTCGTCAGGAAGTAGCTCTGACATGATTCCCATAGTGCAAGGGGAGCCGGAGGGAGAAAGCTCCATGGTTGTTTGGGACCAGTGCTCATGCTGAGCTTGTGGAGTGTGGGGAAGCTGGGTCCCAGGAGGGTGCCAAGGAAAAGCCAGACATACTTCCCCAGGGCGCATGATGGCAGAAAGCCCCATGGTTGGTGGGTCCAGCGCCCATAAGGCACTGTGAAATGAGCGAAGTACAGATGTAAATCTCCTTCAAGGTACTGCACGGTGAAAGGGAAAGTGCGGCGAACACATTCTGTTATTTCTGGAATTCCTGTTAAAAGGGAGCCGGGGGCACCGCCCGTGACTGTGGTTAAAGAGTGGCAAGCGCATGCCAGTGTTTATTACCTTGTAAGGGTCATATATTATGCGCGCTGTCAGTAGCAAGCAGCTGCCGTTGTGCTGAGTAAATAAAATGGCCGTTAAAAGCAGGAGCTTCGTTTCGCTCCCACTGAGAGTGTGTGACTGATGACGTCACACTAGAGCACCAGGGTATGGCGAAGGCCAGAATGTCACTGTTGGCAGATCGAATTCTGGGCTGTGGGCCAGTGTGAGCAGCTTCGTAATGCGATGATGAAAGGACCTACATGGACGTAGGAAACGTGATGACAGAGTGAAAGTATTTTCATATCGAGGCGTGGAATGCGGAAGCCCAGAATCTTCCGAGCATGATGATGCTATCGGGTTCATTGCTCAATCGATCCGATGGCCTCAAGAAAAATATTAGGAAATGTCAGCGCAGCGCGGTGCAGTGATGTTGCAGAGAAAGGCAGCATGATGAAGTTATAAGTGAGGGTAAAGATATTTTTGGAGCGATGTGCAACGGCTGCAGCCACGGGATGAAATGACATTTGCTACTGTAAGGAATGAAGCTGACTGGAAATGCGGCTCCATAATAATGGAGTTTGTCAAGTAAAAAAAAAATGAAACGCTGGAAAAGAAGATGCAGGCGGCATCTGTGGAAACGTTTTCCTTTTCATTGGAGCACTTGTGCACTGATAAGAAGGGCAGAGGTCAACCAGGAACGGTTTCAAGCACTTATCTGCGCCTGGCTGGGCAGGCATTATTCAAGTGAGGAAGGAATGCCTGTTAGCACATTTATAATGTTTAGTAAAGGTGCTCTATAGTAAATGTGGTTGTTAGTTAGGTATGTCGAAAAACATGTTGGCATTTAACTTGTTTTACTTGCAGATGGACTCTATTGAAATGTTATGGAAAGTATATGATATATGCGTTGTTTGTCAGCTTGATTGTGTGAATTGCCACTGACATTTTTTTTTAAGTTAATGCAGTGTTTATTTTCCGATGGACTTTATCTAAATAATAGGGAAAGTGCATGTGTTGTATGTCAGTCTGAGTGAGTGGGCTAGACTTAATAACTTTTGAGGATTTTCAGGTTTAGGGTGCATTGCTCATGGCACATGGACTTCTGCAAACTTTACTGTTTTGCATCGCATGCACATATGTATGTCCTTGTATGTGATGGCTCAAACTAACGTTTTCTTTTAGGATTTGCAGCATTTGTAGTTGCAATAAGCAACATGGACTGGTAGGGATTTCTTTAGAGCCCCAGTGGCTATGGACATTTAGGTTGATGGTGCCTAGTAATTGGCTATGGACTTCTAAGTCCATTATAGTGTGGATTGGGTATTTTGATTTATATATTTCAAAATATGGTTGTGGCATTTCATAATTTTTTTTGAGATGGAAATTATCAAATCTGACTCGTGTAATATTGTATATTAAATGCAATTTCGGAATGTGGATGGGAAGAGAGTCATGGAGAGTTGAGTAACGGATTCAACTCACAATTAACATGGGTTATGCGTGATGTGCTGTTTTAGACATGTTGTTAACCCATGGGATAATGTACTTGGAAAGTGTGGAAGTGAAGGCATGTCACTAGCATATTATCTAGAATGCGTATGGAAGTTTAAAAGAATGAGTGGGTGCAACATTCATTTTTTAACTAGAAGTTTTAGATACTAGGGAGGTAGCGCCTCCGTTGGTATATACAGTAGGAAGTTTCACTGTTTAAGGAGTTTGGTTAAGTGGTAGCGCCATTTAGAAGTGCACTCCGTCAGTGTTTTAGTTAGCGCTACTTAAGTCATGAGATTGCTTTTGGTGGTGTAACTAAAGTGAGGCAGTGCCTCAGTAAGTCGTACGGGTTAGGAAGACGAATCCTGAGGGTAGCGCCTTGTCAGGAATTTTAAATTGGTGGTTAGTGAGAGTTGCACAAAGGTGAAGTAGTCTAGTCAAATATTTTGTTTGGAAGTAGTGCACTCTTTGAAGAGATGATTCTTATCTTAATGGACAGTAAGCGGAAGACAGGTGAAGAGAGTTGCTGGTAGGGGACGCCCTCTAGTAAATACTATATAAAGTTGAAGATGCTGTTCTAAGTGGAGAATCTCTGAGTGATTTGTTTATATTTGTGCGTTGTGTGTTGATCCTGGCCATTTTTTTTCCTGGTCAGGGTTGATTATGGGACGGATTGTACTGCCATTGAGAAGTGTGTTTGAGAGAACCATATGTTTTTGAGATGGTCTTGGAGTCGACTGGCCAGCATCTCCAAGCTGTTTGAGGAGCTATACACCATGGTATGGTCAGGTTTGCTTGATTGGCTTGGTCCGCCTACATATATATACTATATATGTATGTGTGCATATGCTTGTGTATTTCTGAGGCATTCCTGTTGCTGGTTGTGTGTTAGTGAGCTGTAGAGTTTTACTGGTTGTGTGTTAGTGAGCTGTAGAGTTTTACTGGTTGTGTGTTAGTGAGCTGTAGAATTTTACTGAACCTCTTATCTGTCTATGGTGATTTCGTTGTCATCCTGATGACTAGTATTGCGTCGGGGTGGCAAGTAGGTGCTTCAGGGTGGCAGCCTGAAGGCTCGCTTGTGGCGGGGGCGAGCAGGAGGACCAAAGTTATTTTGTGATGGATAATGGTATTGTGGGTTAGGTATAGCCTTGGATCTGGGCTGGTTTGTGTCTAGTGTGGGAGACTAGAGTCCACTCGTGGCAGGGGTGGATGGGAGGTGATTAGTGCTGTTATTGATGGTGTAAGAATGATAGGCGGAGTTCTGAAATTGCATAGTTGTGGGTTTTTCAAGTGAAACCTCCATTGCTCGTGGGTTGGATGAGATGTGCGTTGCCTTTGTGAAAATGTCTGATAGAAGGGAGATGTGTTGTGAAGCTCTTGTTGCCAGTTTGTTTTGTAAGGGGGAAGATGTGTTGTGATGTGCTTGGTCAGTCTGATGTGGTTGTCATGTGATTTATGATGTCACCAGAGTGCCTGTGGAATGTTGATGAATGCTGAGTGGGAGAATGCTGTGATGAGAGTTCCATGTTGTGTCAGTTGAGCCCTCCCTCCCTGGGTGATGGGTGCCAGTGTTTCTTCTCTCTCTGTGTCTCTGTCTTAAGTCTTAATCTTGTAACTGTAACTGGATCATAAGAACTGAAATAAACTTATATAAGAAGTAACCATAAAGCTGCCTGGACTGAGCTTTATAACAGAAAGCTCCATTCCCAGATTCATTTTTGGGAAGATATCTATTTTAAGAATAATATATGACATCAGCCAATAGTGACACACATAGGTTTGTGGTAGAGGTTTTTTGTTTATACTCCAGTCATACCCTACCGTCGTTAGGAGAGATGTTCATATTCTCACTTTTCAACACAATCCAAAGAACGGCCCAGTTATAAGAAGGCTTTTGATTGCTATAATCGAGCAGATTCTACAACTATGAATGTGATTTGAGTAATTGTATTAAATATGATTCAGGAGGAAGAAATTGCATTTGCAGGAAGACGTTGGCACACAAAATATTTTTCTCTCTTATCCCTGATCTACATATGCATGTGCTTTCTCTTTTTCTTTCTGTACCTTACATACCAAAGTCTTTATCAATCTGATAGTTCAATTGAAAATGCAACACGTGATTTTTCCCAGTACAAGTGCAAATGATGCGAATCTTTTTGACCTCTTTGGGCATGTCGAATGATGTAAGAGGGATGCAGAAGAAGATAAATACTTATCTAGATAATAAATCTCACTTGGGAATAATATGTGGAACCACCATATGAAAAAGGTGGGGGGCAAGAGAATATGATGAGAGCTGCTATGTCTGCTCTCTCATTCCCTATGCCATGAGTACAGTAAGAATATTAATTTCAAAAGAGATGCCGGTAAATAATGCGAAGTGCTTCAGCCATCTAGCAGCATGTACTACCAGAGGGCAGTTCCAAAGGAGCTGGGCAACCATGTGATGGTGATCAATACAATGATTCCCATACCAGGAAGATTATTTCAAGACAACACAAATGAAAAAAGAGCCCGAATAGACAGACAAAATGCTTGTGTATCCTTCTGCAGGAGAAGACAAAGTAATAATTGAAGAAATAAAGAGGATGAATTGCTCTGACAAAACTGAAAAGACTGGAATACCTGGATGTTGGGAGTGCTCACAGCTGTTAATCTATGGAAATGTGATTACAACCAAAGGATGGGAAGATGGGATGATGACCTGTGCAAAAATTGAACGATGAGTGCCTAAAGTCATGGGATAAGACTTACTTGCGGAGTTCCTCAGGGTTCTTCTCTGTCACCGGTGCTTTTTAATCTCTACATCTGCTTTCTACTAAAATTCTTTGCACAATTCAATCTGCAGTACCTTTCTTAGACAGATGATTCACTGATTTATGTCAGCCTAAAACAACCAGTATAGGCAGTGAAGAGCATATTAAAATGTGCAGAGGCTATTTGAGCATGGATGTTGGGTAATAAGCTCCAACTTAACCTTAATATGACAGAGATAATTGTCTTTGGCTCCAAGAAGAAACTAGAAACTACCTTTCAAATGGTTGCATGCCCCTTGATAATAGGAAGTATCTTAGAATATACAGAATCGGTTAAGAACTTAAGGTGCATCTGGCAGTCAAATCCGGGGTACAATCTGCATGTTATTCAGATGGTTAAATCAGTTTATTTCCACTTGAAAATGCTGAAACCACTTCTTCACCTTTTCCGAGAAGGGGATCGAGGAATGGTCGTTGGCTCACTTGTCAATGCCAGGCTCGATTATTGTAATGGCCTCCTGGTAGGATGTCCTAAATATCAGCTGCAGCGCCTCGCAGTAGCACAAAATGCAGCAGTATGTGCAGTTTTCTCCCCACCATGGAAAAAGTCAGTTTCAGAATTTAGGAAGAAACTCCACTGGCTTCTGGTTAATTGACAGATCCAGTTTAAGCTTCAGTGTTTGGTCTTCACCCTCTTACCTAACTGCTAAAATTCAAACCTACACCCCCAGTAGATCCTTGCGGTCTATGACACAAAATCAACTGGTGGATCCTACATTCAAACGTGTCCACTGGGGGTAGAGAAGGTTTTTGGTTGCCAGCCCTCATGCATAGAACTCCCTACTGCTTCACCTACGGAAGATAGAATCCCTGCTTATATTCAGAAAACAGCTAAAAACTGGCAATTAAACGATTCAATGTACTACATTTTAGATCTGTGCCAAGATATGGCTTTTCACTTGGCAACCCCCACGGGATGTGCGCTATACACATTCTAAATCAAATCAAATCAAATAAGAACTCTAAACTGCTGACACGGTTAAACGACGAATGAAGAACAATGGCTGTAGTCTCATTGATTAATACCACAATGTGCTTTCGAAGCAAAGGTAAAGTCCAAGTTGGAGATAATAAAAGGTGCAAGAACATAATTGAAATCCCAAGAATGAAGGGAGGGAGTGCTGTCCTAATGGATCGAAATTGGGCCTGCAGATTCAGAGCATATAGGATGTTGCCCAGGAACTGGGGAAAAGTATGTTACATTGTACTCATCTATGTTCCAGCCTAGGCGACCTGAAGATCGAGGGATTCCCAAAAGTGGATGAGCACTTGAGAAAAAGAAGGTCACTTTCACACCGGCAGATGAAAAGAGAGAATTATTTCTCATCAAAATCAATAAAGGCTTATGATGACTTTCCTGATGAACACAAGTTGTTCAGCAAGACTGCTATGATAATGACATCTATATTCATGCCTGGACTCGAAACAGTAGTGAATGCCAAATGGCAGCAGATCACCAGGTGGGAGCTGTTACAGATAATCTAGAATTGAGAGCCATACATTTAATTACGCTCCAGAACAGTTATGTCCTTGACATGTTTACAGCAATGGAAGGAGGTGTTTGTGTCAAGGTCGGGTCTTCTTGCTGTACTGTCATACTTTCTCATGACAGTGAGAGTGGGACACTGACAGATGCTATAACCATGTTGACAGAATTGCACGTGAAAATGGAGGAGGAGACAGAGGCTTTTGGAGATGGCAATTGTTTCTCATACCTGTTTGCATTGATTCCAGGTTGGATGGTGAGTATATCTTTAGTTTCCTGGAGCAATATTGGTGATGATAATGTTCAGATTCTGTGTTATAAGGGTATTAATTGGACAATGCCAGAAAACAGCAAAAAAAGGCTATGGGAATAAAGATCATGATTGTTGTGAAGGGTGAAACAGACTGAAATTACCATTAGAGACCGCATAAAAGCAAGCATTGTTTAGTTTAGTTTAGTTTGTTTATTTATAGAGCGCGTCCGAACCCTCAGGTAGCTGGGCGCATAATCATGTGGACAACATAGTTACATATCGTTGCGCGCAGCATAAAGAAAGAGTACATACATTCAATGGTACAGTATGTGGCATGAGATAAATACAGTAGATAATATAGGACCTGGTTACATGGCGGTCTCTTACAGGTTAGTTAAGGCATACAGTTGAAATTGGTAGAGTGAAGCGGTCTGGGGTGGGTAAGTAGCAGAGTGTTAGGCAGAGAGCCAGGATTTCACCATGGCTCTGAATGGCCAGAAGGAAGCTTCTGATCTGATTGCAAGTGGGAGTGTGTTCCAGCATTGTGCTGCGAGAACTGGGAAGCTGGAACCTCCTGCTGTTTTTAGATTGAAGTGGGGGACCTTGAGTTGGTGCAAATATGGAGTTCTGGTGGGTCTGGTAGTGCTGTGTCTAGAGAATGTGTCAGATAGGTAGCGCGGGGCAGTCAGTGACAGGCACTTGTGTGTAATGACAAGAGTTCTTAGCTTGATTCTGTCTCGGATTGGGAGCCAGTGGACATCTTTGCTGGCAGTGGAGATGTGAGCCTTGCGCGGGAGGTTAAGAGCGCATCTTAAGGCATTTTTTTGAAGAATCTGGAGTCTGTTCAGATTTTTAGTGGTGGTGCCTAGGAAGAGTGTGTTACAATAGTCTAATTTAGACAGTATCAGTGCTCTGGATAAGGTGATGTAGCTGGTTGAAGATAGGAAAGGTCCACAGGAATTGATAAGTTTGTTGGTGTATGTGGTAGATGAGATGGTAGCATTTATTTGTTTTCTCAGTGATAGGGTGGAGTCAAGGTACACACCTAGAGTTTTGACCTCTTTGGAGACTTTTGTGATGTTGCCATCGATGGAGAAAGATTGGTACCTAGAGTCTTTGTTGAGGCGGGCCTGGGAGCCTACGATAAGCAGTTCTGTCTTATCGTCATTGAGGCAGAGAATGTGTGTAGCCATCCAGGCCTGGATTTCTAGGTAGATTTCGTTAAGCTTTGCAGCATCTTCTTCATAGCAACCAGTGAGTGTGATGAGGACCTGGGTGTCGTCTGCGTAATTAGTGTAGCTGACACCCAGATCATCAAGACGGTCGAAGAGAAGCTTAGTGAAGATGTTGTAAAGTGTGGGAGAAATGCAGGAACCTTGGGGGACTCCACATTGGATTGGGATAGGGTCAGCAGCCGCTGAGGGGGCGAAGACCCTAGTCGACCTGTCAGACAAAAATGACTGAATGCAATTGGTGGCATTCTGTGAGAATGCGGCAGCCGATGAGAGGTGTTGTGTAAGGATCTGGTGGTCAAAAAGGTCGAAGGCAGCGGATCGATCCAACAGGAGCAAAATGGCCAGTTTGCCCTTGTCTTTGGCTTCATCCATTTGGATTTTTAGATCCAGGAGGGCGGTTTTGGTCCCATGCCGGGGTCTAAAGCCGGATTGTCGCAAGCCTAAGAGGTTATTGTCTTCCAAATGTTGTTGTATTTGGAGGTAGGCTACTCTGTCTAATATTTTGAGGAGGAAAGGGACCGTAGTGATGGGTCTGTAATTTGTGGGAATGTTAGGGTCTAGGTTGGGTTTTTTGAGAAGGGGGAGAACCCACGTTTCTTTTGAGGTTGTTAGGGACTACTGAGTTCTTGAAGGAAGAATTGATCAATGAGGTGATGAGGGGGGCTAGATCTTTGGCTCCATTTTTGATGACAGAGGCGGGGCATAGGTCACCTTTACAGTTGGAGGGTTTAAGGCTAGCGATTATCTTGACTACTTCCTCTTCGGTGACTGGGGAAAAGTGGAAAGGTGGGCAGTTGGGAATGGTGGGTTCTTTTTTGCTGTTGAGGGTATCTTTGGAGGCAAGGTTGGCTTTTTTGGCTTCTATCTTTGCTTGTAGAAGGGCAATTTTGTTGGAGAGGGCTAGTTGGATATTGTTGCACCATGCCTTATCCTTCGTGCAGTCCTCTGTGGGTGGCAGTGGAGATTCAAGTTCTCTTAGTATAGAGAATAATTCTTTCGTACCAGATTTGGCGTTGTGTATTCTTGTGTTATAAGTCTCTTTTTTGGCGTTTAAGATAGCGGATTTGTAGGTGGAGGCAGATGTAGTGAATTTGTCTTTAGTGGAGAGAGATGGGGCTTTTCTCCAGCAAGTTTCCGCTGCTCTTTTGATGTTGCGGAGGGCTTTTAGTTCTGCTGAGAACCATTTGTTGGTGTGGGCGATGGGTTTGGCTTCACGTTGTTTGAGTGGAGCTATCTGGTTGAGGGCTAGTTCCAACGTGTTGTTGTATAGGTCTACCAGGGTAGACGGGTTGTCATTCTGCATGGGAAGGTTGGCTTTAGTAATGGGCATGAGAAGTTGTCTAAGGTTTTCCATGGTGATGTTGCGATTGTTTCTAGAGATTATATGTGGTGTCCTAGAAGGCGGTGTTGTATTGGGTACAGTTCTGGGTAGAGAGAAGGTGATAAGGTGATGGTCGGTCCAAGCACAAGGTGTGATGTCTGTCAGTGAGAGGTTGCAGTTGGCATCTGCCAGCCAGTCTAGGGATCTGCCTTTTATATGTGTAGGTTTGTTAATGTGTTGAGTGAGGCCTAAGTGAGTAATGGTGTCATTGAGAGAGGTGGCGTGATTGTCGTTAGGGTCATTGAGTCCTAGGTTAAAGTCACCCATGATGATTTATTGTGATTTGGGTTTAGTATTCGTGGTGAGTAGGAGAGAGATATCTTCTTCAAAGGTGGATAGGGCGCCTGGGGGTGTCTATATATAATGTGTAGGAGGATGGTTTGGGTGTCTGATAGTGGGAGTTTGATAGAGAGGAGTTCAGCTGAGGGTAAGGTTGAGTTAGTTGCTTCTCTGATGTTTAGGTTACTTTTGGCAATAATAGCCACACCTCCTCCTATCCCGTTTTTTCTGTCAGCACGGAAGATGTTGTAGTTATCCGGGATGGCTAAAGCTACAGTAGGACTAGCTGCTAAGTGGAGCCACGTCTCAGTGATGGCGATGAAGTCGAGGTGGTTAGCAGAGATAATGTCTGCAACATCTGTGGCGTGGGCTACCAGGGAACGGGCATTAATGAGAGCACCCTTTATGGGAATGGAGGTAGGGTTGACTTTCGAGGGTGGAGGAATATGGGGAGTTGTGATGTTTTGGCTCGCTGTGGAGACGATATGCAAATTCTGCTGCGTATGGTTCTTAGTCAGGTTGGTCATCGTTGTAATGAGTTTGTGGCTAGCGCTAGTGCGGAGGCTAAGTCTATCGTTTCTCTATGTGGTGGATGGCACAGCATTCAAGATGGTGGTAGTGGGTAGGTAGAGGCGAGAGCCTAGTCGTATGTTTCTAAGAAGTGTGGGGCATGGTGTGAGGGGTGTGGGTGGACGCGCAAATCTGTTTATCCATTCCATAGGGGAAAGTGGTTCTGGGTAAAGTGGAATGGTCGTGCTTTTACAGTTCTGAGGTGCGATATTGTGGAGTAAGGGAAGGAGAGTTATAGACCGCAAGGATCTACTGGGGGTGTAGGTTTGAATTTTAGCAGTTAGGTAAGAGGGTGAAGACCAAACACTGAAGCTTAAACTGGATCTGTCAATTAACCAGAAGCCAGTGGAGTTTCTTCCTAAATTCTGAAACTGACTTTTTCCATGGTGGGGAGAAAACTGCACATACTGCTGCATTTTGTGCTACTGCGAGGCGCTGCAGCTGATATTTAGGACATCCTACCAGGAGGCCATTACAATAATCGAGCCTGGCATTGACAAGTGAGCCAACGACCATTCCTCGATCCCCTTCTCGGAAAAGGTGAAGAAGTGGTTTCAGCATTTTCAAGTGGAAATAAACTGATTTAACCATCTGAATAACATGCAGATTGTACCCCGGATTTGACTGCCAGATGCACCTTAAGTTCTTAACCGATTCTGTATATTCTAAGATACTTCCTATTATCAAGGGGCATGCAACCATTTGAAAGGTAGTTTCTAGTTTCTTCTTGGAGCCAAAGACAATTATCTCTGTCATATTAAGGTTAAGTTGGAGCTTATTACCCAACATCCATGCTCAAATAGCCTCTGCACATTTCAATATGCTCTTCACTGCCTATACTGGTTGTTTTAGGCTGACATAAATCTGTGAATCATCTGTCTAAGAAAGGTACTGCAGATTGAATTGTGCAAAGAATTTTAGTAGAAAGCAGATGTAGAGATTAAAAAGCACCGGTGACAGAGAAGAACCCTGAGGAACTCCGCAAGTAAGTCTTATCCCATGACTT
Organism: Ambystoma mexicanum; assembly: GCF_040938575.1. Lineage (NCBI taxonomy): Eukaryota > Metazoa > Chordata > Amphibia > Caudata > Ambystomatidae > Ambystoma > Ambystoma mexicanum. The sequence goes on from NC_090936.1 coordinate 835,977,227, forward strand.
TAGGCACTCATCATTCAATTTTTGCACAGGTCATCATCCCATCTTCCCATCCTTTGGTTGTAATCACATTTCCATAGATTAACAGCTGTGAGCACTCCCAACATCCAGGTATTCCAGTCTTTTCAGTTTTGTCAGAGCAATTCATCCTCTTTATTTCTTCAATTATTACTTTGTCTTCTCCTGCAGAAGGATACACAAGCATTTTGTCTGTCTATTCGGGCTCTTTTTTCATTTGTGTTGTCTTGAAATAATCTTCCTGGTATGGGAATCATTGTATTGATCACCATCACATGGTTGCCCAGCTCCTTTGGAACTGCCCTCTGGTAGTACATGCTGCTAGATGGCTGAAGCACTTCGCATTATTTACCGGCATCTCTTTTGAAATTAATATTCTTACTGTACTCATGGCATAGGGAATGAGAGAGCAGACATAGCAGCTCTCATCATATTCTCTTGCCCCCCACCTTTTTCATATGGTGGTTCCACATATTATTCCCAAGTGAGATTTATTATCTAGATAAGTATTTATCTTCTTCTGCATCCCTCTTACATCATTCGACATGCCCAAAGAGGTCAAAAAGATTCGCATCATTTGCACTTGTACTGGGAAAAATCACGTGTTGCATTTTCAATTGAACTATCAGATTGATAAAGACTTTGGTATGTAAGGTACAGAAAGAAAAAGAGAAAGCACATGCATATGTAGATCAGGGATAAGAGAGAAAAATATTTTGTGTGCCAACGTCTTCCTGCAAATGCAATTTCTTCCTCCTGAATCATATTTAATACAATTACTCAAATCACATTCATAGTTGTAGAATCTGCTCGATTATAGCAATCAAAAGCCTTCTTATAACTGGGCCGTTCTTTGGATTGCTATTGGAAAAAGCACCCTTCTAGATTGCACAGAGGTGTTATGTTGAGGTTTAAATTAAACAGGATGCAGTCTAAAGAGATTTCAAGAGCTTGAACCCAAAATACGAGACTAAATAGAGTTTGTAGATATTGCACTGAAGCTGTAGATACACTGCATCATTTACTCATCAATTGGTATATGTTTCAAGATCTCCAAATTGGTACATTTGCTAGATTTGTTTTGTATGTATTTTTTCTAAATTCAGTTGTTTTGGTCTAGAATCTTAAACAGTCCAGAACCAATCTTAGATATTGTAATGGTGAAATTTTTAAATAAGATTGTAGTCTCATCATTTTAACATTTTGCTGATTCTTTGTTGAAATTTGACTGTAATTTGTGTAATTGATTTTAAATACTTCTTCTCTTAGCGTAAACGTTTATGGAAAAATGTGTGTAACTTCTGTGCACTAATAAATATATAAAAATGCCATCTCCTGTCTTATACCTCAACTCACCCCACCGGCACCCGTTCCCTCCCACACACACAATCAGAAGCAGGGCCGCTCCTCAGCAAACATGCATGCATTCATGCGCATTCATTGATTCATTGCTCTCGTTCAGACATGCATTCATTGATTCATTGATTTCTCCATTCACTCAAGCACCCATACAATAAACACTCTCTCATTCAATCATGCACACTTAAAGATACAAACACTTGCATACATGTATGCATGCATTAATAGATATACTATTTGAACAAAACATTGTACCCTTACCTGCAGCCACATTTTGGATACCGAAAAGCAGAGAGAGCTTCCACGTTCCTTAAGGCATTATTACACAAGGTCGGGCACCACCTGAATCCTACCGAGGGAGGCCTTAGTGTTCATGGAGGTGTTGGAGAATCCCCTAGGCATATTAAGGCCCAGAGTTCCTCAGCCTTCATCACCAATAGACAGTGCAAGCTGTGAAAGCAAAATGTCCCTGGCCTACCAATGCCCATTGGGCATGCATGCTGTAGAAACTGAAACTGTCAAAGTTAAAACCAACAGAGAAGATGGTGACCTTCTTGGCCATGTAGAGTGGTGTTTTGGTTGTGACTTCTTTGCAGAAGATGCACGATTTATTGATCATGATGGATGCATGAAGAAGTATCCAGTAGCTTCTTTGGAATTGGCGTGATGTGGTAAAGGTGTCCTAGTCATTAAACTGATTCCATAGACTCCCCGACTACACAATTTCAGTTCTATTTTTCCCCTAAATCGACCTCTGCCTCTACTTCTTTCAGTTCACTTCATCTCCTGCCTCTACACCTGATAACCCTCCTACTAAACAGTATTACCCCCCACCTCCAACTTCCACCCCTATCATAAAACACATTTGTCTCTTTTTCTTTGCTCCCGGCCCTTGTCTGCTCTCCCTTGGTTCTTCCACCTCCAGCCATTTCTTTCTCCTCCAATGTCCTCTGTCACCTCTCCTTAGTTTAAGAAATAATACTCAATAGTATTCCCAGCAGAATGCTCAAGTAACTCTTCTGAAAGCATTCACAGAAATCGTCCTCAAGTGCAATCTGGGACTTCTTGTTACAGATTCCTAGATATATGTCATCACCAGGGAGGAGACAATCCCTGAATCCTCATTTCTTTTCATGGTCTGCTAGCTTGGGAAATACTTCTGAAACCCCTGCAACTTCATATATGAAAAATTGATATAAATGATAGAAAAAGAGGGGTCATTAAATGAGTCCTCCTCTTTCACTTGAAGGTAGTTAGCAAGATCTCCAGAAAGTACACTATTATGGTCCAAGGTAGCCACAAATAACTCAATCTTCTTCCTATCCTATTTAATGCTATTATCCCAAAGCCTGCCCTCCGGCCCAGAAGCCTGCTAGTAGTAGGATACTTCACTCTAGCTAATCAGTCCGTATTTGGGAAAGTGGCTCTGCTCTGCTCATCGGCAGCAGCTGTTCTCTCATCCAAATTCATTGGTAACATCAGGCAGAGACTTCTCATGTTTTATTCTTTTAACTTGCAGCCCTTCCAATGTGAAGCCTAAACCTTTCCTCACTCTGGGCATCCTTAACTGTACCTCAGCTAAAAGCATGATGCAAATATTCACAACACAACCTTTTTGAATACCATGAATAGACATACTGAGTATTTCTGAAAGATGGTTTACCCACAGCATCACAGTGATGATGAACACTTTTCTCCTAACTGATTATAACATCCTTGCTAATCACAGGCAGAAGAAAATATATTGGTGAAGTTGCTCTCATCCATGCATTACATATAACCTGCGTCTCTGATAAACATACCTGCAACATCCTGTGTTGAAGAATTTCATGTAAATGGACCTTCACATACAATTCAAGTCATACTCTAGTGATCATTTGCAGGCCACCTGGAGTCTCTGCAACCATTGCTGTTGAATGGATTGTCTACATCTACAATCTCTAAACTACCTCCAACATGATCTCCCTCGTGGGGCAAATCAAAATGTGGATCAAGTTTCAATCCGATGATGTTCCCAAATCCTTCCTTTACTGATGTGACACACTAGCACTTAAACACTGGCTAACTGGCTTTACATAAGTATGTGGTCACAACTAAGATGCAGTAATTAAATCCTATAACCTACAACTGTTCAGCTTCCAGATCACTCCCCTCCCACTGATCCACTGCAAACTTTTCTGAACACTTGATAAACCTAAGGCCCTCAGCTATGCATTCTCTCCTAAATTGTTTACTATTCAGTTCCATTCTTTGAAACAGGTCACACCAGACCTCTTTGCCAATACCTTCAGAGAATCAACATCACCATCTGGATACCCTGAAGGGTTGATCACAAGCCTGGACATTGACTAGTTCGCTAACCTTCATTGCAACAATAATTTAAGAAAAATCCTAAACCACCCACCAAAGTATTTATGGTTTGATCTAGAGCTGTTACTTGTAAAAAAGAAAAAGAAGTGCTTACATTGCATTGGTGCAGTCTAACAATCATGAAGATAAACAATCATATGTGTGATACCTGTGAGTCTACAGCACTGCCATTCCACAGAATAATAGACTGCCTGCATGACAGCATCACCTAGTCTAATAACCCAGCTGCTTAACCTTTCAGAATTTACTGAATACACCTATACAATGCACTCCCATACATCACAGACTGCCTCTGAAACATGTATTATTATTATTATTATTATTATTATTATTATTATTATTATTATTATTATTATTATTATATCTATATTTTGCAAACCTATCTCATATGTGGCAGAGCTCTGTACAGGTCACAGAGCAGAATATTGGTAGCGAGAATTAAAAAATCATCAATTAAACATTAGTAATAATTATCACAGTGCAATATACTCATTGAGGAGTGCACAGGATAGCTGGAGTATAGACTACACTGAGGTATTGTTAGAAGAGCAAAGCTCTTCAGTTTTTTTTAATCTAAACTGAAGGAGACCAGAGCATAACTTGACAAGCTCTTTTTCCTAGTTTTCTCCATGAGAGCCAGTCTAGTTCTCAGTCTAACTGTGAGATGACCATGTGCCACCAAGGTTTTTAGGATGGCTTCAGTGGTTGTCTTGTTGGTGAGACACATTGTTTTCAAACCAGATCCTAGCTGGAATGAGGAGCAGTTTAATTTGTGCAAGGTGGGATGATATGGTCAAATTCAATTCCATATCGCCGTGAAGAGGTGAGGTGTGTTGTGGTGAACCGCTTTGATGGGGTGCAGGAGACTCCTTTTGATGAGAACATTTTATCCATTACACCTACTGATATGTGAGATGCACCACTGTTTGGGAAACATAGGGTGAGAGGAAGGGCTTGATCTTGCCTAGTAGAGAGATGTGATACAAAGTAATTTGATGCTTTTCATCAATATCTTGTCGGAAGGATGGATTATTCTCCACAAAGAAGCCAAGGGATTTTTCGGGGTGGGCTAATTGAGGGTTGAACATGTGATGCATATTTCGGCCAGCCACAAATGAGTGGGTTCTTGCTTGGGGGAATGGCCCAGGAGTATGAATTCAGTCTTGGTGGGGTAAAGCTTTAAGTAGGATCTTGCCATCCACATCTGAATCTTTTCAAGGCACGAGTGAAGGCAAGCAATATTGTGGGGGGGTGTGCTTGACTATTAGGTACAACTGTGCATCATCTGTGTACTTGTGCATCATGATGTGGACATCTAGGAGATAGCTGGTGGTTTCACATAAAGGTTAAATATGACCCAGGAAAGAATGGAACTATGAGGGACATCATAGGTGATTAGGCAGCTTTCAGACCTATCTGGACATCCTCGTATCTTCCAGATTAGTAGGAAGTAAACATTTCAGGATGGTGCCAGAAAAGCCCATCATGTTTGCAGGAGAATGAGTAGTGAGTGTTGATCAACCATGTCAATCGCAGCAAGAGCTGCAGCAGGACGAACTTACACGAGTCCCCTTTATTAATGTTCTGAAGGTACTCATTGACCACTTCGATTTTGCCTGTTTCATTGCAGCATTTGGGGCAAAACTTGGATTGGTAATTGCAGAGCAGACCGAGTTGATTGATTTTTGTAAGACGTTGATTAGCAACTACCTTCTTGATGACTTTGCTGCTTCCCAGGAAGCTTGTGATAGGCCTGTACTTTCTTAGATGGAAGAGTTGTTTTTCAGGAAAGGGTACATAGCCCTATTTTAGTACATCTCAGAACGTATCCTCTCTGAAGCTGGCATTGACTAACGTAAGAAGAGCCATTATATTCAGGATCGTTATATTCTTTTAAGGATGGTGGCTGGAAGGATTTCATCAGTGTAAAAGGTTAGTTCTAAACATCAACTGTGTACAAGAGGTCCTCAGTGGAGAGGGTAGAGAATATATAGGGAAAGGGACAGAGGATTTGCATTCCTCGATGTGGAGCTTGACTGCCAATATCTTTTTAATATAGAACCTTTTGATAGCCTCACACTTTTCCTGAGATTCTGGTACCTGTGAGTCTGGTATGGTTTTCGAGTACTGTTTGTCTGCTACAAACGGGTTGGCTCCTGTTAGTGCCTGTCTTAATGGTGGTGTTGTAATAAGTAGTCTTGGCATTGGATATCATGTCCTGCCATCTTGGAATGTAAGAGATCAAGGAATAGAATGTCAAGAGCTCTAATGGACCATTGATTAATAGAGAGCTCTTTCATATACCAGAGGTAGGACAGTTGGTTTTGGCATGACCCAATTTGTCCATAGTGATCCTATCTGCCAACTCCTCTCTGGTATGTTGATCTAAAGTTGTCTAACAACAAGGTGATGTTCACAGAGGTCGGGAAGTTGGAGAAGCAGTTATCCAGCACCTCTACTGGAACATGTTTGATGGAGTGATGTGCCACCATGAGGCATTTATCCTGACCCTTGTGGGCTCTCAGGAAGGGTGAAAAGAAGAATGGGGTGGCTACATGGTCTGTCCAGTTGAGTACAATGATATATGTGCAGCTTGGTAGGGGAAGAGGATAAGATGAAGTCTAGGGGATTACCCCTAAAGTGTGAGAGAGCTTGTACTTGTTGGGTTATGTCTAACTGTTCATCTTGGAACAGGAATGCAGTGCTATTCTTTTTGGTTGCTTGGGTCACAGGGATGTTTAGGTCTCCAAGTAAGATGTTGATCATGTGAGAGACTAAGGTGTAGAAAGTCATTCAGTTATCTCATGAAGGAAAATACCACATCTGTGAGGTGGTTTGTAAATAAGATAGAAAGTAGCCCTGTCCTTGTGAGACAGAGGGAATCATTAAGTGTGACTTTCCATTGACTCGAAAGGTAATTAATTGTCAAAAATACATGTCAAGTCATTTTTGTAGATTACTGACACTTCACCCCCTGTTTTCCTTAACCAGTCAAAAGTCTGGAAGGAGGATATGGGTGGTACAGGGTCATCTAATTTGTGGAAGTAAGTTGGGGTGAGACATGTTTCACTGACACAGATAGCATTTAGTTTATTGGCAGTGATCAAGTCTGAACTGTCTGTTGCATGTAGGATAACTAAGTTAATATTTATCAGCATTAACACCTTAAGTGCCAGGCTATTATGCAAGTCTATGCAAAAAAGGATAAGCATACTCGTCCTTGGCACTTAATAGTATGTCTAGTGTGAGGGGTAAGAGGTGCAGTTGGGAATGGGATTTGGAGAAGGTTGAGCAAGTTAGATGTGCAGTGTGGATGGATGTGTTCACCATGGAGGTCCCTGGACATGGTGGGGATGAGCTGGGGTTGTGAGAGACACATGGTTATGTCCCACTAGTAGTCTGGCGCAGGGTGTCAGTCCTTGACTGTGCCAAGCCCATAAAGGCACAAATGGGTGGCATCCTGGTCTTCATACATCCTTTGCTGATGACACCCGGAGATTAGGATGCCTATGGTAGACAGCTTAAATGAAGCCTAGTGTGCGTGTGGTCAGCAGTGGAAGGCGAGCTGGAAGCGGTAAGAGCAAGGCCACCAGACCTGCTCTTGTCGCATTTGCTGCTGGTGGCTAGATAGGTTTACCCCATTGGTTTCCTTTAATGGAAGTCAAAAGGGGGCATAGTCAGAAGTGTATGAGAAAAGTCAGGAAGATTGAGGCCACGTAAATGCTGTCATTGCATTTGTTGCTGATGTCAAGATCAGCTTGTGCTTCTGGTGTCACTTAATGGAAACCGAGATGGGCATGCTCAAGAGTAGGTGGCAGGCAGAAGACATGACAGGTTTTAACTATGTAAGCTGATGGAGACCGGATCATCTTATGCCACTGGTATCCCTTAATGGAAGGTCCACGTGGGTGTTGTAAAGAGTTGATGGCAGGGAGAAGACAGGAAAAGTAAGGTCACATGTCCTACTCTCACTGCATCTGCTGCTGACAACTGGATTGATTTACACCACCTGTGCTATTTAATGGAATCCCAAGGTGGGCATGGTCAGCAGTGAAGGGCAGGCAGAAAGCTGGAAAGGTGATCTCACAGAACCTGCTCTCACTGTTTCTTCTGCTGGAGGATGAATTGGCTTATGTAGCTGGTGTACCTTTATGGAATCCCATCATGGCTGAGATCAATAGTGAATGGTGGGCAGAAGGCACGATGAATACGATCAAATGCTGCTGGGTTACCTGGGATAGAAGATCAGGGGTTACAAACCTTTCCAGGCCCATAAAGGACCCAACAGGAACATCACTTTCCTTTGTCTGCCCCTAGCTTCAGATATCCATATGAGAGATGCCTTGTGATGAATGAGTTAAGAAAGGGAAACAAGTGGCAGAACTAAGCAGTTAGGCGGGGCAGATGTCAGGTGACCAAGGTTCACTTGCAGCAGCTGGCCAACTACAAAATAAAAGAGAATGGAAGTCAACTTAAGTAAGGAATGGCAGGGGGTAACAAAGGAAGCACCAAATCTTTATTTGTGATTGGTAGGTTGGTTTTGGGAGAGGTTGCCTGTCCTAAATCTTCTTGCACCCAATAAATGGCTAAAAGGCAACTTAAGTAGACCATTAAAGAGACTATTTCAATCCTAAACTCTGCACTTACCAAGCTGGTCGAACGTTCTGTATCTTCTTCTTAATAAAGCCCACCTTACCCTCCAACTTAAACAAGCTATCGATGATTCTACCATCATGGCCAACAATATCAATTGCTAAAACACCTTTCATTGGAAAGATCATTGAAAAGGCTGCCACCCTTCAAATTTCAGAATATAGTCATCACAGTCCTCTCCTACTCAACCAGCAATCAAATTTCAGGCGAACTAGAGGTACCAAATTGACATAAACATTGAAATCATTCACTCTATAGACAAGCATATTTCTGCTAACTGATCCTCATCGACCTCTCTGCAGAAGTAACACTGTTAAAACCCTTACTTCATCACATTAAAACTGCATTTGTCATTGATGGTTGTTCATTAAAACTGATTATGTCCTACCTGTCTGACAGTGAGGTACAAGTTCACTTTGGCATGTACCTGCTTAAACCCACTATGCCCAGCTGTGTGAGGTTCCTCAAGGATTCATCATCTCTCCGCAGCACTTCAATATCTCAAACCTCATTGCTGAAATGTCTCCTTTCCCTTCCACCTTTCAATCCAATGCAGATGACTCTCATATTTTAGCCAAACGAACTGGCACGTTGATGAACATCCAGAGCATCTCCCCCTGCTTATTGAAATTTTAAGACTGGATATTGCATGTCTTTGCTTGAACATCCATGAAACAATGTCATCTATTTTGCCTCTCCTCTCCTGGCCCCCTTTCATTGGGAACCCTCCCTCCATCTCTCCATCAAATGTACATTCTGAGAGTAATTGTAGATGGTCTCCTCACCTTCTCCCTACAGATCCAGTAGGTTTCCAAGATGTCCTATTTTCAACTCCAAGAACTGAAATGCATCCTTCAAGTGACTTTGGTGATGATTATCACACATCTAGACAATTGCAATATGTTATACTGTCCTTAGCATCCACCTTACTAACTCCAGACAATCCCATGTAAAGCTTCTTAGCAAGTCATGGGTCTGAACACTTGGCACCACATCTCATTGCATTTCTTTGTGTCCCGCCTGCAGCTTGCACTGAATTTAAGAGCTGTTTGGAACACTTACTCAGGACATATCATCCAAAAGACAAGAAAATACAATGCCATCCAGATGCCTCCGTTCCCCGCTTTAAAAAGCCTTATTGTCACACCCTTCTTTTAGAAATAAATGTGTAGGGACAAAGAATCTGCAGCCTGGATAGCTCGACCCATTGACGAGAGATGTGAAGAAATGTATATTTGCTTCAGGAAATTATGTAAGGCTCTCCATTTACAGAAATCCTTTTCCCCTTGCTCTTTGTGTGCCTTATGTCTGCCGCCTTGGTTTTATCCAAGCCTACCTTCTCTTCTCTTTCGGCACTACCTCTACCCCCTTTTTTTCTGGTCCCTGTACATTCCACCTTCTGACGCTTCCATCTTCTCCTGGCACTTATTCAATATTCAATCTATGCACCATATGTAACCAACTATGCCCTTGTACCCCTTCCTTTGCTATGAGCGCCCCATGAAGGGGCCAGCCTGTGGTTGGTGCCAAATAAGTCATCTATAATCATTGCGGCCAGTGCATTGCATATGTTGGCATTCCTAAATACACATTGTTTGATAGTCCAGGTGTCAAAGCAAACGGAGCACAACATGTATATTATTATGTCCAGATAATGCAACCATGTTTTCAAAACGAGTAATACCTGACTAATCATGGACAACTGATCATGCAAAATGGATGACATATTTTTGGTTTTGGTGCATTTTGATGGCACAGACCACAACAATATCGCCAACACTATTGCTATCGGAGAAGAAAACAGGGCCAGAGAGCAAACATTGTGGTTGGCATGACAACTGGAAATGCTGTGACATAATCGGCTAACAAAATAAATGTTATTTCTTGTTCTATTACACCGATGTGATCCAATAGTGGCTTATTTCACTATTTTTTCCCAATCAGGAGTCCTGTAACATGTCCCATGTAGGTGTCACTTTTAAAGCCGTGGCCACGTTTTGATCTTTCAGTTTGGAGACGGAGGGAGTTGGACTATATTTGGACTACTTTCCATGGACCCATTGGGCTACATGCAGGGTTCCATTTCTGGATATTGTTACCATAGAAGCCATTATTTCTGGGAGAGGTGCAGGATCACTGACAGCATACACAGATCATCATATGAAATCTCATCAGGCCATCTGTATGTTGTCAGTGGTACTGCTCTTCCCCAATGTCAATGTGATTTCTTATGAGTACATCTGTATTTTGTCAATGATTCGGCACCTCTCCAGTAAAATACGTGCAGTACCACTGACAACATACTGTTGTACTTGTAAATTGGCAATGGGGAGCCAGTACGTGTAGACATAGGTAGCTGCTACCGTACTCCAAATTTTTCTCATTTGCCCAGGAGAGAGCAAATGTGCAGGGCAAAAGGCGACAGAAAAGCGTGTACACCACCTTTTGCCTTGCACTTTTGCACTGCGCCGTGCAAAGTGAGTAAAAGCAGCGTTCACAATTACAATTAAATGCTGCTGCAATGCAAACATCACAGGCATCATTTAATTGTAATGGTAAAGACTGGCTGGCATGGGAGCATGCAGGCAGTGTTTACAAAAGATTCTTGTTGGGTCTGCCCACTTTATGTTAGTGCATAATGCGGCTGGACCCGGTAGGGATCTCCAGCATTTGCCACGGCATAAAAATGCATGCTCGCACAAATGCTGCAGCACTTTTATGTGGAGAGGAAGGAGGCTGCCAGAAATGCAAGTTGTGTTCCGCCTCTCCTCTACACCATAAAAATGATTGAAAATGGGCCGCAGAGTAACCAAAATGTGTAAAAGCCTTTACGCAACGTTTTTAATGCATTTTGCTTACACTATGCTGGGCCGAAAATGCGCTCCATTGAGATCAAAACTACAATATAGGACAACTATGACCAAAGGCTGCAGTCATTCATACAACCAACAGATGCAATCCCCACTTGTGATGTTGCTCGTTTCCGCCTTGTGCTGCCCCTTTTCTCCTCCTTATGTTGTTCCTCCTCCCACCGTGCGCTGTCCCTCTTCCATCACTTGTGCTGTCGCTCCTTACCCCCTTACGCTATTCCCTCATGCTCTGTTGCTCCTTCCCCCTCTCTGTCACTCCTTCCTTCAAATGTTGTTCAACGCTCCTATGCACTGTTGCTGGCCTCGCTTTCATCAATCAGATTATTGTGTTCTCCCTGATTCTGCCATTTATTTTGTATTCCCCAGCACTTCTTTGCCCTTCGCTGTACTCCATTCCCTCTGTGATGGAGGAGAGGGTCTTGGAATCCCCCCTAATTCCTTACACTTCTTGGGTAAACCCAGTTGTGGCTGCTTTGGGTTCAGGGCCCTGGCCCTGGAGCACCCCCGTGGGAATGCCCCCGAACTGTGAACCCCTTTAAAACATCATATACCCAGAATTGAACGAGACTCCATTTTGTGGAGTACCGACTCCATTTTGTTATTTCATATTGGCAGGCCAGTTGTGAAACTAGTATGCAAGCCTGCAGCTCTCCCAGCCAGGTGCACACAGTGAGCAAGCTACTCTCCACATCTCCTCCGCTGTGCCATCTCTGCAGTTGTTCGGTTCTCATGAGAGACTAGCTGCGAGAATGCAACAAACTGTACACTGTATCTTCTGTCTTCTGTCTTACTTCATTGACCCTGACACCGCCCAGCATAGAGGCCAGGAACAGAAGTCATTCATCTCAATAAACCTGCCCTACACCCCACAGACCCTGGCCATAAAGAATACCCTCCCCATATTCTTTAAAACACAGTCAAACAACTAAATAAGACCCTTAAAATATGATTGATTGTTCACGCCCCAAAAGGTGAAAACCAAAGTATTTTGCTGCATGCAATCTAAGTAAAATGCTCATTTCAGGCCAAATAATGCAAATGTTGTAGTATAATAATAAGTACATTAGCATGTTATATGATATATGTGTAATCAAAAGCTCTAACGTTAGTATGTACATATAAAAGTGTGAAGTATGTGTTAACTTGTAGTATAACGATGGTCAATAGAAATGAACTCCGATAATGAAATGCGTAACTAAATGCAACACTGTACATGTCAGCACAAAGCTACCTCATTTTTTAAGTTTAATATAAACACATGCATGAGAGTGTGTAAAATTAATATAGCAACCGATCACTCTGACCAGGATGTTCGTATCATGACAATATGTGTTGAGGCCGCATGCCCAGAACGTGAACCAAGAATTGCTTAATATAGAATGGATAATAACCTAAGCTGGCGTATATTTTCATCATGAGTTTTGCAACAATGAGAATATTTAGCCAGATAGAAAATATGACATACCTTAAACAAATGTAACCAGAATGTAGTGAAACAGGCGACGTGCTGTTTCTGAAGGCCCTGTTTCTTCTTGCAATGCAGAACTACACCGCAAAGGTGTTTTTATTCTCCTTCACCCTTCCTAGTGATTGGCAAAGATTTAATGAGGTTTAAACAACCGGTCAGCGACCTCCACAATGAGACTTATGATCATGATGGTATGTGCCTTTTTGTGACCTGGTCTTTTAATGTTTAAGTCCAGCATTAGATTTAGAGCCCTCTTTGTTGTTTACCAGATGGACATTCCAGACCACACAGTGACCTCGAAAATCTTGCCTGCTAGTCAATATATCTTGCAGTGTACAGTTAAGCCTGCTTATCGACAGATCAAGCACTGCATTTAATAGCTGTACTTTAACCTATGCCCAATGATAAATTAACATGTATTAGAAAAATGTTTTCCTAAGTGCCTAAGCTCACAGGCCTCTGAGTTCGCTGGACAAGGCAGATTATGGTATTAGATGAATGGGAATGTGGGGCCACAAGGGCAAATGTTAAATGCTTATTTAATAAAGAAACAACACTACAGTTGCCGATCTCACATACCAATTCGATGAGCCTAGCTGACCGATTGACCCAAGAAGCATCATCGCCACACCACGTGTTCCTGAACCAACCACAGCCCTTTGACCCTATAGCATCTATATGTGTTCACCCCTAGTGACCAATCCCAATTGTACATGTGCCCCTTAGGCCTTCCCGCTGTTTGATGACGAGAAAGCTGTATAAAAGTAATTTGTAACATGTTTTCTGCAGAGCGCTCTCGTCGTGAGCAGAGTAGATTCTGCTTGCCCTATTTTAGATAAAGCCTTTTCATATTACCAGCACTTGGTCTTGGTCTCATTTCCTCTAGGGATGTGTCCTGATTGACTTTATTAGGAGATCTAACTGCATTTTTGGGGGCTTCTCACTTTCACCTCCCATGCTGTCATTTCTCCATATCTGTGCTATCATTCCCCATTCCTTCTCTCCATGCTAATTGTAAAATGCAATAAACAAATACAAACGCCAAAACTATTGGCATTGCCATTGCCAGTGGTTGTTTAATGTTGTCACAGGAACTGGAAATACGCTGCATACTGAAGACCAAAGTTCTGAGCCCATGCACCAGTCAGAACTGTTTGAACTGATGTAGCGCTTTTTGGGCACAACATTTTAAAGGATTTCCCTTAAAGCTAAAATATAGATGGACTCCAACCCAGTTGTCTGCTGGTCAGCCGCAGCATGATATTCTGAGCACTAAAATGGAGGACGTTATGGGCAAAGTAACATCCCTGTTACTATAAACGTACAGATCTGTATTTGAAATTGCATTTTTTGATGATGTTTATTTCGTATAAAGACAATGGCCCTCATTACGACCCTGGCGGAAAGTAACTGACCTGACCGCCATAGCGTAAATAGCGTTTCCGCCATTGCACGACGGAGTAAAGTGCGGCTAATTCTGACCCATCGGGCACTAGCACTACGCCATGGCGGAAGTGCAAAGTCCGCGATGGCGGAAATGTCCCCAAAACGCCCCTCACCGCCGTCGTACGGCGCCCTAGGTGCAATTCCGCCACCCATCATAGCGGTCACCGTAATGAGCGGTAATCGCAAAATACGGTGACCGTAAATATACGGAAACGGAAGTAAAAACATGGGCCCGGAACGGGAAACAGCACGCCATACACCTATAAAATCAGAATCCCAACACAACCATCAAAAATCCTACCCTGAGACACATCCCAACCCGTTAGCCACCCTAGTGAAAACAAGAAAAATGGGAAAAGTTGCGAAAAAAGCGTGCGACCGCAAGCGGCAGGTCCACTTCTCCCATGAGGAACTCACCGTGCTCACAGAGACCCTCCAGGAGAATGCTGCCGTCGTCTTCTCGACGCAAATGACCAGGACGGCACTTGCGAACAAGAAGGCCATATGGGCCCTGGTGGCACAGCGGGTAAGTGCGGTGGGGACCGCACCCCGCAACCCACAGCAATGCAGAAAGCGATGGGACGACTTGCGGATACGCGTACGGAGCATACTATCAGCCAACCGTAACATTGCCACAGCTACCGGGGGAGGATCGGAATCACCCATCAAGTTGACCCCCTGGGAAGAAATCTGTGCCTCCACCATTGGAATGGAGAGTATAGAGGGAGTCGGAGGGATGGAGAAAGGAGTGCAGACATCCGAAGAATCAGGTAGGTGGGCCAAATAAAACAATGCTAAATCCACAATGTCCAATCATGTGAAGTACCATGTGTCCACATAGTGCAACAGAAACACATGTCCAGGAGAACGTCCACATACATTGGCCTGATAGCGCACTTTAAAAGTCACTTTAAATACATAAATAATTAAAAATCCTGAAAACACCCTCTACACGTGCAGCATGCACACCCTAACTGCAGGCTGCAAAACAACTGCATCCTCAATCCACACAAAAATGAAACCACCTCCAAGGCCCTGACCCAAATCACCCTCAGGTACCACCCCGATGCATGTGATACATTGCCATTCCAATTTCCACAGACCCATAAATAACGCTCGCCCTCCTTTACTCCAACACAGGGTCCGATTCAAACGACGAGCTTCAGGACACCCCTACCAGCACACCTGCAAAGAGGGCCAAGACCAACGGCCAAAGACCCTCCACCTCAGCTGCACTGATCAAGACACGGCAGCAGCACAAATCAAGTGGCAGCACACAGGAGGGGACTTCAACAGGCACCCCAGCAGCCAGCATGCCCACAACAGCAGCACCACAGGACCCCCCAATGGATGCCACAGAAGGCACTGCTTCTGGTGGCAGCAGCACTATAGGTGACACTGCATTAATGGCAGCATGCTCCGACACAGAAAACGGTGCTGTCGATGTAGGATCCATCCATGACCTATCTCAATCCCCCTGTTTGTTTCATCCCGTACACCATGAGGATACCACGCAGGGGCACCCACAAGACGACGACTGGCCATCCCCCACAAGCCCTGTGGCAAGGCAACATGAGGTGATCAGCCCCTCTGTGACACCACCGCAAATGGGCATGGCCCAGCAGAGGCAACAGTCCCTCGACCAGGTGATCGTGCAACAGCAGCAACTGGCCACGCTCCTCAAGGAGCATGCTGATGAATGTGGGGGTACTAAGGCAGCCATAGAAACATCAACTGAGACACTTAGGTCAGAAATGGAGAGAAGTACAGAGACACTAAGGGCACAAATGGAGAGAAGCACCGAGAGCCTGAGGGTACAAATGGAGAGAAGCACCGAGAGCCTGAGGGGGGAACTGCATGCGACGTCCAAAGACGTATGTGCTGAACTTGCCGCTGTGCGCCGTGTGCTCACTGAGCTCTCACAAACCCTTAGGGACATGCATGGACGTGAGCAGGCAGAGACATCATCCGTTGCAAGTTCCGTCCAGGGCAGCCCCCAACGTAGATCTGGGAGGAACCTGCGCTCCACAGGCAGGGGTGCCCCTGATACCCGGAGAGGGGGCTTGCAATAGCGTCTGCCCACTGACAATGAGCATCTTTGGACACTGGTGTTCGGGGGGGAGGTAGGAGGGCGGAGGGGGTGTGTTGGGCTTTTTTGGGTGGCGGGTCGATGGGGTGTGTAACATAATTTCACATATGCTATAAACATTTCACAATCATCCAATGAGATGTGTGGACATTGATCTTTGTGTACGAGGCCTTTATAGGCATACAGTCCATATTGTGCATGTTCCAGACACACACAGTTCCACAAGTCCCGTGTCCATGTATCAGCCACCAGGCGTGAGTGCTAGAAGCATGAATCTATGATAATCTGACAAATTTCACGGCCCTCCTGTGCCTCGCGGACTCCTTGAGGTGCTGCCACATCCCCACCCTCATCATGACCATCTTCAGGTGCTTGCAGTTCTGCGTCAGGGGGCATGGGCACATTTCTACGTACGCACATGTTGTGTAGCATGACACATGCCATGACCATCTTTGCAACCTTCTCATGGCGGTACAGGAGTGCCCCGCCAGACCTGCTGAGGCAGCGGAAACAAGCCTTCAGTAGGCCGAATGCCTGTTCTATGACTACACGGGTACGTGAGTGGGCATGGTTGTAGTCCTCCTCATGCTGGTTCTGTGGGTTCCGGAGTGGTGTAAGGAGCCATCTCTTCAGTGGATACCCGGCATCACCTGTATGTGGACAATAAAGGATGTTTGTGGAATGACATTGCTACGTACGCATCCCCCCCCTTCCTGCCAGGTCATTGCCGCATCACATACCCCACATTATCATGCATGAAATGAGACTCACCGAGTAGCCAGGATCTGTTCCCTGCGTGTCGCTCCATGTAGCGTGGTATTGTAGAGTTCCTCAAGACCATAGAATCATGGGTTGATCCAGGAAATCGGGCACAACAATGTGTAATGATCCTGTTGGAGTCACACACCATTTGTACATTAAGAGAATGATATTGTTTTCGGTTGCGGTACTGGGCCTCCATGGCATGTGGGACAACCAATTCCACATGTGTGCAGTCGATGGCACCAATGCAACCCGGTATGCCGGCAAGTGCATGGAATCCCACTTTTGTGTTCGTAATTTCCTGCTCCGAGCGTGGTAGAGAGATGTAGTCGTCTGCGTGCTTCAGGAGGGCATCGAGCACTTGCAATAGTGTCCGTGACAACAGTGGCTGTGAAATGCCATGCAACTGTCCGACTGTGTGCTGGTAGGAGCCTGTGGCCAGGAAGTGTAGTACAGACACCACCTTCAGTAGGGGTGGGATGGCGGTTGGGCTATCTATCATGCTGGCAAGGTCAGCGTGTGTCATGTCCACAATGGCGGTTATGGTGTCCCGGTCCAAACGGTAGAGGGTGTGGATCTGCTCATCAGTGAGGTTGAACGGATGAGCTCGGAGGCGTGGGATTGCGGGCTGCCTGCGTGGTGGTAGTGGCTGTGCTGGTGGGCCTTGCTGGCCCTGCCTTGCCCTCCTCCTCCTCCTGCGTCTCCTCTGTGCGGCCGGTTGTTGTAGTAGTTAGTGTTCGTCTTCTTCTTGAAGTTGGAGTACTTGCAGTGCTATCAGGTCCCCCAGGGCCAACATCGCTAGTCCTGCCGGTAGCATTTTGGAGTGGGTGTGGTTGTGGGAGGGGGTTGGGTGTGCAATTTATGTGTTTTCAGGCAGTATAGCCTCCACCTGTGGTGATTCATTCCACCTGTGCAAGCTGCAATCCCCTTTGGGCGAGCACGTCCCGCACACAACGCTGCAATTCGACGCATGGCATCTTGCTATTACAATCATGTATTTAATCCCGATAGCAGTGGAATATTGTTTCATATGTTCATTCTGCTATGGTCCCATTGTTTCACATACTATCTTTACAGTCGCGAACAAACTTGTGAAGGGTCAGTGGAATGTAGTACTCGATTAACGGTGGACCCTCATGCAGCACTGTACCGAGGTTCACCGACGGGCGGGGCGTCCCATTTGTGAGTGAATTTGCACACACTGCCGCACTACATGGATGAATTTGTGATTTCAAGTGGTCACAGATGCCTTTTCGACGTGATGTTGCAAATGAGGAATTCGAAGGACAGCGCTTTCGGTTTTCAGCTAGCAGCGAGGAGACGCCCACAGGTCTGACTGCAGATATAAAGTTCTATTGTTTAATGTCCTTCGGACAGGGGCCATGGCGAGAATGCAATGATTGATATGAATAGTATGGGATGCGCAATAGCGTAGTGGACGATAAGGCCGGACGTTCCCAAATACATGTTACTTCACAACACTGGAATTCCGGGCTGGAGCACAGTGGATTTTGCAGACTGCATTACGCACAGACTTAATGGAAATTTCACATGTTATGTGAGTAAATAATCAGGCGTTTTCATACCGGGATGAGGGAATGATGTATGGATGCATGGACAGATGATTTAATTGAGAGTTTACCATGTACATGGCTTTTTGGAATCTATCCAATTCCCCTGCGCTATGTGATGCAGAGCTGCCATAGTGGGACCATCGTCTATCTGCCCTTGTTGAACCCTCCCTGTCTCGACGCGCCTTTAAACACTTGTGTCTATGCACGTTACTAATCCCATCTAATGGATTCTGTTTTAACAGACGCATGCACACAAAGACTCGATTGTAATAGTGTTTTCACCTCGATTTATATAGTTATGATTCGCAAGTGAATTTTGGGTGGGAATAATCCTTTTGAGTGGGCTAACATGCATATGGCTGTAGATTTAGTGTGATCATTGAAGTGAGTAATTCAAATTAAGTTCTGATGCCCATACCATTCTTTTTCATTTCATTTGGGTGACAGGTATCTCCTCCCCTTTTGCCGCTGCCATCTGTATGCCACTCCTGCAGATGGCTTTTACTCCCGACACCTGCTGCTTCGTGTTAATCAGTGGAGCACCATTACGATCTTATGGGACGATCGCCAATGGGCCACATGCCCTTACGCAGTACTAGTGGCTAGGAGCAACATATCGACCTTTCAGCTGGACTAGTGCCTACCTAATGGGACGGCCCTGCGGTTCTAGGCGCTTCCATGTTGCCTTTTTGAATGTGAATGTAGCCCCTGTGTACCATGAAGGAACAGGGCGTCACACAAGAAGAATATGGTCATTTATTGCGGATGCAGCCCACAATAATGTAATATATTTTGGAGTTCATGACCTAATAGCTGTATGGGCTTGGTGATTTTGTTGTGCATTAAATTTCTATTATGATATTAACCGTGTAGCGTTATTCTTTGCAAGTAATGTAGCATATTCCTATTTGTGGAGCGATGTATTGTGAGAAGATCTGCATTGGGTTCCGGCTTCTGAGTATAGTTGCGTGGTACTGTACTTGGCGCGTTTGCCTACGAAGCCCAGTGAGGTCAGGGATAGGGGCTGCCATTATGATTGTTTTAATGATGTCATGCTCAGGGGCGGGGGATTGGCTTTTGTGTAACAGATGCCGGTCAGCCAGGTGGATTGGTGGAATGATGTGATTATCAGAATATGGCTGGTCACAGGTGCCTGTGTTTGCGTGCGTTTCTTGGAGGGAGACTGAGGTCATGTCCATTGGAATAGCTTCTGTATTCGTGCCATCTGTGCCCTGCAGCTCCCATTGGCCCCTCTTGAGATGGGCCTGGCTGCTCAGTCACTCTGCCAACTTGTGTGGTACATGCTTATGCTGATGGTTGGTTTGTTTACTGGCAAGAGTACAGGGCTGGTGCAGTCTCCCTCAGGTTACTGCTTTGAATGTTGCCTTACACTGGTGTCAAGCGATGGGGGCCTGTTGTTGTTTTGTCTCATATTTCAGTTCATATTGCTGTACTTGAACCTTCACATGCCTGTGCTGCATCAGTACGGCAATGGTGACATGGCAAATATGGATGCCCACTCACAAGGCACTTGGAGCCCCTACATTCATTTGTTCGTTGGCATGCATGGGTGACTTGTACATTTCACTGGTTGCATTGTGTGACTTCATTGCACCTACGAGGAGTTGTGCAATGTGGCCAGGGAGTGGTGTACAGGCACTCAGTAGGGCCATTTACGGTTGGTTCGCGTTGCCGTACTTCTCACCATGGCGGAATGGTACTTTCCGCCATGCTTGATGGCGTTAGGTAAATGTCCGCTAGGGTCAGAATTCGCGTACTGTTGCGCCATGGTGGTAATTACGGTTCCGCATGGCGCGCGTGCGCGTACTTGGTGCAGTTAGCGTTGGCGTTCACTACGGTGTCGCTAATGGCATCGTACTTTACGGTGATGGGTCATAATCGCACCGAGCGCTATTCGATGGCGGTATTGCATTTCCGCCATCGTTTTTCGATTTCCGCCAGGGTCGTAATGAGGGCCAATGCATATTATTCAAGTCTCCTTTGCGGCCCTTGAAATTAGTAATTCAACACAACATCAAATAACTCGATGCTTGCAAGCAGTGCCGTTTGAAGGAGGAAAGACAGAGCCACCCCCGTAGCTGGATTCTAACTATTCGACAATGTTGTTATTAAGAATATTTAAAAGCTTTGACATTTCTGACTCAGTTTAACATAAACTAGCGAAATATGCTGCACTCATAATACCACCAATAAATGGAACCCTGTTGTTTCTCAACAAAAAAAAGTCAAAGCTTCATCCAGATCGTACCTGCTGTTTAATATATTCAGTTGATAATTAGGTTTGCTGCTCTCCAGACATGCGAGATTTCTGTAATATAATTTTTCATGCAGTGTTTTGCTTACGCTCTCTGATCTGTTGGAATCCGAAGGCAGCTGTGAAAAAATGGGTAATTATTGAGGCACCAACTGCATAAAGTTCAGTTATCATATAAGTATGACGCTGTGTAAATAATTAAGGAGTCTTCAACACTGCATATTTCATGCAGTGAAATCGCTTATGGTGCACGGCTTGCTAGAGAAATCCGATGACCCTTAGTAAAACAATGGATTACCAAGACAAATATAACCACAGTATTTAAATTTCACGTGGATCATGAAAACTGATTTAGGTTCTGGCAATATCATAGCACATTCTGAAGCTCTGCACAGATGTATTATTCTGTATTGTAAGTATTTCCTAGCGATATTTCGTATGTTTCAGTGTTTATAAAATTCAAGATGGGCAGTGATGTATTTGCAATGGAGAAAAAACACACTGTTGCCATGTTTAGAAGAGAAGACAGGGATGATCCATTCATAAAGGGTGACGGGCTTCTGCCCCACGACCCATTGTGGAAGGGCCCAGAGGACACTAGCATGCAGAAGGCTCATGTGGCTTAGTGGGATAGCTAGCTCTGAGGTTAATATGAAGACAGTAATAGGGGTCCATGAGTATTTGCCTACAGGGACAGTGGGCAATAGAGCTTCCATATGTGATGGGGCATAGGACTAGGCCAGCCACATATTGGGGCCAGTCAGGCCGCTGCCAAGGTAGGCAACGTGTGGCACTGGGGAGCACCAGTCTGTAGGACTGCACTGGGGGTGTTTGAAAACCAGGTCCCTGGCATGTGTATATGGCATGTGTATATCAGGGCATGTTCCCCTTCACCCTGACTTCTCCCTTTCCCTCTTACCCGCACTTGCGCGATATGATTGACTCAAGGCCTGGTAGGATCGTTATTTTGTCCTCCCATGTTTTCACCTCCTTGTCGCGCCTAGAAACACTTGTGTACAGGTGCGTTATAAATGACACACCATATCATATCATAGATCTCTTAATATCAAAGACACCAAGGTCTCCGATGATGCCTAGAATGATGACTAATGCATCATTGTGTGTGGTTTGGGGGCAGAACTGGGGTATAGGAAGGGAGAACGGGTCGAAACGATGCTTAGAGAGCAAAATGGGGCAAAACGGTGACATAGTGAATGGCATGTGAACAAACTGAGGTAGTAATGGTGAAATTTGAGCAGCATCAGGGCAGAAATGGGGCAGTTAGAGTGACACGTCACAACTTCTCTGGGATTATGAATACTGAGATGTTTTTCTGTAAAGGATTGAGAGTAGAATGCAGCAAAAATGAAGCAAAAGGATTGACACTGGGTCAAAACATGGGGGAATAAGACATTGGACCTCATTATGACCCTGGCGGTGATGGTATGAATGGTGCCGGTAAGGCACTGGCACCGTTCATACCGTCCCGCCACATTACGAGTTCTGCTTGCGGGTTCCTGACAGCCTGCCAGGTCTTACCTGGCATGCTGTGCCACACCCAGAGCATAACTCGTAATTGTAAAACCAGCCAGCCCTAGTGGGGCCCGCTAAGGGTCCTCGGAATGCAGCGGTAAGAGGTTAACGGCATCGGCATCCTTACCGGTGCCGTTAACCCCTCACCGCCGCACTCGGAATGGGGCCCAATGTATTCCATTGAGGAATGGTTGCTTGATCTGAACTGGTCATGTCGATTGTGTACCTATTTAATCATTTTTAAGTACAGTAGCAAAAGTACATGTTGTCCTAATAGGTTCTATAGACAGACATGATCATGATAACACAGTCATCAATTGTTGAAAATCAATGAGCCTGTAGGTCGCTGTTCCGATTCGCTTCTCACCTGATGTGCTTTGCACCCTGAAGTAAACTACAGTGAGAATGGCCGTGTGTGGCTGGCTGACATACCCGGGAGCAGACTTTTGGGGAAGGTGAAAGTTGGTGTGCTGCGGCATACTGGTGCAATTCTTTACAGTGCATTGCGGTGCAAATATCTTGACAACCGTGCATCCTAGGGCCTTAAAACATGGTTTTTAAGGTCCCACATTAATGTTTTTCCAATTTCAGGCAACCGTCTCATGTGTGAAGGTGCTGAAATTCAGGGAAACTGGGCCGGGTGTCCACATGTCATGTAGCCAGTAATGTCCTGAGGTGCCTAACAGGTAACTATGTAAAATGTGGCGCAGATGGGTGAAACAGAGTGGAATTGTATAAGGAACAATGCTTCACCAAGTGACAAACCCACAAACAAACTTTAACTTGTGCTGAAATCCGAGGAACATGGTGGGGTGTACAAAAGTCATGTAACTAGCATTGTCTGGATGGTCCTAACATGTAACTATGCAATACTTGGTGCAGATTAGTGAAACAGTATGGAATTGTATAAGAAACAACGCTTTGCCACAAACCAAAAATAGTGACTCTTAGCAAATTACTTGATAAACATGTGCATAAATGGTGCATACGTATATGAGAGCCCATTTATAACACATTGTCCGAAATGCAGGAACACATAATCAATAATCACAGACCAAATGCTAAAAGGACAATATTTATTTATTAAAAATACATATGTTGTCGACCACAATATGAAGAATGATTCCCGGTGCCCTAAGACAAACGGGGAGTGGGACACAAAGACAAGTGGAGGGGAAGATTACAACAGGTCATTCTCAGAGCTTGGAACATTCCGACCCTGCAAATGTACAGGGGCAAGCAGAGAAGAGCATGCCGTATGAGTCCAAATGCCAACAAATCCCATATATAATAAACGAAAGAGACCATACATTATCAACAAATGACCAGTGGAAATAAGATACACTCAAATATTGACAAAGCATGGAGGATCCTGGGAATCATCCATCCGGACATGATAATTGCAGAGCTAGCAGTCACATGGCTTGGAGTCAGCACGTCTGCAGGGTAGTTTACTGACAACGTACATTTAAGCAATTTCCCGAATTTAAGGTGCCTTTGTTCAGGCTTTAAATTAAGAGGTAGTTGTTTTTTCCAAAGAGCACATCCAGCTGAAAGTATAGAAAATAGTACCTCATGAGGTAGAGACCGGTCTTCTAGCCATGGTGGATCAAAGTTCACAATATAAACATAATTATTTTGTTAAAGGATCTAATGCAGGTAGGACCTCTCCCAGTAGGACTTTCAGTCTGATGCACAATGCCTTGTCAATTCCCTACCACATGAATGAGCTGCACTGACTGACAGACCCACAAATACAATATAGACGACAAGGAGCAACATGGGTTCATCACCGGGTCACGCTTAGAAACCTCTGGGGTATTAATCATATCATAACAGCTCAACCAACAGCAGTGTTTTATCTCACGTTGCTCCACTTTTGTCCCTGTCAAAAAGTATGTGCGTTTCCCTGCAGTACGACACAACATTAACAGAGATGTGTTAATGTTCCCTTATCTCGCACCCACTCACTGGAATGCCCTACCTCCCACTATCCGAGGTGAGGCCTCCCTCACCACCTTCCGCAAAGCCTTGAAAACCATCCTCTTCACATAAGGCCCTACACATCAGCATGAATACTTATCATATGACCCGTTGCACCAGTTGTAACATAATGACTATGTGCAATATCTGTAACAACGGTATGATGTTTTGTAGTATTCACAATGTGTCAACGACCGCTACCATGCTGGTACCTGTGTAACGAAGTTCTTGCAAGTAACAGCGCCTCAATGCCCCTGGGCTGCTTGCGCGCTATATAAATGTAAATAAATAAATAAATGTGTCTAGTTTCAGGCATAGTGCCTGAACAAACAGGTAATGTGTGGAAAGGCGAGCCTCTTTCAGTCAAATTCAGAAAGCTTTTATATTTCTTTCTTTACTTTTTTATTTTTTAAATGAGCAGCACGCTGTTTTGAGACATTGAGACAGGCACCTGTATATTGAGTGCTGGTAACCGAAGGATACATGCCTCTGGTCTAACAGAAGGGGCAGGGGCAGTGCAAGTTAAACATAGCACCTCTCATGTCCTTTCCAAGAAAATGCTGTGACCTGACCTAAATGTGGTCCTGGTCACCCTTTAAAACCGATCTTGAACAAAGTTGCACTTGAAGGTTAAATGTATGGTTTGTTGATATACATTGCACAGGAGTCCAGGCTCTGCACAGTTGCATGCTCTTTGGGAACTCTCTATGCCCTCATCAAGCATACTTGGGTCCACTTGTGTTAAACTGGGCGACAATGCTGGCCCACCCAGCATGCTAAGGTGCAATCTCAGAGAAAACAGCAATGTGCTCTGTGAAAACACATGAGAAATACATGTATCAGTGTGTATGTGGGGAGATTTCCCGGCATAATTGGCCTCTAGAGAAGGAGGATTGCATTGTTAGAATAATGCATGCTTGGTTATGCAGTTGGTATTTATCTGAAAAAAATACTTATATATAGATTGCTTAAAAAATGTTGATGGTCCTACATCGAGATGATGGTGTGTTACCTGAGGTTTTCAGTTTGACTGTGCGTTAAACTGGCGCACCTGTGGTGATTGCTTTGTAGCTAAGGAATTTGGTTTTGCTGCAGAGACTACCCATGATGAAGAGCCCACCTGGGATGAGGAGCCAGTGTCATTTGTGCAAGATGGATTAATGTGGTCGAATTATCTAGAGCCGGCGATGCAAAGGTGGGCGGCTTAGAGGGCGGCGTGGTGAGAGAGGCCAGATAAGGAACCAGGAGCACTACAACAAGGGTGTTTTCCCTGTCATTATGGGAGGTCACTAAGACCTGAAGAACCGTCCATACGTTCTGAATCAGGAGGAAGGGCTCTAGGAAGGGCTCGATCTCGCGGGTAGAGAGATCTGATACCATTTGAGCCTCTTCCTCGATGTATTGTGGAAAAGATTGATTGATATTCACAATCAAGTCTAGGGAATTTGCCGTGTGGGTGTCCTTTGAAGGGTTCCTGCTTGGAGGGATGACCCAGGAGTAATTATGCAATATTGGTGAGGTTGAACGTTAAGTAGGCACTTTCCATCAATGTTTTAATAATTGCAAGGCAGGAATTAAGTCAAGACAGAGCTTGTGGTGACAGTCATACATGCAGTCTCCTGCACAGGAACCCTGATCTGTGCAGTGATTGCAATCACAGACCATGTGTCATCAGAATAGCAAATCATTCCCCCTACCATAGAATGGTTCAGTCAACCACATTGTTTTAGAAACTTTGTAAAAAAATATTTTGCTTTGCCAGCTAGCTCTCCTATGCTTTCAGCTAGTGAAAAATACAGATAATAATGTAAATGAGCAGCATGCTTATCAATAGATACCCTCAGAGGTGATTCCATAAAGTTTCACTATTATATCTCTTTATCATTGGATCAAAAGCAGTATGCAAGCCAAAGCCCACACACCTTCTTCAATCTCCACTGTCAGGACAACATGCAGGTATATGGGTTAAGAATGTTGACGGGATATACCATTGCAAGCAAATTTAATTCAACTGTAAAGAGTAAGTGGATTTGATAATATCTATCTCTGCTCTATCTCCGATATTAGTACTGGACCCAAT
This sequence comes from Ambystoma mexicanum, assembly GCF_040938575.1. Lineage (NCBI taxonomy): Eukaryota > Metazoa > Chordata > Amphibia > Caudata > Ambystomatidae > Ambystoma > Ambystoma mexicanum. The sequence continues at coordinate 836,003,704 of NC_090936.1, forward strand.
GCAGCCGTATAATCAATTTTGAAAGTGTGTGCATGAAGGCAGGATGAAGAAAAGTATCTTCACAATCAATAATGTTTTTACTCATGAATGTGTAATACTCTTCAAAAGGCTTTACCTTTTTCGCATTGACTGTTGCGCTCTTTGGCTCTTTGAACTGTCCCCTCTGCAATACTTTACAATGCTTAGATCAGAGCTGAAGCAGCACTTTGGCTTTTGGCGCTCTCTCACTTCTCCCGGACTATGTGGACCTGGAACCTTTGCAGCTTCCAGACAGTGGCTGTCAGCACTTTGGCCCTTTGAAAAGCTCCCTCTGTAACACTATCGGTGCTGAAGTGTGATGCCGTCAGGTTGAAAGGCATAAGGGATGGGAGATCCCCTTTCGGGGCTCCCCCTAAGCATCATATTGAGGTGGAGTTAAATGATGGGGGCAATCAAGAACCGGTAAGAGAGGATCTAGAACAATCTGATTCAAATTCAAATTACCTATTATGGAGGGTAGTAGAGTGAGTTGGTGTGCTCGTGGATGGCACTCCCATAGGCCTCCAATGTAAGCTTAATGCCATGTCCCTTTATGTTAAAGCAAATGGTTTGATTATACATGAAATGAAATCTGTCATAATCTGCCTAACTAACAAGAAAAAAATCCCCTGCTCGGATGGACCCTAAATAGCCAGCTATTGACAAAAGTAAGATCGATGCGTTACTTGCGTTTTCCTGTGTTTAGTAGATCGACAAACTATATGTTTTGCATTTTTTGCCTTGATAGAGCTGATAAACTGATTTCCCAGATGAAAAAACTGGCAATTAAATACTGCAAATACTCTATCACTCCCCTCTTAAAGTTCTACAAACTAAAAGTTGTACCAAAACGTACTTATGGCTTTGAAATCTCACCTTTCGACCCTCACCAACTTCTGCATAAACTTGAGTCCAGAATTTGGCGTAGGATCATCTACTATCTCCCAAAGGGATTTTCGGTTAGCCAATACGTTTTGAGTTGGATAATCCATCACTCAAATGTATTGTGTCCTGGAGAAAATTGGTTCCTTATAGAAATCTTTATACGGGTCAAGAAAATAGCCTATTTGCATTAATGGGTTTTAAGCTAAGATCTGGAGTCTCAACATCTAAATGGTTACTGACACTTCAGATTGATTGCCTAAAAATCATGGACCATATTGGTTTAACGTATGAAACCCTTTTATTTAATCCAGACAGTGTGAAGCGATGTCTATATTATAGTGACTGGCAGAAAACAATGGACATGTTTCGAGTGTCCAGGCTTTTGCTTCAGTTAGTCCCATATGGGAAGATAATGGGTAATCCAGAATCGTACCTCATCAAATTTCCAGAACCAAACTGGCGGGCCATATACTTAAGATTTTGCTTCAATGTATTACCTACGGGCGAAATTGTGCAGATTTGTGCACGTGAGCCAATAAAACATATTCCATGTCGCGTCTGCCATTGCACTAAAACCATTGAAACATTGAAACATCTATTGTTAGAATGTACTGTGCTAAATGTCAACGTATGGCTGCATGTAGTACATTTATTCATGACCCATCTAGAGTCAACATTGAGGATGTATGGTGGAATATGCTTCATGGAAATTCAATTTCTCTAAAGTTGGCCATCGTCAGGTTTCTATCTGTTGTCTGCGGACTAACCGAAGCCCTGAATAACCAAAATTGAGTTATAAATATGAGTAATACATTAATTTTAAATCTTTGTTGTAGATAGTAGGCTGCATAGGTAAATATTATAACACACAAATGATCATTATTCAAGGAAGAACAGAAGAAATTGCTGATCAAATGCCACAAACTTCAATAATTGATTTATCTTGATTGATTGTGACTGTTACTGTTTGGACATTGTTACTATAAGCTAGTCCACTTAAAAAAAAATGTGTCTGTAAGTTATGTTTACCTAATAATTGTATTTACATTTTTATAGTAACCATTTTGTAAAGGTTTATTTTCTTTCTGTAAACCATATACAAATAAAAATAAAAATAAAAATAAAGAAAATACCTATTTAGACATGCTCAGGGTTGTCCTTGAAAAGTTATCAAGGGCCCTTTGACATAACATCACCAAAGGATGTTCCTCTTAATGGTAAAATTACAAAGTTCTTCCCACCGAAACAGGATACTGGAGTTTTCGCATTAGAAGAGCATTTACATTCTTCACTTGGTTGTCTAGGCAATACATTAACTGGATCAATATTGAGTTCCATTTCTTTGGCTACAGCAGCCCCGTTCTTGATATCCACAAGTCTGGCCACAACAAACAAAGTTACCAACACTGTCTCCCCATTGGAGTCAATATCTATGTAAGAAATCAACACTAACACATTACTGGTGCAAACTGAACAATTTAACATGCAACAAAATACTCGTGAAGTAACCATTGACCCATTGAGGGGCCTCACAACTCTTTAACCTCTACTCCTCTTCTCTTTCAATCAATGCCTATTAATTGGGAGGAGACTTTGGTAGTGGATGTGGATGTTGATGTTACTCAGGTCAACCATGCCAACAAAGCACAATAGTATTTCTTCCACTACCCAGTTTCAAGCTCTTGGAACACTTCTAATCACTGTATTTGACACTTGTGAAGCACTACAAAGAAAAGAGGATACCCCTTCTAATCTTCTAACTACTATCATCTACACTTAAACTGCACCTACCCTTCACAGCAACGTTTCCTGCAACATAGATACTTATAATTTTGAAATTGTTAACCCTACACAGGGGATATTATGGACTGCATGATGGCTCCAACACTTTCCTCTAAGAATATAGCGGTCTTACCCTTGGTTTAAAAACTACACTAATCACTCTAAATCCTGTGACTTTCTCCCTTAAAATCTGGGGGAATAAAACAAAAGCAAAATATAAGTCATTTGACTACAAAGGGATTTTTGAAGGGGAATAAAAAAAGGACATCTACTAACAAAAATACTGCAACTACAGTTGTGAAAAACAGCTTGCTACAACAGAATTGATTAATAGTAATATTGGGCTTGCTAGACAGTCACAAAAAATTAAGAAAAAGAAAGCTGGCATATATAAAAAAAAAACATTGTCGAGAGCAACATTCAGTCCCTCCATCACCTATGCACTCCATTTCTATTCAATGCTATAATGACAAACGCACTGACCTAACCAAATCTACTCAGAAAGATAAGTCATCAAGAATATCTTCATTAACCAATAAGAAAATGTGAGTGCACACAAAATCTGCAAACCAACAGGTAGAGAAAGATGAACTCTAACCATTTCTCTACCAACAACTGCCCTTGGAGCAATCGCTAAAGGAATAACGGGAGGTACCATTAACTGGTAGATCATGTGCTCCTAAATCTTGTAAAGCATCAATACCTTCTATGAATCAGTGCCACATAGACTTTGAATGTAAGGCCTGTAATTAATTTAAGGTGCTGCAAATACATGTCTCCCCACACGGTTTCATCCGCCCCATAATCGAGGTTCGATACTCCACATTTTCCAGAATATAATTCCGCTAAGAGTCATTAGAACTGGAGATACCTCAATAGTGGATCAACTGGAAGATGACCAATGCATTGTTTCAAACATTCACTTTCTCGTGATATGATATGATAAGTCATTTATAACACGCCTGTACACAAGTGTTTCTACGTGTGATAAGACAAGGGAAGGAAGACAGAGGGAGGACAAAACAATTGATCTCACTAGGTCTTGTGTCATTCAGATAGTGCAAAGTGTGATAATGTAAGGGGCAAGGGGGAGGGATAGGGGAAGTTCCAGGGGGAAGGAATTCAGGGGCTACTGGCTGTGGAGGAGCCTGGTACCCAGTAAGACTCTGAGGGCAGCCAGGCAGCCAGACAACCAGTCAGCTCAGCAGACAGGTAGGTCAGCAGGGCAGAGGGAGAGAGGAGGCAGAGGTGAAAAGGCAGGTCTTGAGTTGCTTCCAGAGCTTCAGGTGGTCCAGCTCAAGTTTGAGAGGGGCAGGCAAGCCATTCCATTGGGAGACACCTGCAGAGGAGAGAGATCTACCCCCCACTCTCTGCTTGGAGAAGCATCTGACCCTCTGTATTGGTCGCCAAGAGTGCACAGACAACTATTTATCACCAGTACATTTGCAGAGCAAAGAAAATACTCTGAACGCAGGTAGACGGTGCAATAACTCACAATCAGATACGCAGTTAGCAAAATAATGAGCACTTATACAGCTATTTACTGCACTTCAGTGTGTATTAAATATTGTCCACACTAAATCAGAAAAGAGTAATCTGGGTACAATTCAGGTAAACAAAGCGGGCTCTAGCATCAGGTGGACAGCCCAGAACATACACTTGGCTTCAGAAGCATTAAACATTGAGAACTGGCCCCTACTACCCAACTTCAACGATATGTCTATAGAAGCCATAGAAACTTGGATCAGTCGTTTTTCTAACACTCATGCCTCAACCCCTAATCGGAGTATGATTAAACCAGAGGGTGGGATACCCCCCTTTAACAAAAAGATCAGAGACACTAAGAGGGAATTCAGAAGGGAGCTGCGCACGATCAAACAAAGGAGCGAACCTTTAGAAAATCTCAGGGTGGCTCTTAGGAAATGCAAGAATAAATACAGAACCAATATCAAAAAGCTACGGCTTACCGAAAGAACTTTGGCATATCAGAAACTGATTCACACCATCTGCTCGAAAAACACTCGTAGCATCTGGGCACTTCTGCGTGAAGCTAGAGAAACTACTAAGGGGCAACTTGTAAACCCTATCGGTGCAAAGGAATGGGAGGATTTCCTGTTGAATCGTAACGCCATCGTGCAGCCAGAGGAGAGTCTTCCATCGCTTCCTTCAAGATCTAGTATATCATTTGATATGTCATACACAGCGATACTCTGTAAGATAAAAACTCTAAAATCCTCTAGAGCTCCCGGCCCTAATGGCCTACCCAACATAGTCATCAAAGCCCAACCTGAGTTTTGGGCAGGATTGTTGACAATTATGTTTGAGAAAATTCTGAACCAAGGGGTGATACCTAAATCGTGGCAAACAGCCGTGTTGATCCCGGTATTTAAAAAGGGAAACCGGCTAGACCCGAATAATTACAGACTCCTCTCTATGCTGGACACGACAGGCAAACTGTTTGCCGCTCTGTTGCTCAAGGACCTTCAGACATGGGTAGATGAGGCACATATATTATCCAAATTCCAATGTGGTTTCAGAAAAGGCTACTCCACTGGGTACAATTTAATGGTAATGAACCTACTAAGATCAAGAGCCCGTAAAAGAGATGAGCCACCGCTGTATGCACTATACATCGCCTTTAAAGCAGCTTTTGATCTGGTACCTAGAGAGCGCCTATGGTCTAAACTGGCTGCCCTAGGCTGCCCTGCTGGCGTACTATATTTTCTCAAATTGTTACATCAGAATACCTCAGTCAGGTTAAAATTGGACCAGGAGGGACATCTGACCGGCAAGGTATATCAAAATAGGGGGGTCAAACAGGGCTGTGTGACTGCCCCCCTAGTGTACAATCTTTATGTGCATGATATCCCGTTTGCTCTAACTTCTACTCATAATTGCCCCCCCAAAATCGGGGACTCCGCCTGTACAGTCATGGCATATGCTGATGATTTGGTCATTTTTGACCACACTATTAGTGGCTTACGTAGATCAGCCACTGCATTATGGGAGTACGCCGAATCTAATGGTCTCATTATTAACCTAGACAAAACTAAGGTATTGAGATTTACTAGCCCCACTCTACCGTTATTTAGGTATTGATTTTGAGCCCAATGGGGACTATGTGGCTCTCAAGCTCTCACGTACAATGCCAGCAGCACAAGTAACATCTTTAATAGCCAACTTTACCAATCAGCAAGGAGGATTTTCGCTCTGGGGTACGCGCCAATTGTACATGCAGGTATTTATCCCTATGATGACTTATGGCCTAGATTCACTTCTAGACTTAGATCTTAGCTGGCTTCAAATCATCGAGGGGAAGTTCTGGCGTCGCATACTTGGCCTGGGCCCGGGAGTCCCAATGGCAATTATCCGATTAGAACTAGGGCTACCCTCTATGAAGGCTATCGTCATGAAAAGGAGATTGGGGTACTTTTTGAAAATGCGCAGTACAACAGCTAACCCTCTCCTGCTTACCATCTTTCACGAATTGTGCAAGAAACAAAACCCTCAGTCTCCATTTGCGACGATGATAAAATTTCTTGCTACCATTGGATGGACCTGGCGAACTGGCCCATATACCAAGCAAGTTCAAAATGCACTTGATAAGAGGGTAGAAATGTGGGACTGGCTAGAGAATTTCGCTCACCTTAGCGCGTTGAAAAGCTACGCATTTGTACAATATAGGTTGTATTCATTTTTGCAACCCCAAGGGTATCTCAATCTATGCCCCTCAAAAAAACTGCGACGATTTATCCTTTTATTAAGGATGGACCAACTGCCTATTCTGTTGGTCATGGGCAGAAGACAGCAGTTGCCATTGGAACAACGCACCTGTCGGTTGTGTGAAGGAAACAAAGTATTAGAGTCAGCAAGACATGTTTTGACAGAATGTGGCACTATGATTGACGTAATCCATTGTCATCTGGGAAAGTTTTCCCATAATCCAGCATCAATTGGAACGTCATTATTCTGGCATCACTGCATGAACTCTGAGAGCATGCGAGAAATGATAGCTCTCTTTAATATCTGGATTAAGATAGAAGAAATATTGAATATTCAGATCTGAAATCAGTACTCGTAACCTATAACTGTCACTGCCCCGGCCCTTTGTTCTTCTTCTTCTTAGCACCTTTTTTTATTTTTTTTTATTTCACATGCTATCTGAGCTTTGAGCTTTGAGACTGATTTTATATGTGTAAATAGTTTATTATCATTATATTGTTATATTATTGTAATATTGTTATTATTCTGTTCACGGAAGTTTAATCTATATATGGTGCTTACTTATAAATATGTGTAAAGTTTATTAAATAGACTGTATCACATTAAATAAATAAATAAATAAATAAGTAAACAGCTATTTATTCATAGCTAAGAAGCAACAAGTGATAAAACAGAAATAAATCACAGAGAAGATAGAGAATTTAAAAGAAAATAAATCACCATGGGTGTAACTGAATCTCTCATCTCGCCAGAAGAGGCTGGAAGTCCCCGGTAAAAGCCAGGCAGAGAGCACAACAGCTCACAGGAAAGTCGGAACAAGACGTCCCCCCTCCGACTGAGGTCATTGTGTTTTTTCCACCTGACCTTTCCAGAGCTTCCCATATATACATGCCCTCCTCAAAAAGGGGTGGCAATTTCTCAAACCTTCTGGCATTAGCACTTGCGCATTGCTGAGTGACCGTTGGTTGCCGGCTGGATCAACAGACAGTAACCCCCAAGGGGCAAAGCTTCCCTCTTCTAAAACACCACAGTAAACAATTCCATAACTCATAGCAAGACATAAGAAAACCAGCTTTCCCAACACAATGTCCTTGACTGAGGTCTGCATACCAGGCTCATCAACGAATAACATTGAAAGCATGTCCTTTTAACAAATCTAGTACAGTTTTCACTGAGGCATGGAATCAAAATAACATTGAAAGCATATCTTTTAGCAACGCAAGTGCAGTTTTCACTGAGGCATGGAATAAATATCAATTATAGCTCTGAGTGCCCCCTGAATGCATTGCGCATCAGCGCCATGTTTTAGCTCAAGCATAACAATTCCACCCTTGGATATTTATCTTCCATAGCCCAGTGCCAGAGGAGCCGGTCTCTGAAACCGACAAAACATTAGAACCAAGTTAGGAATACATAGAATACAACAACAACAACCAATTATTATAATAGCCAAAATAATGCAAATGCAAGCAAAGGCATAACGCAGTGTACCCCCAATGTCAGGAATCCATGAAAATAACCAATCCCACCAATTCCCAGTATGATCTTGAGACACTTGGGAAATGAGGTCCCTCAAACCTCTAATATGACTTTCAATTGAACGTGAATGGTCACTTAGATTGCAACAACACATACCTTCAACTGCGTTACAGCCGAAATTATGTTTCAACAAGAGATAATCAACGGCAGCCCTGTTTTGCAAAGTTGCTTTTGTAATAACTTTGCTATCAAGGAGCAACTCTTCTAATGCTTGAGAAGTATGATTCAGTCATTTTAACACTAAAAATGCTAGTTTGATCCAAGATTTGTAACCCCAAGCAGCTAAACCCCAGACTCCCACTAACGAAAGGGCTAATGCTAGAACTTCAGCCTCTGATAACAAATGCACATGTGAATCAAAATCTGGGGATAAACCCACAGATTCAAAAGTTGACCTTCTGCTTCGAGACATTGCTGGAACATCTTAAGCCCTAATCGAGTTAAGGCACATGGACCTCCGCAAATGTTATCTGGAATGTGAGTGTATGTGATGTTGCCACATGAGAAGACCCACCCTGTTGGAAGTTTGGCGTGACTCAAATGACTGGCAGCTATCACTGTATGATTACAAGACATAGTATTATTCACACTGGAACATGTGCTTGGAACTTGTGAACAAAACCTTCTCTCAATCACAGTTTGATTTTTCTGTTTGGTTAAATTCAGCTGTTGGCATTTGCCAATTTCTTCTACATTGCAGGTCAAAAAGTAACACACATCGCCTTGAGTTATATTGTATGTTATAATACATGTCAAGTTTCTCCACTTACGATCTGTTTCCTGGCAAAACCTTCAGTACTCATAGACTGAAAAGGATTGTCTAATATCGGAATCCTGAACCAAAGAATCATTGTGCGTGACTACAAAAATGTGCTTTAGAACCGGAACTGGCATTGGTACCGCTACTAAACATGTAGTCAGCAAAGCTTCTGCATGTTGCACGTCAGTAAGGCAAAAGTGCGTAATGTTGAGTACTTGCTGTGTCAAATATATCCACATATTCTCTGTTTGAGTAATAATCAGGGAATATTTTTGTCGTCCTAAAGACATCTGTTGTATAGCTGGCATCAACATTGTTTGCGTTTGCACCTGATGTGATTTTCGCATTCCACAAATCCATTTCTTCGGTCTGGCTGGCTTTTCGGCATCGGCATAGGGCTGTTTTTGGACATCATTGCTCATCGTCATCGTCTCCCCTGGATCGCTGGAACAGATGCGACATGTTTTGTGGGAAGTACCATGCTGTTTGACTCTCCCAAACGGAGTCCATTTAGTCCCACAATTACACCAGCCAGACACAGGATCTACAAGGCAAACCCAGAAAAGAGATATCAGTGTTGAAAATCACTCTCTTAGGTAACATTTGTCTGCAGGCACATACTGCCATTTCTTTCTACCGGGCTCCATCACTAAGACTACCTGGTCGTTGCCTGATGCAATAACATCTGCGGGTACTGGTGGGCCACTTGGTCTTTCAACCCACACCTTTGCACCCGGTACCATACTCCAAAGAGCCAAAACCACAATCCCCACGGGTAGTTAACACAGTAGGAGGCTCCCACTTTTTAATCATGGGCAACATAACAGGAACAATAATTAACTGGGCCACCCGATCGCCCTTATGGGTCGGTAACAATTGGTCCCCACTATTCATCAAGATGACTTTGATCTCGCCTTGATAATCAGCATCAATGACCCCTCCCAGCACTTGAACTCCCTTCAATGCTAGGCCAGATCTAGGGGCAATCCATCCCATATGCTCTGTAGGAATGTGTACCCCAATCCATGTTCCATTCACAACAATCCCTCTTGGGTCTAATCTGATTTCACAATGAGAATGAAAGTCTACCCCTGCTGACTCTGGAGTCACCCGATATGGAGCTAAAGAACCTGGGGTAATTTCCCAATACAATAGGGTTTCTCTAACTGAGTTGGGTTGAAGCTGTAAAGCAGGAGTCCTTAGCCACATCAAAGGAGTTTCATGATTATTCACAGGCCTATTGTTTAACACTTGCACCGCATCAAACACACAATTACGCCAGCCTGCTAAACTGCCATCTCCAGATTTGCGCACCTGTTCTTGCAACAAACCATCCGTTCAATTAATCCTGAAGCTGCAGGGTACTAGGGCATGTGGTAGAGCCATTCAATACTCTTTTCCTGACAGTAGTCCTGGATTAATTTGCCTTTGAAGTGTGACCCATTGTCACTTTGAATCTGCAAAGGCACCCCGTAATGTAACGTGATTTGATCCAATAACTTAATGATGTTCAGTTGTGTGGCACGTTTGCACGGTAAAACCATCATGTATCTGAAGTATGTATCCACAATAGTGCATGCATACTGACAGCCTTTACTGATTGGCAGGGAACCGATGTAATCAATCTGCCAAATTTGACCTGGTAATTTTCCTCTTCCCAACGTACCCTGAACAATCTGAGGGATAGGCCTGTGCTGTTGGTGTTGGCACACTGTACATTGCAAAATTATTGTTTTCACTACCTCCAAAGGAATACTGATTCTTCGAGCTTGTGCCTACTTGGTAGTAGCCTTTTCTCCAAGGTGCCCACACTTCTGGTGAGCCCACTTGGCCAAACCCTCCAAATTGTCTTCCTGAGCTTCTGCATCCACAGATGAAATCTTGGTGTGTTCATCTGCAACCAACGTTCTAATGAATCTGCAGCACAATGCGCATCCACATGATACACAGTGACTTCACTTTGTGATAACATCTCAGCAATTTCTTGCCACAGATCTTTTCCCCACAACTCTTTTGAATGAATCATCCACCCATTCTTTGGCCAGATTGGCAGCCACACCGCCAGTCCATTCACCACTGACCATGAATATGTGTACAAATGACATCGACCAGGGGTCTCTTGTTTCAATGCTTGGTAAACTGCGTAACGTTCTGCAAACTGGCTGCTCTTCCCTTTCCCTGATGTTGTCAAAATCGATTTTGTCTTGGGATTGTAAGACACCGCTTTCCAGTATCGCTCGGTTCACTCATATCGGGCCGAGCCATCTGTAAACCAGGCATGTTCTGTCTGCTCTACGGTCGGATCGCCATAAGGTACTCCCCATTTCACAGGAGATTCACGTTTTTCACACACTTCCGGTGGTATGTAATCTGAGGGTGGTATGATGGCCACTTGCTCATGTAATTTGGCAACCCCACCTTTCCCTGATTTAGCTCTGTCTTGAATGTACCATTTCCATTTGATTATGAAATCACTAAGAATCAGCCTTGAAACACCTGTGTATAGGCGCGATACAAATGCCATATCATATCATATGATTATGCTCGCTTCTTGAGCGTGTCCTATTCTGTGTGTTTTGGGAGAGCTCAGCACCCATTGCATAATTGGGATTTCAGGCTTCATCAATACATCATGCCCCACTGTCATTTTCTCAGTATCACCCAGGGCCCAATAATATGCCAGCAATTGCTTCTCGAACAGAGTGTATGAGTTACCAGCATCGGGCAACTTATGACTCCAAAACCCTAATGGCACACGTTTCCTGTCCTGTTTCTGCCACACACTCCAGTTGGCGTAATTGTCTTGCACAGACACATTCAATTCGACTTCACCTTCCTTCAATGGCCATAGGTCGAGCACCTGCTGCACAGTGTCTTTTCGCCAAATCAAATGCTTTCTGCTGCTCCTCCCCCCACTGAAACTCATATTTCTTTCAGGTCACTTAGTAGAGGGGAGCCGGTATCTGCCCTAAATGGGGATGTGCTGTCTCCAAAACCCAAACAGCCCTATGAACTGCTGAGCTTGCTTTTTGTTCAATGAAGTGGTGAAGGCAAGAATTTTCTGTCGGGCCTTCGGCACCATCTCGCGATGCACATTATGCCACTGAATCCCTAGGAATATCACTGTCTCAGCTGGCCCTTGGATTTTGTTTGGGTTAATCTCCCACCCTTCCTTGTTCAATCCTTCCAAAATGACTTCTAACTGGTTTTGCACACTGCGCTTATCCTTACCCTGAATCAAAATATCATCAATATAACGACAGATTTGTATGTCAGGTTAACACAGTATCTTGTCTAAGTGCTCTGCCACCAGCCGGTGACAGATAGCCGGGCTATGTATGTACCCCATAGGTAACGTTGTGAAGGTGTACTGACGCCCGCTCCAAGAAAATGTTCTTGGCACTCTTTTGCAATTGGCACAGAGAAAAATGCATTGGCTAAATCTACCACTGCATACCAGGTCCCCTTAAACTTTTGGACATTCTCAATCAAGGTAATGGCATCTGGGACTGCGGACACCAAGGGAGGAGTGTGTTTGTTTAATTTGCGGTAATCCAACGTCATCCTCCAAGACCTGTCCCCTTTTTTGACAGGCCAGAGTGGGTTGTTCCACGCGGTAGTAATAGGGCATAACACATCCGCCTAACGTACTCTTTGATGGTGTCTGAAATCTCCTTGTGCCCCCCGGGAATGCGGTATTGCTTCATTGCTACCTGCTTGGTCGCCAGAGGCACCTGCACTGGGGGCATCTTCAATTTGCCTATGGTAATGGGTGTGCAGGTCAATGCACTCACCCCAAACTGATACGTTTTACCTCCAAGTCCCAAGGTCAATCCTTCTAGAATGTCAATTATATACTCGGGTATCAGGACAATCAACACTTAGTATTTGTTCCTAGTCAAATTGCCTTTTTTCATATCCACTACTGTTTGTACTGCGGTGGTCTCCTTCCCCCCCTAGCCGGGTAATGGTAAAGTGTCTGCCTTTGAATCGTGTTGGATTTCCATGAATCAGAGAGGCCTCCGCCCCGGTGTCTATCAATGCTCGCACCCCTTGTGTATTTCCCGGCCCCCAAAAAATCTTGACATTAACGTGGGGCCGCCTATCAACTTTTATGTGAGCAGACGCTGCCGGAGCTTGGTCATAACCCTAGTCAAATTTTGAATGAATGTAACCTGACTCTGCCTCTAACATTGCACTCACCACCTTCCTCAAATCAGTATATGTTGGCTGGTACGGGTAAGGTGTCCCGCTAGGCCCTTCTTCCTGTTTTTCCTCAGGAGGGGCGAAAGGTGAGGTGTCTCTCTGTGGCTTAGTCACTACCTGTTTCTTAACCTGTTTATAGGGCTCTTTGGCTTCAAACCCTCTCTTTTTGTATAGTTCATACATTACCCTGGTTTCAATGCCATCAATTTCTTCTTGTGGAACACCATCTTTTAACAAAGCCAAAAACATGTCCTTTCTGGACACTCGGGAGTCTCTACTATCTTGCCTTCTTCCTTCAGTTCTTCTCTCACTACGCCCCTCTCTCTCTCAGGGCTTGTCATCACTCTTGTCCCACTCCCCTAAATCTGCCAATTGCCGGATGGCATCCACTACTTCATCAGTGGGTTTGCCCTTCATACCTACGAGCAAAGTCATAATGAAACTTTTGTATGCGGGCGGTGCAGTTCTGATCACCATATTCCTGGTTGAAACTAAAAGCCTCAAGGCCTCCATGTGTTCTGGAGCATCTACATGAATTGCCTCCTTCATAGCATGCTCTCTGACATTTTGAATCGCCTCTTTCAAAGTGTACCACTTCTTCTCCTCGCTAGGCCAATCTGTGGTAATGGGGTATTTACGGTTACATGCCTGGGCTGCTAGGTGCAACAAAGACACCTGTGAATCTTTCCCATTGTCATCAGGGGGTGGCCCTGCCCCTAAGACCTCCTGTACATTGGTGTCAGTTGACAAAGGCAAAAAGCGCAGTGAGTCTGTGGAATCTACCAACAACCCTGCGGCGCCCCCATCTAGCAATCTCACCATACATGTCAGTAAAGGTTCCCTTGACTTTTGCCTCAAACGAGTAATGATTTCCCCAACCTCCTGCTGGGTGTAATCTTCCAACGTGGTTAAATCCACAACCCCGCCCGCATGATTCTGCGGGTGGGGTCTGGCACGCTGTCTTCTAACCGGCTTCACTGCCACTGTCTTTTGCTTCAGTTCTGCCTTAGAATCAGACTCATTTGCCGAGCTACTCTCTGGGCTTGTTGAGTCAAAAATGTCTCCATCCCACTTATCAGGGTCCCAATCTAAACCTGCAGTAGCGATTAGAGTTGCCACTTTCCTTTGGTTGACCCCCCCTCACCTCTTTTTATACTTATAGTGAGCTACCCTAACCGCCGCCCGCTCTGCCACAGCTTGATACTTACAGCTTTGTCTTTAAAATGTTTCATCTGAATTTCCTGCATCAAAGCTATTTGCTGCTTGGCAGCTAACTATTTTTCCAATTGTAAAATATGCTCTGTCATTTCCACAGTTTTCTGATGCATTTTCCTATAGGCATGCAGGAGGACCCACCCCGCCTGCCCAATGCAATGCATTCCCGTCCCCTTTCTTCTGAAATCTGCTGTAAACAAAGCATTACTTCTGACGGAGCAGCTTCTCCCAAACTAGAGTCCCATGTTTCGCTCAGACCCGCTCCGCACACCCACACCTGGGCTAATTTATCATATGGGATTTTAGCCCAGCCTGGAATCATAACCTCGGGTTCACCGCCAGTGGGAACACCCTTTTTCCTGAACAAACTATTCATCATTACAGTAATTTGCAAAACCTCTTTACATTTTTTTTCCTTTCCACACTGCAATCACTCACGCAGCCAAGCACACACAAACAAAACAGATTAACACAGTCAAACACTCACTGCCAAATGAAAACAAACTTTTTGCTTGCAATGAAAGCAAAGCCTATCTGCGTTCAAACAGATTCTTTAATATTTGGAAACAATTCATCACAAATACCCTGCTCACAGTGCCAAAATGTATTGCTCGCCAAGAGCGCACGGACAATTATTTATCACCAGTACATTTGCAGAGCAAAGAAAATACTCTGAATGCAGGTAGATAGAGCAATAACTCACAACCAGATACGCAGTTAGCAAAATAATGAGCACTTATACGGCTATTTATTCATAGCTAAGAACCAACAAGTTATAAAACAGAAATAAATCACAGAGAATGTAGAGAATTTAAAAGAAAATACATCACCTTGGGCGTAACTGAATCCCTCATCTCTCCAGAAGCAGCTGAAGACCCCGGTAACAGCCAGGCAGAGAGCACAACAGCCCACAGGAAGGTCGGAACAAGGCGTCCCCACTCCGACTGAGGTCTTTGTGTTTTTTCCACCTGACCTTTCCAGAGCTTCCCATATATACATGCCCTCCTCAAAAAGGGGTGGCAATTTCTTGAACCTTCTGGCATTAGCACTTGTGCATTGCTGAGTGACCGTCGGTAACCCCCAAGGAGCAAAGCTTCCCTCTTCTAAAACACCACAGAAAACAATTCCATAACTCATAGCAAGACATAACAAAACCAGCTTTCCCAGCACAACGTCCTTGACTGAGGTCTGCATACCAGGCTCAGCAACAAATAACATTGAAAGCATGTCTTTTAGCAAAGCAAGTACAGTTTTCACTGAGGCATGGAATCAAAATAACATTGAAAGCATGTATTTTAGCAAAGCAAGTGCAGTTTTCACTGAGGCATGGAATAAATATCCATTATAGCTCTGAGTGCCCACAGAATGCACTGCGCTTCAGCGCCATGTTTTAGCTCAAGCATAACACCCTCAGAGAGTTAGAGGTGGCTAAGCGAAGGGCTCGAGAAGGAAGGTGTTTTGGAAAAGAGAGTTGGATCTAGTGAGAGCCCCAGCCCCAGAAACCCTTGCAGGCAATGCAGAGGTTCTTGAACTTGATCCTTACAGCCACAGCTATCCAGTGGAGAGATTGCAGGGCTGGAGAGATACGTTCCCCGGGCTTGAGGCCAGAGATACATCTCACACTCCTATTCTGGATTAGTTGCAGAGGGTGGAGAGTAGAGAAAGACAGATTGAGATTGGGACTATTGCAGTAGTCCAGCCTAGAGAGAACTAGGACTCTGGATACAGTGAGTATCTGGGGGAAAGTGAGAAAAGGAAGAATACCTCTGAGGAGGTGCATCTGGTGGTGGGCCTTCTGCACAAGGTCCGTGATGTGAGGAGAGAAAGAGAGAGTTAAGAGCGAAGATGACACCGTGGATGTTTGCCATACAGGAAGGCGAAGGATGAGGGCCCAAGGAGGAAGGGCGGCAAGAGTGAGCGATTAGAGGAGCAAGAGTCCCAATGAGAAGGATCTCATTCTTACTGGCATTAAGGCAGAGAATGTTGGAGGTGTACCACTCCTGAATCGCAGAGAGACAGTCAGGAATGAGCGAGAGAGGAGAGGAGACGAGGCAGAGGAGAGCCTGAAAGAGAGCTGAGTGTTATCCACATAACACTAAAAGCTAGAGGAGACGGTAGAGATAAGGTGGGCCAAAGAGGCCAAGTAGACATTGAAGAGCCCTGGGGAACACCACATGTGGAGAGAGAGGTGGTGGAGAGAAAGGACCCAAGTTGGACCTGGGAGGGTTGGTCCAAGAGGAAGGAGATCAACCATACCCGGGCCACATCCGGTATGCTAGAAGAGATTTGGACCTCCACATTAGACTTTGTCATGTCATAGGGTGTAGAATGATATAAAAGAAGATGCTCTTGCTTCACTGTTGAAGTACAGCCTATTAAAAGCATAGCTGTTACAAATAGTGCAACACCTGACATGAGACCAATAATTTCATTTTCTTCTGCAGACAGTCAACATATGCAGTACACCAATACTCAAGCATCTAACTCTGTGAATACTACCCATGTGTCAACCATCAGGTGCACTACTGGCAATCAGGGAAATTGACTAGTGAAGAACAGTCAAGATGATCATATTACTGAATTAGTGAATTAGTGAATTACAAGAACATGCTACACAGTAGCCATGGCTCCAAAAGTGCTACAACCTCTCACCATAACGAGGCCCTAATCAATCGATCTCATTATGTTCATAGAATACTAGGGGATCAGCATATTATTCGGCTGAGGATGGCAACAAGGCATCAAGGGATCAAGGCGCTGGTTGCAAGGTTACATAATCTGGTTATGAGGTTACAATGTCTGATTCGATTGGCAGCATTCCAGTCTTTAGTGTATTAGTGGGTCATGAGCAAACAGCACAGTCTTAAGGTGTTTCCTGAATGTCCAATAGGATTGCTCATCTCTTAGCATTGGGGGAGCAAATTCCAATATTTGCAGGCGATGACAGGGAAACTAGATACACCAGTTCTCCTTAGGTTGTATCTGGGTGTGCTCATCCTGTTGTTATTAGAGGAGCATGTGGCTCTTGATGACTGAAGTTTTTTTTAAATCTGTGCGACAGCTATGCAGGGTTAGTGTTGGTGAGGCATTTATGAGTAATTAATATGGTTTTAAACATAAGGCGCTCTTACACAGGTAGCCAATGGGCCTGTTTTCTGGCTGCAGACATAAGCTCCTGCTTTGAGATGTTTCATGACGCTCTGAGGATATTGTTTGGAACAACTTGTAACCTGTTAATATTGCAGGTGAAGGAGCCGGCAAAAAGGGAGTTGCAGTAATCAAGCCTTGAGCCAAAGAGCGCCTGTGCGTTCTGGAGGCAGCTGTCAGAGGAGAGAAATGGTCTGTTTGTATGGATTAGTTTTGTTCTGCAGGCTGCTGAGGATGCGATAACATTGACCTGCCATGATAGCAATAGGGGGGTTTCATGGTAGAAGCCCAAGGTCTTGTTGTCGCTTGACCCTAGGATAGGGGTGTCAGGATGAAGCATTCAGGGTCAGAGACATGCGAGCAACCCCAGTCTCAAAGGACCATTGGGGCCTCCTTTCATAGATGAAAGGGAGACTTTTCCACCAAGAGTGCAGCCTGCAGAAAGAACAAAACCTGCCAGGCCAAGAGCTCGGGTGAAAAGGCAGGAGCAGGCAGCAGAGCCAAGAAGGCGAAAACAAATTCAAGAATTCACTATCTCTTTTGGACCCAGCAAATAGCACCCTTGCAACCCTCAGATAACCACACTCTTACCTGTTGTGCTGCGATGCCAAGCAGTAAACTTACTTGCACAAAAAACTGCAGCCAGCAAGGGATCGAAGATCCAGGACTCGTTAGAGGAGGTGAGAACCCCTGCTGGGACTTTGAAGTCTCTTCAAAAGTAGAGTGGTTCTTTAACCCGAGCAGCACAAGGGCACAGACTAATGGAGAGATAAAGTCAATAAAGTTCCAGTAGGGAAAAGAAATCCAAAGAGCACAGTTCTCAGAAGGCAAGGTCCGTTGAAGCAGTCCAAAAGCAGAGTTCCAAGGTGAACATGTCAGCAGGGAAATCCTTCGATGTATCAGTAGAGCAGTTGTCAAAGTCGTTAGCCAGGAAGGTCGGGACCATAAAACAGAAGTGCGAGTATCAGGAACACGGAGCAAAGGTACCGCAACAAATGCAACAATTTGGGAAAGCATTAATTCTGTACTTCCTGATGACACGTGGGACATGTAGGCTGCAACGCGCCATGTGACCAGGAGGTGCTAAGGGCCATGGGGATTATAGTCCATTGCGTGCATCAAGGTGTTCTCTGCATTAGACGCCACAGCAGACATCACTGCCTATGACATGAAACATTCCAGGGGTGACCAGCCCCTGGAGGTTGACGGGATGCAAAAGTACCCCCGCAAATACCCCTGTCCCCTGGAAGAGCAAAACAGGTTGATATGAAAGTGCGTAATAACTGGGGTGCGTGGATGTGGGCAGCCGGTTCCCAGATTCTATCCTCCGACCCATAACTCTTCCAATCAACTAGATACTAGCGGGTCCCCTGCTGATGCAGGGGTCCAGAATTGTTGTACCTCATACTCATCTTCTCCACGTACATTGACAGGAGCAGGCACAGTGGGGAGTCTGGTGCCCATTACATACGTCTCATCAAGGAGACATGAGAAACAGGATGAACTTGTCAATGCGAGTGGATCGCCAAACGGAAAGTAACTGCATTAATTCATTTGATGATGAGATAGGGACCAATATACCATGGAAGCAGTTTGTGTTTTCCAGGAATACATAGGTGTTTGGTGGACGACCACACCTTGTCACCAGCTTGATAGATCGGAGCCAGAGAGCAGTGTCTGTCAGCCTGTCTTTTAGCTTGTTCTTGGGCGTTTTGTAGATGCTGAGCTACAGCCAGAGAGATGGAGGTAAGGGATCGAATTGCTGTACTTGCAGCTGGAACAAGCACTGGGGTAGGCAGAATGGGAGGCAGGACTATGCGGTGTTGTCCATACAGGGCATAGAAAGTTGAACAACCCACTGAAGCATAATAGGAGATGTTGTACGCAAACTCTGCCGCCCCTAACACCGAAAGCCAATTTGACTGATATCGAAGGTAAAGGCATTGGAGGTATTGTTCCATAGTAGCATTGACTCTTTCAGTCTGGCTATCGGTCTGTGGATGATAGGACAAAGAGAAGTGAGTGTCAATACCCAAAGACCTGGTTAAGGCCCACCAGAAATGAAAGGTAACTGTCAGCCCCCATCCGAAATAATTATGGTGGGTAATCCAAGGAAACTGACAATATTAGAGAAAAACAGCGTGGCCAAACTGGAAGCAGTAGGAATACCTTGACAGGGAACAAAATGTGCCATTTTAGTAAAGGCATCCACCATCACAAGGATAGAAGACATACCTTGTATTTATGGCATCTCATCCACAAAATCCAGAAAAACCATGAGCCTTAGATAGAATGGGCGTATCTTGGGGTGTTTTGTCAAAGTCACCCCAGTCCGAGACAAATTATCAGCCTTGCCATGCAGAGGACCTGGGCGGTAGGTAACTATGAAATTTAATAGGGCAAAAAACAAACACAAATGGATCTGCCGGGATTCGTGCATTTGGCATGCAACAGAGCCTGCAGATTATGGTAGTCAGAATACACTGTCACCGGGTATCTTGTGCCAAGAAGATGGTGTCTCCACTCCTTACATGCAGCCCTGATGGCCAAGATTTCACTTTCCAAGATGGTATAGCTCCTTTCAGAGGGAGAAAATGTTCTTGAGTAAAAGGCCACAGTATGTAAACGCTGCGTAGTGGGACATTTTTGTGACAGGAGAGCCCTGACCGCCACAGCCAAAGCATCAGCCTCTACCACATATGGCAGAGAGGGATCTGGGTTTTGTAGCATAGGAGCTGAATCGAATGCGTCCTTTAAGGACTGAAAGGCTACATGAGTCTCCACATTCTGCACAAATGGAACAATGGGACTGGTAAGGCAGGAAAGAGGTGCTACAATAGCAGAAAATGAAACAATGAACCTTCTATAAAAGTTTGCAAAGCCCAAGAATGCCTGTAGGGCTTTCAAGGTGGTAGGAACTGGGCAGTCCAACACTGCCCGAACCTTGGCGCCACTCATGTGGACTCCCTGTGCAAAAGACGGACCAGAGATATTTTGGAATATATGATGTACCAGCAGGCTTAACCCACCAATTTATTTGATGAATTGGACATTAAACTATGTATGCAAAGGTTAAAACCTTCAAGTGCGCCTGGCCCAGATGGGCTTTCAAATGTAGTTATAAAGCAGGACCCGGAGTTCTGGGCGGCCCTACTGAAAACTATGTTTAACAAAATATTAAGTGAAGGTCGAATCCCTAAATCCTGGCAAACCTCTTTCTTCATTTCAGTGTTAAAAAGGGCTCCCCCTGGTTCAGTCTAATTACAGGCTGCTAAGACTTTTTCATCTCCTATCTTAAAGAAGCTGCAACTATGGGCAGAAACCCAGGGCCTGTTGGATAGGTTTCAGAGGGGTTTTCGCCCAGGCTATTCAACCTCCCATAACCTTTGGGTTATGGACTATCTAACATCAAGAGTAAATAAGCAGGGTGACCCAGCTGTTTCATTAGAAAACCACAGCAGTCCTTAGGCTGAATGCAGATGGTATGGTATCTAAGCTTATTAAGATAGGAAGAGGGGTTAAACAAGGTTGTGTGTTTGCCCCTTTTTGTTTTAGTTTTTACCTCTCTGACCTTCCTGACAAAACGCTGCTTGTTAACTTTATTCCTCCTTGTCTGGGTAAGATGCATTGTCAAGTCCTAGCATACACAGATTATCTTGTTGTGCTGGATCACTCATTTGCCGGCATAAAGCATGCTGCAGACAAATTATGGCAATCTGCTGAGGAAAATGGCTTGCATCTAAACAGCAATGAGATCAAGTTGAGCCTATTTACCTCGAAGAAAGTTTGCCACCTTGTGCTAAAACGCCGGAGTGAGGTGATTGAATATGTATCAGTGTTCAAATACCTTGGAGTGGAGATCTCCGCAAAACATGGCTACTCATCATGCAAAGAGTAACACACTAGGAGAGCAGCCCAACTTATTCCCCTGATACACCAGTTTGTGGTGCACACAGTGGGCTTTACCATGGAAGGAGCCAGACCTCTCTATATTCAGAGCATGGCTCCATCTATAATATAGGGCTGGAAAGCCTTTCCCTGGATGACCTCGGCTGGTTGCAACTAATTGAGGGTAGATACTGGAGGAAGATTTTGGGGCTGCCTCACTGCGTCCCGATGGAGGTCATCAGGCTGGAGATGGGACTCCTCTCCTTGGAATGTATGGTACTTAAGAAACGGGTGGTGCTGTACCTTTTTGCCGAAACCTGTGGGGAGTCGCATTTCCTATATGACCTCTGCCACCCTTTCTCTGATTTGAAAACTGACCATGTTTTCGAGCGAAGTATCCTGGAATTATTCAGGGTGCTTGGTTGGCTTTCCGACTGGGGTACAAGTCTGCTTGAGTTAGTCCAAGAGGCATATAAGAAAATTGAACTGAGGGAAGAATTTCACCCACTTGTCTACATTGAGGTCCTACAGTTTTATTGCTGTGAGGTTGTTTACCTATAGGCGTCCCCAAAGGCATCTTACTATCTGCCCGTCTAATAACCTTCGAAGGTTCTTACTCGTACTGTGCCTGACTAGGTTACCAGTACTGGAGATTTTGGGAAGATCCATAAATATCCTGAGGGATGAACGTACTTGCTGACTCTGTAAACAATATCAAGCCATAGAAACACAAAAACATGTGCTAACCGAGTGTCTGGTTTTGGGCCTGAACTATGTAATGTACCTGGGGGAGCATGTGCATGAGCTTTGCACCATTAGTATGGATGACTTCTGGCGAAGATGCTGCAATACGCAGAATAAAAAGCTGCAGACTGACTTATATAGAGTATGGTTGATCACCTCTAAGCAACTAGACAACAAATTATTGGTGGAGCCATGAGAGAGTTGCACTGTATCTGAATTAGTAGTATGTTCTAGGTATGAAAGAAGTGTATTAGTGTTACTGGAAGTGTTGAGCTATGAGTCTGAATTAGTATGATGTTATAGGTATGAAAGCAGTGTATTAGTGTTGCTGGAAGTATTGAGCTATGAGTCTGAATTAGTATGCTGTTATAGGTATGAAAGCAGTGTATTAGTGTTGCTAGAATAGCAATTCACTAGCCAATCAATTAAGCAATGTCTAATGTGCTTCATGGTATTTTTATATGTGATTTTGTACATGACGTTTAGACAAGTCTATGGAATTGTAATATGATCTTTTTGATTGCTGAGTATTATATGTATAATTTGTTATTATCTGTATTTTCTTTACTTTTTATGTTATGTGTAAAGTTGTATACTAAAACACATTAAATAAATAAATCAAAAACGTAATGTTTCTTACTCTCTTCACATACTTTTGAATGTCTTTACTTGGACGATTAAGAGTATTCCCGTTATTATCTTTGGTCCCCCTCCTGGGGATCCTGTTCTCCCTATTAACTGGATTACTCATGGATAACATCACTGGTCCTTCCAACAGGCTGGGACCCTCTTCTTTTCATGTCAGGGAGGTTACTGCTTTGCTCATATCCCCGTCGGTCTCCTTACTCTGCAATACCTTAGGAAGAATTGTATAGGAATCATTCATGTACTTCCTGGTCCACTGTGATACCATCACACCACCACTTGTCCATCTCTCGAGTTTAGCATGCCCTGCAAGCACTTCAGTCTTTCGTGTCCTCTCTCCCCTCCAGTGCCATGCATCAGAGGGTGCACTCTGGTTTCTCTCTTTACCCAGATGTTGAGCATCCAGGTTTCTCTCAGTGTGCTCCTTCTAGCTGGTTTGAACATCTCATGCTCTCTCTCCTTAGGTCTCCGCCTCCAAGACTTGTGACACTGCTGTGGGACTTACTCAGCATAGTGTCAAAGTCCTTCTTTAGTTGTGTGAGTTGGTCTCTGTAATTCTCAAGTAATCTTCTTCATCTCAGTTCCAGACAAATGTTTCTTTATAGGTACAACCATAGGGTGTGGCTGGCAATAACAGATTTTAGTCTGTTCTTGATATTTTCTTCCACTAGATGTTTTAGAAGATGGATTGGTGATATGTTGTTTAGGGAGTTCTTCATTAGAACAGGAGTCGTTCACAGAGGGATAGTCTCTCCCGGTGAGCTCCCACTTTCCTCTACACCTTGGGAGGGTATTGATTAGAAAGCTCACCTCCCTAGCCTCACAGGGACAGGCTTGTCCCTTGGGAGAAGTAATGGAATCCCAGGATTCATCACATCATCTATCAAGTATCTCTAAAATAGCTGATTGCAAAAGTGCATTATTGCCACCCACTGATCATAAATCGATAGACTGGCTATATGCAGGAGGTTTGCTGAGAGATTCATGTGGTTCCTGGAATTGGAAATGTCCACCTGATGGAGACAGCAGAGCAGGTACCGCCACTTGAGTATGATTGGGTACCTGTCAGGAAGAGGATTCAGCATAACAGGGTTGTGCAAATCACATCCAGTGTAGTCTAGTCATAGTTTGATTCTGCAGTCAGTGTGCAATTGTGTGAGCATGGTTAATAATCTTGACTACCGGAATGTTCCTGTCAATAAGCTTGTGCCATAAGACGCCGCTAAGGATAGTGTTAAATGCAGCATTCAACTCGATAAAAGCAGCAAATACTGCTGTTTATGTGTGTTCAATGCTGCTTCTACAAGTTTAACTAGAGTTAGGATGTTGCAGAGGGTGCTTGCATGTTTTCTGATTCCAATTTGATTGAAGGGGATAATACTGTTGACATCTACCCAGGTGGTAAATTCATTAAGAGGATTTTTGCAGGTTCATCTAGCATGGCGAGTATTCTATAATTGCCAGAATTAGATTGACTACACTTTTTGTAGACTGGGACAATAATACTATCGATCCAAGAGGATGATATTTGTTTGGTGAGACTAATGATGTTAAACAGTACATCTGTTGCTTCTGCCCAAATGAGTGAGCTCATCTTTAGCAAAGTTTACAGGATCCATCTGGTCCAGGTACTCTTGTGGTGTTTATACTTTTTATAATCTGAGCATAGAGTGAGTATGTCCACCTACCAGTTATGTTGCTCATGAAGTGTTCACCCTCTGGGAGAAGCCCAATCGTATTAGTGATATTAGTTGTCCAGTCTGCTTTAAATCCACCATTTAACAAGGCAGGAATTTGCTCAGAGTTGTTTAAAATATTCCAAAAAGTTCTCTAGCAGAAGTGACATCACATGACCCTTGAGCTCTGATGACATCACAGGAAGTGATGTCATCTGACCCCACCCCAAAGTGAAATCACGGGAAGCGATGGAACACAACCTTCCTCCCTTGACAAAACAGGAAGTGGCATCACATAGCATTGTTTCTAAGTACACTAGGAAAACTATGGTTACGATATCACTGTAAAGTGATATACATTGCATACAAGAATGGATCACCATATGTATCATTAATATCAGTGCGTATAGGCCCATATTACAAAATTCCTGTGAATGCAAGCAGACGTTTAAGGCCAAACAATAGTGATGGGTTAATATATAGCACTTACGCTTAAGCGCTTCATATAGAACAAATATACATAAAATATCACAAAACCTGTGATGGTACTCCTTTATCAACCTCAGCAGCCAGAAAGGGTGAGTTGATCTTGCCAGGAGACGAACCTGCAACCTGCAGATCACACGCTAATAGCAGCAGCAAGTGCTCTACCTACTGAGCTATCTTACTGGCTATAGCTACCAGAAAACCAGCCACTCCAGAAACAAAGAGCCACATGATGCTTACAGGTGGATGCCCTTCTCATAAAGAGACAAGGCAAACGTAGAATCCCCGAAATGCAGTCTGGCAAGTCTGACCCGGTTCCCTCATTGCCATCTGTGGAAATGGAACTGATGCAGATTGGGGCCATTTGGGGCCCTTTGACCAAGGAAGAAAGGGAAAGGCGAATGGCTAATAATCTTTGCCTCTATTGTGGGCAGTGAGGCCATTTCATTTGTGTCTGTCCCAAAAGACCTATCACATATTTGTGAAATGTCAAGACTCGTCCCTAGACAGGCCACTGGGACGAGTCCGCTTTCTGTTGGCTCAGAGGACATTTCAGCATCCATGCACATCTATCTGCCTATGTCTTTCTCGGTTTCTGACTCTTTGGTTTTTACCTTTCCGGTAATGATTGATTCTTGAGCGACAGGCGACTATATGGACTACCAACTGGCAAAAAAGCAAGGACTACCTTTCACTGCCAAACAGGTTCCTGAGATGGTGCGTGCAGTTGTACGGTTCCTTTCTAATCTCCAGACAGGTCACGGAACAGACCGAACACATCCTAATGAGTACCCAAGAAGGGCACTCAGAATGGATTTAGTTTGATCTGATCACTGCTCCTCAGTTTTGGGTCCTCTTGGGCTTTCCTTAGCTACAACGGCATTACCCTGTCATCGACTGGGTGAAACAGACTGTGTGCTTTTCCTCTCCTTACTGTTTAGATGAATGTCTTACTTTGGATGGTAGAACTGCCTCCTCCCCATGTGTAGCATTGCTCTCCAGTGTATCTACGATTAGTGCAACCACGCAAGTATCCAGGCCCAATCTACCCAGAGAATATCAGGACTTTTCTGAGGTTTTCCATAAAGGGTTGCCTGAGCGGCTTCCCCCACACCGGGATTATGATTGCCCATTGATTTTATACCCGGGCCTCAATCCCTCACGGCCGCATCTATTCCCTTAAACAGAAGAAGGAAGAGCAGTGTAAGGCATACATTGATAAATCCTTATGTTTGGGTCATATACGCCCCGCCGGTCGCCAGTCACCTCACCCATCTTTTTTGTGCCTAAAAAAGATGGGGAGCTACGCCCCTGTGTGGATTTCAGAGCATTAAAAACTATCACCATAGAAAACCAGTATCCCCTGCCTCTTATCTCCAAGATACTGGATTGCTTAACTACATCAAATGTTTTCACCAAACTCGACCTCGGGCGGCCTATAATCTAGTCAGAATGAGGCAGAGTGATGAGTGGAAACCACTTTCAAAACTAAGTATGGACTTTTTGACATGACATGTGCCTAAGTAGTCAACTCAGTCTTCCTCCTTTATTGGGTTAATCGTTCCTTTTGTTTTACTGCCTTTGGCTTCACCGAAGATCTGCCAAATGCTCCTTGAATCCCTCTCTGCTGGTGCTTTTATCATTCGCTGCCACCCTAACATCTGTCGTGATCGCCTCCACCCCCAATCCAGTTTCTACATGCATTTTTGGCCACTCTAATCACAAAAAGTCTGTCCTTAGCATTGGTATATTTACGTTTAATCAGTCTAACCTCTTGTGTCATGCAGCGCTCTCTGTCACGCACTTCTCAGTCAAAGAGCTGGATCTTTCCTGTTTGTTCATGCATAATAGAATTTACTGCGGCGTGTATACTCGAGAATTTTGCAATCCACTGCTCCATTTCCTCTATACCCTTACTGCCAAAATTAACAAGAGTAGAAGGGCCGTGGTTACAGGTAGTTCTCACAGCATTCTTTATGTTAAGGGAAGACCAGACAATATGATTACCAGCATGGTTTCTTTCAACTTGTCCAAGGTTAATTTGAGTTGTTCTTAAGGCATTATTCATTCTAATTTCCACAGTTGTATGGTCACTCCACTTGTTCCATTCAACACTCATGTCAGCCAACCTCTGGAGGAATTGTGGAGTGACAAAAAACAAATCCAGAGTAGCTCTCTTATTCATCATACGCCAGGTAAAATTGACAGGGAGATCACCTTTCATTCTTCCATTCAACATTTTGAGATCCCACCTCTTCATGTAATCCAATCACTGCTCCCCAGCATGATTGCTGATCTGATGCTGCAGACTGCTGTACCCAACCACATTTTATTCATGCTTTATTAATGCTTTTCAAACCTTCAAGACAAACAAAGTGGGCATTCAGAAACCCCCCACTCACTATTACATCAGCCCTATCCCCAGCTGACCTACTAACAAGTAACTTGTTCAGTGTCCCTTGAATGTCCACCATTGGCCTCCCACTAGGCAGATTGTAGACATTTACAAGGCGCACAGGGAAACCTTGTTTATGGGCAGAGAGATCGACTTCCACTGCAAGTACATTTTCAGTGTTAGTGATTGCAATCTGCTTGAGTTCATACAATGATTTACCCCAACCTGCAAGCCCCCGTAGGGCCTCCCAGTCTCACCACACTTGGCCTTAATTTGATAGATGGTGTAACCATCGATTACTATCTCATCCATTAACCAAGATTCCTGTACCAAGAAGATTTGGTTGCAAGTACAAAATACTGAGAGAGCCCCCGGCCTCCAGCAGGTGGGTAAACCCACAAGTATTCCAAGATAGGATAGAGGCAAACCATTTCTGGCTCGATAGGGCAGTAGGCAAGGATTCTGCTAGCCATATCATAACAGCCTGGATGTCAGACATTTGCACCTTGCCTGTATTTGTGGTAGTGTTTTTTGTCAGGAATGAAGCAGAAACAGTAGTACCCACTTTAATACATGGCAGGTTCAAATCCTCGCTCTCACAGTCAGCATCAAGTCAAATAAAAAGATTCTGTAGAAGATCTTTATAGCTAGGCAATATGGTGACTGTCCCCAGGTTTTTATAATGGAGTAATGATGTATTGATGTTCATAGCTGGCAGAGGTTGAAAAAAGAGAACGTCATCATTATTTAGGACCCAAAGCTGTGGAATCTGGTACAGATATTTCAAAAAGGTAGATCTGCTTGCCCATGACTTTCTGGCTTTTTGCCCCAAATGCTTAAACAGGATTTTGCTATCCATCATCAGATGTTGATCATTGGGTTTATCAATACACCCATTGGACTTGGATTTATACATTGTTTTAGATTCCAAGGTGAACATACTAGGGGCTCGGTTATCTATCCTAATAAGATCCAATAAGTCTGTGAGATTAGCAGAGGATGTTGAACCATCAATAGCTATGGCTCCATCAGTTTCTTGTTCTTCAGTAGGCAGACATAACCATTCATCCAGCCCCCCTCTTTTTGTAACAGATGTTTCTTGGAACAGGCCACTTTCTTCTGCATCCTTTTAGAGCCTTTCTTTTGTTGCGAGGATACCACTTCTGTCACAACCTCAGATGGTTTTTCGAATTTGGTCTTACTGCGCTTGGCCTGTCTCCTCTGCTTCCTGCAGTAGAAGGCTCCACCTGCATCACTTTACGCCTGGACTTCAAGCTCCACTAGAGGAGGAGCTTCCCTTTGTATTGCATCCAAATGAGTGAACTTATTTTGCACCACTACACTCTCAGTCCCTGAATCAGTCCCCAGAGAAAGTACATGATTTACTTCCTTATGGCTAAGACTGACAGTGTCTGGAGTCAGTGCTCTGTTGCTCAGGGGCTTAAGAGCAAAATGCATGGTAGACAAGGATTATTGAATTTCCATATTTGCAGAAATACTATGTTCAGTGGCTTGGAGTGACTTATGTGGTGAAGAATGGAAAAGCAGGTTGGGGGAGCCAGATAGCCTGTCAGTGTCTTTACCCAGGCCCCCACTATCATTCCCACACAGCAGCTAAGCTTCCACTGTTATAGGAGCCCCCGTTATTTCCTAGGGCAATGGCAGCGGAGCCATCAGTTGCTGCTGTAATGCTTGGACCATATTAAGTAAGGAATTATTGTCTAAACCTTCAAAAGATATCAAATTCCCACTTGAATGGGCTTGAACACTACTAGGCTGGATAGTAACACATTCCTCAAAAGCCACAGCCATTGATTTGGGCCCTTCTTTAAACCCTCGGTAGAATATTGGTGTCTTCATGTTGGAATTCCCACTCTCTGCGGGTAACTCAGCTGTAGAGCAAGTTGAGAGGTTGACATTCACGTATGATCCTTATTCTCCGTCAAGTTGGATTTAATATTACTTTTTGCCTCGTAGAGATTGTATTTACTCACATCTTTAAATTTTTAGGACCCATTTCTAGCACTCCTAAGAAGCCCAGCAAAATAATCCAACAAGGCCTACGTTTTAACAATGTTAATAGTGGTGAATGCGACTAGAAGCTTACCACAAGAAAGGTTGGAGAAAAACAAACTTGTGCTGTGATTTAACAGCACCTCTCTAGACTAGATAAGAATAGTGGTCAGGACTTTCCTGCCACAACGCTATCAAGCATAGAACAAATGGTGGGGTTAGGAAAAGGCAGAAGAACTATCTCCAGAGACTGTCTATGTGGAGCGACTGCAAGAAATATGGAAACAAAAAACAGAAACAAAACACAAAAGCAAAAGCAGAACAGGCTGTGGCTGACTATGGCCCCTAATAATTCAGGGTGCCACACTCCAGCACACACTCCTGAATTATAATTTTAAAAAAGCTGGACTTACACCTGTCAAACAAGGCTCTGACTTCAGGTGAACTACAGCCCTGTCAGGTTACGATCTGCAGGGAGCGGCTGGGGAAGGAAGAAAGAACCAGGTGAGTTGGCCAACCAGCGTGCCTGGCTCAGCCAAGCCAGACTAACTCAGCAGCAGAAATAGCAACTGCGGCTTGTCACGGGCATCTCCCCGACAAAGCTGCCACCGCACCCAAGACAAGTGAAAGGCCCGGCAGCACAGCGGCTTACACAGCAGTCCAACCCTCTCCTTCGCTTCACTCACTCGACCTCGGCCTCAGATTCCTCCACTTTTTGCTAGAGGAAAGTACCTAGCATATCAAGCTGCACTGAATTGGAGACGAGGCAGCTGGAGGCACAGCAGCACATCTCAACACAGTCTCACACAGCCGCTTCCGATACACATAGGAAGAAACATTACTGCAGCACATATACTCATCCCAGTAAAGGCGAACTTTTAATTTCTTCTGTCCGGAGTACTATTTTAGAAGATGGAAATATTTGACACTGCTTTGTAAACAATCATGCAAAGGAACTGTAAATGAGGCTCTACATCTATGTCTGGTGGGGTGAATGAAGTAGCATCCCAATGAATGGGGAATTATGTGCATCAGGCTTGGAGAAAGAGACGTAATCATTCAATTTGCCTGAAGAAAGTCATCCCAACTTTGGATGTTAACTAACTGTATTTTATCTTTTATGAATTTTATCAGTGTATTTTATGCATAACATCTTTTATCTGCAGCATTATTTATGTTATTTTATGATCCTTTTGGTTTTGAAATTTTGTTTGTGACTTTTATGATCTGTCGGATAGAAGTAAAGGTACATGATGATGATGATGATGATGTCAAAGAGAGTGAGAATCATTACTGGAATGTTCACACTTGTGCCAGTAAAGACACAGTGTCAAGGGTACATGAGAAGACTAACACTCATTGCTGGATGGCTGATATTAGTCCTGATCAAGATACATTATTAAGAGTGAATGAAAGTCAAAAGAATCTTTGTTTGAGTCCTCAAACTCGTCCCAATCAAGGAAAGAAGTGGACATTGAATAAGGAGAGAATCTTTGGTTTAAATAAAGAGAAAGGAAGAGATATCACGTCGAAGGAAAGAGGCAGTTGGGACTTTGAGGAACCAATTATCTGCACTGTGTGATTTGATAGCTAGTGGTTGCCAAGAACTACCTAAGTGTCTGTTAACGAACTGAACTGGGTGAAAAAGCATTCACAAGGGAGAAGGGAGTCAGTTTCCTGTCCTATAGTTGTTTTAATAGTAGTAGGGTCGGGATAGTTTATTTTGGACAGTGGACTCTATTTTGATTTGGACTTCACCGATGACTGACGAGCACGCTAGTTAGTTTGTTAGGCAGGGAATTCTTGATCTTAGAGAATGTTAAGAGTTTTCACCTCTTCTTTAATAAACTAAAATATTGAGGCCGAAAACCCAAGACTGTGTTCTTCTCCTGACCCGCCGCAATGACCAATCTCAACTCTTTCTAGTCCCTCACCCACAACATGTTCCAAGCTGATGCTGCATGTACCGTTAAGATAGCTTCCTAGGAAAGGTAAAATTATAGTTACTTTTTGTGTGCCATGGAGCTCCACTGATTTTTTCAATAGTGTTTGAAGATTTCCTAAGATACATGAGGATCCTGTTTATTTTTCAAAAGAGGTACAAGTAATAGTGGACTGTTATAACCCTAACTGTACTGATCTTAACAAATTGTTATAAGTCACAATATCTCCAGATACTTTTACTTTATCATTAAAAATAAGTAACTGGCCATTGCAAGAACCCCCGAGAGCTCATTTAAAAGAGTGTACTGATAGGCTTATTTGTACTATTTTAGACATCTGCCTCAAAAAGAAACACTGGGCTAAGATTAATTAAAGTAAATGAAAATAAGGTGAAAATACAGTTTATTAATTTGAGCAGCTTAACCAATGTTTTGATACTCAGAGAGCTACGATGTGACAGAAGCCAAGCAAAAAGCTCTGGTCTCTGCATTCGATATGGGGTTGCAGGTCAAGACCTCAGAGGGAATTAGTAGAGTACTTTTTGGATGGGAAGGCAATAATTTAATTGAGGTTTTGGTAACTGTGCAGCATTTTGAGAAAGCAGAAAGAAAGCAAGATATCAGCAAGCCAATACTGATGGAGCTGCAGATTCAGCAGATCCAACCTCTGCAAGGGAGGGTAGGGCACCGAGGATGATCAAATCTGAGAGGAAGTGGAATGAATAGATCAAGAGAAATTCCGGTCAACTTAGGACAAGGGGAAGTTGATAATTGATTGATTGATTGATATTTTATTTCTATCGCGCTCGTACACAAGTGTTTCAGAGTGCGACAAGGCAAGGGAGGGGAACAGGGGAGAACAAAATAGAGATCTTACTAGGCCCAGTGACATTGAGAACGCGCACGTGCATGGGAGAGGGGGGAGGGGAAAAGTGCATGGAAGGGAGAGAAGTGGAAAGTGCGAAGCAGAGGAGAAACAGATAAATAACAATAAATACACAATAAAGGCAACAAACAGTGGTAATGCAGCCAGCAATTTGCAAGTGTTAGGTTTAAGGCAGCAGACAGAGTAGGTCTGATAAGTGCAGGTAGAAAAAGGGGGGGCTGTATGGGTACAAATACAGACCCCAGTGCAAGGGGTGGCCCGGAGGCAGTGCGGGTGGGTGGTACGGTGAGAAGGTGCCTGGGCCCGAAGGACAGAGGGTGGCCAGGTGCACAGTGCCAAGAGAGAACACATCAGCAGGGGAGAGGGGGAGCTAAGGCAGAAGAAAAGAGGAAGGTCTTGAGGTGCTTCCGGAACCGGAGATGGTTCTCCTCAAATTTTAGAGTGGCAGGGAGGCTGTTCCAGATGGAGGCCCCAGCCGAAGACAGAGATCTACCCCCAGCTCGTTTCTTTGAAAAACGACTGACCCTGAGGGAGTTGGAGGTAGATGAACGAAGAGCTCGAGAGGGGAGATATTTGCGGAGGGATAGCTGAAGGTATTTTGGACCTAGGCCCCAGAAAGCATTGTGGACAATGCAGAGGGTTTTGAATGTAATCCTTGCATCCACTGGGAGCCAGTGGAGAGATTTCAGAGCTGGAGAGATATGATCCCAGGGCTTGAGGCCAAGGACAAGTCTCGCAGTCCTGTTCTGGATTAGTTACAGAGGGCGGAGAGTAGAGGCAGGTAGATTTAGAAAGAGGCTGTTACAATAGTCCAAGCTAGAGAGAACCAGAGCTTGGGATACCATGAGCTTCTGGGGGAAGGAGAGGAAAGGCAGAATACCTCTGAGGAGGTGCAGTTGGAAATTTGACTTTTTAGAGACCTCAGAGATGTGGGCGGAGAAGGAAAGGGTGGAGTCAAATGTGACCCCGAGGTTCTTAGCCTCGCTGGTGGGGGTAGGAAGAGGGCCAAGGGAGGCTGGCCAGAGAGTGAGGGGAAAGGATGGTGAAGGTGTACCAATGAGGAGGATCTCCGTTTTGCTGGCATTCAGACAAAGATCATTAGCGGCACACCAATCTTGAATGGCAGTTAGGCAATCAGAGATGAGAGAGGGAGAGGAGGTGGCAGAGGGCAGCCTGAAAGTGAGTTGAGTGTCGTCAGCGTAGCACTGGAAATTTGAGCAGAAAGTGGCAATGCAGTGGGCGAGAGTTGCCAGGTATTGGCTGAAAAGCCAGGGCGAGAGGTTAGACCCCTGGGGAACACCACAGGTAGAGAGGAAGATAGATGAAAGGATGAATCGATGTATGTAATGTATGGTTGTGAAATCTGTCTACTGAGCAGTGTAATTGTTGCCGGGAATTTGTGCATCAGAAGTCTGAATGCCGAAATTAAATTGACCTGAAAAACAGATGTCCCATCCATGTCAACCTCCTCCTTCTTTTTCACAATCATTTCTGCCACACCCTCCAACTGTTTCTTTCAATGGACACAATGGCAGTCTAGGGACTAGTAATATTGTTGCACTAATGATTGCTTGTTGATTCTTCTGCTCCTTATGTAAAACATTCTGTTATTGTAAATTATGTTTCAAGTTTCGCTGATAGCTGACCTTCTCCTTTAACTTTGAAAACATCTGCATTTCCACATTTTCTATGCTCATATGAAGTGGTAATTGCAGTCAGTATGGGAAGTCAAACAATACCTCACCCAGTTATACAACCTATGACTGTAACGCTTGGTCCTGTTTCTGAATATCAAGCCATTTTGCTTAGTTCATCTACACCAGTATATGTATTAGGATACATCTAATCATGGGTTACACTATCTATTGTTCTCCTAAAGGTATCTGTTTAGATATCCTGGTTCATATAGAATAGGAATTCCTGAATATTTTGCAAGAGTCTTCAGGTGAACAAACCTTGAGATGACACTCCTTTGTTGCAACAGAGAGAGTTAGGGCGGGTTCCTCTGGATATGTGGTCCACGCATGCAAATAAGGCTGTACACACATTGAACTTTGATCCTGTGTCTATCACTTTGATCACAGAAATACTCTTTTGTGTATCCCTCAGTATCAATTTCAACAGAAGTGAAGAATGGAATAAAGACTGGCTTTGAATTTTGAATTTTGAATTCTTATCCCTACTTGTAGTCTATTTTGCCTGCTAAAAAGGAACATATTAATGTGTGCAGAAGCTCTGTGCTGTTAATGCAACAGTTCTGCTACCTGTATTGTCTGTCCTTATCCTGCAAATATTTTATATTGCATTTCTGCATAATACATTTACTAGACAGGGGCATGTTTTGTACAGCATTCTTCTCCATTCCTGTACACCTCGAAAGTCAATATGTATGTGCCCTTTGTGACAAATCTAAGGATGTTGTCAGTTCTCCTCTATAGGGACACATTTTCCAGGGTCCAGGGCAGTGCATCCACAGTACAATAATCCCCCAGTGGGAGGATCACCTGGGAAAGGAAGCCCCTTAAGGGCCTTGGGACAATTATCTTCAGGAGATGTGGTAAAACCCTGCTGAAAGTCCTTGAACCTCTTTTCAGGAGTTACATTTCTGTTGCATCTACCCTGATATGACTGATATGTTTTATTGTGAAACCAATCCAACTTGTTCATTTACGCAGAGTAAACATTTAAGCAATATTAAGGTTGACTTATCCCATTTGAAACAATGTACTGAAACAAGGGAGTGGACTGAGAGGATGAAGATCCCTCTGGTAAAAAGAAGTGAGCAGTCTAGTTCATCAACAAATCAGATTGGTTCAGAACAACTCCCTTTCCCAGTGTGGGAGTTCAAATGTAGCACAGCTGAGAGGCAGAAGAGAATCCCTCTGGGTAGGGGTAACCGGGGAAGCAATGCTATCAGCTGGAGAACAGTGCACAGAGATGAAGAGTGACACAGAGACAAGCCACAATATGCTGGGGAAGGAGAGAGAACGAACGTAGCCTGGGGGCTACTCAGAAGCTTGTTTACCGAACAGGTGCGAGATTGTCTTGCCAGGTACAGAGCAACACTGAGGCGAGAGCGGACAGCGAGAAGGATGCATGACGCCACAGATGAACAGCCAAACTGAAAGCAACTTCAAGGGCTACTAGAGCCCTGAGAGGGGATCCCGCAGCCCAGAGGATGCGAACGGAAAACAAAGGTACGAAGGCTGGTGGGGATTGAGAGGAGGTCCGGGGAAGCCGGGTGAATGACAGAAAGTATTATTGACTAATATATTAAAATAAAAACAGAAGCAACAGAATAAATACCCCAATTATTAATAAATGCATAGCAAGTGAATACATGACCCGTGAACATATAGCATGGCAGGAGAGTGAACCAGGCTACTACAGACAACAATTGTGAGTCTGGGACCCACACTCATATAATGCAGAAAGTATAAGGGAATCAGAGACTCCGGGTGAAAGCATGATTGGAAACAAGGAATCATATGTTTTACAGGGGAGTAAACCAAATGAACCAAAGGTTCCATTGCAAGTCTGAGACCTGCACCCAAAGGAGAGACCAAAGATAAAAGGGTCTGGGACCCGAGTCAGAAATAAAAAGGGCTGGTGCCCTATAGATGGAACAAAGACAATATATGAGATAACTGGGACTTGGCAGGAGAGTATACCAAGGTCCTTCAAGTTTTGTGAGTCTGGGATTGGTACATAAAAAAAGGTTGGAACAAAAGGGGTCTAGAACCCTGGGACTGAGGAACGTGGTGTACTTCTGGAAAATCCTTTGTGTTTTTGTGTGCAAAGAGACTGGAAAGACATTTGACATGTTTAAGTCTAGGGGAAAGGAGCACGCCCCTAAAATTGGAACATTATTTTCTTGAATATTGTTTTTAATCTTTTTGGAAGGCCGACTGTCTGAGAACATTTATGTTGCCTTGATTAACGTTATTTTCTTCAGAGTAAGATTACCCTTGCAACACCATTGTTACTTTTTAGTGTAAGGCATCAAATGTGTGAATGTGACTGGGACAGACCTTATACTTTTGAACATCCTGACTGTTTTCACAAGTTCTTTTGAGGCAGGGAACCCCCTTTTAGTTTTAGGGAAAGAGGGGCCTTTTCCCCAACCTTTCGTGATCATTACAAGTGTATATCCCAAAACATGTCTCCATTGTGTCCGAGACTTACTTATGGTAGCTCACATATGGTGTTTAGGGGAGGGATCAGGCCTAGTTGATACAAAGTTGGGAACCCTGACTTTTATCAAACTTAGTGAGTGGGCTACTATTCCTTCAGTCTCCAATAAGGAATCAATAGGGTTTGATCTTGACATTAGTAGGGAATTAATCATGAAATCCGATGAAAGACAATTAATCCCCACTGACTTATTATTGATTCCACCTCCTGTAAGTTACATTTGACTGACCTCAAAGTCTGATATGGCCAACATGGTCTAGATGTCCTAGTTGGTGAAATAAATCCAACTAGGTGAAATAAATCCAGACTTCAAAGGGGATATTAACATACTATTGCAGAATAACAGTAAACCAAACTAAAGGTTCAATTGCAAGTCTGGGACCCGCACTCATATGAGAAACTACAAATAAAATGGTCTGGAACCCTAATCACAAATAACAAGGGCTGGAGCCCTATACGTGGAACAAGGAGAATATATGAGATAAATGGTTCTTTACAGGAGAGTGTACCAAAACCCTTCAAGTATTGTGAGGCTGGGATTCACACCCACATAAAAGGTTGGAACCAAAGGGGGTTAGACCCCTGGGACTGAATAATGTGTTGTACTTCTGGAAAATCCTTTGTGTTTTTGTATGCAAAGAGACTGAAAGACATTTGACCCTTTTAAGTCTAGGGGAATGGAGCAACCCCCTAAAATAGGAACACTTCAAGCATTGCTGGGCGTGGATCGCTTGATCCGTGCCCAGAAACACAACTAGACCACCAGGGATGCTTTTTGAAGTGGGGGGTTGAGGGGACTGCTTAGTATATAAGCAGCCCTCTCTCTCTCCGACTCGCAGAGCATGGGGCATTGCGTTTTGCCCACCCTGGGGGCAGATGGTTATAATACAAAAAATACTCAGGAGAATAAACAAAGTGTCTCTGAAGGATAGCGCAGGGGCAAGACAGAGCAACACAGGTTTGATCCCCGGGTCCGCGCTTAGAAACCTCTGGGTGTTAAGCACGTTATACATAAACAATTATAATTATAGTTACAATAAAATTGTGTTTTTGCTGTGGGGTTGGGGCACACTAGACTATCAGTGATGGTTTATATGGAAGGGGGCATGTTATTTAGCCCTCTCTGGGGGCAGATTGTCAGTGTAATCCCTAGGAAGGGGTTCATTTGTTTTTACTGAGGAGTGGGGGTAACTAGATGACCAGGGATAGCTTATACAAAAGGCAGAGTATCCCTCTCCCCCTCCTGCCCCAAATGGATGGGACATGTAATTTAGACCGCCCTGGGGGCAGATTGGCAGTGTAATCTGCCAATCTAGGGCAAATGTGTTTTTACTGGGGCGTAGGGGTCAGTTGACCACCTGAGATGGCTTGTATGAAAGGGGGAGGTGACCCTCTCCTGCTCCTTCCTCAAATGGATGGGGCATGAAATTTAACCCTCACTGGGGGCAGATTGGCTGTCTAATCTGCCAATCTGCCCCTAGCAAGGGGTACATGTATTTTTACTGGGTGGTGGGGGTCACTAGATCACCAGGGATGAGTGTGTTTGCAGAAAAACAAAGTGCATTGCTGGGCGCGGATCACTGGATCCGCGCCCAACAATGGCACCACACATTGGCGTGTTGCTTTTTTCCTGTGCACAGTATTTTGAAAGAGGATATGAGCACAATAGTAAGTGTGCATTGCATGTTCTGAAAGAATGAAGGTTGTGGCTAGCCCCGTTACTAGTGCAAGCACATGAAACTGTCTGTCTCATATTTGTGCAAAGCATGACATGTACTGTTCCATGTGTTGGTGCTGTTGAGAAGGGGGTTAGTTAGAAATGTGTGTTCTAGTAATGCAAATGTTCATTTCTTCAGAGCATGCAATGCACACATGCTATGGTGCTAATTTTCTTTGTCACAAAAGTAACCTATGACATCAAAGTTGACATCACAAATATCATTGATGACATTACTGATGACATCACATGCCTGGATATATGGCCCACTTCTTTTTGTTTACTGACATATTCAAAATATTGACGATTTTGTTCAATTATAGAGACAATTTTACTGATTAAAAAGTGTTACACATGTACACATAAAACTTCTTGTATGTTGTTAAGGCACTATATGATATGATTTGATAGGTTTTTTTAATGTGCTTAATACCCAGAGGTTTCTAATCGCGGACCCGGGGATCAAACCTGTTTTGCTCTGTGTCGTCTTGCTTCCTAAGCGAGCATGTTGCCCCTGAGCTATCCTCCCGAGACTTTCCTTAGGATTTGGCATCAATACATGGTACACATACATGACGAAATAAGTAAGCCTCAAACACACAAATCATTTGTGTACTTCTTGATGAAGTCTAATGTTACTGTTATTTTTGGTGGTGTTTATTTCCTTCTTACTTAAGTTTCCTTGTATGTGCCTCAGATTTGTATGCATCGTAAGTCTTGATGTTTATTGTTTTTACAAACACAAGTATGTAGTAAATCTTCAATTATTAGCTATTAGCTGTTTATTCCATCTTTATCATAACTGAAAACTCTGATAAGGTACCATTCATTATTTTAATATACAAAATTACCAAATTAAAAATATTGTATTTCTACAGTGATTGCTGCAGCCATTGCCTATGTGTATGTATGATGAGGGTTCTGCATTAACAACATTCCAATGTTATGTTTTGTTGAGATGAGTACATTTCATCATACATTAAGTAGTTCATGATGGATCTCCCAATCACCTCTTACATCTTGTTACTGTCATTATCATCAGTGATGTCATCAATGACATTTGTGATGTCATCTTTGATTCCTGGGTGTTATTCTTAGCAGTGCACGGAGGTGGCGCTAGCTATGGTTGCCCAGCGTACCATAACTGGCGAATATGAAGGGTGTTTTTGGTTTTACCATAAGGTCCCTTTAACAATGTTTCTCCTGTGAATTTCATGGGTTATTGTTAGTGCAAATTATCCATAATGTCCCTTTAACAAAGATTTTCCAGTGAATTTGATGGGTTTTTACCAGTGCATGCTAATTTCCTACAACTTACTATTATCATACTTACCCCAATATAGCAACTTTTTAGTACAATTTACAAAGTTTCACCTTAAAACTCTGCATTTTCCCATCTTCTAGCATTGCTTTTAACACTTCTATATACTTTTTGCAGCTTTTTCCACTGTTTTTGTGTCCATGGACGTTTGCAAATGTCTGACGTCATTGCTGACTTTCTGGATAGTATCATGTGACCTGGCATGCCCATGCTACATGATGACGTGTTTGTGAACGCGTCCGCAACTTCACGATCAGGTCGGTGATTTGGGGACAGTTTGGAACTGCACTTTCTACTGATCTAGGAACTTTCAAGCTCAACATGTTCCCCTTGCACAGCTCCTACACCCATTCTTAAACATTATCGATAAAAAATCTAGTACTGAGCACATACTTGGAAGAATATTAGAAAAACTGCTATTTATCTTAAAAGTGGCATCAGCTATTGCCATTCCTCCTCCCCAAGAGCCACCACCACCACCAGCTGGAGGACCTCCACAATAAAAAAAGCACAGTACTTCCAAAGACAATGAAGAGGACCGAGAGGACAAGGTAGAAGAATTGCCTACCTCTAGCACCAAGAAAGAATCATGGGTGGGGCCATTTTTTACCACTGTTGGGAAAGTATCAAAGGCTAAAGCTACCAACATAAAAAGCACTGAGTGCAACGTTGTACTCAGTTGCGGACTACCTGGACAGTACTCGTACTGGACCACCTCCATGCACCGCCACACGCAATCCAACCACTGCAATGCTCTCAGAAATGCTGTACCTTTCTTAGCAAGTAGTAGGCTTCTTCCTCCCCCGTCATTTTCCTCAACCAATACTGTAACCACACAGCCTACTTCTATGGGACACAAAATCCCACAAGCCACTGTGCAAGCAATAAAAGAGGCTGTTGATCCATATCTTTCCAAGACAACAGTACTCTGTATATACTGCAACACACCACTCTGCATGGTGGAGCAATTTCAAAGAGCTTTTAAAGCTGTAATCAAATAGCATGAGAAACATTGCCCCCTACCTTAGATGTTACACACAAGCAACATCTTCCCCTGTAATTTCCCTCCCCACCTTACTTTCTGACCTCTCCTGCAAAAAACAAACAAAATACAACAAAAAAGGTTCCTTTAGGAACCACCTTTCACAGTTAAAAAAATAGTCCTAATAAATAAATCTTATAGACTCCATCTACTTTACATTTCTCAGTAAAGTAGCTAGACTCAATAAGATTCTATCACCCTAACTTCTAAAGCCCTTGCCCGGCCGTAACGCTAACATCACTGTACGTTCAAAATGAGCTCCACCTTTTTCAATGACGTTAGTGGGCAGTGAAGCGAAACATACTGTGTCATCACCAACGTCATAAGGTTATCTAATGCAAAACGAGGAACTTAAACAGACACAAAACTTTTTTTTCTTTTTACAAAAATTATAGAATCATTTTATTTTGAAGAAAACACTAGTAGTCAGGACCGTAACACGTGCTTTTCATTTTGACACATTGATACAAAACAAGGCCTGTGTTGCAAGGAAGAACCCAAGCAAGAGCAAACATCAAAGTTAAGCTGTTTGAACTTGTCTCAAACACATCTGTTAAAGATGTTCAGGTTCTTAAAAGAGAACCACATAATAAAGTTAATATATACATTAGTGCAACTTAACCATAACGTCCCTTTAAATACGTTTTTTCAGTGAATTTCATAGATTTTTCACCAGTGCACCCTTAATTTCCTACAACTTACTAATATAATATTTACCCCAATGTAGCAACATTTTTGTCCAATTTACAAAGTTTAACCATATATCTCTGCCATTCCTACCTTCTAGCATATTCTTTAACACTTATATACACTTGTTGCAACTTTTTCTGTGTTTGTCGATGTCTGCGAACGTCTTACTTCATCTGACTTCATCGCTGACTTTCCTGACAGTGTCACGGGACAATAAAAAGAAGTTTGTCTTCATTGGATGGCACAGATCCCCATAGGAATGTACCAACGTTTAAAGCCACCAAAGTAAAATGCACTCCATGCAATGTTGTA
Source organism: Ambystoma mexicanum (assembly GCF_040938575.1). Classification (NCBI taxonomy): domain Eukaryota; kingdom Metazoa; phylum Chordata; class Amphibia; order Caudata; family Ambystomatidae; genus Ambystoma; species Ambystoma mexicanum. The sequence continues at coordinate 836,044,931 of NC_090936.1, forward strand.
CTCAGTCGCAGACTTCCTGGACAGCACTCATATGGGACCACCTCCATGCGCCACCACACCAAATCCAACCTCCACAATGCTCTCAGAAAAGTTGTTCCTTTCTTGGCAAGTAATAGGCTGTCTTCCTCCACCTCATCTTCCTCAAACAATACTGGATCCACACAGCCTACTTCTGTGGGACACAAAATCCTACCAGCTTCCTTGCAACCGATAAAAGAGGCTGTTGATCCAAATCTTTCGAGGACAACAGTACTCTGTATACACTGCAACACAGCACTTGGCAGGTGTGGGCAATTTCTAAGTGCTTTTGAAGCTGTAATCAAGGAGCATGAGAAACACTGCCCCCTACTTTAGATATCACACACAAGCACCATCTTCTCCTGTACACATGCCCCACATAGTAGTAGTTGGTGTCTCTTCTGTCATTCCCCCCACCTTACTTTCTGTCCTCTCCTGCAATAAAAAAAGAAAAAAAAGGTTCCTTTAGGAACCACCTTTCACAGTTAAGAAATAGAACAAAAACAATAATCTTATAGACTTCATCTACTTTCCATTTCTCAATGAAGTAGATAGACTCAATAAGATTCTCCAACAGTTCCATTAGAATTTTGTGTTAGGCTAATGGGAATAATGTGGGGATGAACGCCAGTTCATCCCACTTTCCAAGGGCTGGAACAGGAATAAAGGACCAGCAGACCAAGTTATCAGTCAAAGTGAAGCAAGGGTGGATAACAAGGTCTCTGGGCCGTTATATTTCAGCCCCTGCAATGGAAGATGAAGTTCATTAGCACCCCAGGTTGCCAAAATGGTAACAAAGGTTCTAAAAAAAAGGATTTTCCTTGCTACAGCGGGATGCGCACAGCGTCCCACTATAGGAAGGTAATTCCTTTTCCAAGATGGCCACCATGGAAAGGGAAGTGGAGCCCCTCTTCCCTTTCTATGGCAGCCTGCAGTAGGCGAAGAGAACAAATGAATCTGACAGTGGCACCTGCCACTGCCAAAATAAGGTAAGTAGGGAGTTTGGGGGGTTAACAAATTATAAAAAATGGGACAGAGCGTGGGGGGGATGGCGATGGGGAGAGCCAGCCATCAGGTGGCTTTGAAAGCGTACTTGTACCAGCAATTCAGACCCATGTTCCTAGCCAACTTATTGGCTCGCTCCCCCTCCCAGGGTGCTAATGTACAATTGTATACTAGAGAAAAATATAAAAAGACAGAAACAATTTCCTGTCCCAAGTACTTTTATTTAGCATCCAATAAGGATCATAATCAATGAACCTTTATAACTATCCACGGTCTCCACAGTCCCCTTTCCAATCCATGGCTCATTAAAGGACCCGAATGGCAGTTGCACACCATTGCACAGGGCAGCCCTTCTACTCTTTATAATTTTATATTTGTAACACTCCCTCAATGCCTGCTTTGAAACAGTCACACATCCATCCACTAATCACTTCCAAAAACTGTACATATAACCCTATGACCATACTAAGCTTCCACACACCAACTGCCACTTAACAATTTTCTACAAATAGTTTGCATCTGCATTTCCTTTACTTAAACAAAAACATTGTGCACAATGCTCCTATAAATGCACATATGCATTGTGCAGGGAGAGAAGTGCGTACATAGAAGGGGCAGTACGAATGGGCAAGTGCTCATGAGAACCCAGGAGAGAAATGCCAATGGATGCCAAGGTGGGACACCACTGCCTAACTACTGGAGCAGAGGAGTCCCAAGGGTGGGATGCATATTAGCCGTAACATTACTTTAACAACGTTTTATTCTGTCAATTTAATAGGTTTTTATAAGTCAAAATGTTTCATGGTGTTACATCACTGTATATTTGTTATTATTAATTTCTCTTTTCGTATATACCCAGGATTGGGCAGCAAGACTTATCCCTGGCCTCAAGCCAAGGGACTGCATTGCTCCTGCCCTACAAAGCCTTCACAACTCCCTCATGTTAAGCATTTTGTCAAACAGAGAGCTGGTAGTGATCACTTTCCTCGGCTGACTCTCTCCTGTGGAACAGCCTCCCTCTCCCTCTGCGTCTTGAGCAAGATCTCCTTAAATTCCATAAAACTCTCAAGACTTTTCTCTTTACCTCCTCCATCTCCGCCTCTCCTCCCTGCTAATCCCACAGCAGCATGACTGATGTGCAGGGCCCTTATGTGTCCTCAGGGCCTTGACCCCCCACATCTCTAATGTCAGCCGCTGTCTTTCCTTCTACTGCATTTACTTGGCTCACCCACTCATTGATGGTGGCACTTACGTTCTTCTCATTCCAGCACTACCCTGAGTACTTCTCCATGAGCATCAAAGCACGTATCCCTCACCCCCATCCCCCTCTGCACTTGCACGTTCTGAAAACCCACAAGGCACAGTAGGTTTGCCTCCCCTTCCCTCGATTCTCAATATTTGTTTGTACTATTAATGCAATTATTTATCCATGCTGTAATTCATTGTCTACATCCCCTGTCCCCACCCTGTTTGCCCTGTGAGTGCTTTGAAACGATGTTCTAATTGTACAAGTGCCTAATAAGTGACCAATAAATACAAAATAAACATAAATATGAAAGAACTATAAACCTCCTTTAAAAATCATATTTTTTGCAACACATACTTATGTCTGTCACTTTCAGCAGCGCACACTGTGGATGGAAATCATTGTTTAATTGCCTACAGCCTAAGGCTCCACCATGACCCCAGCCAAACCAAACCACTCCTATTATTCACTGCACCTACTCTGCATGCTCAGTGTCCACTATACCCTAATAATGTACCCAATAGACAGTGCGCATGGCTTGCAGCCATGGCCAGTCTCCAAATCCATTGGGCATAGGCTTTGGTCATGCTGCATTCCCCAATAAGCAAATCAGAGTATACGTTTGTGTTTGCCAAGGGCCAGGCCCACGACCCACACACCAAATGTATATCATTTGTTTTTCTACTTACATTCTTACACTTTTCAAAAATAAAACACAAGACATATTTCCAAAAACATGCTTTCAGTTCCTTGCTAATCCTCGTCGCATACATTTGTTGTAATCTATTCCACCACCTCAGGCAAGCAGAATATTTTTTCCCATTCAAACCTACCGCTTCGGCCATGATACATGCCCCAATAACCAAATTTTAGTACATATTTCTCCTTACAAACGGCCAAGCCCTTTGCCCAGACAACAATGTTATAACACTGTGTTGTGTACTTACATTTTACACTTTTGAAAACAAAAAAAACACAGGACATATTTGCAAATCCATGCGTTCAAGTTCTTGCTGACCATCCTTGTGCATATTGCTGCAATCCCACCCAGCACTTCAAACTGTACCCATGAGCAGATATTTTTTTCCCATTCAAACCTATCCCAATTTCAAAAAACTTTACCACATTGCCGGTCCCTGGTGGCCATGACCAGTAGCCAGATTGTTCACTGCCCATGGCCACAGGTTATACCTCAGTCACCAAAGTTATTTCACTATTCACCGGCAGCAGTAGCTTCCCTGTTTTGGCAGCCCAACATTGGAACGCCCTCCCACTCAACATTAGGACAGACCAATCATACTACAGCTTCAGGCGAAACACCCTCACCTGATTGCGGTCGAATGATCCCCATGACTAACCCTGCCATCTCACCCGCCCATGCCTTTGCTCAAACCTGAATGCTATGCACAGCATTAAATATGTAAATATGTAAGTGCAACCGAACTGTCTCTATGTACAGCACCAAATATGTAAATATGTAAGCAATTTATTAACTACAGGTATATATGCACATTCCACGCAATGTAATGCTATGCCTCTCTTTCATGTGTGCCTTATCCTGCAACTAAGTTTTTATGTAATCCTACCTTCCTGCTCTCTGTTGCGCCCTGTTACCTCTGGGTTTTGCGCGCCATACTAAATAAATAAATAAACAAACAAACAAATTATTGTTGTTCCTACATAATGAGACTTTTAAAAAATTAAATACAGGCACATTTGCAAAACCATGGTTTCAGGTCCTTGCCAATGCTCCTTACACACGTTCACTGCACATCATCCCATGTTTTATTTTTTCAAAAGTGTCAAAATGTACGTACATTCAATAGTCACATAACGTAGCACCCACTTCATAAAATCCATTCAGACTTTGCACAAACATTCAAGGTTGGGTCTATAATCTTTCTGAAAACCTGTGTCCACATTTGGCAAACGGCAACAAAGTTATAAGCCATCTAAAAATGTTGAGACGCCCCCTCTAATTTTGCCCCCTCTAGTCAAAATCCCACCAAACTTTAAAAAAAAACATTAATTTCTAAGTCTACCATGTTTTTGCAAACTGTTGTGCAGATTTGGCAAGTGGTGGCACATTTATAAGCCTTTAAAATATTTTGGAACCGCCTCTAATTGTGTTCCCTCTTGACAAAACAACAGAACACTTTGCAGAACCATTCAGAGTCAAGTCTAGAATGAAAGTCCAACATTTTATGCACTTTCATTGAGTGGCGCCAAAGTTATAAGCCATCCAAAAACTGATTTTCACCAAACCTGTAAAGCACAAGTAAGCATAGATGGCCCCGAACATTTCAGATGCTTGCGAACATCTCAGGACTGCCCTGGACTGTTCGCGGACATCAGAGAACAAAAAGCCAATTCTTTGGCTTTCTGAGGCCATATCCCATCCGATCCTCATCACCCCTCACCTCTCCAGAGATTGTTTCATTAGTTTGGAAAGTGCAATGTTGTGTTTTTTAATATGTGTTTACTGTGATGTTCCCGGACAACGACGGCTGTCTGCGAATCCAACATGGCAGGCATTTCCCAATAATATGACGCAACTAACATTTTTATCATCCAATCAGCGGGCGCGTCCAATGTCTGCGGACCTCACGATGGCCTCTGGGCCATTCAGAGGTCTGTCCACGGACCGAACAGGGAAATGAGTCTGGGAACCAAACCCAGATATCACACTTTTAACTACTTTTTGGTCATTTAAAAAAAAAAAAAACTACTTGACGGATTTACATCAAATTTACAAGAGCATGCTTTCAGGATTAAGCTGCCTCTCCTGCCGCAAGTTTGGTGAACATACGTACAGCGGTTTGGGCTTTAGGCATGAGCAATTTTTTTCCCATTGCATCTATCGGAAAAAACATACATTTTGTGACCCCCCTATACCTTTGCCCCCCTTGACGAAACTTCACCAAATCCCGGAGAATCCATTTGACAGGGCCATATACTTCTTTTGCAAAGTTTCGTAAGGATTCATCCTGGCGGGGGGGAGCAAAGTTATACGCCGCCCCCAAAAAGTGCTCTTCCTATGGGTTGAGCAACTTAACCACAACTACAGGGCCACTACTGCAGGCCCCATAATATATAGCTTTAGACAGTTTCATTGTTTGAGCTTGGCTGGTGAGCAAAGATAGGAGCATGATTGTTTGGATTTGTTTTTGCTGGGTTGACCACAGATAATCAATGTTTTTTTTTCATCTACAGGTCTAGTACTGTTGAAGCTTCTACATTGTTATGTAAGTAGAGAATCTGCTCTTTTGAACATTGTACATTATACAGTGTAGGCGGATTGTCAGATGGGTGGGTGGGTGTATGTTACTGGGGCTGGATTGTTGGTGGTGTGTAGGTGGGAGTGGGGGCTCTTGCCTACATGGAAAAGAGCTCCAGCAAGACACTTTTTGCCAGAGCGCAGGTCCATCTTGTTTCGGGCCAATTCCTCCTCTGTGCATGGGGATGTATTTGGGTGGGCTTGGACACAATTGCAGGGTCAGGCCAGAAAATGACATTGCTGTTCGCCTGGAGGGGCAATTTGGAGGTTTGGGCTACCATTTTTCCAACCCCGGGAGAAAGCAATGGCCACTAGGCCATCTGGAAAAGTATGTTCTGGGTGGTGGGGGTTCCCATTTGCCCATTGCCTCAATCCGCATTAACCATCAGTTTGCAGTTTATGCTTCCTTGGTGGCAGATCAATGGTATGTACCTTTTATCTAGCCTTGGCCCAATGAAAGGTTTGCCGATAGCAGCATGAAAGTTTGGATGTGCTTTTGCTGGGCTTACCACAGATGATAACTTTTTTTTGTTTCATTTACAGTTGTGGCAGGCTGAAGCTTTCACTAGCTTATGTAAGTAGTACACAATGTCCTTTTGTTATTATACATTATAATTGCAGGGCAGATTGTCAGTGCATTGGGCAGGGCTGTGGCTGGAGTGTCAGTGGTGTGGGTGGAAATGGATGGTGCAGAGGTAATTGTAGACTGATGTGTGTGCCGTGAATAGAGGATACTGGCTGCTTAGCATAAAAACAAACTGCATTTTGGGAACATAATAATGACCACCACTTTTTCAAACATGTTTGTGCTAGTAATGCAGACATGTGTTTCTTCTGAGCTTGCAATGCACACTTGGTATTGATCTCTTCCCTTTTATTAGAATGGTTACCATTTGGGTTGCCCCATCTCCAAGTCCAGCAGCGGCCCCAGGGAGCTTTGGCAGGTCCCCATCCCTCCCCAGAGGGAAATGCTGTAAAATGGCACAGCCAGAGATTCAGGATTGGTGGAGGTGCTTGCCACAGCCTTGGATAGCCCCGGCAGGGTCCTCATTCTTCCCGGGAGGTCAAATCTGTAACGCAGCACAGCCAGAGCTCCAGGACAGTTGGGCGGTATATAAAAATAAGGTTCAGATATATATATACACAATTCAATAACACACTTTTTGTACTCTGGTAATTCTATAATAACAAATCTATGCAACTCTATGGTGTACCACACTTAGGGCCTCATTACACGGATGGCGGAGAACCATGGCGCTATTAGCGCCATGGTTCATGCCGGTAAAATACCAGCACCGCCTTGGAGGAAAGGGGAATTACCGTCCCATTCCAAGGTTGGCAGGGCGGTAATTCCCCCTTCCACCATTGCCCTTCCCCATTCCCATTTTTGCCCCATAGGGCTCAATGGGAATGGGGAAGGCGCTAATTACGGTACCGCAAATTGCGGTACCGTAATTAGCTCCCTGGGTCCCTTTGCGGGTTGGTTTTTAACGCCTGCAAAAAGCAGGCGTTAAATCCCCCAACCCGCAAAGGGACCTCGTAGTAAGGCGGTAAGGATTTACCGGTACCGGTATTTTACCGATACCGGTAAATCCTTACCGCCATCCGTGTAATGAGGCCCTTAGACTTTAGATTCCTTTAAAAAGCATCAACAGCTGGCAGTCATAATAGAGCATACAATTCATTCAGTAAGGTGTATCAGCATAGATAATAAGGAAGGAAGGCAGGTTAAGGTTAAACAATGGCAGAATGCCTTCTTTGGATATAGATGTCCAAATCTGAATGAGTGCCCCCCCCCCCTCACCTGGGCAACAAACTGTAATAAAATAATTAACAAGCCCAGTCCATAAATGCTCAGTACACCTTGCCCATTGGTTATAAAGTTCAACCACCCCAATGTACCTGAAGTGGAAGAGTTTCTACGACGGTTCATCAATGGTATCCTTTGAGGGTGCACTCCTTTTCAAGCAGGAGCCACTGGTCATCGAGAACCTTGAGGAAAAGTGGAATACTGGTGCCGATACAGCAGCTTTGACCTTTGTGATGCTCTTTGACAATCGTTTCCTCAATAGTGGAAGTCCTGGTATGGTGAGGCATATGGTTGACCTCGATGCAAAGTGTTCAGTGCGGCAAGTAAAACCCTGTGGACTTGAAAGGCCTTCGGTGATGATGGATGCAGTCCCGGCAGTGGCTTTAGGGTGTCGGGTTCGTGGTCAGCATCCTCTGGCCTGTCGGTGCTGCAGCTGCAGCACATACCTCAGGATAGCTTCAGTGATCAGGACTCGACCACAGGCTCGGATCTTCACTCTCTCAGTGTCCTCAGGACGATTTTGGCAGCTTCAGGTGGCAGGAAACCAAATGGCAGACATTTCTCAGTAGCCGGCGACTCAGACTTTATCCTGCGGGTCAAAGTGGTCAACAGTGATGGCAAGGGAGCCCTCTGTGAAATTTTCTTAGGTAAGGTGGAGCTTTCTTGGCTCTGGGCATCGCATGTTGCCCAGAAGTGGGGACACCTTGATGCCATGCTGTTGCATGGCGCCAAGGTGTCCTTGATTCTGAGCAACACACTTTGACTGGCTCCCAGTGGTCACAAAATCTTCGGAACTCCGGTCAACGTCACTGGACTTTGATGACCTCGATGTCCAGGCGCTCTCTTCAGGATTCTCGGCAGATCCCTTCTCTGGATGTCAGAATCACAGAATTTGCTTCCAGGGTGCCTCAATGAAGAACAGCATTTTTGCACGATGGTTCCTCGTAGCTCGCAGAGAGGTCCCCTGGCCAGATCCTCTCTTGGATCAGTCTTTAACAGACTTGACAGCTCTTGGATTACATCAAAGGAAATGCTGCAGCAATCTTCTCCTCCAATTGGGCTGCAAGGATTATCTCCAAGTTTCAATTTCAGCTTCTGAACAAATTGGTAAGTGAGAGGTCCCCAGATATACACACCTGTCCTGCATTCACTCTAGCTGAGCCAGGATCAGTCAGCCAATCACACAGAAGGGCATTCATGCAGGCAGGCAGCCAATCAGGCTCACAGGCATTCAGGCCACTCACTTCCACCCAGACACACATAACAAGGAATTTGGATTGGGGCAAGCAACCAGCCTTTCAGCACACAACACTGCATTCTTCTCAGTTTCTGGCAGGGCTGTCTCATTCATTGTGTCACACACACAGAAACCAGAGACCAATAACACAAAATGCATATTGGTCATACACTCTATTCACACATGTCCTACCCCAAGGGTGTACCCGCAGCATCCAGGCACTGTGAAGGCTCCAGCCAGTCTGGCCTGAACTTCCCCAAACTACCATATATGGTTCTTCCACCCAACAGCCAGTCAGTGGAAGGGACAGAGTCAGGGCTTCCCATGACTTTGGGAAAACGAGGTAACGGGCATTAGAAACCTCGAGGCCACAGGGGCCATCTTGCCTTCTATCAGGAATGCACTGATTCCTATGGTAGGGCTTGGGTATCCCAAAATAAAGTATACTCAGAGATACTGTCATATAAGCATGAAGCTGCCACCAGCCCATACCCTGCTGTGTGGGCAACAGACATGTGCCCAAAAACATACACTAGGTGTACAGGGTTGTAGCCCCACCCCTGGGTGCGATAAGGGTCTTGTTCCCCACACCTAAAATGAGGAAGAGCTGCACTTCCAGGGGTCCCAACTGGACTCATGTGAAGAAAACAACACAGAACACACATGATAAGGGAATACAGGCTAAGGACATGGAGGCCTTGTCCATCTAATGCATTTCCAGCATCACATTGCCTTTGAAAGGAATGCCATTCTAGTTCCTTCCACTGCGTTTGCAAGCAATGGTAGTCCATCTCCCTTCACTTGAAGTGTGCCTTGGAAAGGTACGCCATTCCAGGTCCTTCCACTTGAGGCGTGCCTTGGCAAGCAATGGTAGACCAGCTCCCTCCACTTGAGGCGTTCCTTACAAAGAAACGCCAGTCCAGCTCTCTCCACTCGAGGCATGACTTGGACAAGAAGGGAACACCATTCTGGTTCCCTCCACTCAAATCATGCCTTTCAAAATATGGAAACACCAGTTTGATCCCTCAGCTTGAGGGTTAAGTGAAATGAAAATGAGAACTGGACACCATCTATATGGCAGCTGTGTCTTGTATAAATCGTACCACCCTGCCATGATTTTTCTTTACTAAAGTAAAGTTAATGTTTTGAATGGCTGGAATGTCTTGTTTTAGAAAGACTGGGATGTGATTGGTGTGTGAGTGAGGTAAAACTGAGCTGTCCATGCAGATTTGATTACTGTGAATGCAGTTTTCCATCACTGAGAAATGGTTAGCATGTTAGTGGATGTGTATTTAGTGTGCATATGTTTGCAGACATGGTTAGTGCAACAAGACATTGAATGCAGGCACACTTCATATGTGAGCACTTGAAGATGGTGTGAAAGACTTCGCCTGGAGACGAGGTTGCCATGTGAGCGGATGTCCACTTGCTATGAGAGTGCAGATACGGTTAGTGCAACATGACTGTTGAATGCAAGCACAGTTGATATGTGAGTACATGAAGTTGGTGTGAAAGACATCGCCTGGAGATGACCTTGCCCTCTGAGCTGTTGTCCACGTGCTATAAGTGTGCAGACATGGTTGGTGCGACATTACTGCTGAATGCTTTTTTTGTTTTATTTTTATTTTTATTGAGCATTTGGTTGGCAATTACAACCTTAAGCACACAATCAATAATCAACCATAAAATCAAAATTACACTGTAGTTAATCAATTTATCCTCATAAAATCTACATTAAAATATAAAAGAAACATAACATAGAGTTACACCTCGCCTTAGTAATTCATCATTAAAATAATCATTTAAATAATGCACAGCTCAATCATAAAATGTGATCATTAGAACCATTATCTATCTTGGTTTGTGCTTTTCTCCACACACAAAGGGCTGCATTATAAATTACCAGAGAACTGGCTCTGATGAGTAAGCTCCAAAATTGATCACATTATATGTTCTCTATATCTTGGACAAGAGAATTATACCCCCAACGGCATAGCTCGATAAGTGGGCTGCACTGCGTTAAAATATGTCTAGCAGATTATATCTGTGCCTTGTAAAACCTACACAATCTCATGTCTCTGGGAACACGATTCCAGGCCCCTGTATATTCATATGTAGGTAGTATATTAAATCAGAGGTAGCTCACGAATCTGAAAAGTTCTTTACTGCAGGGCTTAACAATATATGTGCAGGGTTTATTATACAGAAAGCCTTGTCTACAATACTCAGAGTATCTATTTTTGTTACTGAGTTGGGTGATAGAGTTGGCCCTATCCGAAAGTTGAGTTTTGGTTTTTAGTTTATTGTATACCTCAGGGCCAATTTTGCTTATGAATGAATCTAGACTAGTATCAATCTCGAGATGTATATCATCAAAATGATCATGTGCTGTTTACCTTAGATCTCCTAGGAAAGAATTTGAGTTGGGGGACTGTAATCTGCCCGCAAGTAGTCCAGCCAAGGTAAGGCCAGTGTCTGGGGCAGTGATCAGGGTTATGTATAGTATACAATGTTTATCACACCAATTGGCTCTTAAACACTGGACTCCCAGTTTTAATCGGAGGGCCTCCACTGGGACCGATTTAGGTACTCCCAATATTGTTCTAAGCATTTTCCCTTCCAAATTTTACAGCCATGCTATGTGATATTGTGCGAGGAGTTCCATTCCAAATAAGAGCTGGTAGTGTAAATGGTAAATATCCTTTGATTGCTCCCCATTTTCTCAAAACATACCCACCAATATGATCCCTGTAGGCCGTTTGGGTGGGGGTTATTATGTGTATGGGGAAACCCAAGTAATATTTCTCAACCACTTCCAATCTAGTGTCACCCAATTTCCATGCAATAGTCAAGTTCGTCCTATTTCTCTTGTCCAATATAATTACTTCAGTCTTGCCTGCATTTATGGAAAGATGATTGGAAGTAGCATAACTATGAAGAGCATCTATGAGACTTTGGAGCCCCATTTGAGTGCTATCGATGAGGAATGTATCCTCCGCATACATCAGCCATGGTGCTGGAGTAGTCCCGATTCTTGGTGGAAAGTTGCGGATCACTCGTCGGAGATGTAAAGATTGTATAATAGAGGTGCTAGTCCACAGCCCTGTTTGAGACCTATATTTACTTTTAGTTCTGCCTAAGTATCTACCTCTTGGTTTAGCCGGATACACACACTAATGTCATGATATAATGCCACGATAAACCATAGCAAGGAGGTATCAAGGCCCCAGTTTCTATGTTTTTTCCAAAGCAAGGCCGAGATATTGAGTCAAATGCTCAGGAAATATCTATGTAGCACAAGTACAGACTCCTTTTTGTTGCGCTCATTTCGGTATCGAAATATTGCTAAACAAAAGTGCTTTGTACTGTGCTGTGAGATTTCCTGAAACCTGTCTGCTATTTGTTTAATCGATAATTTGTATCTGCCCAGTTCTGGAGTTTACCCAGTAATAAAGAAGCAAATATCTTTGAACAAGAGTCCAACATCACTATCATCCTAAAATTTGAGAGCTCCATCCGATCACCTTTCTTATGGATACGGATCAGAACCGACTTTGTCCAGCTTTTCGGAAGAGTGCAAGTGCACATGATTTCTCTAAAGCCACATTCCAGAACCTGTGCCCAGTAAGCCGAGTTTGCTTTATAAACAGTATTAGGGACGCCATCAGGTTGCGGTGCTCTGGGTGCTTTCATGCTTAATGATTATCTTTATATCCAAGGTATCAAAGGTCAGTTTTAGTTTGCCATCCACCAGTTTAATCAGCGGCTCTACCTGCAAGTTGTCGTCATAAAAAAGGGATTTAATGTATGTCAGCCATGTTGTTTCTGCGATGGAGTACAGTTCATCCAACGCCTGATCAAGCATGCCTCTGCGATAGTGCACCCGCAATTTTCCACAATCATTGATATGCAATCATTTAAACATGGATAGACAAATTGCACTTTGCATGGAATTCTTGTGCTTGTGAATCCAGTTTTTGTGTTTGGTAGTAGGCAGAGTCAAGGCGGCTCTCTGTTCTGTGTTTGACAGGTTCTGACCCGCAATTTCTCTGAGGCCAGTAGGAGCGTCATGACTCTGTTCATGTTCCAACTATGATGGGTCAGTAAGTTTGCCATCCATTAATGACCCAACAACACATGCAACTCTAATCTGTTCATGTAGGCATTGGACCATAAGAATCTATTGCCTTGGTGAAAAGTTAATATTATTCCTAGGTTTACGAGTGCCTAGATTATGAGTCCAGCTCAATAAACTGTGGTCGCTAGGTGTGTTTGAAACATATGAAATGGTGCTAAATAGTTGCCAGAGGCCGTGGCTAACATACACATGATCCAAACAAAATAAATATATCCCATTTGACCAAGTTGCAGGTGCGGGGGCACTGCCTCTCCCTTTGGTATTTAAACAGGTTAAATCTTGGGCTTCCAAACAGCTACCCCACCCCTTTGCTTTGTGAGTTTTTATTTTATTTTGTCTAGCTGTGTAACGCTCATTCGTAATCTGTTCCCCGTGATGTATATCACAGTTTCTGGTTTCATTTAAGACCCCGGCCACAATTACATGAACGTTAGGATACAATTTGAATCAATGGTGCAAGATGTGTGTGTGTGTGAAATCCTTCCCAGAAGGATTATATATATTTATGATAAGTATTCTTATGATCTCACATTCAGGAATATGTATACTAGTCGACTGTATGTGACTAGATGCAGTACCTGTAAGGAAAGGGATTAATGTGAACACTGATTTTGCACCAATGGCTAGGCCTCTTTTGGCCGCCCCCTCGGTCCACTCATGGCAGGCTAAAACAAAACGTTATAACCATCAACAACAAAGCTATCTAATAACCAAGTCTCTTTAAACAAGAAAACATCACTAGGCAGGAGCAATGATAGGCCAGCCGGGTTAGTCAAGAAGGAATTAAAACCACAGGTGTTCCAGAACACCCATTTAGTACTTTGGAAAGTGGCCATAGTAGCAGGTCACACCAAAACATCTGGGATCCATTTGTCGATAGCTCTAGGAATGTTTGTCGTAGGCCTTATTATCAACGTTGTGGCCAGTAAGCTGGACCTTTCATTTGTTGTATTAGATTTAAATTTATGTGATTGGTCAACTGTATGGTGTGCCAATCTGGGCTACTCATTTCCTTCGTACGTGGTCTGCATACAGTCCATTGAAAACTCATTCTTTACAGCGCTGTATGGTGAGTACTCAATAGGGATGTCACAGCTGATGAGACAAATTCAATGACCGCCTAGTTAATTAGGCTATCAATTTGGGGAGTTCCAGATGCGCAATATCTTCTCTTTGTATGTTTCTAAGTTCCGGGATGTATGGAGTAAGTTCATGACCACGCCGCGGTTCGTGAAGGGGCTCTGTGCGCTGGTGTTCAGTTCTTCCATTTTTATCCATTTACCGAATGGAAGGGTTGCATGGGCATTGCAGCTCATCTGAGGCCTAATGTCTGGAGCTCTCCTCTTTGTGTAGGTGTCACAATTTATTGCTGAATTTGCAAGGATTTCATGCCTATGAGCCGTTCGGTGCAATACACTCCCGTTACAGATTGCCATAGTTTGAGGCAGAGTGTGCCAATGCGCATTAAGGATATTATTCGCGGGGAGTCAGTTAATTGTTTCAGCCAAAGGATTTGATACAATTGTCTCTAGTAGTTCCTTCATATCGTGCGTGCCCTCTTGCATCACCAGAGCATTTGCTTCTGATGGTGTTTGGGTTACGTCTAGGTTTACGATCGGGTCACATAACAGTGTAACATATTTTGCAGACCCGTTTAACCTAAGCGGTTGTTGTTCCAGTGTAGTTATTTTTGCAGGACTGTTGATTTGGAGCCATCTATCCAGAGGGCCATGCAGGTGCACTTCTCTATGGGAGCCATCTTCTTGTGTGGAACTGATTCTAGTAATACCTGTTTTCGCACTCAGTGCTTTGATTAACAACGTGCAGAGAGTTCTTATCGGGCTGTGTACTTGTAACCATCTGTCTAGGGGGCTACATAATTGATTGCTCAGTGAAGCTGCCTCTTGGATAGAAGTATTTCTTGTATGAGTCTCTGCTACACTCTGGGTATTATTGGCTAGGTTACTTAGTTGAGTGATGCTGTGTCTGTGAGCCACTTCTGGTCGAGTGTTGAGGACAGCTTCAATTGGATTATTTGAGGCCATCCTTAGATGAGTTAATAAGGGAAGTAGTTTCTTAGAGCTAGGCCATCGCTTCTTTTTGACAAGTATTCTAAGTTTTACTCCGCTCCTTTGTCTTTTAGTTGTGTTCCGTGCCAGGATCGCATTGCCATTACCTGTCGTTTTAGGAACCATGTGGTTGACAATGACAAATGACAAATTTTGTTGAGGCGGTTGAAGAGATTTCACCCTTGGTCACAAGGTTGATAGTCTCTTGATTCAAGTGCATGGGCTGTGATACAAGGTCAATAACCGATGGTATATTAGGTGTGTCTGAGACTAGCGCAGTATTTTGCAGCAAAAGTTGGGTCTGTGGGGTCTCACTGTCAAGCTTTTCTAGCCATCAAGTATACGCGTAACCGCATCTTCCACTTTTCTCATGGCATGTTTAAGCTCCAGCTGCTCAGTTGCCATGTTGGTGCAGAGCACAAAAAGCACCTCTAGGGAGGAAAGTACTGCGTTAAGTGTAGGACGGAAGAGGGAATCTGCATCCTTCATAGTGCTCTGTGGCATAGAAAAAGCCAGATGAGGTAGTTTAATTGTCTGCGTCTTCCTCTTCACTGAACAGCGATCCATTTGAGCTTGAGTAGGACAGTATTTGCTCTAAGTCCGGTGTGTTGAACAAATGGGAATCAGCGCTGTCATTTAAAAGCGCTGATGAATTTAAAAATGTTCTTTCTTGACTCAGAACATTTCTTTTGAAGTCCATGCATAAATTGTGCAAGGAGTATTGTCGATGCTGGGGAATAATGCCTGGTCTACCTCTGCTAAACGGGTAATCAGTGGCTTTGCCCCTGCTATTGAATTAGGCTGCGTGAATGGGCTTCTGCTCATATCTGTAGGGTTCTCTGGTGTCTCGGGGTGGAGATAATTGTTTACAGTATTTTTAGCAGCATCTAATACTGAGTTGGGTAATGGGGCCTCTGGGGGAGCTGCAGCCCCATTTCCCCACATGTGTGATCACACTAGCAGTGGGCGAATCCCCTCTCACAAACTGTTAGACTGTTGGACACTTTTACTCACTTCTAGAACTTGTATGGGGCAGTAAAGGCCCCGATTCAACACTCCTCCTGCACTCTCCATGCTGCACTCCATGTGGGAATGCAATTATATGCATGCAGTATGGTAAGCTGACAGCAAGCTCCTCCTTCAGGCAACAGCAATGGTGAACAGACTCTCACCACGGTTCACAACTCAAGCCAAGGCACGGAACGGAAACAGCCCTTCTGGACTTAAAAATTCAGATGGACGAGGCAAAGGACAATGGCAAACTAGCCATACTCCTGCTGCTCGACCTCTCGGCAGCCTTTGACCTCGTTGACCACCAGATCCTCACGGAACATCTGGATTCATCAGCTGAATTCTCTAGCGAGGATCCAATCCTTTTTAGCCAACAGATCCACCCCAGTCTTCTCACCGGGTGCTTCAACTCACCCGATCCCTATCCATTGTGGCATCCCTCAAGGTTTGTGTGTATCGCTAACCTTATACAATATCTTCACAAAGCTATTGTTGGACCACCTTGACAACCTGGGTGTCAAATATACAAACTACGCTGACGATACCGAGGTTGTCATCACTTTATCAGGATGCTACGAAGAGGACTCCAAACTGATTAACAATCTCTACCTGGAGATCCAGGCGTGGATGGCTGAACACGGTTAATGCCTTAACAACGAGAAAACAGAGCTTCTTCTTGTCGGTTCCCAACTACGCCTAAACAAACTTGACCCCCATTATGCTTCTATCAACATAGATGGTAACCTAATAAAAGTGACAAAAGGAAAAATGGTACCTCGAAGGATTCAAGATACAAATAGGGGCACTTTCTTCAACAACCTCAAAAGTTGTAACAATTTTACCTTACACTCTTTAGTAAGTTCAAAAAGGATAGAAAAAATCACACTATAGAAGTTTAAAACATGATTATTATTGCTGATAATCAAAGAAAATGTTCATATTAAAATACATCAATTCATGCAATTTTACAATGAAACGTATAATGACATTTACATTGAGTGGTGTCGAAAAAGTAAGTATATACAGTCTCATCAAAAATATATTTATCAAAACAAATGATCAGTAATCACTTAAAGATTCAATTGAGGTATGTTTGCCATTTTACACATATTATCCTGCTATCTAGACAGGGAATTACTCCACAGGCATATTAATTATTTCGCCACCTATCTAATACTACACGTTTCGGGCAACTGTTGCCCTTTTTTCAGGTATTGATATCCCGGATATTCTTTCTGATAAGGTTACATAGTATACATATTAATTATTAAGAATAAAGAATAATGTGTTCATCCCACAAAAGGAACGTTCAATAAAGAATAATTCAAAAGAGAGTATATTAAAAGGTCACTTCACTAACCTGATGTGGCAATCATTTTGATAGCCAATTTTTGGAATATGCTTTACTTATTGGTTATTCAGATATTACAATTAAAAAGATATTACTCGAGTTAAAAGAACTGTAGTTTCTTAAATAGCTGGTCAATTGCCATCTGGTGGCGGCGATCTAAGGTGGGATTAGTTGCTAAAAAAGTGCTGGGTCCCACTCCAAGGTTGCCGTCATGGGACAACCAATTATGAACACTGCATTGTGTCAGGTAATTTATATCCAAAGTCAACTCACCAATAGGCTTGGGGAATGCCCAATTCTTATTCTCGAAATGTATTGACTTTTGAGCATGTCGTCTCATCTAGGGCATCACCCTGCTCTGGGGAATCACTGCTGTAAAGAGATATTAAAGAGGATATCACTGTCGTCTATGATATAATACAAATGTTAATTAATGATTAGTGAATCCAAGAGAAGTACCTTGACTGTCACTAATGCTTCCGGAACCGTTTTCGGCATGCATGGGTAAGGATAAGCATGTGGTTTCTTACTTCAGGCTTGTTATGTGTCCCTGCAGAAAACATCTTCATTGCCTAATTTTAAGTCTGAACATAACATTGTATAGATGTAATTATAGTCTCACATCCGTATGTAAACTCACTTGTGTATGAGCCCGTTTGAAGGAGGGATCCACTTAGTATTCCTATTCACCCGCGTTGGTAATGCTTGGTGTGATTTTCAATGTTAGAGCGGCAGTCAGCCGTGCAAATAAAATGTACACTGTAATCGCCTAGAAAAGCCAGATTTCAGTTACAAGGTAAGCAATTAAGTGACATCTTAATGTGTCTGTTAGTCTCACATCGCCTTTAGTGGGAGCTAGATAGGGCAAATTACTTGTGTTTATATGAAAGTTGGCGTCCTCTACGAGACCTGGAGCCGGTAAGTTTGTTCCTGTTTGCGAACCTTTGCCAAGCAATGCCGTCTACTGCACACGTTAAGTAAAGAATGGTAGATCAACATGTCTCTAATGGGGCCGCCATCTTGGAGTAGAAAATGGTTGCTCGGTGAATCAATCATTCCTTTCAATATACTTTATCCGCTCATGAATGGAAAATAAAAATTAAATGATAATAAATATACTGAAAAAGACTATACGTGAATCTTAGTTACAATGCTTTTACTAACGTTCTGTATCATCTCTAGGGAAATGTGTAGAATACACATGAAGAAATCCTGCGTGAGGGTAGCATGGTCAAGAATGTGTCCTATATCATTACACACCACAGGACGTGAAGTGATCTTTCAATTCTCACATCCAATAATTAGACCTAAAATCACCATGTTGTAACAGGTGCATCCTGACAGACATATCCACCTATTAAGGAGCTCACCCTTTTTAAATCAAGCTTTGATTACCCATCATAACAACTTTCGTAATTATGTCCTGAACATAAATAAGGTACTTCTTGGAATAGTCATGTGATAACAAAAGTATGTACAAATAATGTTTGAATTCTTTACATACCATTTTTTATCAAGACAAGGGGAACCTATTAGGTATATTGGATACAGTTATGCTGACTCATTGTTATTACACCTATACATCACAGGTAGCAATACACATTTCAGTCCAAATTCATCCCTTGTGGGTGCATCGAGTCAGACCTCTCAATCCAGAAGGTTTCACTTTGTTGAAGTAATTTTGGAATCTTGGCAGTTGCACATTTTCTAAATTTACAGACTGTAGTTGGACTACCGTATGTTTACATTCAATGAAATGTTGTGCAACAGGGGATTTGTCGGATTTTAAACGAACATTTTATTTATGCTCACACCATTGCTGTTTCGCTTTTCTCCTAGAAAGACCTACATTATAGAGGCCACATGGGCACTTAATCCCATAGATAACATTTCGTATGTCACAGGTAGAGGTATGATTCAGTAAAATCGTGTTACCTTTGTGGGGATTGTAAATGTAATTAACTTTAATGATGTTGTGACAGAAATTGCAATTATTGCATGGAAGTGTTTCCTTGAAGGTTGTACTCTGACACCTCTTACAGCCGAAATCTGATTTGATCAGATAATCTCGAATAGACTTACTCTTAATGTAAGTGAAAATTGGAGGTGAGGGAAAAAGTTTTTCTAGTTTCAGATCCAAGGACAATTTCTCCCAATTCTTCTTGACAATCTTCTTAATTTGTCTACTCTGTTGTGATTAGGTTGTGACGTATACCAGATCATTGGTGTCCTTTTTAATGTTTGGTTGTAATGCTTGTAGTCTAGTTATATTCTTCACTTGCTCAAAGTGGCCAAAGAAATCAAAACACTAGGGGTTTATTTGGACTGCACGCTCTCTCTCAAAAAACAAGTAAATGCCACAGCCTCCTCCCCGGCCTACACAAATAATCTCATCAATGCTTGCAAGGCTTTCCTCTCGCCCAACAGTTGCATAACCGTAGCCAGGCCGCTAGTGCTCTCAAAAATTGACTATAGCAACACCCTCTTCCTTGGCCCCTTGCAGCGCAATCTGAACTTCAGGTGCTGCAGAATAATGCTCTCAGAGCTGCTCTGAGCATCCTGTGCCACTCTTACATCCACAGCTTTAGACAGGGCGCCCACTGGCTCCCAGTACGAGATAGAATCACCCTTAGATCACTCGTCATCATCCACAGATGCCTCTCTAATGACGCCCCCGAGTATTTGGCAGATACATTTAACAATGCTATGTCATCCAGACCAACCAGAACAATGTACTCACACTGCCTCACCATCCTTAAATTCACCCCAAATCATTCTGGACCTTCAAACTAAATCATGGCTTGCTCACAAGAATTGCTCAATTGCTTGACTAACCACTGTACTGCATTTCTCCTGTGTCATTCCTATGACCATCATGTAACCTGGTCACCTGCACTTATCATTATTGTCTTGTATAGCTCTGTAAATGCCTATAACTTGTAACTTGCTTTAAGTCTCTGCCGCCCAATTACCCCAGGGTTCGGCGCACGGTATAAATAAATAAACTAAACTAATCTAAACAACTCCTCGTCCACTCACCGGTCACTCTGTTGAATGGAGGTGCACTTGATATGTGAGTACATAAAGTTGGTGTGAAAGACATTGGGGGTCATTACGAGGTTGGAGGTAAGGGAAAAATGATGCCGGTAAAGGATTAACGGCATCACTTACCGCTACGGGCTATTCTGACCAATCAGACCGCTATTTACGGCACCGTAAAGTACGATGCCGTAAATAGCGGTCTGTGTCGCACGCGCGACACACCATGCCGATATTAGTGGCATGCCGTAAACCAGAACTCATCCCAAGTAATGCAGACATGCAAATAACGGCTTCGTGAAGCCCGAAAGTACCTTACCGCCATGGAGTAAGTACCGGCATCGCGGACCACCCATAAACGGCCATGTGCAGTGTTCCCAACTGCAACAGGTGCACACAATCAGCACAGGTGGAGGCAATATAGACTGGGCCAGCACAAAAGGAGCACATCCCACCCCTTCCCACACCCAGTCACACACCAAAATGATTCCAATACTACTAGCAATGCTGGGGCTGGAGGACATGATTGCAGTGGAACTCCAGCAACAACAACAACAACAACAGGCAGCACAGAGGAGATGCAGGACGAGTGCAGCCAGTGGTACCACGCAGGCAGCCCCCAATCCCTCACATCAGAGCCAGTCCATTCAGCAGTTCCACACCCTGTACCGTCTGGACCGGGACACCATCACCACCATTGTGGACATGATACATGACGACATTGTCAGCCTGATTGAAATACGCACCGCGATCCCACCTCTACTGAAGGTAGTGTCTGTGCTCCACTTCCTGGCCACAGGCACCTACCAGCACACAGTGGGGCACATGCATGGCATATCTCAACCATTATTCTCACGTACGCTGAACCAAGTGCTCGATGCTCTCCTGAAGCACACAGGCAACCACATTATCCTACCACGGACAGCCCAGGAGATCTCCAACACCAAAGTTGGTTTCCATTCACTGACCGGCATCCACGGTTGCATTGGCACCATCGACTGCACCCATGTTGAATTGGTAGTCCCACATGCCATGGAGGCAGTGTACCGCAACCATAAGTTATACCACTCCATCAACGTGCAAATGGTATGTGACTCAAAGAAGATCATCACACATTGTTGTGCCCGATTTCCCGGATCAACCCATGATTCAATGGTCATGCAGGACTCCACGATACCACGCTACATGGAGCGACACGCAGGGCACAGATCCTGGCTACTCGGTGAGTTGCATGTGAGGCTCATGGCAACGCGATGTGGGTAGGCGATTGGGGGGTGAGACGCATACTTCACCTAGCTGTGATGGTGGGGGGAGATGCATACTTCACCTGGCTGAGATGGGGGGGGAGAGATGCATACTTCACCTGGCTGAGATGGGGGTGAGAGATGCATACTTCACCTGGCTGAGATGGGGGGAGAGATGCATACTTCACCTGGCTGAGATGGGGGGGGGGGGAGATGCATACTTCACCTGGCTGAGACTACCTGAGAGGATGGGCCATGCTCATACCCCAAAGCAGGCCAGACTTAACCTGACACCTGACCCCAAAATGCAAGATGTAAGATGCCCTACCATGAAAATGATGCAGTGCTACAACCATTCCATAGCCATCTACACTACACATAATCAGACCGTAGCCCTCGCAACACAATGCAGCGACAAGCAATAAGTATGGCCAATGCCCAGCACCAAATACCATCATCAAAAAGTACAGTTCTCCATTACTGCGTACAAAGGAGTCACATGAGGGCAAAATACATGAACACACCCCTACACCAACACAGAGGTCCACCGAAACATCATGTCAACATCTGTTGTGCATAGTGAGATCATCATGAGTCTGCCATCAACGGTGACAGGATGAAAGCATACAATTGACTACACAGCACACAGATCATGGGAACAACCAGCATGGACTACCACAGTGCATGGGCACTCACAAGGAATAGGACACCCCTGTGCCCACTAGACAATGCCACGCACACCTGTTGATCAGATGAATACTCACATTGCAGTAACGTCATGAGGCTGTATTAATGCATGGATATGTGGGTGCCAACAGGAAATAAATGCATGCTATGGTGTCATTGATACAAGTACCATATGATGTGATCACTTACACATGACCATTCTTGCACACATGCAGGTAATGCAGGCTATCCCTTGAAGAGGTGGCTCCTTACCCCAGTCCGGAACCCACAGAACAGGCATGAAGAGGACTACAATCGTGCACATACATGTACCTGTGTGGTGATTGAGCAGACATTTGGCCTTTTGAAGGCACGGTTTTGCTGCCTCAGCAGGTCTGCTGCGGCACTCCTGTATGGGTATGAGAAGGTGGGCAAGATCGTCATGGCATGTGTCATGCTACACAATATGTGCATCAGACAGAATGTGCCTCTGCCCCCTGACGCTGAACTGCAACCACCTGACGATGAGGATGAGGAGGGTGGAGATGGGGTTGCACTTCAGGGAGGCAGCGATGCACAGGAGGGACGTGCCATGCGTCAGACTTTGATAAACCAATGTTTCTAGCACACATGGATGGGGAGTGTGACATGGAGGTGGGACTCAGGGCACTGGGTGTGTCAGGGACATGGACACTGTAGACTGTTCACCAATAAAGCACACTTACACAATAAACAATGTCCACTCATTCTAATTCTGATTTCACAACAGGTGTATTGAAAAATTTAACATGTTAAGTGCAGAAGCCCACCACCCCACACACCCTCAACAACCCCACACAACCTCTCCCCCTCCCCTTCCCCCCTCAACTACCGCACACCCCCTCTCCCCCCTCTCCCCTCAACTACCCCACACACCCTCTCCCTCCTCCCCCTCCCCCCTCAACTTCCCCACACATGGTGTACACTTGTATGCACCATTGTTCTTCAGGAGTTTGGATTGCCAGGCTGCACTTACAACCCTTTACCACTGGCAGCATCGGGTGGACCCCTGTCTGACTTGCGCAGATTCCAGACAGACCGACGCAGGGGGCTGGTCTGTCTGGAGCTGCTATTTGAGGAGGTCTCTGGTTGTTGAACTACCTGTGTGGGATGCAGGGCCTCCAATGCTGACACCATTTGGGTGAGGACCTGCCTCACAGCCGCCATTTCACTACATATGTCTTTGCCTGTAGACTCTGTGGCAGATTTGAGTGATGCTGTGCATGCCCTCATTTCTTCCCTTGCCTGGCCACATTTCGTTATGTGCTGGTCCAGCAGCCCTGTCAGCTCCTCCTGGCGCTGTTGTATCGCCCTGATGCCCTCATGCCTGTCCCAGACACCGGCGGATGTTGTTGGTGCATGCGGAATGTTTTGGACCTCATGCATGCTCCCCATGGGGCTGAAGCTCCCTGGCCAGGACTCCACTGCGGACAGCTCAGGGCTGCTGGCATCCTGATTGCTGGGTGGGGAGTGTTGGGGTGGCTGCTGGGGGCCTGTACCAGTAGGTGTTCCGGGTGTTGGTGTGTATAGTTCATCATCATACACAGCTGCCGTGGCAGCTGTCTCACCAATGGTACTGCTTGCTGTTGAAACTGTGCCTTCAGCCACTGTCTCCAGTGTGGATGTGGCTGGTGGGGGTGCTTTGGTGGCGTCAGTGATGGATAGTTGTGCTTTTGGATCCCGCGTTGTGTTGGGCTTGCCCAGTAGTGCAGGTTGACCTCTTCCCCTGGATGCTGAGGGACGGTTTTCTGGCGCCATGACCCTAGACCTCTGGGCTGGTGTTGCAGCGTCCTCCCTGGGGCCCTGGTCTTCACTCTCAGAATTTGTGCCTGTGGGGGACCAAGAGAGGGAGTCCATTAGTGATGGGTCTACATGCATCAGGCATGCATTGTGGTAGGTGTATTTCTATGGAATGGCAGGTGATTGGCATTGGGGTAGTGACATACGGGTTGCTTGCCTTTTGGGTGGGTTATGCATGGATGCGTCTGGGATGAGACACATATGGGGTGCATCATGCATGGGGACAAGATGGTGCTGTGCACTGCCTGTAGACACCCTTGAAGAAATGTGTCTGGTGCTCCCTGCTTCCCATCATTGCACTCTGACTTCAGGGGGGCATCATCGTGTAGTTGTTTACAGTGTTTCATTTGGGACACCTACCTGCATCAGCCGATGACGGGGCTCCATGCTCCATATCCCCCACTCCTTCAATTGCCTCCATCCCAATGGTGCTTGCACAGATCTCCTCCCAGGGTTGCATCTTTATGGGGGAGGCCGCACCACCACCTGTTCCCATCCCCAGGTTACGGTTGGCAGTGATGATGTTCCGCACTTGTAAGCGCAGGTCGTCCCAGCGCTTCCGGACATCTTTAGGAGTGCAGGGGGTGGTGCCAACAGCACTCACTTTCTGCACCACCTCTGCTGGTATCTCCTTCTTCTGCTGCACTGCAGGTTGAGACATGTTGGTGGAGAAGACGACATCCGCATGTTCTTGCAACGTCTCGGCCAGCATGTTCAACTCCTCTTGTGAGAAGCGCTCTTTGCGCAAGCGCTCTGCACTTTTTTTGAGTGCCTTGGGCATTGTGATATGCTGCAGGTAGAGGTGTGGTAGAGGTGTGGTGGTGATATGGGTCCTGGTTACAGAGGATGGCAATGGATTGTGTTTTTAAAGATGGCCGCCGTGCTCTTTCCAGTTCCTGTGCAATGACGCTACTTCCGGTTCTGCTTATTAGCGGTGACCGCTAATTGCGGTGACCGCTAATGCTGATGGCTTGGATGGCGGTGGAGCTATCTGCGCTTCGCGCAATGCTGGTAAGGGCGATTTTTCACCCTATTACGGAAGGGCGGTAAGGTCGTTACCGGCATGGTGCAAAGCTTGTGCCCGAGTACTCGTAATCGCCCTCTAATAGCGGCCTTGTAGCAACACGGACACGGTATTTGCTCCATGCGGGTAAGGGCCGTAACTTACCTCCAAACTCGTAATGAGGGCCATTGCCTGGAGACACAGTTGCCATGTGAGCGAATGTTGGTATGAGTGTGCAAATATGGTTGCTGTGGAGCTAGTAATTTGGTACTGGTGTGACTGCAGAAATGGATGGCTAGTGACTGAAGACGCGAAAGGTGTATGAATGGCCAGTAATGTGGTTTGTACCTTGACGCGTCTTTGCTGCTCACAAGTTCCTTTTTTCTTGTACTAAAACCAATCTTGGGTGTCCAGGTGCACTATACACCATATGTATAAGGAAAGTGAGCAAAGCTGCCTGCGAAAGGGCTTAAAGAAGAAAAAAAAAAGAGCATCTGTGTCTAATGCACAGTGATTCTTGTATTCCCAGAGCACTTGGCATATGGATGATTTAACGATTTCCACCCAGGCGAGCACACTCACGCATATGAGGTCTGGCTTTCGTCGGGACATATGTGGAAACCTGGGAAGGTAGCACATGTGTTGTTGCCCATGTGATTTTATGGTTTCCCTGGTGCAAATGTGTGACAATTGTGTATTTTTGGAGTGATCTTCTATACAGTGTGGCTAAGAAATGGTAGCATGAGTCACACAAAAGATGTCTCATTGAATTTCTACAGGTGTCTTCTTTTCTGAAGTGTATGGGGTTCCCTGTCTTCCTTGGTTGCTGTGACACCCCAGCACAAATGAGTGGGTTGTTTACAAGGCCAAACACAGTCCTCCCCAGGAGGAAATTTGGTGTACCAGTAGTTTAGACTTTTCCCTTTGCGCTCAGGTTAATGCACCCACACATGTGAGGCACCGTTTTCATTGAGACACCCGTGGGAAAGTGGGAAGGTAGAACATGTGTTGTTGCCAGCGTGTTTTGGTGGTTTCCTGATGGCAAATATCTGAAAATTTAGGTTTTTCTCTATATTGTGTACTTTGATGGCCCTTGTGGATAATACATTTTAGGCTGATTCACGCATGTCAAACCTTGTTGGAGTCCCACGGGTGTCTTTTCTTCAGAAATATATGTGGTTCCCTGTTTTCTTTGGTGGCTGTGACAACCAAGCCCCAAATCTGTGGGTTTTCCACAAGACCAAGCATAGTAAAAATATGGTCTTCCCAGTCCCTTTGGTGTACCAGAGGTTTAGCCTTTTCCTTTTGCGCCCAGGTAAGTGCACCCACACATGTGATGTACTGTTTTCATCGGGACACCTGTGGGAATGTGGGAAGGTAGGACATGTTTTGTTGTCCTACATTTTTGACTTTTCAGCATTGTGTGGGTAATACATTCTACGGCAATTCACGCAAGTCAGACCTATTTGAATTCCCACGGGTGTCTTCCTTTCAGAAATGCATATGTTTCACTGTTTTCCTTGGTGGCTGCGACACCACAGGCCCACATTTGTGGGTTGTCCACAAAGCCAAATCCAGTCGTCCCCAGGGCATTTGATGTACCCGTGGTTTAGCCTTTTCCCTTTGTCCCAAGGTAAGTGCACCCACAAATGTAAGGTACAAATCTTTTTCGGGACACCTGTAGAAATGTGGGAAGGTAGGACAATTTTTGTTTCCTCTTGGTTTTGCTAACGTTTTCATACATTTCTTACTGCACTTTGTTACACAACCCTTTTATTTCCCTAAAATGACCTACATTTAGTCCCTGCTTTAGGCACTGTACACTTTTGTAACCTGCGTAAGTCACTTGTCATTCGAAATGTCTGTTTGTGCTCTTTCAAAAAATGTATGATTTCAACCCTGGTAGTTCCCATCCAGACAGCAACCCACTAATAGACATTATCCTCACTCTGCTTACCTGTTATGACCTCACACAACTGAACACCCACCCCTACACACATAGCTGGAACACCCTGACCCTTTTGATTTCAAGTACAAATCATGTCTCTGTGGAACATGGAATCGGGGTGCCATGGTATGACCATTTTGCAATCCCCTTCTCGCTCAGTCTTCCACAGAACATCCCCAACCTGCCACACAGCCCCCTCAAGCAAATATATGGCATATGCAGCCATCGCAGGCATTAGACAACATTAAACACATCAGATCCCAAAGAAAACCACAACTATCACCATAAACCATGGTTCAAAGGTTGCTTCCTCTCTATCAAGCAGGAACCCATCCTATGCCACCAGGACACTATCATAACAAATACAAAAACGCCATACACAATGCCAAAGACATCCACTGCCTGCAAGAGCTCCAATCCAACACCAATCATACCCAAAAAGTATTCAACATCTTCAAAGCTCTCTCCAAGTCACCACGTCTTCCACAACCCCATCCACTTCTGTCTGCAACTAGCTTATGGACTACTTGAACTCTAAAATATATGCTAGCAGGCAAGCCAATACCTCTGCTCTCTCACTTCCATTCACCACTCCAAAATATTTTTAAAAAAGGGACATCTATCACCCACTCAACCGAGACACCATCATCGCCCTTATTACCAAAACAATACCTGCACACTTCCTGGATGACATATGGTCACCTTAAGCCACATCCAATTGCATCACCACCTTCGCTTAGTACTGGCTCAACATCAACAACTTTCTTCTCTCACATGGTACTACCCCTCTACACTCAAAACTAGACAAATCTCCATTCTTCTCAAAAATAAATCTCTCAGCCCCACGCTACCTGAACACTACTGCGTCATTACTATCCTGCCATACCTCACCAGAATCATGGAATTATTTGCCACTACACAGCTGCAACAAAACATCACAATTAACAACTTCCTCAAGCCCCATCCAATCTGGCTTTCGACCTGGATCACCATTACATTTTGCATCCTTGATGGCCTCCCCGGATTATAGACAAAGGGTACAGCACATTTGACACTCCTTGACATCTTTGCTGCCTTCAACACCATTGACCACACCATTCTCAGCAACATCCTCACTCACAAGATGACACTCTTAGGCACTGCACTTAACTGGCTCACCTCCTTCCCAACTGAGAGTATACACTTTGTCTCCAGACCCCATTTTCAATCAGACCATACCCCCATCAAGTACAGGGTCCCATAAGGCCCTTTCTGTCTTCACTCCTATTTAACCTTACAACCTTCAATCTTCAACCACACCACCACCTCAGCGATGGTGGAACAATCATCATATTACTCACAGACATCTGGCTAGCAGAAGAATTAATGGTAATCACACACAGATCCATACCCAGTAACTTCAAACTGAAATGAAACAAGCAAACAGAGGAGAAGGTCTCACTCTTGTACACAAATATCACCTTTAGATAAAAGCAGTAAAATCACTAAACATCCCAAACTGTGAATCGCTCTTCCTCCATATAGTCTTGAACCACCAAACCAACCTTTCATTCCTTCTCATCTATAGATCACCAACATATAACCCTACTTGTATGGGCACATTTGTGCATGCCATACCAACATCACCATGTAATATGACTACCTGGTCATACTTGGAGACTTCAATATATGGTTCAATACTTTATTTCAGCAGTTTTCCATAAAAGTACACAAAGAAAACATTTCTCGTACAATGATAACACATATAGAGTAAACCAACGACAATAATAGCATTAACAATACATCAAAACTTCCAGATGACACTCTGTTAATTTAAAATGCTTCTGTGAAAATAAGTGATGCATTGGGTAAGGTTGTGGTGTACACTGCCTCTTATAAGGTATAGGGAAGCCCTAATGCATGCCCTGGAACTAGAGGGGTGGAAGCCGCTCACATGGCCAGCACATGGTAACAGATTATTGGCCGCATTGGACGTGTGCAGCCTTTGAATTCACCTGACTTCTATCAGTAAAGTAGCTAGAGTAAAAAAGCTATGATAACCCTTATTTATGAAAGGAATGGAGGAAGCATGCCTTAAATTGGAGTTTGTCCCAGGGTAAATTACATTTTAGCTGTGAAAGGTACCTAGCTATAATTACCCTGCCATATGCACTAACACTTTTTTTGTACTAAGGAAGACCACATTGAAGGTGGATACATTTACTAGAACTTGGGGAAGAACAAACTCTCCTACCTGCCCAGTTTGTGTGAGGAAACAGATGTTCATTTCATGTTACTATAAAATGACTTGAAAGTCTTGAGGGCCGGATACTTGAAGACAATTTTCAATCTTGCACATATCCATACAACCACTGAGGTGATGGATTACTAAAAAACTACTGAGGATATGAATGCTGTTTATTATGTGGCAAAATATATCCATTGTGCTTGGATTTGCAGGAATAATTTAATCAAATCATCTGGAAGTGATTTTGTAAACTAGTTTGTTTTAAGCAGGATATTGATCAAACTTGCTAGCCTATTGTTGAATGATAATGCTCTGAATCTTTTCATACTGGCATGTAGAAAGGTTATCTGGATTCTGCCTGATAACTGTTATATTTCTCTTTATCCAAAGAAGGGGCATTCAGGTGTAGAACCCACTTTGCTTGTCAGTATGATACACCACAATAATCTGCTGCGGGTAATGGATCTGTGTGCCCAATCGGGACCTTGTAGACAATTGAAGTTAATTAATCACATTGCGCGATTAACAAACATTTTTATTTATATATCAAAGCACACAGCCAAAATGTGTTTCGAACTCACAGTCTTTTTCCAGGCTGGGTTACAAAACCACCAATATTAAACACAAATGATTACATAAATATCAATGTATATAGCATACTAAGCACATAAGGTTTTGACTATTTCCAAAATGGGCAATTGCATGTACATCCAAACATGATTGTTCGATCAGAAATAATTTAGTGTAAAGCACCATATTCATATAGTACCATTATTTAGAACTTAAATATGAGTCAACCAGGGCTTACAATTCAGTTGGTTTCAAGATGAGCAAACCAAATTAGAAGAAGGGAATATATACCCACAATTGGGGTCAAACAGAAGGACACATATTTGACGCAAAACACATAAAAAACACAACAGCACAACGAAAAACACAAAAAGCACCATTAGTATTATTACATTAAAAAAATCAAGCATTACTATATCAATTTCCGAGGATTGTTTGCAACCCAGGCCATTGCAACGCCCTTTGCTTCCATGCAATTGCATGCTGTTTGCACCAGTGAATATTCCATCACCACTTGGTGCACGAGAACATAGCACTGCAGTGGCACCACTATTCTACATATACTCGACATTGTGAATATATGGTGAGCCGTACCCTATTAGCATTCTATTGGCATTGCCCCTGAGGACCATTCTCTGCAATCACATTGACCTCCCAAATGCACATAATTAGGCCTACCCCAGAATCTCCTTCAATCAAAATAAAACATAGACACGAAAAAAATACCTCAGATGCAGATTTAACTTGTCTATACAGGGAGCAACACAGTGTGGGAAGTGCAGTAGCAGCAACAGCAAAGCGTCATATAAAATTAGATTCCTAAATACCAAATAGAAAGATTGGGCAACAAACAGGAGAGTGCATATAAGTGAGGCTTGTAGCCAGCAGCAAACATTGAGAAAGAATTGCATTCCAGATTATCTGAAAAATTGGACTAGAAACAGAAATGTGCATACAAGTGCAGGTTTAATACATTGTTTAAAGAAGAAAACACAAACTCAGCCAAAATACTAATATCTTAACTACAAACTATGCATCTACAGCAATTGGTGAAGGGAGCGACACATTCGACAGGACACAATTTAGATGCAGTTTTCTGTAAAATAATTCTGATTACAAAGGTGCCTCTAATGCAAATTATCTTGCCCACCTTATAACAACCTTTGTGATCATTTGTGATCCACCCACCAACACAAATACAACCCCACTCTCTAAATACCCCTACAATCCAGAAAAGAAACTGGGAATCATTACATACAGTGGACCTCAACACAAGACTAAAATCCCCCCATAAAACAATCACCATTTTAGACACAACCCACATCAAAGTAAAAACTGGGACAATCCAAGAATGGATTACGGAAACCCTAAATGACATTACACAAGAAATACCGTTTGCCTTTCGCAAAAGAAAACAATGGTAAAATGGTTCACATCCCACCTCAGAGCCAAGAAGAAAACCAAATTGAAACCGGAAAAAGAGTGGAGGAAACATGACGACCAACAGAAAGAATTCTCCTACATAAGACAGACATGATTATATGAAGCCACAATCCTGAAAGGAAAAACAAAACTACACTGAACACACCACAAAAGCGAGCAACACCCAAAAAGAGATGTTCAACATCAAGCCATATCACTGACTGGGGTATTTTCTCTGGGAGACTTCGGGTTAATTCTGCCTTAGGAGTCATATAGACTCTTAGGCTAGAGCTCAAAAACACAGAACCACACTCTGAGGCTTTAGATTATGCCTGGCTGAGAGGGACCAAGCCACAAAACACTGCAGAAAGTACAAGGGGACCATGTGGGAAAAAGTAGGCTTTCTATTCCGAGATTAAAACAGAAAGTAATTGGCATTTTATGGGTTTGCCTGCATGGTGTGCCTTCAGATCGAGGTGACTAGGGTGCAACCTTAACTTAACTAAATCAGCCATCACCCAAAGAAGGACTTAACGTCTTAATACAAATCCAGGTGGTGCGCTCAACATTAAGGCCATTTAACTAATCAACAGCAAAGCTTTGACTGCAAAGGCCTCAATTCAGAAAGGCAGAGACAGCAAACTGCAGCAGCACCCCACGCCCACAACCCACCTGCCTGCACAGAAGCAATAAGCCCTTTGGACTATTGCTGCTCATGAGTTCCCAGGTAAGAATGGTCGTTAAAAGAAAACTGGCAAAGTCTCACCAAAGACAGTTGGGTGATCCACATTGCACAGAGTGATTATTCTTTAAGGTTCTCACCCTCCCATTCCTCCAAAGCCCAGTCTCACAAATAGCTCTCGTTGTCTCAGGAGACAAAAGCTATCTTTTTAAAAATAGCAGTAGCACAGTTCCCAAGGTTTCTGCAAGAAATAAATCTACTTGGTGGAGAAAGGTACCAAGACCCCTCCGTGACTAATAAGTACATTGGAAAGGTACAGTGCAGATTGCTGGCTTTTCACTGATTTTTACATTCATGGATGGGTCTGGATATGTTCAGTAGACCTTCCTTACAAGGGTGTCCCTTTCGGCCTCAAATTGTGCACAATGGTATTTCAAAGTGTATGGCAGTGATAGCTCCTCACTAAGAAATGTGGTATTTTTTATTTTTTATTTTAATACATCCTTAACTAGAGGGGTCAGAATTGACTTTATGACTAGGAGCAGGAAACACCTATTGGGTTCCCAGGATCAACTAAAAGGCAGAAAGAGATTCTTCCAGTCATGCCGCAAACTTCCCTTCCACGTGAGATGAAAACTGAACCTTTGTCTAATACTGCTTTAAAAATCTTCTGTCTCCTAATTACTTAAGGGGTAAATATTTTAAGTTGCCAGCCATAGTCACTTGCCACCTCAATAATACACATACACACAGCAAATCATTTGTTACTCGCCACATCTATTACTAGCCAAAAGCTAGTGGTGAGTGCAGATTTTGAGCCCTAGCTTTTTTATGTGTTCCAATGCAGTTTTTCACAATGGTATATGTATACCCTGCCAAGTAGCTCCTAGTAGATGTTGGTATCAATCATTCAGGCATACAACCAGCTCTGCCTCTTCACAGAAAACATTTTCCTACTCAGCCCTGACTGGTCCAGATTCAAATCACTTCAAGAAACAGAAGCCTCCACCTGGAATTACATGAAAGGAACGGCAGACTCAGAA
Source organism: Ambystoma mexicanum (assembly GCF_040938575.1). Taxonomy (NCBI): domain Eukaryota; kingdom Metazoa; phylum Chordata; class Amphibia; order Caudata; family Ambystomatidae; genus Ambystoma; species Ambystoma mexicanum. Next base: position 836,077,776 of record NC_090936.1, read on the forward strand.
GGCTGTGTGCACTTATCCTCCTTCACTTCTCAGCTGCCTTTGACACTATCGACGACTCCATCCTCACGGACAGACTCCACTCTCAAGGCAACAGGGATTCCACTTTAAGATGGATCTCCTATTTCCTCGTCAACCGATCACAAACCATGCTCCTCCCACCCTTCTATTCTCTCCCCTGGGCGGTCACAAAAGGGGTCCTACAGGGGGCCTCCCTGTCCCACCTCCTTTTCAACTTCTACCTAAGCCCCCATCCCGCACTCATCCGCTCACATGGCCTAACCTGCTACAACTATGCTGATGACACTCTCAGATCTTTGCCCTGGACAAGGATTTGCATATTGTAAACAGATCTGTTGGGATTCAAACCAGTACAAAATCATAGTAAAGTAACATTGCATAACACACACGTCAAACAAAGTCTGGCAAACTGAATTTGCCTTTTATAAATAGGTCATAACTTTTAAAAGCCCATTAACTTTGCAACGTAAGCACCAGGCCACATGGAATTTGCAGTGCCATTCTGAATAGGAGAATGCCACCGAGTTGACACACTTGGGGTGGAGCCCAAAAGAACAGAGATATGTAAGGCCTTCGTTTATTGTGGGCCCTGTGATTCAAAGCATAGCATTGTAACCAATTGTCAACTCATGAAAACGAAAGGCAGAAGACTACACCGACTGCATTCAAAACATTATGTGCTGTGTGTATAGTTTCAGGTGAAAAGTAGTATTTTTCAAAAGGGCACACTCAGCATCATCTGTTTGGAAATGTGCTCCTCAAGGTAGTGTCAGAGGATTATGTGCTCTTACAGTATAAATGGTGGCGTTGCCATGCATCCGTGAAGGCCTATTTACCCATCCCACCACATAATCACAAGACCAAGCCAATCATGTAAACAGATGATTAATGTCAAGCCCTCCTTACGGGAGGCACAGGGGTGGCTAGTCATTTCATGATGACTCCGGTCAGTGATATCAATATCTGCAGTTTTAGTGAAAAGTATGGCAATGGGTTGAGTACCTGCTTTTTCTATGATCATGGGTGATAATGCATACAATAATATTTTCCGTCATTCAGTGTGAGCACAAATGAACATAGTGATAGTACCTGGGCATATAATAGGAATAGCTGGTAAAAAGCATATGACAGATTCCTGGAAAAAAGGCTATAAAATATCTATATAAAATTGAAAACTATAGAGTTGTAAATATGTGTTTGTATTGTGACATTTTTTACACGCATCGCTTGTTTAGCTGTTTTTTACTTCCTAGCAAAACCACTATTAAAATACAATGAGATTACATTTATAGGGACTCTAATCATGTACACAAGAATTGTATTGCATACTCACCCTGGTGTTTATTTTGCTCTCTTCCAAGTGTTTTATGCCATTTTGTCAGGCAATTGCCTTGAAAGAGAACAACCAATGTTGTAATATGTAGCCATGACAGGGCGAAGATCTTTTATTGTATTGCCTACTTGGTACCGTAAATTTGACTTAATGGCCTCGTACTTTTGTCTTCAGTTCTATTGACTTGTAACATTGATTTAGGAAGCAGTGCATTTAAAATGTTATTTGCCAATGCAGCATAATACACTCCCCTCAATAGCAGTACACTGTACATAACAGACGCAGAACATATATTATCAACTATGTCATCCCGTTCCCATTATGGTCGACATTGCAGTGTGGTGCAGTGACCATCCTCTGACAAAAGGAACAACGCACAATGTAATGTACCTGCACCCTTAGACGAAAACATGTTTAAGAGAATAACGACTCTTTAGTGCTATACTCATACAGAGAACGATTAGGAGGACAGATGTCGGATGAAACATGTGTGAACACCATGTTCAAAGGTGACGTTACTCTAAAATCTGTGCTGTATAAAGTGCAAGGCTTAGTTTTAAAATTTTTCCGCCCTGAACATCGACATCTGAAATATCGTCCGAAACACAATGCACCATTTACTCAGATGCAAGATGTCTAGGAGATGAACCTCTGGTCGATTCCGCACTAATAGGCCTAAAGGGAATACCGTTGCGCATGGCAACTCTCTCAGTGGCGTGGAACTAGACCGAGTTCACATTACACATGTGCAGGATTTCGCCTAAATTGAGCTGATGTTGATGTTTGATGATCATAAAGACTCGAGGGTGGTATCTTCCTTTCTGCCCTGTATATGGTAGGGTAAAGGCACAGAACAGCTTTCAATTTGGTAAAAACGTGGTGAGCACACAGGCTTAAGCTTTCAGGAGGTGATACAGGCAGGTTCTTAAGTACAATGGTTCCCCAAATCTTAAGTGATTACACAGCTTCTTTATATAAAATAAGGTCAGCTACCTCTTCCATAAATATATTCATATAAATAATAACACTTTGTACTTTGAAAACTTATTTAAAAAATGGCAAATATATCGATTCTATGTGGTACCACACGTTACTTAAACCCAGCAATGGATGCAGACAGTTTTAAATAGGCAGGTGGATTCTTAAGTGAAGTGTAACAGCATATATCAGGGAAGAAAGGCAGGTTAAAGGTGAACAGTGGCAGACTTTTGTATAGATAGATAATTTTGAGCGAGGATCTCCCCACCTGGGCAACCTGTAATGGAAAGGTTAGGGAGTAAAAAATGATGTCTTTTACAGCCAAGTCGCTAATGTTCAATAACCTTGTGCTTTCTTTTAAGGGATTCTACCACCCCTACCTGAGTGGCCACAGGAGAACAAAATCCAAGACAACTCTGGCACCCCTGAATGACTCCTTTGGTGCCTTGGCAGGTGAAGTGGCAGGGTTTCTGGGATTCACTCGACGATTACCTCAGAGGATGGACCCCCTTTGGAAGAAGGAGCCACTGTAGTGCAGCAGTTTTTCTCTTTGTGGTACTCTCCTTTGGCTGACAATTACACCGACTGTAGACGTCCTGTGAAGATGAAACTTGCTGTGGGCTCCTTAAAGGCTTGATGAATGAAAGTAAGACCCTTGGGACCTTTCGATGACTTCACGCATTGGTCACTTTTGGTGTCAGGTTTCGGGTTTATGCCGTTATCTGACTTTTGGTTCATTGGTGCATCAGCTACAGCACAGACATCTGGATGGCTTCTGGCAACCTGGACTCAACCACTGGAGTGGACCTCGGACCCTCACCAAGTCTGGACCCTTGGGACATCTTCATTAGCTTCTGCTCATGGGAAACCCACTGGCAGACTTTTCTCTGCTTCCGGCGACTTTGGAATCTGGTGGGAAAAAGTGGTCAGGGATGATACCAAGAATCTGCTTTATGTTCTTAGGCAGTTGGAACCTTTGCAGCTTCGGGTGTCCAGCAGCACTATGCCAGGGAAACCCCTCTTCAGGTGTTATAGAGCAAAGGCTTCCAGCAGTAACTAAACGCACCTCCAGACACTGGCTGTCACCAATGGACTTCTCCTACTCGAGATGTCTGGGCACTCCTGTTTAAAACTTCGAAGACCCCTTCTCCAGATGGCAGGCACACAGGACTGGCTTCCAGGACACTTCGATGAAGAGCAGCAGATAGCACAAAGGTCTCTCGTAGCTTGGGGAGAGGTCTGCCTTGCAGGTCCTCTCTGGATCAGTCCCTGGGAGACACAAAAGCTTTTGGAGTACTTGAAGAAATTGCAGCAGCAGACTTCTCCTCCAGCTGGGCTTCAAGGAACAGCTTCTTCTTGCTAAACTTCGACTTCAGCTTCTGAACAAATTGGTAAGTGAGAGGTCCCAAGAAATACATATATGTCCCTCATTCACTCTGGCTGAGCCAGGCTCAGTCAGCCAATAACAAAGAAGGGCATTCATGCATGAATGTATCAATTCAGGCTCACAGGCATTCAGGCCATTCACTCCACCCAGACACCCATAACAAAGAATGTAGATTGGGTCAAGTACACAGCCTTTCAGCACCATGCACTGCATTCATGTCAGTTTCAGTCAGGGCTGTCTCATTCATTGTGTGAAACACACACAGAAACCAGACACCCACAAGAGAGAATGTGAATTTACTCCCAACTCCATTCGCACAGGTGCCACCCCTGGGCTATACCCACAACACACAACACCTGGGAAGGTGCCAGTCAGTCTGACAGGAGGCAGCCCCAGAGCCATATATGGTGTTTGCACCCAACAGCCATTCAGGAGGGAGGGAACAGAGATAGGCCTTTGGGAAACAAGGTAAAAGGCAATTGAAACACAGAGACAATAGTGGACATCTTATATTTGTGTAGGAATCCATTGATTCATATGGCAGGGCCTGGATATCCCAAAAATAGAGAACACTCAGAGCTACTGCCAATACAGCATGTAGCTGTCACCAGCCCATACCCTACTCTGTGGGCAACACACAGGTGCCCCAGAACACACATAAGGGAAACAAGGGTGTACCCTTACCCATGGGTGCCATAAGGGTATCCCATGGGTGATGTGCACCAAAAGATACAATGAAGGGCTGCACTGCCAGATGTCCAGGCTGCACCTCAGTGGCAGAAAACGTAAGGAAAACACACACAGAAAAGTGGTAGGACAAGGATGGATGCCCTGTCCCGCCATAATGTATTTCCAGCATCACAATAACAGACGCCATGGTTGTGTTGAGCCTAAATACTCTACTACTTTAATGACAGAGGGCCTGATTTACATTGTATTTTTAGATGTGATTTTTCCATTGAAAACACTTTTGACTGCCACACCGCGTTGATTGTGATGTGGTGCAGAGACTTACCCCCAGAAAAAGGATCCTCAAATGGGATTTAATTTATTTATTTAATACATGTGTTTATTTATTTTAATTTTTGAAAGTGTCACACGTCCACAGGCTTCAGAGCACTAACACATAATGACAAATACACAAATATGAAAAACACAGTCCCTATTCTTCTGGACACACCAGCCACCTGCCTTAAATCTGCATAGCACCTTCAAATCAGAAGGCCCTGTTCTTTGATGAAGGAATGCAAGTATTTTATTCAAAAGAGCCGCTCTTCTCTAGGTTCTTTCCCTACTAGCTTCTCCATATTAGTAATGATACAATTTCTCAATCCATGAAGAGTTTGCTTGTGGTTTTATCCATTCTCAGAGGCATTTGGTATTTTCCCACCTGCAACCTTTAAGGAATGTCTGAGTTCTTTTTTTCAGTCGCCAATAAAGGAAGACATGAGGATACTATTCTAGATTTACATACAGCAGTGGGAGATATAGGAATCAGAGACTGTAATCGCTCACTAGTTGCTAATGATGAGGATAGTGTAACAACATGTGGGTTAGATATAGCTTTGAGTCCCAAACAGCAGTTACTTTATGCAAGGTTTGCATGGGCTGGTCTTTGACAGCAGTTATCCATTTTATCCAGATGGTATTGAAGCACTAATGGGGATTGTGGATCTGTTTGGCAGGAATTGTCCATTTTAAATTCTCAGAGCTGGGGGGCAATCTGCCAAACCCGTGATTTGGCGGACCTTTAAATGTGGCAGTAATAGCACTACTTCCGCATTTAAGGGTTACCGCCAAACTCGTGATGAGGCCCACAGTATGGTGCCTGGTGGTTGTTATGTGGATAGAGCTACGAACAGAGAAAATCATATACTATCTTTGCTGATTCAGATACTGGCCAAAACTGGGTTTTCAATTTAGATAATTATTAGTATTTAACTTTACAAACAAAATGGTCTCAGTTATAGAACCAGTATATGAATATGAGCTCCAACATACTTGGAAGTAATTTCTACAGCTGTCAAGTGAGGGCACATAACCCCTTTGCAAAGAATTGTGAGGCTAATTTCGCCACAAGCGTGCATAGGCATTACACCCATATTGGGTATGTTTTTATACTACTATGCTTGTCAACAAGTAGGCAAAAACACCACAATGAAATTAATTAAACAAAGACTGATTAAAAAAGGCTTTGTTCTAGGTGATTTTCATAACTGACGATGTCCCTCGCCTAGCTTCTGGCACTACTAAGGCAAGTAAGGAATCAGAAACCACAGACCTAGCCTGCCAGGCAAATAATGTGAGAATCCTCAGAAATGTGCTAATTCCCTTCACCTTAGAGAGCCCAACTTTGATGGATTTTGAGGACTTGATTTTTTTTTAACCTGGAGAAAGTCAGACCCTTTTCCCACTCTCTCATGTATTTTAATGTGATTTGTGGTTATGGAGCCTGACAAACTCCACAGGCATCATCTTTTACATTGTGTCACACAGCACCCTCAGTGCAGTGGCACAGGGAAGTCTTGCAGATTTCCCAAGGTTTAAATACCTTCTCTGGGATTAACTACTGTTTCCCAGAACAGTAAAATGAAATTGACTTTACTTACATTTGTACATTTCTAGACCGAGCACACACTATCTTACAATAGGGTGCTGGAGGGGTTACCTAGTATCCCCTTTGTCTACCTTCTAATGTTATCTTTTTAATGTTAGCCTTTCCTCACTGAATGCCTGGTGGCAGTGGTTTACTTTTAACTACTGTGATGTGCATTTACTGCAGGCTTTCTTTGTGGAAAGGTCCTTCTTGAGATTTACTCTGTGCGCCAAACCAGGTTTGGTCCCTTTGTTCACTTTGCCTTTGGCGGGATTCACAACTGAACCTGCTTCTGGCTCCAGGGTGCCTGTGGTGGGCAGGAAGTGAAGTAGGTGCCTGAAACTCCCTGTGCATAGTCTCCAAGCAGACCCAAATGCACTCTGTAGTGATTGGCTGGCTGACTGTCCGGCATGAACAGCTACCCTGCTGGGTGACTGACAGCTCAGCTGGAATGAATGGAAGAGAACTGAATAAAAGGCGAGGCTTTTGGCTTGGATTCAGAGTCGACCACTGGGCGAAGGAACCAAAGAAAAACTTGAAGAGGATGCCTGCTGCATCCTCTTCAACCATTGGCTTCCTGGACCATTGGTTTGCCCGGTGAAGCCCTGCTGCTGTGCAGAAACTCCAAATTTGTATGGACAGAGAAGCCCCTGCAAGGACGACTTTTCCTCTTGAGCTGGTGGGACCAATCAACTCCACCTGGACATTCTCTCTGAGCTGGTTGACTTTCCACAAAGTTGCTGCTAGTAACCGAAATACCAAGGAGAGGAACACCAAATTGTGTACGTTGCTTTTAAACTGGCCAAGACTCCGGACTCCCAGGAAGCAGGACTGACCGAGCCTGAGCCCCCTCAACATAGTGTGGGACCCCAGAAGCAAGGAAATCCCATCTTGACAGACTGCAGTGTTGCTATTTGCGGTAGACACAAGGAACTGAAACACCGAACAGCCACTTGTTTTAAGATTGCCAGTTGCGAGCGGTGACCATCCCATTGCAGTGCAGGAGTCCCCATAAGTCCTCCCTCTTGTCCCCATGACTGAGGCCCAGGAACAGTGAGATCTGCACAGCTGCTCAGGAACAGAAGTCATCTGCTGCACTTTTTCCTTCAATACAAAGGTACTGTAAAAGTCTGAGAGAACTTACCTCTTGCTGTAGAGTTGCTTGCATCTTCTATTACTCACAAGTCTAGCGGCTTGTGGCCCTACATTGATTCTTCTTTTTCTTCAAAGACTTCTAAAACATTGTTCAAAGACTTTTCCTACTTACCTGCAAAGAAGTGCTTCAGCTCATATAGACTTTTGCCCATTGACATTGGCTTGGCCTGTTCCACTGAATGACTCTTATAGGGGCATCTGAAATATTTGCCTGCTTAACAATATTTGTGGTCTCTTGTATGTTCTAATAACTTTTTCCTTTGACTTACTCCTAAATGATTCTTAATCCAACAGTGATGTATTAATGTCCCCAGCACCCTATCTACTGAAGTCACCTGAGGGTGTAGGTTGTGTCTGTGGGCCATCCCAAAGGGGTACTCACTGCTTTAAAGATATTAAGAGTGTGTATTTAGTGAAGTATATTTCAGTGTTACTGTTAAATTGCTCCCTTCTGAAGAAGGCTTACTTTAACTGACTGATAAATAAATTCATGATTGTTTATTCAAGAAACCTTGTGTGTAAGAGTTTATTTGAATACTTGTCACTGTGAATCTCTGTGCAACTCCCCTACAGCTCACATTGGCCCCTCTTGGGATAAGCCTCACTGCTCAACACACTAGCAAACCTGTGTAGTACAAGCTTATACCAAAGGTTGGGTTTCCTATTACCTGTAGTCAGGTTTTTTGTAGTGTTCCCAAAGGGTACTGCATACAATCTTGCCTAACACCCTAAGCCCAAAACATGTTTACTATGAAACTGTTGTGCAGTGGGCAAGGACGGTATTAGCATAATTGACCTAAAAACATTTGAACTAAAATATTTGATCAAATTGTGTGGGGGGGTTGCAGGCGGTCTATCCCCGCATTTTAAACCAAAAAAAGGTCAATTAAATTCAATCAAATGTGTTTAGTTCAATTGTTTTAGGTCAAATAGTCCCAAACCGGCAAGCACAGGTGCATAGTAATAAAACTTGCCTTTTTAGATACTAGCTATTAGAACTAAACACTTCTGAACTCAATAATATCGCTCAAATTCAACCTACTGTTGTGAAATGTGCTGTCACCGTTTCTGTGATCGGGTAGCTGCTGGGGTACACATTGGAAAAACCCTATTTAATTACATGTACTTTGAACAGTGTTAAGATGTTCTTTTATACTTTTTTCTTTCTAGGTTACTGTGAAAAACAAAGTGATGCCCATCCACCTACTAGTCAGCCCAGAGAAAGACATTTTAGTTAAAGTGCATTACAGTACAATTGAGGCACATCTGCACTGTACAAAGCAATAATGCATGTTTTCTGCACTATGACAGGAGAGTGTGTAGTGTGGAAATAATAGTAGTTGGTGACATTGTCTGTGTTTCCTGAGGAATCTTTGAGAAGTGGTTAATGTAGGCAGTTTTGAAATTCCCAGGTACGGTTCCTGTTTTCAGCAAGTGGCTCATGAAATTGCAAAATAATTCTGCAGGTGTCTCTTTGCTTAGAATTGTCTTGTAGATATTTGGTGGGTATTTGGTGGGCAGGATTCTATTGTTGATCAGACTTTGCTGCTTTCTGTCACTAGATTGGTGAAGTCTGCCGTCATGATCGGTGTGAAGTACTTCAACAGTCTTGTTACCTAAAAGACTGGGTTGTTGGTGATATTTCTGCTTACGTCTTTGGGCACAATGTTGATGACATTTTTGGATATGTATGTTTCTGGTTTTAAAGTGGTTCACCAGGTCATCGCAAGGTTTCTTTTGCATTGGTGGGGATGTTATTGCAAGCTCTCAGCTTTCTTTTCTCGTTGATGATGTTGAACATCTCTTTCTATGAATTGCTTGCTTTTCAGTTTCAGATGCCTTTGGCACAGTGAAGTGTTTTTGCTTTTATGTTATATGCCAACAAAGAAGCTGGCATTTATCTGCGCTTCCACTCTTGCACTGCTGGTGAGGAATGAGGTGTACGTCCATTCTCCAGTGAGATCCAATTGCCTACCGGATACAGCAGGCAGTTAGAATTCCATGTTTGCTGCCAAGGCAAAACTCAAGAACTGGGTAAAAACCTTAGATTAGATTAGGCACACTGGCAGGGAGCAAGGATGAAGACTGCAGTAGAATTCTCTCAAGTAGGAATGATGAAGGCAGCAGAAGGATGAGTAATGAAGGCAATAGGATAACAGTGGCAGGGGGAATTAGGGAAACCGAGAGAAGGGGGGAGGAACAGATGACCAGTACAACACAGAGAAGGCTGGAAAACACAGGATTGGAAAAGACCAAAGCTAGCATCTGCATCATATAGCACTAAGCTGTGCATTGTGACATGTTGTCTACTGGTCTCAGCCTCCTTTTAATGTAATCCTGGAACTCTGGGGTGCATTGATTCCAGAGAGCGGTGGCAACTTCCTGGACTGCCATCACAATGTTGCATGATGGCCATCTTTGGTAGGGCATGCCGTGGAGTGCCATGGTGGACATCTTTGGAGGGGCACATCAGGGAGTGCCATGGCATCCACCTTGGGATGGACAACTATACAGTGACCCAAAGTGCCACTGCCGCCAAAGGGACCAGAATGTCCATGACTGCTGTGACCCATGGAGCGGAGATCCATGTCATTTTAGAAATGTTGCTTTACAGTGTCATCTGTGTTTTAGGTATGCTATTATTTCCTGTTGCATGTATTCTTTTCTCCAAGCGCGTTCAAGTTTCCTGTTTGTTTTCTTCAAGGCTCCCTAATGGAGTGTAAATCATCTGGCAGCCATTTTCATTTTGGAGATGAGGAAGAGTTTCTTTGGTGCTACAGCATCTAAAGCGTCTATGATCCATTTTTGGAGTGTCTCAATTCTTTCTTCTGTTGGAAGTGTGTGCAGTAGAGTGTTTGGTGGTTTTGTTGCTTCCAGTCTGATGTTGACGTCCATGGTGTTCAGGGATTCCCAGTGTCTTTTCTCAGATGGAGTTAGATTTACGTGGATGGCTTGTAATACTATTTAAGAATGGATCACAAAAGGTAACACAAGGTGGTTTCTTCAAAAAATGTGTATTGGGTATGTGCGGTTGTAGCGAGGCTTTTTTGTAGTACATGGTGTCCTGCTGTGTAGTAGGTGCATGGTGGATAGTTGTGAGGTCAGATAATTTTTTTAATGTTTATTTTTTAAATTTGAATTTTTTTTTTTTATACGGAACGCTTCACAAGTTTGCACATCATCCTTGCACAGGGGCCATGCTAATCTCCTCTGTATCATTACAATTTTAGTATATGTGCTGCCGAAGTGAGCATATGAGGTCAGAGATTTGGCAGAGTTGGTGTTCTCCTCTTGCAGGCATGATCAAGTGGTCATGTTCTGTACTAATGATGGCTATGGCTTCTCCAAATGTTTTCTGTGAAAATCAGGTTGTAAACAGGTGGTCTTTAGATGAGTAGGAAGGAAAGATTGCAATGGTCTAGAGTTAGATGGAAGTAAAGTGATTCAGCATTTGGGATATTTAATGATGGTGCTGTTATGAATTTTAGGTGACATTTATATGCAGAGGCCTGGTCACCTCCACTATTTCCATCTAGGTTTGCCTGCCTGAGTTTGAAATTGTTCAGGAGGGATTTGTGAATGATAAATCTCCATTATCCAGATTACCATGAGTAAAAGGATGTCTATCAAACCTTTGAGGAGGAGCTTGTGTATCTTGGTGCTATGCATTGAAATTGATATGGCATCGACCAGGTTGCACTGAATTGTTTTGTTTCGCACGTTTTTATTTTTGGGAGTTGTATCTTAAGGCAATTTGGCAATGGTTCCTACTTTCTTTTGATCCTGTTGTTGGTTTCAGTGTGCATGGTTGTAGTGTATGCCTTTTTTGTTTACATTCCTTCATTGAGGAGCTTGAATAGGTTGGCTGTAGTGCCAATGTCATTTTCAGGTGTGGCTGTGGGCCTGTAATGTGGAATTCACAAGTTAGTTCCTTTTGAGATAGATTGTGTGTGATGGTGGATTGGTTATTATCTAGTTCTTTGATCCATTGTGTTTGCCTCTGTGTGGCAGATTTATAGATGGATAGGTATTGCAATAAATAGAACGATTTTGGTCAAAATGTTACAAATGGGCTCTCTTTTTTAAAGATGTATTGTTCAGGGTTGCTCATGGAACACCAGTGGTCACCTTCATCTGTACCACTCGATGCGACCCGAACGAACAAATTCTGACATAATCTGTCTTCAGGAAACATGGCTTCACCAAAAACCAGTAAGTGATGGATACACTGCCTATAGGAACCCAGCGTTTTGCTGGAAAAAAGGACGCCCCTCAGCTGGTCTTCTAACTTTCATCAAAATGGGCTCTCATCTTAATGTAGCAGAAGCGCAAGATATCACTCCGTGAATCCAGAGACTCATTTACAACAAGAAGGGATTCCTGAGAAGAATTCTGTACAAGACCTTTTGATACCCGGCCACAAGCAATACATGGGTATTTTCAATCCATATTGGAATCCCAACAAAAATAACCTCTTCCTAGATTCTTTCTTTACAACAATGGACGAAGACACCTTGAAATATCCCAGAATCACATTTATCATTTGCAGTAATTTGAACATCCACCTTTTTTCCTCCAATGGCGAAGAGCTTTCTGACCACCTGCTAGAACCTTGTGCGCGGCAATGGTCTAAAGAAATGACAGATCGAAACATGATGTGGCTTGATGCCCTAAATGCATCTTCTAACTCATTTACTACAACATGGTCACGCGGAACCAGTTCTGGGATCATCGACTATATTTATCGCTCACGGAGCATCAAAGAGCCTATACGCCGGATGGAAAATATTGCCACAAAAGACAGCGATCATTACATCTTGATCAGATCATGGTCGAACAGCAAAGAACCATCACTGCGACTTCAATTACCTGAGTAGGAAGTCAATTCTAGGGCAACAAGATTGAAATTATCACAACCTGAAATAAAGTCTCTCCCAGATAAATTCATCAGTACAACGATGATAGACGAATCCAAATTAAACTACGAATGGATACTAGAACATTTCCATCAATGTCCAACTGCTGGACATCAACCGAGGAAACAACATCATCATGCCTACAGCCGCATGATAGCACTAAGGAAAAAAGCCCTAAGATCTCAGATCAGGCAGCTGAAGAAACAACTAAATCCAACTAAATATATTCAGATTAAACACCTAAAATAAAGCTACAAGAATTGGTTGAAAAATGCGAAGATGACACTTGAACAAAATGACGCAGAGACCATGTTAAGAGCTACGGGGACGCAAAATACACAAGATCTCTGGAAACTGCTGAATGAAACAACAAATACAGCCAACCATATGATCTCCGAGGTCCCTGAAACAAGCTGGATCACCCACTACAACCATCTATATCAAAAACGCCCCATGGTCGGCTGCGAGGAATTGACAACCTTACAACCAAAATGGTCATTCGAGTGGGAGCTTGCGGATATTAATGATGCAATACGTCATCTAAATGTATCTCGGGCCCCCGGTCCGGATCGCTTATCAAATGCCATTATAAAAAGGAATCCTGACACGTGGGTTGCTTTCTGCAGCCATCTATTCGCGCTGATAAATCGCACAAAAAAAATCCCTGCGTCATGGCAAAGAGCGACAATAATCCCTATCTATAAACAAGGACCAACTGAGAATCCACAAAACTACAGGTCCATTGCGCTTTTGGACCCATTGGGCAAAGCTTTCGCAAACATCCTTCTTTTGAAACTGAACCACTGGGCCACCATAGCAAACAGACATGCCATCCGGCAAACTGGTTTTGTTAAGAATGTTGGGACCAATATAAACTTATTCATTTTAAACCTGCTCAAACATGAAACCATCAGATCCAGTACTCAGACCTATGCAGCCTTCATCGACCTCCATCTCGCCTTTGATAAAATTAATAGAAACATCTTATGGAACAAATTATCAAAATGGGGCTGCCCAAACAACATACTGGAACCAATAAAGTTGCTATATTCCAATACACAAGTGCAGATCCGTTTGAGCAAAAGTGGTCTTGTCACACAACCAATTAAAACCTGGCATATACTTAAACACTCCTGCCCACTGGCTGCAGCTCTGTACAATCTGTACACTTCAGATTTTGAAGAGACTATAACTACTCCACAAATGAATCTGCCTAAATTAAACTCAACATCAATTCCTATGATTCTTTATGCTGATGATATTCCAATCTTTTCCAAAACACTGAGAGGCCTGCAAACTGCCCTGAATAACATCCAAAAATATATGCATACAAATCAGTTGGAAATAAATACCAGAAAAACCAAGATCATGTCACTAACCACTCAAAAGGGCCCTTCCCAGAAAACACCATTATTCTTTCTACAGAAGGAAAAAATTGAGCAAGTTCAAACAATCAAATATCTAGGGGTTTGGCTCAATAAATCCTCTGTCGAACAACCATGGATTGACCACCTGAAAAGTAAAGCACATTCTCTAGCGCATCAGGGCTTAGTACTACATAAATAATTTGGGAAATATTCCACAAAACCAATCATAATTTTCTTTAAACAAAAAGTTGTACCCATCTTGACATATGGCGGAAAGTCAATGATAAACCTACCGACAACTGTATGGGATCAATTGGAGTGAATCTTTTGGACAAAGGTTTTAGCCATTCCGAAATGTATTCCAGCATCTAGAATTCGATTCGAACGTGGCCTCCAAACGCCCTCCAATCAATCATACGGTGGAAACAACTAGATCTTCTCAGGAAAATAAACAATAACAACCAGATTCCTGCCTTGAATATTCTTCGTCCAATCGCTGGAAATATCAACGCAATGGCTCTGAGTAAATGGAAGGAATTTCTTAACCAAGAAAGGATAAGCTATGACATTTCACTTGAAATCCTTAGCTGTAGACCACAAAGAGCCAAAATTGAAAGACTCGATTGGATATCAACAATACAAGAGAAAAACAGATCCAAACTTATGCTAAATTGTACCACCGAAGTAAGAACCTTAAATGTGATCCCTTGTTATCTGAAGCTGTTTCCTGACAGCCTTATTAGAGACACCTTCATGAGGCTGCGTCTTAATGTACTTCCAACACAGCAAATCCTTGGGATACGTGCACAGAAAACCCTTTGACACCAAACATGAAGGTATTGCAAGGAGGATGACACTATTGAAAGTCTATACCATTTATTTATCCAATGCCCAGCTTTGGCAGACAAACGCCTTGCAGCAGCTACACTCTACATGAAATTCAATATATCTATGGACCCTAAAGAACAATGGGCACACATCTTATCTGGAAACAACATTTCTATGACAACTGTGGTTATCCGCTTCTGGCAAACAATCCAGATACAATTAATGCCTGGTCACGGATAATTGCCTTGCCTCGGATAAATGCAGATTAATTTGTTAAACATTTTTGTATGAACTAATTTAATGAGAATTTGTCTTTGTTGATAAATGTAAGGTTTAAAGTTATAAACCATATGCATTTTAAATTTAAAAAAAAAGTATTTAGGTTCCACAAGGTAGTGTAACGAATCAAGGGAATTTGTCCCTTCCTACCAAGGGCAATCCCCCCATTTGAGGCTAGGGAGGTGTGCCCCGCTCCGCAATACCTTCCCTAGGAGTGGAGGCAAGTGGGAATCTCACAAGGCGAGACTCACCCTTAGGGGCAAGGACTCCTGTTCCCATGATGACCTCCCTAAAGCTGCATGTAATGTGGCCTACATTGGATGTTTTAAAATACCTGAAACTAAAGTACCAAGACTGGGATGAAGAAACTCCCAATAGATGTCGTTATCTAATGTAAAAATAACATGTCCTTTTAAATTAGTATATCAAATCAACTGGAACGAGTACATTGATGAGAAAGACGAGAGAGAAAAGAAAGAGAGAGGAATGCATAGACAAGCCTGGGAAGGCTACAAGCTGCATAACACCTGGAGAAGATTGATACTAGGAAGCCTGCAAGTTTTTAACACGCTCGTGATTGCAGAATGGGATGCCAGAGCTACGGCAAGCCCAAAACACAGAAAAACTGACAGGGCAGGAGCCTAGGAGAGGTGGTGGTGAGACCACAAAGGAGAATCTGTGGTGAACAACGGGTCCACAATCCATTGTCAAAACCACTGGCAATAGAGGGTCACAAGATGCCCCGTTGCACAGCAGATCTCTGGGACACCGCAATTAAGCAAGAGAATATGATGAGGGAGATGCCAAGAGAAGAAGATGCCAGTGGTCCATGACCAGAGCAAAGGACCCAAGGGCTCCCAAAGATGTTCTCATTCAAGAACAAAGGTAACAGTGAGAATGGGAAGCACAGGAGGCCCAAAGGGAATCATTTAGCCACACAAGCAACTTGTCTCAGTAGAAACCTTAAAACAGACTTAACCTGGAAGCTAATGAACTGCAAATATTGCGATTCAAGAGAAAAAAATATTGAAAAGCTGAATAACAAGAGAGAAGACCAGGAGATAATGATACCCTGGGAAAAAGGGAAAGTAACCTGATATTCTGTACAAGAAAAGTCTAATACTAATGGGAAAGAAAGTTATGAGTCAGAGTTTAGAGGAACTAGACAAGTGAGCCACATAAAAGTCCAGTAGACCAAAACAAGTTGAAGTGGAATCATCCAGGAGGATAAGTCCATCAGAGCAATAATACCTTCCCAGAATGCACTGTGATTAACTGCCAAGAACATAGATCCAAAGAGATCCCCAGAAGGGATTACCTAAGAGGAGTGAAAACTCAATAGCCCATTTGAAGAACTAAAGAGACTAATACAAGAAATCAAGAGTGACTCTTTGAGGATTGCATATTAAAGAGAATCCAATATACTACTACTAGAAGTACCCTCAGGAGAAGAGAGTCATTGGGCCTCATTACGAGGTTGGAGGTAGCCATGTCGTTTATTCCGGCATGGCTACCCCCAAACTCGGGTCCGGCACTGGGTCCCACGAAAGGGGAATTACTGGGCCATTCCGACCTTGCCGGGCCCGATAATTCCCCTTGCGCGGGACCCGGAGCCGGTACATCCCCATGACAATTTGAGCCCCCATAGGGCTCAATGGGAATGGGGAGGATGGTAGCAGCAGTACCGTTCATAATGGCACCGTTGCTACCATCCAGTTCTGCTTGCGGGTACTGCTTTCCACGCCCAGTCAGACCAGGCGTGCAGAGCGGCCCCCGCGAGCAGAACTCGTAATGTGGCGGCATGGTAACAATAGCGCCAGTAGGACTACCAGCGCAGTTGTTACCTTACCACCACTAGCAGCAGACTTATTTCTTTTGATGTTAATGAAGGACAAATGAGCACCTTAGTTAGTAACATAGGTAGAGACCACCAATAGTGATATTTAGGCCTTACACTTTTACTTTAATAAAATACCCTATACTATGTCCTGAAAGATTCTGTGTCCTTCTTCTGACTTGCCACATGGTTGGTTCTGTTTTCTGATTTTCTTTGCCGGTATTTGAATCCTTATGTGTAATTCTTATCATGCAGTCTTTCCGTGATCGAGGCATTTTGGTGAGGTTTGTGCGGTTGATTTCTTAGGGGCATCTGGTGCTGGGGGGTGTATATATGTTGTTTGTGTATCTCCTTCTTTATTAAATGATTTTGCTGGCACATTATCTAGATGGGAAAGGGCCCAGAGGCAAGGAAGCGAGTGCCAGAATCTATGAGAGGAAAGATATAACAATGGCAGATTACACATATGTGCTAGTGTCCCAGCAGCCAGGACTATTCGAGTGGCAGTTTTTGAAGGTGGACAGATGTTGCTTTTGAAACTGTTTAAATGGGTCAGAAACACACTGACATAATACCCTAATGCCCAGTAATTTAGGTAATGAGATAGCTCAGTGGTAAATTATTCCAATGGAAGACATCATAGTGGTATATATTCAAGTGACCAATTATCACAAATGGCAAAATATGCCAGTGGCAAAGAATCCCATTGACCAAGAATTCCAATGGCCAAGAATCCCAGTGGGAAAGAGTTCCATTGGCGGACAAGTCCAGTTGTGAAGTCTCTAAGTGGAAAGTTCTCCCAGTGGCTAAATTGTTCCAGTGGCAGAAGATTCCTGTGCTAAAATATCCTATTGGCAAAATATTTCAGTGGCAAAATATTCCATTGGCAGACTATCCCAGCATCAAATCGTACCAATGATGAAGAGTCAAAGCGGTCATATGTCTCCCTAGCAAATTGTAAAAGTGTCAGATGATCAGAGTGACATGATATCAGGGTGCAATATTGTACAGTTGGAAATTAACAAGTGGGTGGTCTATCAACATGGGCACACATCACAGCAACAGGCTGTCAGAATGGTACTTGTCGTAGTAGGGAATTCGCAAAGTGGCAATTCATCAAAATGTCAATATATTAGTGGTGAACTTTCAGAGTGGAAAACATCAGTTGTGAATTATCAAAATGGCAGTCTATCTGTGGAGCAGATTACAGTTGCACAAGTGGCAACTGGTGAAAGTGGCAGAGTAACACCATAGCAAATTGCCAGAGTGGTAATTGGCCCAATTGTCAAAATATCCCATTGATAAACTGTTAGAGTAGCAGAAATTCTGATTGGCGAGATCTCAAAATGGCCAAGTATCTTATTGGGGCAATATCACTGTAGAATGTCAAATTTGCAAGTGATCAAAAGGCAGACTAACAGAGTGGCAGATATTATAGTTACAGGATAGCAAAGTTGTGTGGTAGAATAGCACGGTGGAATGATATCAATTAAACAAAGTGGCAAAACTCAAAATGCTGAATTATCATATTGAGCCAAAATCGCAGTAGCAGATTCTCGAAGTTGCTAATGATTAAAGTGGCAGTGAATCACATGAAGAATGTATCAAAGTGGAAATGTTGCAAATTGGCAAAATGTCCAAGGATGCTGTAACAATTGTCAAAGTGACAAATAATAGAGTGGCCCGTCTCTTGTCTTGATGTTTTGTGGCCCAAGGACTCAGGTAAGTGAGTGCTGCAGAGCAGGGAAAAGTCATCCAGTGAAGAGGCAAACAGGAAGACACCTGCCCTTTGCCTGCTGCCTGGCTAAGGCTGCCCTATGAATCTCTGTTTTGGAGAGCTTCCAGGTCATGTGGCCTATGCATTGGACCAATCAGTCCACAAGGAGGATGGGCAAAGGGTGAGGAAACGGCAGGGTGAGAGGAGGTAACAGAGGGGTGAGAGAGCAATGGTTTTACAAGGCAGATTAGTGCTGCAAACTTAAATGGCCTTGCAGGTAGGCCGGTGCTTCCTTCAGAGGACTTTACCTCATGGTCTTGATCAGCAGTGGACTGTGAAACATTGGGCTCCAGGAGTGAGTTTTTCTCTGGTCTGAGTCATGTAACCCACTTACTTTGCCAATCAGGCCACACTGAGGGCTGGCAAAGGACAGACGAAGGGATGGGTGGGAGTAAATTAACAGAGAGGTGAGGGAGTGAGGCTTTAACATGACAGGCTTGCAAACTTAAATGGGTTGGAAATTAGTTTGTGCTGCTTAGGAGGGCCTTTCCTCACAGACTTGATTCACAGTTCGCATGTGATATAGTGTTCTCTGGGGGTAAGGGTCTCCAATATCAGAATGCCCAGGATCTAAATAACCAATAAAGTTTTGGTTTCAACAAGCACAATGTTAATAATTCATTGTGTTGAATTTCAGGGATGGGTCCTTCTTTGTCATCTTGGGACCACAAGCATTCATATATAGTAGCTACTAATAAACATCTGGTCTGTCTGTAATTCTTTCAAAACACTTCCACATTAGTCCTCTCTGTGATTACCTAGCCATCGTCCAGTCCTGGATGTCGACTGCCTACCTCAAAATGAAACCTTCTAAGACCGAATTTGACCTCTTCAGTCCCCCGCTAAACAACTCATCCAATAATGGTTCAATTATATGTGCCTAGAAGGTTTTGAACCACAATTCTTATTTCACAAAAATCCTTAGGCTCACTATCTACAGAAGCATGTCCTTCCATAAACGCACAACCAAGAAGGCCCAAGCAGCCTTGCTCAAAATCTCCATCCATAGCAAAATAAAATCCTGTATCCCACTGCAGGAATTCTGGACCCTAGTGCAGTCCTTTGGGGTCTTTCACATTGATGTGGACACACCTTCCTTACGGGGATACTACCTATACACTTGCCTGAACTAAAAACAGAGTAGCATGCTCAGCTCACATTATTACCGGTGCACAGAAATGTGACTGTATCATCCTTGTTCTATTAAAACTATAATGGCTTCCTCACCAGGACAGGATACTGTTCAAGACTGCATGCTTAAACTACAAATCAGTCACAAGTAACACACCAGCACACCAGGGGGCTCTGCTACACATATCTGGTGGCACATGCTACTCGCGCAGAAAATTGACCAACTGGATTGAATCACAACCCGTTCACAAAGAGGCGAGCACTAAACAATCCATCTCTTGTCACACACACCCTCTGGAAATTGATCCGGGTATTTGATTGGAATGCCCCCACAATTCTAAAATTCTTTAATTCCACCAAACTTTCCTAATGTGACATTTTCAACAATATCTACACAGACTGACAGACAGACCACAACTCACAGTACTGATGCCAGCCAAACACTGAATATTTTTACCCTGCACAGCGCTCTACTGCTCTCATGCTTGTTCCGCACTTTAAACAATATGATGAAAATAAAAAAATACATATGATTTTATTTTTCACAGACACTTTACTAAGAGTTAGTGAGATGATTAAAAAAATTGATTTAACATCTGTCTACCACCAATACATTTTTACTTATGAATCTATACTCTTGGGTGTGTGAAAAATAAAACTAAGCATAGTTTAACTTATTTCTGTACATTCTGAATTACCTGATTTTCCACTGATTCAGTAATATTGACAATCATTTTCTCGATCTTCCAGCACATTGTCAAAGTTCATGATATCTTTCCTACATAAAGGCAGGACAGAAGAAAGCTAGGATATGTGTGGAAGTGTTGGACAATTGAAAATACATTAATTGAGGAGGAGGTAGAAAAATGAAATAGGACTCTGTTTTTAATGTGTATGTAATTCCATAAAATAGAGTTGCTAGGTATCTTTTGAACAGGTGGTGGAAAATACATTCTACATTTTGTCTCAGAATAAACTCATAAAGAATGATATTCTGATGCACTAATTTGTGTGGTCTTACATCATATCTTCCTCCTTTTCCTGTATGAAATATTAGAGGAAAAGAACATGCTTCTACACTTTTTCTCCTATATGTTTGATGCATTTGACATGTTCCTAATGCATCTTCTATGGTGTCTTTGGAATGTAGTGGGCACATTGTATACTGGTCTAAAATGGTGGCTGCAGTAACAGGAACAACACATTCAAATTGGCCAGTTTATGTTGATTTTTTTATTATTTGGGTTGTTTCTCTTAAGTGTTCTTCTATGTTTATATCTCTGTAACATTCATTGTTCTTGTTAAGATATTCTAGTGCTTGTTTAATTGTTTACAGCAACTAGTTGTTGCCAAATTCTGTTGTCTTATGTTGGTACATCACTAACTAGTAGAATCCATGATTGTTCTATTGGCCTTCCTATTCCTAGAGGGTCTACATTTTCTTTAAGATCTAATGGCATATGTAATACTTTGCCACAAATTCCTTTGAGTAACTCGGATGGAGGCAATTTCGCAGGTTTGGCTTGAAGTCTTATTATAGCTTGAAATGGGTGTACTGGGCCTCATTATGACTCTGGCGGTAGCCGTGCCGGTAAATATTCACACAGCTTCTGCTAGAGTCATTTTTTCCCCATTCCCATCGAGTCCCATTGGACTCAATGGGAATGAGGAGGACGGATGCACCGGCACTGTGTGCAACAGTGCCAGTACATCTGTCGAGGTCTGCGAGTGGATGCAATTCTACCCACAGGTCAGACCTGGTGGGCTGAAAGGCACCCGCTCTCAGAACTCGTAGTTTGCCGGTCCAGAAGCAACGGTACCTGCAAGCTTACCATTACCATTGTTTCCGGACTGGCAAACCCGTAATGAGGTCCACTGTTTGAATTATGATGCTCTCAATCAAAATCAGTTGTTGGAGAGTTTTTGGAAGTGGGATGATTTCTAAGTTATTAGTGATAGCCTGTGATGGCATTTGGTTATTGTCAAGCTTTGTATTCCATTATGTGCAAACATTTGAGGGGTTTGTTATTTTGTATTTATTTTCTGCTGTTAAATATAAAGCTAATTGAAACCATTGGGTTTTCTTCATTGTCCTGTATTTTGTGGGACATATCTACCATTTTTGTAGTCTTTTTATTAAAAGCTCTGCGACTACAGACACATACTTTGTCTGGTATTTCAGCGGATCTGTTTTGAAACTTTGCTATTTCTTTTTTGTATGTGTTTATAAGGCAGTTGGTGTTTGTGTGGTTTTCACTCATGTTTTCTAAAATAACAGAATTTTGTAAGTCAACTTCAGTTCCAAAATAATTACTTTGGATGTGTTCTATTTCTCGAAAGAGTTCTTCAGCTGTACCATATAGGAGAATGTCATTTAATATGTGCAGTTCTAGAGCAGGACTTTTTGCACAGTACAATCTATGGACAAGGTTTAGCAAAGCGGAATGGTGTGTTGCTACCATTTTGATGTGATAAAAGGTGCTTTTGCAAGCAGTTCCAGAAATGCAGGCTAATGAATGTCCTTGCAGTCCAGTATGGATATGCACTAGGAAGCAGCCCACGGTTTGTAAAGTCTCAATACTACTTTTGTCTTTTAGTGTCACATAGTGATTGAGGAATTGTCATAAACATTTGAACGATTGATGATGTGCATTACATTTGAGGTCCATTTGTATACTCTTAAGCTTGTTTGGACAAAAGGAGCATTTGCGTGAAAGTTTGTTGGGGAGATTTTTTTGAAAGGGCTTCTTTTGCAATAGTGGCACCTGCTACCACTTCATTGCCTTGCCCATTATTGTTTATGGCAATTGTTTGTTTTTTTTTTGTTCTTGTTTATAAGCTTCTTCATTGAAATATTTTTCTGTGCTGCTTCGGTAAAAGCATTAACCTTCACAGAAGTTGGAAAGGGAATCTATATTGACATTGTACATGTTTAGAAGCAGTTTTTATAGTTTATTGATTACTTTAGAATAAACATGAATACCTTTTTATTTAGTTTGAAGGCACTGTCAATCAGAGGTTCGAGGATTCGTTTTCTGTGGTAGATTTTAAGCATAGAGTCTGACCTTTTAATTTTTTTTTTAGATTCTTAATAACTGTACGGTGGAATTTTGTTTGTAAAATTGACTTTTTGGAATGTTTTACTGTTGCTACGTTAACATTGGCAGATATAGTGTTAGGTTCATTTTTAGTTCTAGTTTCATTTATACGTTTTTTTTACTTGTATTTTTGAAAGAGGGGCATATTATTTTAGTGCTGACTGGTTAATTTTGTTGAGTTACTACTGGTTGTGTTTGAATGTTTTCTATACATTGTTTTAGTGTCAGATGACCATATGGCTTGTTCTTATTTGTATCTGCTCTATATTTTCTTTGTTTTCTACAGAGTTGCTTTCTAGTGGTCATTCTGGTGTGTCTGTTTTAAAAAAGGGTTTATGGGTTTACGGGTTTATGGGTGTTTGTATAGAGGGATGAACAAGAGGGCTGTGTGATTGTGTAGTGGGATGATAGGTGGGGATGGTAAGGTTGTAAGAGTTAGAGGTTGTATAGGTTTGATGGGTTTGGGCAAATGTGACTTTGAAATTGGGGGTGTTATGTAAAATAAATATATTTATGTGATGGGAATGGCAGAAAAAATATTGATAGTAAAATGCGTTCAACAGTACTGGCATTAGTGAGTAAGGGAGTTGTGGTGTTAAATTATTTAATTGTTAAATGTATTTTTATGTATATATATCGCTCCGAAGCCCACAGGCATCAGGGCGCGTACATGAAGACACAGAAAACAAATAGAAAATGGGACAACCGGGTTGTTTAATGAAGGAGGGCATATATACTAAGGAAAACAGTGATTGCTGTAATGGTGTGATTTAGTGAACAGGTATGAGGGTTGTGTGGGTGTAATTGTAAAGGTGTGATGAAGAGTGTGTATGAGTGTTAGTAATTTGGAATAGAATGAGTCCGAACATTTTTGGGTTGGAATTGAGGATTTGAGGTAGATAGGGATTTGGAAGAATAAAGAAATGAAATTGTGGTATAGAAGTTCATGTGAGACAGATGTGTTGTTGTTAGGCAACCAGGAATTGGTGGTTGATTGAATACATATCAAAGTTGTGATAGGATTAGAAATGGTGTGACTGCTGCAATGGAATGAGCTAAATACAGTATTGTTGAGTAGAAAATAGAAAAATATACATGCAACATTAATATGCTTACTTTGTATGACGTGAAGAGTATTCTTTGTTCAGTAGCTGTGTTTGCCAATGTTCTTTTTCCTGTCATTGTAAAAGAAAGTTAGTTGGTATATGTGGTTAAGAACTTTCAGCAACATAGCATGTGTTATGATCTCTGCTTCCAAAAGGTCAGGGTTTTCCCAACTCCCTTGGAAGCAGATCCATAACCCAGGTTCCGAGTGCCAACCAGTCCCATTTGGGACCTTTTGGACCCAGTCCTGGCGCCAGTGGCACCAGGCTCATAAATATGCCCAGTCCCAGCGCTGGAAGCGCCGGGCTCATAATGCTTGGGTGGACTTACCTGCAGCAGACCATGCTGCTTACTTGCCTGCCAGTTGAGCCTCTGATCCTCTTCTGTTTGGAACTACTTTTCCTGTTGGGTGGGGCAGGAGCCACTCCCTAGATTCAGAACACTGGACCTCTTCTGGAAAGCAGGAACTCTTTTCTTACCTAGGCGTGGCTGTGGAAGGAGATACCTAAGCACTACTGGAGGCTATTTAAACCACACCCGATGGATGAATCTTGCTTTGCGTTATTCTGCATCCTCTGCAGCAGAACGCTCATCGTGTCTTCTGCATCTGATCCTGGGCCTAAGGAAAAAGGCTTACCATCCTGAATCCAGTCTTCAGCAACACCTATAAAGACAAGAAAGAACAGGTTAGCATTACGGTCTTCAGTGACAGCTCTTCACTTACCTGGTCCATCGGCTGTCACCAACGCCTCGCGCTGCATTCCGGCATCTGAAAGACAAAAGCTTACCAACTCTTTGCACGCTCCGGAGGCCTTCGGCGCTGCATCCCGCATCTGAAAGACAAAACAAGGTGCGTTTAAAGACATTGGGGAACTTTAATACTCACGTGCCATTACTCCTTTCCACATCTAACCCAGTGGGTATTCCGGCACCCTGCAGCCGCTCCGAACTTGTACCTGCAAAATAAAAAGACAGTTAGAGCGCATCGTGAAGCAGGCAACAAGCGCTTACTTACGTGCTTCCAGGCGCTTCTATTCATCACACGGGCTCCATCTTCAACTCACTTCAGCCCGTCATCCGCCATCGCCGGAACCCTGCAAAACAAGAAACATCATTACTAAAGACTTTAAAGACATTAGAATTACTCGAAACTTACCGTTCGTGCAGTAAACGACGGACAGCAGTCCTCTGAAGTCAAGAGGCCTGCTCCCCTTATCCAGTGAAGAAACTGGTTACAGCACCCTGCCCCGAGGCAGATGGAGAGCATGGCGTTCACTTACCTAAGGTGAGAGCGTTAACCTTTGGGGTTCTACAGGAGAAGAGAAAGGGAAGAAGAGAGAGACATTCAATAACCCAGTTCCTTAATCCCATATTTTCTATCTGCAGACATCTTACCCTTCAAGTCAGACATACAGTGCACAGAGGTCCAGCCCAAAGAGCCAGCCGTGTGTTACACATCACCTTTGCAGATACGGTATACGCCCAGTCAAGACCGGCGCCTCTACGGGAATCAGGTGAGCGTTACAGCATGTTATTTATTCTGGTAGGAGCAGTTACTGGAAAAAGGAGTGACTAAAGTTGTCTTATGCATGGAGTGCTAATGTATGATAAGTTTGTTGTTACAATCTGGGGTGAGATTGTAGAAAGTTTGTACTGGTGCAAGTGGAACGTTGAATGGTATTAGCACTAGGGCAAAGTGTGTCTTATTTTAAAAAAAAAACAGTGGGATACATTAAAAAATGATTGCAGCATGAGAAGTGTGGTTTGGCATATTATAAGCAACAGGGTAACAATTGTCGTAAAGCAAAAAAGATACATTTCTAGTGCATTTTTGCACCAGGGAAAGATTGCACTAGGGCTATTTTGTGTCTTATTTTAAAAAACAGTGAGATAGGGAAAGATTGCACTACGGCTATTTGTGTTCTGGTGCTTTTAATATGGAAACTGCACTTGTTGTGGGATGATGGATATGTAATGTATTCCAGTGTTTTTAGAAACAGGGCAAACTGCGGCCTAGTGGTAATAACATGCCACTTTGCAGTTGCAGCAGTGTATATTGTAAATATATGATGTGGTATAGTAGTGGTTGCAAATTACTCGTCCTTTTTTGTTGTAAGGAAAAGTGTTGCGTTTAGAATTGGCCATTTTTAGTAGGAATTTATTGAAAGGGAAACCATGTGAAGATACATTAGCACTTGCACAATGTGTCTGTGTTTTTGAAGTAAGGAACATTCATCAAGAAAATATTGTAGCCACTGTTTTTAGTGGTACCTGTGGTAATGATGTGTAATGTGGTAATACTGTTTTTAAAACACTATACATGTATAAGTGAAGAAAGCTGGTGTGTTTTGTTAATGCCTACTTTCATTTGTATTTTAATAAGAAATATAAAGTGTGTAGGTACAGCAGTAGTACAACAATGTTATCATTTGTAAAAGAAAGGAAACACAGTTGGTAATCATTGGTATGGTACTATTAAGTGGTAGTTGATTTGAGCAGGTGGAGAATGGTGGCACTATAAGGGATGTGATAGCCAAGGTTGGAAAATATTACATGTATATGTAAGGAAAAATTGTGTTGTTTACATTTCATTTTATTTTTAGGAGCATTGTAGAAAAAATTAAAAAAATGCATATGTGCATTTCGAGCTGCACCATTTGTAGCTATTTTTTCAAGTAAGGGAAATGCAGTAGTAAACAATTTGTAGAACACTGTTAAGTGGCAGTTGGTGTGAGGAAGTCCAATATGTTGGCAGTACATGTAAGTAACTGCCATTTAATGTGAGCAGCTGGAGAGTTTTGCAATACATGGCATTTGATAGCAGTTGTTAAAAAAGAGCACATGCCTATTGATATGCCTATGACATGGTAAGTGGCAGCGACCCTGTATATATATTGATTTACTCTAAAAACGTTGTTAAAGAGACAATATGTTTGCAAGTAAAACCGAAAAACGCCAGAAATTTGCAAGTTATGCTAAGGTAAGCAACCCATTGCACAAACATTCAAGGTTGGGTCTATAATCATTCTGCAAACCTTTGTCCACATGCATCAAATGGCAACAAAGTTATAAGGCATCTATAAATCTTGAGAACCTGCCTCTAATTTCGCCCCATCTTGACATAATCCTACCAAACCTTGCAAACATACTCATATCTAAGTCTACAATTTCTAATGACTGGTTAGTGTTCAAAAATATACAATAGATACGGGCTTTGACCGAAGCTAGTGGACATTAGTATTTTTAAATGTCGAGTGGGCATAGCCAAAGGCTGTATCCACTAGCCATGGTCAAAGGCTATGTCTAGTGGCCCATTTAAATGTTACAACATGCAGTGGACACAGCTGAAGGCTGTAGCCACTGGCCAGTAGTGTGCTGAATGACATGGCTAGTGGCTGGTTAGTGTATATAATGCAAAGTGGACATGGCTATAGGCTATAGGCTATAGGCCATAGCCCCTCGTGAAAGTCGAAGGCTATGGTTGGTGGTCTATTAGGGTTTTAAAATATACAGCGGGCACGACTGAAGGCCACGGCCAGTGTCCATGACAGAAGACCATGACTACTGGCCCATTAATGTGCTAAAATATATTTGATCATTCACAGTGACCATGGCTGGATGGCTTTCTTAGTGCTGGTCACTGTTGTAATGTAATTAGTGATGTCATCTGTGATGGCATCTGTGATTTCATCATTGTGGTGATAGGCTGTACAACAAGGGCATGAAGTTAAGGTGGCTCTAGATGAATTTCAGGGGTTTTGTTGCATTCGGTTCTCACCTTGATGTCCCTGCAACTAAAGTTGTTTGCCTTTTTAATTGCAAAGTTTGTGTTACAATGTAATGGTCAACTTAACGTTCCTGCAACTAATGTTTTTTCCTTGAATAATATATATATATATATATTACACGCCCCACGGTAGTAGCCGTGCAGTTATGGTTAAGTTGCTAATCCCATAGGAAAAACACATTTTGGGTGGCTTATAACTTTGCTCTCCCTGGACAAATCCTCACTCAACTTTGTAAAAAAAAGTATATGGCCCACTCTGAATCTTTTTGCAAAGTTTAGTGAGGTTTGGTGCAGGGGAGGAAAAGTTATAAGGAGGATCGCAAAATTTTATTTTTTTCCCGTAGAGCAAACTTTGCTCACGCCTACAGCTCAAACCGCTGGACGGATTTGCACCAAATATGCGGCAGAAGCAGCGGATTGGTCCCGAAAGCATGCTTTTGAAAATTTGGTGGAAATCTGTCCAGTAGTTTTTTTAAAACAACCAAAATGTAGGTCTCTTAAAATTAGTGATATCTATGTCCGCTCCACGGACACATTTCCCTGTTCGCTCCATGGACAGGACACCGATTGGCTAATCGGCTTGCGTCATGTCCGCGGACATAGGGCGTGTTCGCTGATTGGCTGGGTTGAAGCATGAGGTGCATTGTATTGTCTTGATGCATCGGCCATCTAGGATCCACGGACAGCGCAGTGACGAACGGGAGAAAAATACAACTTTGGGGAGTGTGTTTGTGTGTAAGAGTGCTTTGGGAGGGTGGGGGAGTAAGAGATGGGTCAAATGCTGTATTATTTTAGGTGGCAAGCGCCGCTGATGTGTTTGTCATGTCTGTGGTCACCGCGGCTGTAAGCGGACATAAAAAATGCACTTCTGGCTATTTTACCTTACTATGATATTGGTTTTGGGTTGTTAGTACAGCGTTGATTGTAATTAATATCCTGTATAAGTAGCCTATATAGCACAGTTAAAATGTTTGATTTTATGGGTGTGTTATGCTGCAGTGGTTGTGGCCAGGGCCCAGAGTTTTGGGTGCATGGCCGAAGGCCGAAGACTCTAGGCCCTGGTCACAACCACTGCAGCATAACACACCCATAGCATCAAACATCCATCAAATATCCACAAATCTACAGTTGGTGTACTGTTTGATTTGTATAGTTTGTTTGTGAAGTTTTGGCTACGTCATGCAATCAAGATCGTAGAGTTTGGTAACAAGCACTGCAGTATAACATATCCATGGAAGTAAACATTTTGCATTGTGGTGTAAGGTTAGATGTTTGCTTCAATGGTTGTGTTATAGAGCAGTATTTATGAGTTTAATTATTATATACTTACTGTTTGATTCTTTGTGATTGCATATATTTTTTTCATGACTTGCGTAACTGGAGCAGATATTCTTTTTCAATTTCTGTGATAAAAGAAAAGATCATGTTAGTGTACGTAGTTCATGATGAGTTATTGCATTGCATAACAGAGATTTCTGCATTATTGCAACCCTCATATTTAGTAGTTTACAAACCAGTGTACTGTGCAATTTGCTCAGTTTTTGTGTTTCTTTAATAAATCATTGGGTCTGTGGGAAAAATAAATCCATGTTGGATTAAAAAAAATAAAAACTTTTTTTTTTATGGTACAATATATGTCTTTCTTTGTTTTCAGTGTTTATTTGTTGTTTCTGGCTAATGTTCTATCTGTTGGATTTTTTGGGGCAGTTAGATACTGTTGGCATATTGTAACTGGTTATAGTTTTTTATTTATATTTTCAAGTTACTCATCTATCTGTTGAGTTGTTGCAGATTTTTTGGGGCAGTTACATACCTGTTGGTGTATTCTAACTGTTTATTTCTTCTTATATTTTAGTGGTATTGATTTATCTGTTTGGTTGTTGCAGAATCTTGGGGCAGTTAGATAGCTGTTGGCGTATTCTAGATGGTTATAGTTTTTTATTTATATTTTCAAGTTACTCATCTATCTTTTGGGTTGTTGCAGATTTTTGGGGTAGTTAGATACCTGTTGGCGTATTCTAAGTGTGTATTTCTTCTTATATTTTAGTGGTATTGATTTATCTGTTTGGTTGTTGCAAAATCGTGGAGCAGTTAGATACCTGTTGGCGTATTCTAACTGTTTATAGTTTTCTAATTGAAGTTTCATTAATGTTTATGCACAGATTAGTTATTACATTTTGGTTTTAAGAATATTAAATAAGCGTTTATAAGATTTGCCAGTAATATCTGCTTTAGAGTAATGGTACTAACATTACATTCGAACCATCCACAATTCTTTTTTATATATGCAGTTTAGTGACCTGCATTGGTTGTGGCTCCTGTGTGGTAGATTATACCTATTGTTGTGAAGGTTTTCTTACCAAGTGATACTTGATCATGTGTGAATCCAGTAGTGAAGCTTGCAGGTGTTTTTGGTACCATCTGCAATGTAACCTAAAAGCATTAGTATTACATATTTACTATGTGTTTGTATTTGTAAGGTGGAGCGATTATCTGAATTGCAGGTAGCACATAATCTGCCCTGGTTTGCATTTTGTACAAGTTGCTGAAATGGATTAGATTCTAAGTTAGGTATGGAGACATACACAAAGCGTTCATTAGGGATTTGTTCCTGTGCCACATGGTTGCAGAGAGTGCATGTATGTTTCCACATGTATGAAATCTGGAAGATTTCATTTACAGGTATATTTTTGTTTTCCAGTACTTGTAGTAAGTACATTAGACATTCTTGTGGATCTTCTTGTGAGTTTATAGTGAATTTAACGATTCCAGCACAGTAGTCCAATTCGTGTCTTATTCCATGAACATGTATGTGTTGTCAGGATTTTTGGTTGCATTTCTATGAAGGACTAACATTTGCAAACACAATTGGTCTGTATTGTGTAAGTAAATATTGTCAATAATTACAATTAAAAATATATTTGTGTAGCAATTTACACCAGTTATATTTGAAAATTTGAATGGACCTGATAGTTCTGTGTCCAAGTCATTTCTTCGGAGTGTGCGTTGCTTCTTTGAAGAAGTACCTGAGTTACTTTGAGTAGTAGAGTTTTCTTTGGTCATGGTAATTGATGAAGTATTAGCTTCTTTTACTCCTCTCTTTGGAGGATTTGCAGTGAGGCCTGTTTGAAGTAGTTTTCTTTTACAAAGTTTTGCTTTTTGTGGAACAGGATAGGTTTTTAGTTGGGGCTGTACAGTGAACGTAGTTTATTGTATTCTAAAATGCAAGGAGTATCAGCATTTACTTTACTTGCATCAAAGTTGATTAGAAATAAACTGTCAAGTTTACCTAAGTGTGATAGTGCTACGTAGCTCATGCCTTCTTTAAAGACTGTGTACCCAATATCTATCAATGCTTAATCTAGGGTAAGACCTTGTGATTTGTGAATGGTGACTGCATATCCTAGAGTTAGAGAAAATTGTTCTCTGCGTACATACGTGTCTTTGAAAAGAAGGAATCGAGCTGTTGAGCATCCTATCCTTTTAACTTCTGATAGTTTGTCAAAGAGAATATTGACAAACTGAATGTTGTTGTCATGTGGGTATGTTTGAAAGCCAACAACTGTACCAAGTGCTCCATTAACTAGTCCTTGATCCACATCAAGGTTACATTTAAGCATTACTCTACAGTTTAAAGATAATTTCAATATTTTCTCCAAACCAGCTGTGATGGAGATAGAGTTTTCTAAGGTATTTAGTCTTTTTGTGGCTTGTTGACACATGGTTAGTGTCATACCATGTACGTCCAGTTTGTCTGTGGAGCAAATTTCAATTATTGGTTGCGTTTCTTTTTTCAACATTGTTTCATTGAATTTTGAACAGCTTGCAAGAGTTGGCATCAAGGACATACAATTGACATTTTTGTGTGCTAATTTTTCCATGACAGAGTAGCACATGAGTTATGGGCATTCAATGCATGGATGTGCTGGGTTTTTAATATTGATTTTCCATCTTGAGATAGTACACCAACTCTAATATGTTTTAAAATGTTGGCTTATGTGAGGTCTGCAGACTGGCGCATGCTTTCTGTTAATTCTCTGTATTGGAAATGTTGCCAAAGGTTGACATTGTCTATGCTGCCAACAGTTTTACGGCAGAGTTTGTGCCCTAAGTTTTTAAAAATAGGTTCACCTTTCACTGGTGTCAATTGAAGAAGATCTCCGAAAACAATATTGTGTTTTCCTCCAAAGAGCTCTTCATAGTTTGTTTTGAGTAATCGGAGGTGAATCAAAGTCAACATTAGGTTAGAGACCATGCTCACATCATCTATTAGTAGCATTTTCATTTGTTTTAAAACTCTGCGTAGTTCCATTGCAGCTTCTGTAGAAAGTTTGTAATATTCTCATTTGTTTTGGTGTTCTACTGGAAGGAGTAGTAATCAGTGTAAAGTGACACTGCCTATGTTATAGGCAGCAAAGTCTGTGGGGGCAGTTACAACAGCTGACAGTTTGTTGTTTGTCAATTGTTGAAGGAACTTGCTTTTGATTAAGAATGTTTTGCCTGAACCAGCTTGACCACTGATGTATAGTAGCATAGGTTTGTAATTTTGACAGTACATTCTTTATTTTCATGTTGTAGTCCATGTGCAATTTCTTTTATTACTTCTTGAAAAATGCTACGCTGCTCATTGTTCAGTTTTGATTTTTGTATAGTTGAGTGTTCTGTTTCTTCTTCATAGTCACACATGGTGTTTTCTACTTCTGTCATAGCTAATTCTGCCTCATTTGCTAATAGAGCTGTCCCAGTGGTTCTTGGCTTCCTGTTACAGAAGGTTGACTACTGTCGGGAGTGTCCTTATCTAGTTGGGACTGGAGTTCTTCTTTGTGTTGCTGTTCATTGTGCAACATTGTTTTGTACTGTGTAAAGTTTGTATCTGTTATAGTGTTTTCATTTGCTTTGAAAGCTTATTGATAGGAGTCATAGATGTCTAGTATCTCTTCTTCTTTTCTCCATGGTTTAAAAAGTTGTAGCAGGGACATGTAATATTGTTCTTTATGTTGAGGAGTTTTTAATGACAATTTGATATGATTCATTAAGCTTGGTTTGGTAAGTTTCACTACGCTGCCTTCACAATTTGTCACTCTTTATCTACCTTCGTTTTCATCTGGTTTTATATTATTTTTGTATGAGAAGTTTTCGGCTAAGTGGTATAGACACATAGTTTCCAAAGTGGTATACCTGTTTGGGTAGTATGTGTCTAGTAAATTGTTTTTCAAAATGTCTTGTCTGTTGGGATCATTTTTGGCTATTTTTTTTATGTCCTCGTATGATTTGAGAACTCTTTTTCTAGATTTAACAGGACCAAGACTTAGCCATACTATATTTTCAGATTTCCATACAAAGCAGTACCGGTTAAACAGTCTGCAGCTTCATAGCAGCCACATTCTCTATGAGAGAGCATTGTTGTGCCTAAACTGTACAGTTTCTGAGACAGTGTTTTGTCAGGTGATAGATCATCCCAGACGTCTTGAAGCTCTGTTTGTTTTCTGCTTTGGTTAAGTAGGCTGTAACATATCGTGCAACTGAAGTGGAATTGTCTGCAATGTACTGCACATCTATGTTTGCATTCCATAAGAGGGCAATGATTCATTGTAATCATTGATATATTTAGCTTCTTCTGTTCTTTTTATGTAATATGTGTTCTTGGGTGATTTACCTTTAACACTATGTCTAACTGAAGACATGAAGTTGTTTACCTGACCAGTTGCTGTAACTGGTCTAGGGAAACCAAAGCAGCATTTGGTGTAGTATTTCCCTTTGTTTTTGTATTTGCGACAACAATATTTCCCACATTTGTGTCTTTGAAATTGTAAAATGTGTGCATGAAGATCACTATTTGTTGTTTGTGTAGGAATTTCACAAGTGACATATTTTTCGATAAACTGTAAAACAGTGGTATCACTGTCTTGACCAAATTTAGGAGCATCTTTAATCCATAAAAGCAGGTGGATATGTGGTGCTCCTCTGGCTTGGTATTCTTTTCTCCAAAAGAAGTGTTGCACTTCTCCGAGGGGAGGAACAGTTTTATTACAAATAAAGTGTAGCATAACAATGAAGCGATGATGGAAATATCTTGAAACATTAACAGGATCTAGAGAGCAAAGTTCTCCAGGTGTTAGTATATCTATGATTGCTTGAAATTAATGCACTGTTTGAATTATGATGCTGTCATATAAATTGAGTTGTTGCAAGGGTTTTGGTAGTGGGAATTATTCTAAGTTATTTGTGATAGCACGTGAAGGAGTTTGGTTGTTGGCAATTTTTGCAGTGCAGTAACTGCAATGTATTAAGGGGTCATTTATTTGGTATTTGTTTTCTGCTAAAAGGTAGAGAGCTAATTCAAACCATTTGGAATCTTCATTGTCTTCTATTTTATATGCTATGTCTACAGTTTTTGTGCTACTTTTATAAAAATGTTCTGCGGCAACACACACACACACACACACACACATGGTTTGGTACTTCAGCGAATGCACTTTTAAATTTAGTATTTCTTTTTATGTGTGTAGTAGAAGGTTGCCATTTGTAGAATTTTTCCTAGTCTGTTGTAAAGCTATTGCATTTTGTAATATTTTCTCTGGATATGCTCTATGCTCTATTTCTTCGAGTAGTTCTTTGGCTGTACCATATAGAAGATTATTATTTAAATTGCCTACTGCTAAAGCTGGACTTTTAGCATAGTGCAGTTTATGGACTA
Source organism: Ambystoma mexicanum (assembly GCF_040938575.1). Taxonomy (NCBI): domain Eukaryota; kingdom Metazoa; phylum Chordata; class Amphibia; order Caudata; family Ambystomatidae; genus Ambystoma; species Ambystoma mexicanum. Next base: position 836,112,064 of record NC_090936.1, read on the forward strand.
GATTTCTTGTAGTTGAATGATGTGTCGATATCATTTTGATATGATGGAAGGTGCTTTTGGAATTAGGTTCTGAAATGCAGGCTAATGAATGTCCTTGTAGTCCTGTCTATTTGAGCACTGGAAAGGTATCCATGTTTTGTAGTAGTTTCATTTTGAATTTGTCCTTGCCTTTTACATACTGATTGAGGAACTGGCGTAAAGATTTGAAAGATTTTTGGTCAATGTTACACATTGACGTGCACAGCCATTTGTACACTGGACGTTTTGGTTGAGTCGGTTGGAGAGGTGATACTGAGTTTTCTGGGGATATTTTTGTAAGAATTGTTTCTTGTTCCATTATGGTATTATTACGTTTTCATATACTCGTCCACTGCTATATATGGCAATTGTGGTTGTTTGCTTTTGTTTGTATGCTTCTTCATTGAAATATGGTTCTGTGCTCGTTTTGTGACTCCATTCACCTCCACAGATATTTATTTGTTGACATTCCTTTTATTGAGAACTCTTTTTGTAGTTTAGTAGTTAGTTTTGTTAGTGGTTTCATTTGGTTTAACACTAAAATAAATAGCTTCCTTTTGAGAAGGATTGCACTGTCTATGAGATCTTCTAAGATTAATTTTCTACGGTAGTTTTTAAGGGTTGTGCATGATTTCTCTCCTTATTTTATAAGATTCTGAAGGACTCTGTGGCGGAACATTTTTTGTAAAATACTTTTTTTAGTATGGTTACTTGCCACTACATCAAGATTTATAGGAGCAGTGTTAGCAGTAGTAGTAGCTGAATTCTTGTTAATCACTTTCTGTTTTGTTTTACATTTTGAAAGAGGAGGCAACATTCCTGTACTGGAAGCTTGTTTTGTTTCACTCAATGACTCTATTAGATCTTTTGTTTGAACTTTTTGTACAAATTCTGCTAGAGATGGATGCTTATTTTGGACACTTTTATTTTCATTTGCTCTACTTCTGCGTTGCTTTCTACAGACTTTCTTTTTGGTAGGCTTTCTTTGGGGTCTGTTGGAAAAAATAAAGTATGGGTTGTGCTGTTCTGCAATGTATGTGTGCTGTGTGCATGAGTGTCTGTGTATGATAGTAAGGATGTATGTGGAGTTGTGTGATTGTGCAATGGGCAGCTACCACTAGTTGAGAAGGCTATTCTTGCATTTGTGTGTTACTATACTGGGGTTCAGATGACAATACAAAGTAAGCTAGTGCTGAGGAGAAGCACTAATACTAAATCTAATGGTATAGAATTAAAACAGTTCTTTGTTCTGCAATACTAATATTCTAGGGGCTGATTTATGGAATTTGTGCACCGAAAAATGGGGATTTGTGTGCCATTCTGCTCGCAAATCCCTGTTTAACAAATGGGGATTTGTCGGCAGAATGGCACACAAATCCCTGTTTTTTGGTGCACAAATTCCATGAATCAACCCCACAGTGTCTTTGAGTGACTGAACATTATGGCAGGTTTCTTCTGAGTTGTTGTTTGTACTTCAGATGCTGCTGCTTTTCAGGGAGTGGTCTTCACTACAATTGTAAAAGAAAGAAGTAATTTTGTGTGTTTATAGCACTGTTGTTAATTTAGACGTTGATTTTTATGTTTTTTTAGTAGTATTGTTGTTTGATAACTGAACATAGTGTGTGCATGCAGTTTCCTTTGACTATGTGCAGCTTTTATATTTTACTTACAATATGTTAGTTCAACATGCTTTGCAAATGAGTATAATACTAAGAGTATGAAACTCACTTGGTTTCTTAAAGCTCTGTTATTGTATGTTAGAGATAGAAGACATAATCATATACTTATTTTGCTGTTTTTATAGGGTAAATGGCAGAAACTGTTTAGAAAAGCATAGAATGTATGCATTTGTGAAGGTGTGGGTAATAAAGCAGAAGGATGTGGTGTACAGGCAGTGGTGTTCTTTCAGCTGGAGCTGTCTATCTGTGTGAGTGTATAAAGTGGCATGAACTTATCTTGGCTGTGTGTAATGTTATAATACACTACTAAGTGTTTTTCTACAATTATACTGTTATTTCTCCCATCTTTTAATATTAAATTATATTTTTTTAGATAGCTGTGTGTGTAAACAAATAATTTAGAAACCATGCAGGTTTGGAAGTGACAGATGATTACAGTAGATGGGAAAATAACAGTAAGTTTATGTTATAGGTTATACAGGTTAAGTGGCAGTTACTCTGTCTATATGCATTTATAAGAGTTGTACATGTACTGTGCATAAAATATGCATACCTGTAGTTTGCATCAATGCATGTGGATATGCACGCAACTGCAAGTAGAAATGTTGGAGACTTGTACAGTAGTTTTTGTAGTAGGTGCTTTCCAATGATATGAGATTTGTACTCAGAGTGATCAACACTACATTTGAAGTGCTGAATTATGAATATGGAGTTAGACGTAGAGGTCTTGGTTGTGTTTGGTGGATGTTGGTGTGACTGCTCAGCTGTATCCAATGAGGGAATGGCACAGAGAATGAAGTGGACATTATAGAAGGGCTGTCTAAATGTTACACGCTCCACGGACACCATGGCTGTCCACAGACAGGGCATGCTACATCTGGGGTTTTCCAGCAAATCCAGCATGGAAAGGAGACCGTAGGGATTAGCCAATCAGATGTTGAGGTTGTGGATTTGTGTTCAAAGAGACTGTGTGTAGTGAAGATGGCAGAAGTGGAGAAAGTCAGGATGTTGGTGCTCGGAGATATGTTTGTGCATGGTTTACAATAGTATGCTCAATGCAGGCATGTTGCAAAGAATTTTAATGTTAAAGGAGTGGAGGTGGTGTGGAGCACTGTGCCTGATTGCAATGTACAGGGAATTGTACAAGTTTGTGAAGATATGGGCAGGATCAACAGTCCCCATGTGGTAGTTTTGCACTATGGTGCTTTCCATTTGGGCTATGTCAGTGCCCCTACTTTGTTGGCAGATTTGGAACACTTGGTTCAAGCAGTAATGAACATCCTTCCAAATGTCAAAGTAATTTTTTCTGGATTAGTACCTAGGGCAATATGGGACAATAGTTCAGTTTTTTGTCCTCAGCAAAATAATGCTAGGTGTTTAATCAACTGAGGCATGTGTGCCTTCATGCTTAGAGCTGGTATGTTCTTCTGTAATAATGAGAATATTGATTCCAGTAATGCTGTTTATTTTAAAGAAGATGGCATTTCCTTATCTTTTACGGGAAATGCCATTCTGTTTTGGAATGTAAGGGTTGCTTTGGAGAAGGTTATGTGAAGATTTTAGGAGAAAAGTAAGAAAAATAAAAAAGCATCTGCAAAAAAAAAAACCAAAAATGCCTCTTTTCAGAGCCAACCTCAAAGGGGAAATGGGGAACACTATTTAAATTTACATTCACCACACTCAGATTTTCGATATGTCCGCGGCCATGGCGGTAGTCCGCGGACATCGAAATCACTAGCTAGGGGTTCAGTATGTTCTATGTTACATGTATATAAAGTCAGGGATATTATGGTTAAGTTGTGCTACTAAAAACATATGAAATTCAGTAAAAAAAACTTTGTTAACGGGACGTTATGTTAAGTTGCGCTACTAAAAACCTATGAAATTCAGTGAAAAAACTTTGTTAAAAGGGACGTTATGGTTAAGTTGCGCTACTAAAAACCTATGAAATTCAGTGAAAAAACGTTGTTAAAAGGGATGTTATGGTTAAGTTGCGCTACTAAAAACGTATCAAATTCAGTAAAAAACATTGTTAAAGGGGCGTTATCGTTCAAAGTAAAACTGAAAAACCCCTGAAATTCGGCAGTTATGGTAAGATAACCAACCATAACTCGCGCCACCGTGCACTGCTAACACTAACTCCCAGGACATCAAAGATGACATCACAAATGTCTTTGATGACATCACAGGTGCATTTACTTTTCATGAAAACTCTGTAGGAGGGATTCTTATAATATCAACTAAAAAGTGTGAAGGATCATTTTAATAAATATCATGAGCTAATTAGTGCATTAAGCAATGCATTGATATAAATAGCATTCTATTATGAAGTTCTATCCAGTATACTAAGCAACTCATGCAGAAACTTAGGCAGTGTGTGCAGTGTACATGATGAAGGTGCAATATTCATAATCTAACATGTAATAAGTAGCTAATAAAACCCACTTAATACATAATTACACTTAATACAGACAAAACACAAAGAGACAACAACACATACAAATATGAGTATATACAGGGACAGAGAAGTAAGCAAAAAAGCAGAAGTAGTAGCAGAAAGAGTTCATAACCTAACTGATTATCTTTATGCAGAGAAATGATTGCTCTGTTTCAAAGGTGCTACTTACTGTATGTATGTGTATCAAATGATGTCAGTGAACCCTAAGGAAAGGAGTCTGAGTACAATGTATACAAATATGAGCATATACAGGGAAGGTATAGTAATAAAAATAAAACTATGAGAAAGTGCTGATAACTCTAATGATTATCTTCATACACAGAAGGGATTGCTCTCTTTCAAGCCTTTGTCTTCCGCTATATATATGTTTCATATGATATGACTTGACCCTAAGTCTACAAATATAGTACCTTTTCAATTTTTACTTCCTGACTGTTACTGAAGAAAAATATGTTGTTTAAATATGTCAGTACAGGAAAAAAAGGGAGAGCCAGCCATGTGATGTCATCAGTGATGTCATCAATGACATTTGTGATGTCATCTTTGATGTCCTGGGTGTTAGTGTTAGCAGTGCACGGTGACGCGAGTTATGGTTGCTTATGTTACCATAACTGCCAAATTTCAGGGGTTTTTCGGTTTTACTTTGAACCATAACGTCCCTTTAACAAAGTTTTTTTACTGAATTTGATAGACGTCTTTTGGAGAAAAGAATACCAAGCCAGAGGAGCACCACATATCCACATGCTTTTATGGATTAAAAATGCTCCTAAATTTGGTCAAGACAGTGATGCCACTGTTTTACAGTTTATTGAAAAATATGTCACTTGTCAAATTCCATCAGAAGCCATAAATAGTGATCTTTGTGCACAAATTTTACAATTTCAAAGACACAAATGTGGAAAATATTGTCGTCGCAAATACAAGAACAAAGGCAAATACTACACCAAATGCCGATTTGGTTTCCCTAGACCAGTTACAAATACAGGTCAAGTAAACAACCTCATGTCTTCAGTTAGACATACTGTTAAAGGAAAGTCACCTAAAAATACATATACATAAAAAGAAAAAAAGAAGAAAACTATATCAATGATTATAATGCAATCATTGCCCACTTATGGAATGCAAACATAGATGTGCAGTACATTGCAGACAATTCTACTGCAGTTGCACGATATGTCACAGCATACTTAACTAAAGCAGAAAAGACAGAGCTCCAAGACTTCTGGAATGACCTGTCATCAGATAAAACAGTATCTCAGAAATTATACAGCTTGGGCATAAAAATGCTCACCCATAGAGAATGTGGATCTTATGAAGCAGCTGATCGTTTAACTCGTACTTTATTGTATGGTAAATCTGAAAATATAGTATGGCTAAGTCTTGGTCCAGACAAATCTAGAAAAAGAGTTCTAAAATCATATGAAGATATAGAAACAATAGCCAAACATGATCCCAACAGCCAAGACATTTATTGGACACATACTACCCAAACAGAAGTAATACTTTGGAAAACATGTGTCTATACCAAATAGCCCAAAACTACACATACAGAAATAATATGAAACCCGATGAAAAAAAAGGTAAATATAGAGTGACAGACTGTGAAGGCAGTTTAGTTAAACTCACTAAACTAAATTTAATTAATCATATCAAATTGTCATTGAAGACTCCTCAACGTAAAGAAGTATATTACATGTCCCTGCTACAACTCTTCAAACCATGGAGAAAAGAAGAACAATTACTAGATAACTATGACTCATATGAGGATGCTTTCAAAGCAAATGAAAGCACTATAACTGATGTAAACTTTACACAGTACAAAACAATGTTGCACAATGAACAGCAACATGAAGAAGAACTCCAAGCTCAACTAGATAAGGATACTCCTGACAGTACTCAACCTTCTGTAACAGGAAGCCAAGAACCACTGGGAGAACCACTAATAACAAATGAGGCAGAATTAGCTATGATAGAAGTAGAAAACACCATGTGTCAGTATGAAGATAAGGAAGACTTAACTATACTACAATCAAAACTAAAAAATGAACAAAGTAGCATTTTTCAAGAAGTAATAAAACAAATTGCACATGGTGTAAAACATGAAAATAAAGAATGTTCCTGCCATAATTATAAACATATACTACTGTACGTCAGTGGTGAAGCTGGTTCTGGCAAAACATTCCTAATCAAAATCATTAGTAAGTTCCTTCAACAATTGACAAACAACAAACTGTCAGCTGTTGTCACTGCCCCCACAGGTTTAGCTGTCTACAACATAGGTGGTGTTACATTACACTGATTACTACTATTACCAGTAGAACACCAGAACAAATTAGACTATTACAAACTTTCTGCAGAAGCTGCAATGGAATTGCGCAGAGTATTGAAACAAATGAAAATGCTACTAATAGATGAAGTGAGTCTCCAACCTGATGTTAGCTTTGATTCACCTCACATTACAAGAAGTACTCAAAACAGACTATGAAGAGCTCTTTGCAGGAAAACACATTATTGTTTTTGGAGATCTGCTTCAATTAACACCAGTAAAAGGTGAACCTATTTTTAAAACATTAGGGCACAAACTGTGCCGTAAAACTGTTGGCAGCATTGGAAATGTCAACCTTTGGCAACATTTCCAATACAGAGAATTAACAGAAAACATGCGCCAATCTGCAGATCTCACTTATGCCAACATTTTAAAAAGTTTGAGAGTTGGTATACTTTCTAAAGAAGCAGAAGCAACATTGAAAACCCGGCACATTAATGCACTTTATGGCGATAATGCATGTGCTACAGATGTTATGGAACAATTAGCCCACAAAAATGTCAATTGTATGGCCTTAATGACAACTCTTGCAAGCTGTTTCAAATTCAATGAAATCATGCTAAGTAAAGAAATGCAACCAATAATGGAAATTAGCGCCACAGACAAACTAGATGTACACGGTATGACACTACCCATGTGTGACCAAGCCACAACAAGACTAAATATTTTAGAAAAATCAATCTCAAACACAGCAGGCTTAGAAAACATGTTAAAATTATCCATTAATTTTTAAAAAGTATTAGAGTCGGTGTACTATCTCAAGAAGCACAAGGAATATTAAAAACCTGGCACATCCATGCACTTTATTGGCCATAACTCATGTGGTACTGATGTCATGGAACAATTAGCACACAAACATGTCAATTGTATGTCCTTGATGCTAACCCTTGCAAGCTGTTCCAAATTCAATGAAACAATGTTGAAAAAAGAAATGTAACCATTAATTGAAATTTGCTCCACAGACAAACTGGACGTACATGGTATGACACTACCCATGTGTCAACAAGCCACAACAAGAATAGTACCTTAGAAAATTCGATCTCCAACACAGCTTGTTTGGAGAAAATATTAAAATTATCTTTAACCTTGACGTGGAGAAAAGACTAGTTAATGGAGCACTGGGTACAGTTGTTGGCTTTCAAACATACCCACGTGACAACAAAATTCAGTTTGTCAATATACTCTTTGACAAACTTTCAGAAGTAAAACTGATAGGATGCTCAACAACTAGATTCCTTCTCTTCAAAGATATGTATGTACGCAGAGAACAATTTTCTCTAACTCTTGCATACGCAGTCACAATTCATAAATCACAAGGTCTTACCCTAGACAAAGCAATGATAGATATTGGTAACACAGTCTTTAAAGAAGGCATGAGCTACGTAGCAATATCACGCTTACGTACACTTGAGGGTCTATTTCTAATCAACTTTGATGCAAGTAAAGTAAACGCTGATATTCCTTGCATTTTAGAATGTAATAGACTTCGCTCACTATACACTCCTCATCTAAACACATATTCTGTTCCACAAAAACTAAAACGTTGTAAAAGAAAACTAAATCAAACTGAAATGCAACAGGACATCACTGGAAATCCTCCAAAGAGAGTAAAAGAAACTAATACTCCATCAAGCACACAAACAAAAAAGAATCAATTAGAGAAAGTAAACCAGGTACTTCTTTAAAGAAGGAAGGCAAACTGCAAAAAAAGCAGTTAGATACAGAACTACCTGGACCATTTAAATTCTCAAATATAGTTGGTGTAAGTTGCTATGCAAATGTAGCAATGAATATTCTATTTCAAAAACCACCAATTGTTGACAACATTTACTCCCACAGTACAAACCCATTGTGTTTGCAAATGTTAGTACTTCACAGAAATGCAGCAAACAATCCTGACAACACATATAGTGTTTTTGGAATAAGATGACAATTGGACTACTGTGCTGGAATGGTGAAATTCATTATAAACTCACAGGAAGATCCACAGGAATGTTCAATGTACTTACTACAAGTACTGGAAAACAAAACATACCTATAAATGAAATCTTTCAGATTTCATACATGTGGAAACATACATGAACTCTCTGCAACAATGTGACACAAGAAGAAATCCCCAATGAACGCTTCATATATATATCAATACCAAATTGTGAATCCATTCCATTTCAGCAACTTGTACAAAATGCAAACCATGGTAGATTATGCTCTACCTGCAATTCAGATAATCGCTCCACGTTAGTAATACAAACACATAGTAAATACGTAATACTAATGCTTCTACGTTACAATGCAGATGGTACCAAAAACAACTGCAAGCTGACTGGATTCACACATGGTCAAATATCACTTGGTAAGAAAACCTTCACAACAATAGGTATAATCTACCACGCAGTTGCCACAACCAATTCAGGGCACTACACTGCATACATAAAAAAGAAATGTGGATGGTTTGAATGTAATGATAGAACCATTACTCTAAAGCAGAGATTATCAGCAAATCTTACAAATGCTTATTTGATGTTCTTAAAACCAAAATTTGATAAATAAACTGTATTTAAACCTTTAAGTAAATTTGTGTTACAAAAATATAAACTGTTAGAATACTCCAAAAGATATCTAACTGCTCAAAGATTCTACAACAACTAATCAGATAAATGAATACCACTAAATTAGACCAAAAAATACACAGTTAGAATACGCCAATTGGTATCTAACTGTCCCAAAATTATAAATGTGTGTTAAAATAATATAAACTGTTAGAATACTCCAAAAGCTATGTAACAGCTCAAAGATTCTACAACAACTAATCAGATAAATGAATACCACTAAATTAGGCCACAAAATACACAGTTAGAATACGCCAATTGGTATCTAACTGTCCCAAAATTTAACAATATCCAAATAGGTAAATGAAAACCACTACAATATATTAAAAAAATAGACAGTTAGAATACGCCAATTGGTATCTAACTGCTCCAAAATTTTATAATATCAAAACAAATGAAGAATCTGTTACTGTTCCAAAAGAAATACAACAAAGCAAAGTATAAAGCATTAGCCAGAAACAACAAGTGAACACTGAAAACAATCAAACAAATAAACTGTAGCATAACAGAAAAAGGGTTTTTTTTAAATCCAACATGGATTTTTTTTCTCCCACAGACCCAATGATTTTAGCAACAAATACAGAAACTGAGCAAATTGCACAGTACTCTGATTTGTACTCTACTAAATATGAGGGTCGAAAAAAAATAAAAGTATATTGCTTATACAATGTAATAAGTCATTACAAAATACTAATACTAACATGCTATTTTCTTTTATCACAGAAATGAAGAAAGAAAACATGGACTCCCATTACTAGACCAAACAGTAAGTATACAATAATAAGGATAACCATAGCAGCACATCACATCCATAGTATCTAATACCTTTGTTCCTTATACATTTGTTTTTCACCCAACGTTATAAACAAATATGAATGTGATATGCACCCCCATCTTGTTTATTTGCGTACATTTCAGGACACCGCAAGTGTTCTTAGGACACATTCAACTTCACAAAGAACAATACGGACAGCGTCCTCAGGACACCCCCTACGAACACTCCCCGGACACCAGGAGTGTTCTTAGAAGTGTCTTCAGAACACCACCATCTTGTTTATTTGCGAACATTTCAGGACACCGCGAGTGTTTTTTAGGACACATTCAACTTGACAAAGAACAATACGGACAGCGTCCTCAGGACACCCCCTACGAACACTCCCCGGACACCGCAAGTGTTCTTAGAAGCGTCTTCAGAACACCCCCATTTTGTTTATTTGCGAACATTTCAGGACACCGCGAGTGTTCTTAGGACAGACTCAACTTGACAGAGAACAATACGGACAGCCTCCTCAGGACACCCCCTACGAACACTCCCCGGACACCGCGAGTGTTCTTAGAAGCGTCTTCATAACACCCCCATTTTGTTTATTTGCAAACATTTCAGGACACTGCGTGTGTTCTTAGAACACATTCAACTTGACAGAGAACAATACGGACAGCGTCCTCAGGACACCACCTACGAACACTCCCCAGACACCACGAGTGTTCTTAGAACAGTTTCACTTTGCTTGCGAACAAAACGGACACATTTTGACTCCTTAGAACACCCCCTAGTCAGTTTATTTAGAAAATTTCAGAACACCCGTGATGTCCGCAAACAAATCGAACACAAAAAGAACGTCTAACACATAAAAAACACAACTTTCATCCTATCTCACACACTCCCACCCTCCCCAAACACTCCTACACACCAACACACTCTACAAAATACACATTTTGAACAAAGTTTCACCGCGCTTTCCGAGGACGTCCGCGAATCCAATATGGCGGGCGCTACCGAAAAATCTGACGCGCTTCACGCTCCACGCCGTCCAATCAGCGAACACTTTGCATGTCCGCGAACATCACTCAAGATGATTGGCCAATCAGGACACTTTCCGCGGAGCGAACAGGGAAGTGTATCCGCAAACCGAACACAGATATCACTAATTTTTTTACCTACTTTTTGGTCATTTTAAAAAAAAACTACTGGACGAATCCGTCCAGCGGTTTGGGCTGTAGACCCGAGCAAAAAAATGTTCCCATTCACTCTATGAAGAGTGACTATAATGTATACAAATATGAGCATATAGAGGGAAGGTAGAGTAATAAAAATAAAACTATGAGAAAGTGCTGATACCATAATGGTTATCTTCATGCACAGAAAGGATTCCTCTCTTTCAAGCCTGTATCTTCCGCTACGTACATGTTTCATATATGATGTGACAGGAACCCAAGTCTACAAATATAGTACCTTTTCAATTTTTACTTCCTGACTGTTACTGTAGAAAACTATGTGGCTTCGATATATCAGTAAAGGATAATAAGGGAGAGCCAGCCATGTGATGTCATCAGTTATGTCATCAATGACATTTGTGATGTCATCTTTGATGTCCTGGGTGTTAGTGTTAGCAGTGCACGGTGGCGCGAGTTATGGTTGCTTATGTTACCATAACTGGCGAATTTCAAGGGTTTTTCGGTTTTACTTGGAACCATAACGTCCCTTTAACAAAGTTTTTTCACTGAATTTCATAGGTTTTTAGTAACACAACTTAACCATAATATCCCTGACATGTAACATAGAACATACAAACCCCCTCGTAGTGATTTTCAGATCCGTGGACTACCGCCATGTCCGCGGACACATCGAAAATCTGAGCGTGGTGAATGTAAATTTAAATAGTGTGCCCCATTTCCCCTTTGAAGTTGGCTCTAAAAAGAGCAGTTTTTTTTTTTTTACACATGCTTGACAGACACCTGTTATTTTATTTTTTTTTCTTGTTTTTTTTCTTACTTTACTCCTAAAATCTTCACATAACCTTCTCCAAAGCAACCCTTACATTCCAAAATAAAAAGGCATTTCCGGTAAAAGATAAAGAAATGCCATCTCCTTTAAAATTAACAGCATTACTGGCATCAATATTCTCATTGTTACAGAAGAACATACCAGCTCTAAGCATGAAGGCACACATGCCTCGGTTGATGACACACCTAGCAATGTTTTGCTGAGGACAAAAAACTGAACTATTGTCCCATATTGCCCTAGGTAGTAATCCAGAAAAAATTACTTTCGCATTTGGAAGGATCTTCACTACGGCTTGAACCAAGCGTTCCAAATCAGCCAACAAAGTAGGGGCACTGACGTTGCCCAAATGGAAAGCACCATAGTGCAAAACTACCACATGCGGACTGTTCATCGTGGCCATATCCGCACAAACTTGTACAATTCCCTGTACATTGCAATCAGGCACAGTGCTCCACACCACCTCCACTCCTTTGACATCAAAGTTCTTTGCAACATGCCTGCATTCAGCGTACTGCTGTAAACCATACACAAACATATCTCCGAGCACCAAAACCCTGACTTTCTCCACTTCTGCCATCTTCACCACATGCAGTCTCTTTCAACACAAATCCACAACCTCGACATCTGATTGGCTGATCCGTACAGTCTTCTTTCCATGTTGGATTTCCTGGAAAAACCCGGATTTACCACGCCATGTCCACGAACAGCCGCGGTGTCCGCGGACGGCGTCCACTTTACTCTCTGTACCATTCCCTCATTGCATACAGCTAAGCAATCACACAATACGAATAACGTTCTCAGAACACCCCCATTTTGTGAATTTTCCAACATTTCAGGACAATTATCATTTCATTATTCTACATATTAACATTACAAATATACTTTTATCTTGTACTCTGCACACAATGCTATCTTTCTCCATTAGCAGCTCAGTATACTACATAGAATCCCATAATACAATGCTATTTATTGATATAAATGCATCGTTCAAAGCACTAATAACGGTATGATATTTATTGCAATATCCTTGACACTTTTTTCGGAACATTATAATGAAAATCCCTAGTACACAAATTCCATGAAAAGTACATACACATGTGATGTCATCAGTGATTTCATCAATGACATTTGCGATGTCATCTTTGATGTCCTGGGTGTTAGTCTTAGCAGTGCATGGTGTTGGCGCGAGTTATTTTTCATAGCTTACCATAACTTGCTATTTTCAGGGGTCTTTCGGCTGTACTTAGAACCATAACGTCCTTTAAACAAACTTTTTTTAATATCACGCAAACAATATACAAACATGGCGTGCAAAAACCAACTTCTACAGATGGCTTTACACAGAATGTTGCAAAGTAAGAATTTATGCTTGTTCACAGTGAAGGTCAGCTGCTTCATTTTTTTCTCGGGCCCCGGAGAGGCTCACGAAGCAGACTATAAGGTTGTATTGTGTTTTGACCTTGACAGACAGAGATTGTGATGAAAGACTTCTCTTGAAGGAGTGTTGCTAAAACGTAAGAGAAGATAAAGATGAAATTTCTGAAACGAAACCACTTTTACATATTATATCACTATGCGAAATATCGTTGGCACACGCGGAGTCGTATTTTCCGACTGCACCACTTGTAGACAATGGAAATTGCAATTGTACTGTAAGTAACCCTTTACATTACTTTATACCAAATATAATTACAATAGCGTAGCATTAAAGACCGCTGAAGTTGAACTTGTTCATTGAAAGTGGCATAATGTTTTCTACCGCGTACTATCACCGCCAAATTGATCCCCTGTCGTTAAGAGGGCTCTGAAAAAGGCAGACGACACAGAGTGGGTTAATAGAAATCATTTAACCGGTCTATAGGCGGTCAAGCGCTCTACTCGCTGTGCCACTTTACTGTAGCCTGTCAAGTGGCACAGCGAGTACAGCGCTCGCTTTGACATCCGTGCACAGCTTGCTAACGCAAGTTCGAATCCCGGCAAGCCCAAACTCATCCTTCCGTGGTCGATAAATGAGCACCACGCACCGTGGTTAATAGTAAGCACCGCTTAGATACCTCACAGTTCTTAGCGCTATATGAATGGGAAAATAATATTATTTTATTATTAACATACTCTGTTGCACTATCTTCAATAGTAAATAGTTTCACGCCCTAATAAATAAAATGATGATTTTTAATGAAGATCGGCTGGTGAGACTAATTTATGTTTTTTAAAACAGGTACGTGGCCCCGTTTTGTCTATGTCACGCTTTACAGACTCCATCGGATGGGGTCTTCAATTGCCAGGTGCAAGTCCAAATATGCAACTTCATGACCCTCACCATTTTATGGGACAATCGCCAAGGACCAATATGCCCTTACGCAGTACTAGCGGCTACAAACAACATACCAACCAATACGGTGGTCTAATGGCTAGTTGTTGGAGCAACCTTCCGATTATCAGAGAGACCATTTACTGCTTTTATCATAAACCAACAGCCTATCTACCGCAAAGGAACAACGTGCGGCTCCAAATAAACCTTTGCTGATCGACAGCAGAGACAATAGCAAATCGCTGAATATTCACTAAACATTTCATGTGAAATAAATGTACTTTACCAAATGTACAATCCTGCTGTTTACTTTTAAACCACAGTTTCATATTCCGAATTGTGGCGCACTGAGTTGTAACCTGATCTAACACTCTCTGTACCGCAAAGGAACATTGCGTGTCTCAACATGAACTTTTGCGGATCGACAACAAAGACAAATGCAAATTGCTGAATATTCTCTAAACATTTGATGTCAAATAAATGTACTTTACAACATTTACAATCTTGCTCTTTGCTTTTAAATCACAGTTTCATATTCTGAATTGTGGCGCGCTGTGTTGTGACATAATGTGTGTTGTCTTCCGGGTTGTAACGTCACGGAGAGAGGCGGGGAATATGAATGCTTTGATAATATCAGGCTTAGTGGCGGGAGATATGATTTAGTGTCGCAAAAGCAAGTCAGCCAGGTCAATAGCGCCAGTCATAGGATTATCACATAATGTCGACGCACACCAGCCGGATTTATCGTTTCTTTAGTGGACAAAAAGTCGGTTGACGCCCCTAGGAAATTGTACTATTAGCGGACAAAATGAGTGCTCTTAAAACACTTTCACCCTGACAACGAACAATACAAACAACGTTCTCAGAACACCCCCATTTTGTGTAATTGCAACCATTTCGGGACACTGCGAGTGTTCTTAGAACACATTCAACTAGACAGATTACAATACGGACAGCGTGCTGAGGACACCCCCAGTTTGTGTATTTACGAACAATTAAGTACACCGCGAGTGTTCATAGCTCATTTTTACCTTCCTTGCGAACAAAAATGACACATACTCCGTCCTCTAAACACCCCACCATTTAGTTTATTTACAAAATGTCAGAACAGCCGTGTTCTCCGTGGACAAATCAAACGCAACAAAAACATCTAGCACATAAAAAAACAAAGCATTGAACCTATCTCATACTCCCCCACCCTCCCCAAACACTCTTACACACCAACACACGGCACTAAATACAATTTTTTATCCACGTTTCACTGCGCTGTACGCGGTCGACTGCGAATACAAGATGGCGGGCGCCACAGAAAATCTGACATGCTCCACGCCCCTCGCCATCCAATCAGCAAACACGACGCATGTCCACGGACATGACGCAAGCCCATGGGCCAATCGGGGTGCTGTCCGCGGAGCGAACAGGGAAGTCCGTCCGCGAAGCGAACGCAGATATCACTAATTTTTTTGCCTTACATTTTAGTCATTTTTAAAAAAAACTACTGGACAGATTTACACCAAATTTACAAAAGCACGCTTTTGAGACCAGGCCGCCGCTCCTGCCGCAAATTTGGTGTAAATCCGTCCAGCGGTTCGGGCTGTAGCCGTGCGCAAAGTTTTTTCCCATTCAGTCTATGGGAAAAAAAAAAGTTTTGGGACCCCCCCATATAACTTTGCCCCCCCTGGACGAATCCTCACCAAACTTTGCAAAAAAAATTCAGAGTGACCGAACTACTTTTTTTGCAAAGTTTGGTGAGGATCCGTCCAGGGAGAGTGAAGTTATAAGCCGTCCAAAAAGTGCTCTTCCTATGGAAACAAATATGTATATATATATATATTACATGGCCACGGTAGTGGCCATGTAGTTATGGTTAAGTTGCTGTTTCCATAGAAAGAGCACTTTTTGGGCGGCTTATAACTTCGCTCCCCCTATACGAATCCTCACCAAAAGTAGCAAAGTTTGGTGAGGATTCGTCCAGGGGGGGCAAAGTTATAGGGGGGGTCCCAAAACTTTTTTTTTGCCCATTGACTGAATGGGGAAAATACTTTGCTCGCGCCTACAGCCCAAACCGCAGTACTGATTTTCACCAAATTTGGACCAGGAGTAGCGGCTTGGTCCCGAAAGTGTGCTTTTGCAGATTTGGTGAAAATCTGTCCAGCAGTTTTTTAAAAAATGAACAAAAAGTAGGTCATAGACAATTAGTGATATCTGTGTTCGGTCCGCGGACACACTTCCCTGTTCGCTCTGCAGACAGTGTCCTGATTGGCCAATCAGTTTGCGTTGTGTCCGCGGACAGGTGAAGTGTTCGCTGATTGGACGGTGTGGAGCGTGAAGTGATTTTTGGTAGCGCATGCCATCTTGGATTTGCGGACGTCCGCGGACAGCGCAGTGAAACTTGGTTCAAACTTTCTATTTAGTAGAGTGTGTTGGTGTGTAGGAGTGTTTGGGGAGGGTGGGAGAGTATGAGATAGGTTGAAAGTTGTGTTTTATTATGTGGTAGACATTCTTGTTGTGTTCGATTTGTCTGCAGACATCACGGGTGTTCTGAAATGTTCTAAATAAACTGAATGGGGGGTTTTCTTAGGACTCAATATGTGTCCGTTTTGTACGCAAGCAAGCTGAAACTGTTCTAAGAACACTTGCAGTGTCCGGAAATGTTCGTAAATAAACAAAATGGGGGTGTTCTGAAGACACTGTCCGTATTATGTTCGTAAATAAACAAAATGGGGGTGTCCTGAGGACGCTGTCCGTATTGTTCGTTGTCAAGTTGAAAGTGTTCTAAGAACTCTCGCGTTGTCCTGAAATGTTCGTAGGGGGTGTCCTGAAGACGCTGTCTGTATTGTTCGATGACAAGTTGAATGTGTTCTAAGAACACTTGCGGTGTCCTGAAATGTTCGTAAATAAACAAAATGGGGGTGTTCTGAGGACGCTGTCCGTATTGTTCGATGGCAAGTTGAAAGTGTTCTAAGAACTCTTGCGTTGTCCTGAAATGGTCGTAGGGGGTGTCCTGAAGTTGTGGTCCGTATTGTTCTCTGGCAAGTTGAATGTGTTCTAAGAACACCCACGGTGTCCTGAAATGTTTGCAAATAAACAAAATGGGGGTGTTCTGAGGACGCTGTCGTATTGTTCGATGGCAAGTTGAAAGTGTTCTAAGAACTCTCACGTTGTCCTGAAATGTTCGTAAATAAACAAAATGGGGGTGTCCTGAGGACGCTGTCCGTATTGTTCTCTGGCAAGTTGAATGTGTTCTAAGAACACTTGCAGTGTCCTGAAATGTTCGCAAATAAACAAAATGGGGGTGTTCTGAGGACGCTGTCTGTATTGTTCGTTGTCAAGTTGAAAGTGTTCTAAGAACTCTCGTGGTGTCCTGAAATGTTCGTAAATAAACAAAATGGGGGTGTTCTGAGGACGCTGTCCGTATTGTTCATTGTCAAGTTGAATGTGTTCTAGGAACACTAGCGGTGTCCCGAAAATGTTCGTAAATAAACAAAATGGGGGTGTTCTGAGGACGCTGTCCGTATTGTTCATTGTCAAGTTGAAAGTGTTCTAAGAACTCTTGCGGTGTCCTGAAATGTTCGTAAATAAAGAAAATGGGGTGTTCTGTGTTCTAAGAACACTCGCGGTGTCCTGAAATGTTCGCAAATAAACAAAATGGGGGTGTTCTGAGGACGCTGTCCGTATTGTTCGTTGTCAAGTTGAAAGTGTTCTAAGAACTCTCGCGGTGTACTGAAATGTTTGCAAATAAACAAAATGGGGTTGTTCTGAGGACGCTGTCCGTATTGTTCATTTTCAAGTTGAATGTGTTCTAAGAACACTCGCGGTGTCTGGAAATGTTCGTAAATAAACAAAATTGAGGTGTTCTGAGGACGCTGTCTGTATCGTTCGTTGTCAAGTTGAAAGTCTTCTAAGAACTCTTGTGGTGTCCTGAAATGTTCGTAAATAAAGAAAATGGGGGTGTTCTGAGGACGCTGTCGTATTGTTCGTTGTCAAGTTGAAAGTGTTCTAAGAACTCTCGCGTTGTCCTGAAATGTTCGTAGGGGGTGTCCTGAAGACGCAGTCCGTATTGTTCGCTGGCAAGTTGAATGTGTTCTAAGAACACCCACGGTGTCCTGAAATGTTCGCAAATAAACAAAATGGGGGTGTTCTGAGGACGCTGTCCGTATTGTTCGATGGCAAGTTGAAAGTGTTCTAACAACTCTCGCGTTGTCCTGAAATGTTCGTAAATAAACAAAATGGGGGTGTCCTGAGGACGCTGTCCGTATTTTTCTCTGGCAAGTTGAATGTGTTCTAAGAACACTTGCAGTGTCTTGAAATGTTCACAAATAAACAAAATGGGGGTGTTCTGAGGACGCTGTCCGTATTGTTCATTGTCAAGTTGAATGTGTTCTAGGAACACTAGCGGTGTCCAGAAATGTTTGTAAATAAACAAAATGGGGGTGTTCTGAGGACGCTGTCCGTATTGTTCATTGTCAAGTTGAAAGTGTTCTAAGAACTCTCGCGGTGTCCTGAAATGTTCGTAAATAAAGAAAATGGGGTGTTCTGTGTTCTAAGAACACTCGCAGTGTCCTGAAATGTTCGCAAATAAACAAAATGGGGGTGTTCTGAGGACGCTGTCCGTATTGTTCATTGTCAAGTTGAAAGTGTTCTAAGAACTCTCGCGGTGTCCTGAAATGTTTGCAAATAAACAAAATGGGGGTGTTCTGAGGACGCTGTCCGTATTGTTCGTTTTCAAGTTGAATGTGTTCTAAGAACACTCGTGGTGTCCGGAAATGTTCGTAAATAAACAAAATGGAGGTGTTCTGAGGATGCTGTCCGTATCGTTCGTTGTCAAGTTGAAAGTGTTCTAAGAACTCTCATGGTGTCCTGAAATGTTCGTAAATAAAGAAAATGGGGGTGTTCTGAGGACGCTGTCCGTATTGTTCGTTGTCAAGTTGAAAGTGTTCTAAGAACTCTCTCGTTGTCCTGAAATGTTCGTAGGGGGTGTCCTGAAGACGCTGTCCGTATTGTTCGCTGGCAAATTGAATGTGTTCTAAGAACACTCGCGGTGTCCTGAAATGTTCGCAAATAAACACAATGGGGGTGATCTGAGGATGCTGTCT
Organism: Ambystoma mexicanum; assembly: GCF_040938575.1. Classification (NCBI taxonomy): domain Eukaryota; kingdom Metazoa; phylum Chordata; class Amphibia; order Caudata; family Ambystomatidae; genus Ambystoma; species Ambystoma mexicanum. The sequence goes on from NC_090936.1 coordinate 836,131,346, forward strand.
GTATTGTTTGTTGTCAAGTTGAAAGTGTTCTAAGAACACTCATAATGTCCACAGACATTAAAAGTTTCCATAGGCCATATTGATATATTTGACTCTATGGGTGTGATATGCTGTGGTGGTTGTGGTCAGGGCATAGAGTGTTGGGTGCATGGCCATTTGACAACAACCACTGCAGCATATCACACTTATAGTTGCTTATAACTTTGCGTCAAAAACAAATTTATAAGGAACAAAGTTATAAGATACTATGGGTGTGATATGCTGCGATGGTTGTGGCCAGGGCATAGAGTGTATAATATACTTACTGTTTGGTTTAGTAACTGGAGTACATGTATTTCTTGTTCATTTCTGTGATAAAAGAAAATAGCATGTTAGTATTAGTATTTTGCAATGACTTATTAAATTGTATAATCAACATTTTTTTTACCCTCATGTTTAGTAGATTACAAACCAGAGTACTGTGCAATTTGCTCAGTTTCTGTGTTAGTTGCTAAAATCATTGGGTCTGCAGGAGAAAAAAAAATCTATGTTGGATTAAAAAAAACCTTTTTCTGTTATGCTACAGTTTATTTGTTTGTTTGTTTTCAGTGTTCACTTGTTGTTTCTGGCTAATGCTTTATACATCGATACCAATTGCCGTATTCTAACTGTCTATTTTTTGATATATTTTAGTGGTATTGATTTATCTTTTTGGATATTGTTACATTTTGGGACAGTTAGATACCAATGGCGTATTCTAACTGTCTATTTTTTGTTCTAATTTAGTGGTATTCATTTATCTGATTAGTTGTTGTCAAATCTTTGGGCAGTTAGCTTTTGGAATATTCTAACAGTTTATATTTTTTTACTACAAGTTTACTTAAGGTTTAAGTACAGTTTAGTTATCAAATTTTGGTTTTAAGACCATTAAATAAGCGTTTGTAAGATTTGCTGGTAATCTCTGCTTTAGAGTAATGATACTATTATTACATTCAAACCATCCACATTTTTTTTTTTATATATGCAGTGTAGTGCCCTGAATTGGTTGTGGCTCCTGCGTGGTAGATTATACCTATTGTTGTGAAGGTTTTCTTACCAAGTGATATTTGACCATGTGTGAATCCAGTCAGCTTGCAGTTGTTTTTGGTACCATCTGCATTGTAACTGAAGTGGGAGAATGGAAGACCAGGCTCCCGTCCTTCACCTCTCGCGCTTGGCCTAGAGGGTCACGGCCCAGACACCCGCCGCGAGAAGAGTTCGTCCAGTTACCAGACGACCAGGTACCATGGTACAGGAACATACGGATGTGTCCACCTGCCTGCCCAGCAGCCCGCACTGGCCGTGCCGACACCTGCGGCTCGGATCAGCTAGACTAAAAACCACACGTCGTTAGAGATGCCATGACGACCTAGACAACGGGAAGCACATCTGTATAAATATACACACTTAACATTCCCACACCAATCTACACGAAGAATATACTCAGTGCTCTGACGTAGGCGACAGGCATATTCACGGACGTGCATCTTTATTATTTTTACATAGGCTTTCAGAGTACAGAAACGCAAGACGCATCATGAACTCATCTATAACGCTTGCTCATGCTTCCCTTGAAACCCGTTACCACCGTGAGAGGTATAATGGAAACACGGTATTGGTCATGGAAATATATGCCACTATAATCTAAAGCACCCATGCACGAAATGGATCACTTATGCACCAGGCCCAAGTAGGCCTCAAGCAAGAGTTCCGTGGACATTAACAAAGCAAAAGTCAGGTTGCTGATCCTGCAGAATGAGCCTGGTGGAGCACCCAGCCAAGGTCGCAATGTTGCAAACCCACATCCAAGAACAAATCATCAAAGGCACGATGTTGCAACCTCGCACTCCGCGTACCAACGTTAGAATCATATCTACAAATTAAACCAGACACACAGTGGAAAAACAATATTAATTGTGCAGAATTCTGCCTCAAACACGGTCCCGCCTCACGTGACCAAGCCGAACCTGACGAGATGCCAAAACCCAGGAGAGACAGGGCGTCTGGGTCCCGCACTACGAGACACAGGCCGGGACACTTGAAAGGCTCCATGGACACCTGCTACAGTGGGAACGGTCAGCTCCCACCTATGAATAAATCCTCACATTGTCTGCATGTACCCATATTGAAACATTGTTGCAAACACGGGTACACCGAGAGCTGGGAACAACGGTGGTCCCAGGCTGGGGAGCTCACGGATGCACCAATCAGAACATGGGGCTCTTATCTCACACGTCATTAACATTAGCCAATCCTCAGGGGTCTTCATGTAACAATTCTTATGTATCTAATTGAAGGGACAACCCAGATATACCACCTGACTACACCTTGACCACTAATATCATTCTCTATATGTGTACTATACTAACCCTACCACTCGAGCAACCAATTATGAGTGGCGGTAGGTTTTTGTTAACTTTTTGAAGTGACGCAAGTAGCGCGTCATATTACAGTAAAAAGGGCCTGCGAGCCCCACGATTGTGTGTGTGTCAGGACGAACGCGTACGCTCCTTGACCCATCCCTGCCGTTTGCATAATAAACAGCAGAAGTTGCCTTGCTCCTTGTGTGTGCCTCATACTCTGTCTCGATCCGAGATATACACGGGAGGAGTTGGGGCCTCCCTGCCCGGAGGTCTGCGGGCGGCCCGGCCGACCCCGGCAGAATTTCCCCCCGACAAGTTGGAGGCACTGCTGAGATCTGTTTAAGATCGACTTTTATTTTTAATTTTTCCAGGCACTCCCGTTGCGAGGAGGCCCGGCGGCGCGGCCCCCTCTGCCGTTGCCCCCTTCTGAGGACTACAGGACCATCGCGGAGCTGCGAGAGGACCGGACAGCGCAATCCGGATATTGGCCCTCGGGAGCCGGTTGAGAAGTATCCCGCCCGCGGTCGGCGAGTGTCCAGACGTGGTCCAGACGAGGGGAGGTGGCGAGCAGCTTGGAGGGGTGCACGCAGTCGAGCGGCCCTGCATCGAGAGAACTTGGTGAGCATGACACGCACAACAAGCAATGCGAAATTGTGAGGGAGGGGGAGGAAGTAAATAAGGGAGGAGGGAGGAATTGTAAAGTGGCGAGGGTTTAGTTGAGTGTTGCTAATGGAATGAATGGTAGCGAAACGAGTGCGAAAGCAGGCGGCTAACGTTACGCGAAAGAGGGGGGCGGGGCACGAAAACATCACGTGCAGCCGCTCGTAACAGTGAGCTAACGTTACGCGAAAGAGGGGGGCGGGGCACGAAAACATCACGTGCAGCCGCTCGTAACAGTGAGCTAACGTTACGCGAAAGAGGAGGGCGGGGCACGAAAACATCACGTGCAGCCGCTCGTAAGACACTGATTGGCCTAAATCGCGACTACGTGTGAGGATGGGTGTGTGGTTTCCTACGATTTGATATTTATTATTGAATGAGTAGATGAGGTTCCCTATTGTTCGAGCAAGAAACTCGATAGGTAGATGACGTTTCCCTGTGGGCGGTGGCTAGTTACGTAGTTGCCCAAAACGGAAGATAATTGGCTGGTTAAGCCCTCCTGTTGAGGGGCGTATCACACGCGAGGCGACGCAGCGTGCGCAGTCCGGTTATAGTATTGATGAGATTACCTTGTTCCAGGAGAGACAGGAAGACAGCTGTAGGGTTAGCGGGGTAGATTACAAGTGTATTTTGAATTTAAAGAACATAACACGAATATACCAGTAGCTCGAAGAAATCGGTGACGTCACCAGTAGGGATTTAATAGGATATCGTGAGCACAAGGAACCTTGGGTTCGAGAGTGGTGGGGAGGAGAAGCATGATAAAGGAGCTGATACGGAGATAAACTATAAACCAGTGGATCGAAAGAAGAAGGGGAAAGGGGCGTGGCTGCGCACGGAGAACGCCGGCCACGGCAAGTGTAAAAGGGGGAGGAGAACGGAGAAACAGGACAACTGTATAAGATCGTCGTAAGGGGTACGCAGCCGCAGGGGGCTGCGTGCGCTTCGGCCGCAGGGGGCCGTAGGGGAAGGAATATAATATAACATCACATTTATTACTATTGCATAATTTGTCAAAGGATTGTCGTAAGTCCCCACACTTGCGGGGCGAGGTAAGCAATACAAGGTTGTATATTGTAAATTGGTAGTAAGGGGAAGGGTAACAAGGGGAGTACAACCATGTCATCCGGGAGAGGGTCATCAGGGAGAGGGTCGGGAGGGTGGGGGAACACCCTCACTACCCCACTACAGCACATATGCACCACACTGCCACCACACAGGGAGAAGTTAATTAAGTACAGCATAGAGTGGACCCAGGGGACAGACAACAAAATGTTAACACCATGGCCGCCTAATGGTAGTTTCGATCCATATGCCCAACACTCACTACTGAACCATCTGCACAATACATACAAGGGGAAGAAGTTGGCAAACCACGTGGAGGTGTTTAACTTATGGAGGATGTTCCAGGGGTCTCGACCAGGACCAAATGGAATGTTCACTATGGGGGAAACACCGGAAGAAAAGGAGATTAAGAAAGAAGGAACGGGTGGGGAAAAGGAGTGCGAAAGCACAAAGAATACGGGGAACGAAAGACAGGGAGGAGAAAAGATTGATAAATCAGACGACATAAAAAAGGAACCGAGCAATGAGATACCCATAACACCGGGAGTGAAAACAGAGGGAGGAGGGTTGTACCCTTTAAGAGAATTAGGAGAAATAGAAGGACGGTTAAGGGCGGCTGAAGGATACTCAAACCCGGCATACAGCCCTCCACCATATGTAGCTCATGGGAAGATACCAATGGGGGAAGGGAGGATTAGAGAAGAGCAGACTGTAGAGATAGGAGAGGATGAGTGGGTAGCTGCACAGATATTGTTGAAATTACGAGGCTCACTAACTGGAGAAGAAAGGGAGGCGGTGAGGAGAACAAACGAGGATAGTGCCAGAGAGAGTGAAATGAGGGGAGAGGAGCTACTACGGCAGAAGGAAGAGATTTTGGAGGAAAGATTAGCAAAACTAAGGGAAGAGCAGAATGAACTGATCAAACAACTTGAGAGGGAGGAAAGAGAGAGAGTGAGGAAAAGGAAAGAAGGTAAGGACGAATTGGAAAGATTAAGGGAACGAAGCGAGGAACAAAAGAGAGAAGCTGAAAGGGTAAAAGCAGCAGCAGATAGGGTATCAAGAGTAGTGCTGAGAGAGAAGAAGAAGGAAGAAGAAGAAAAGGAAAAAGAAATGGAAATATGGAGGAGGAGGATAATATCTGAGACAGCTAAAAAATATGAAGAGGGGAAGGTAATAGAGAGTATAGTAGAAAGAGAAAGGGTGAAATGGGAAAGGAAGAGGGAGGATGAAAGGATATTGGAACAGATGAGCAACGAAGTAATGGAGGAATTAAAAAGGAAAAGAGAGGAAAATAGTAGGGAAATGGAGGAAAGAAGTGAAGAAGGAAGAGAAGGGAGGGGTAAAGAGAGTGAAAGATGGGGAGATGTATATAAAAGTAGGGAGGTAGCAACGACATCAGCACTAGGGGGGGCAGTTGGTAACAACGAAAGGGGAGAAAGAGACCTAATAGATTTAAAAACAGTAACAATAAAAGGAAAAAAGGCAGAGTGGGGGGTGGAATTTATAAATGATTTTTGCAGTGAGGAGGAAGAAGGAGTGGAGAAGGATGGAAGAAAGAGTGAAAGGGAAAGCTTAGATAAACTGTACCTCACTAGAACAAACATAGATTCGCCCTGGATAAGTAGAAGAGGGGAGGAGCTGGAGAGAAGTAAGGAGGAAACGAAAAGAATAGAGGAAACACAAACCAATGAAACCACGCCACCCACATCTCCATCACGCCGCCCTCCCACGTCACTACCTACGTGTTCAACCACCGCACGCTCTCTGCACAGAATAAAGCTCGCGCCCTTCATGAACGAACTTACACCGTATGCATGTCGGCTTAGGGACCTCCCTAGTCGCAGGCAAGACAGACAAATAAACATACCCTTATTGAACACAGGAAATGATGAAAGAAGGGGAAAGGAAGAAGAGGGAGGTAGGGGCAGAGGTAGTAAGGAAGAATTTGAAGTAGTAAAAGAAATGGGGGAAGAGGAGGGGTGTGAAGACTCAATATCATGGAGCGTAAAGGGTGACACAAGACAGAATTTAATGCCACTGCTGGAGAGAGGAGGGGTTAGACCACAATATGTACCTTGGAAACATACGGATAAGGAAAATATAAAATGTAGGCTCCCATCACTAAGTGGAGGTGCGGGTAAGTGGATATATGAAATGGAAAAACACACCGCAGGACAGAAACTAGCAGTAGGAGATGTGAAGGGCCTGTTAATATCAATATTAGGGGATAGAGCGGATGACATTTGGAAAAGAGCGGGATTCCATGGGGTAACAATAACAAACACATTGCATGATGGTGCACCATTTGCAAACTGCAGACATGCGCTATGGCAGGCACTGAGAGTGCAGTACCCAGACACCTCAGACATAGGAGCCATTACTTCCCGTAAGATGGGTGAAAATGAGGATCCTGTTGATTATATCCAGGACATTCAAGAGAAGTGGCGCATGGAGACTAGAGAACAATGGGACAAGACACCAGCCATATTTTATCATATACTAGTACAAGGGCTCCCAGAAGGAGTTCAGAAACAGCTAAAGAAAGTAGTAGGAATGGAAGCAAAACCATGGCCAGAAATACAACTGACTATAGTACATCACTGCAGGACATGGCAAGGAAAGATGAAACAAAAGGAGGAGGACAGGAAAACAGAAGAGGCCAAATTAGTACAGAAAAAACTTACTAAATACACAATGGAAGGGGCACTAATAACTACGCCCACACCAATGACCCAAAGCCCAACGCAAGTAGTGGCTGCACAAGATCCAGCTCAAATAGCGCCCCCACAAGGTGTAATACAGCAAGTGCCGCCTCTGCAATTACACACACCGAACATGGGAGGAGGGTACCCAATGCAAGGAACTGGGTATTATAGTTATAACAGAGGGAGAGGAGGGTTTATGAGAGGGAGAGGATATGGATATAATACCCAACAACAGGCTGGGGGACTCAGAAATAACTACTCCACAGGGCAACCCGTATACCAAGACAACGCAGGGAGCTTCCCATGGCAAAACAGGGAACCACCCGTGTGTTGGAGCTGCGGAATATTAGGACACATGTCACGTACATGTAGGGTCAGGCCAGGAACACCAGCATGGAATGAGCAAGCACAACCTAGGACATCACAAGAACAGCAGGGCATACAACAGCAGCAGATGTCACAACAAGGGAGTGGCCAACCACAACAACCACAACAGCAACAAACCTATTCACTGCCACAACAACAAATAACACAGTATCTGCCACCGCCACAACAACAAGTAGCGTTAATACAACCACCACCACAAAATGAACGAACACAATTGGGTGGGGTGACGGTGTTGGGACACAACCCTTACACAGGGAATGGCCAATCATTGTACCCCCAATAGGCCAGCCCACAGACGGCCTTGGTGTGTCCCATCCTGTCAGTAACACCTAATAGTGCGGAGGAGCCACGCATAGAGGTAACGATAGGTGACAAAAAATTATCATTTCTTGTTGACACCGGGGCGACCCGGTCTTGCATAAGGGAAGGAAAATTTAAGATGTCAGGCGAAGCCATGAACACCCAAGGATTTTCTGGGGCTAAAGGGTTGGTTCCATTTACTGATAACGTTCCGTTATCTATTGGAGATTATGATCTGTCAGTTCCACTTTTGTATTATAGTGCCTCGCCAGTAAATATACTGGGGAGGGACATAATGAACAGGTTGAACATGACGATCTCGTTTACAGAGGATGGCATAATTTGCTCTACTCCAGGGATTAACATGCTCGCAGCACGACAGATTTTGCAAGCATACTGTGGACAGACAGCGATTAGGGCGGAGCCAGTAGATGGCGAGATATTTCAATATGGCACTGACATGGCATTTGCATGGATGCCAGGGATAGAAGGGAAAATATGGAGGAGACCAGCAGCCTATCTATTCCGACCAGAAACACCAGCTAATGAACTGGAAGGGAAGGTGTTTGCAGTGGACATTGAGAGCATTATTGCAACAGCTGATTATGTTGCTGTGCACGCCCAAGATAAAGAAGGGAGAGCTTGGAGGGCGGTGATAGCACTAGCAGAAGGGTGTAGGCTGACCCAGGTGTCAGATGAAGAGCTGTTCTCAGAAGAAAAGGAAGAAAATGAAATGGTGTTCATGATGAGCGTAGAAATATGGCTAAGAGTGGCTCACAAACAAGTAGCACAGAAAATTGCAATGGCACTTGAGGCACCCGCAGGCACCCCAGTCCCATTTTTTAAGGAGGATATGTCAAAGGTGCCCAAATCATTATGGACTATTAGCCCTTATGACGTAGGATGCATAAAAAGCATAGGGGGTGTAAGGATAAAGTTGAAAAAGGGTGCCATATTACCAAGAGTGAAACAGTACCCATTGTCAAAAGAGGCAGATGAGGGCATATATGAAACCATAACGGCCCTTATAAACAATGGCATATTGGTCCCCTCAGAATCACCATGTAACACAGCTGTGTACCCGGTGCGCAAGGCTAAAGGGGGGTCTTGGCGCTTCATACAGGACCTCAGACCCTTGAACAACATAGTAGAAGCAGAGTATCCAGTAACAGCAAACCCGGCCACAATATTGTGTGGCATTCCGGCAGAAGCATCACGTTTTACAGTGATTGACCTTAAAAATGCTTTTTTCTCAATACCATTACACCCAGACTCACAAGATTTGACAAGCTTTACTTACCGAAATACAAAGTGGAAACATACCAGATTACCACAGGGGTATTGTGAATCACCCTCAATTTTCAATAGAGTAATACAGATGGATTTGGGTAACGTTGAGGTGGAAAGCACAGTGTTACAGTATGTGGATGACATAATAATTTGTAGTACAAACGAAAGCAAATGTAGAGAGGACTCATTAAAAATGTTGACAATATTGGCTGAGAAGGGGTATAAGGTAGACATGGAAAAGATACAATACTGTCAGGAACAGGTACTTTACATTGGCCAACTGATATCTCAACATGGAAGAAGGATTGCACCACAAAGAGCACAGGCCATCTCAAGCACTCCCGTGCCACAGACTGTGAGAGAACTACAGCAATTTTTGGGGCTGTGCAACTACTGTAGAGCATGGGTATTTGATTACAGCTCATACATAGGACCCCTGCTTGAGGGTTTGAAGGAAGCAAATAAAGGGGAGAAAAAGTTGGGATGGACTATGGAAATGAGGGAGGCATTTGACGAATTAAAAGACGCAATATCAACTGCTCCAGTACTGGCATCCCCAGACTATGAGCGGCGCTTCTTTATTTTCTCACATTGCGACTCAGCAGTGATGAAAGCAGTATTGGCCCAAAAAACTAGCATGGGCTATAAACCAGTAGCATTTTACAGCGGTCACTTAGACCCTATAATGTTAGGCCAATTCTCTTGTGAACAAGGTCTCGCTGCAGCTGCTTTTGCAGTAGAAAAAGCATCAGCAATAACTATGGGGTGTCCAACTACACTATTTGTGGAACATGCACTATTTGCGATATTGAATAAACCTAAGTCCACACTAACAACACAGAGGGCATCAGGTTATGAGATTATTTTGTCTAAAGCTGAACTAGCAATTGTTAGATGTAGCACGGTTAACCCTGCAAGGTTCCTAGCAGAAGTAATTGAAGAAGGAGATTACGCCCACGACTGCACCCAAGTAACTGAACTATACTCATGTACTAGGAAAGTTGAAGAAAACGCACTAGAGGGAGGTGAGCTTTTGTTTATTGATGGGTCATCAACTATTGATCAAGGAGATGGGATTAGAAGGACTGGGGCAGCTGTAGTAAAAATGATGGAGGCGCCGGTGTGTGTGGCTATGAAGTGTGTACAATTACCACAGCATTACTCTGCTCAAGCGGCGGAACTCGTTGCACTAATATTGGCATTAAAGGAAAGTTTTAATAAAAGAGTAACCATATACTCCGACAGTGCATATGTTACATCCACTGTCCACTCAGGGCTATCAAAATGGAGAAGAAGAGGGTTTAGGAGAGCTGATGGCACTCCAGTACAACATGCCCTCTTGTTGGCTGAACTAATTGAAGTAATAAACGATCCCCAAGAACTAGCCCTAGTAAAATGCACCGCACACACCAATGGAGAAGACTATGTATCAAAAGGAAATGCAGCAGCAGACGCACATGCGAAATATGCTGCATATTTTGGTGAGATATGGAACCCCACCGACTCACAGAGAGGGAGAGGGAGGGGAATAGCGAGGGAGATGTTAATAAGAGAAGGGTACACCCATCTCCCAGCCACACAGATTATGGAGCTACAAGCGGCTGCACCAATGGCCGAAAAAGAAGTATGGGTGAAAAGAGGATGCACAATGTCACCAACTGACGCACTATGGCGCCAGGGTGGCACTGGGAAAGTTGTAATACCGTTGGCACTGTTAAATACCGCCCTGAGCCAATTACATCACCCTGCCCATACAGGCAAGGAAATAATTGCAGCACGAATTAGAGAAGATTGGTTTTGTCCCGAGTTAACCTCTCATGTGTCAAATTTTATCAGCAATTGTCTCACATGTCAACAGTTTACGGCCGGTCATACTTTAAAAGTGATAAGAGGTATAATACCCCGGCCAGAAGGACCTTTTCGGCACCTTCACATTGACTATGTTGATATGATCAACATATGTCAAGGTAATAGGTATATGATTGTAGTAGTATGCCCATTTTCTAGGTGGATTGAAGCAGGGCCCTGTTCACACCCTGATGCGTTTAGAGCAGCCAAATTCATAGTAAGGGAGGTCTTCCCCAGATGGGGAGTGTGCGAGGTGTTAAGATCAGACAACGGGCCCCATTTCGCAAACGAAATGTTCCAGCATATCACATCCCTGCTGAACATTAAACACAAATTTGCATGTGCATACCACCCACAGGCTAATGGTGTATGTGAACGCCTAAATGGCTTATTGAAGGAGGCAATTGCTAAAATACAACAAACAACAAAGAAAAGTTGGTTGTATTGCCTCCCGTTAGCATTGTTTGAACTTAGAAACAGGCCAGGGTCCGACCACCACCTCACCCCACACGAAGTGGTTACTGGACGCCAAATGCGCCTTCCCCTAACACCAACGTCAAGGGCATTCACCGACCACGAAAGTTCAGCGAATGTGTTAGGTGATGAAATGTATCAATATGTGTCTTCTTTGATTACTAGTGTCGTGTTTGTGTCTCAACAGCTCGAGCGCATACGGGGCGGGTCCACCAGCAATCAAGAAAAAGACGAAAGTACGGAATTGGGAAAGGAGAACTCCTGCAAACTTGCCAAAGGTGACCACGTACTACTTCGCAATTTCAATAGAAGGTGGCATGAGAAGAGGTTCACTGGCCCCCATCTGGTAGAGGACGTATCAACAAGAGCAGTAAAACTAAAGGATAAGCGTGCCTGGAACCACCTACATGACGTAAAGATCTACAAACTGCAGACCCGCCCCAGCGCCAACGACAGAGCAATTGGAAGAACAGCAACCACATCCCCTACAGCGGAAGAAAGTTCAACCACAGACAACGACCCAATTGTTCCCTCGGAGACAATAACTGACGAAGAAGGGAGTGATCCCCATACTGCCCACCCCATGATCACTCGCTCAAAGAGTAAAAATACTTCCGCCATTTGAGCACAAACCCCCCCCATTGACTGCTAAAGTACAGTTGTAACTAAAACTGAAGGACATGATTGCACTAATACACATGTAAACACGTGAATGTTCTCTTTTTTCTCTCGCACATACAGGAACTGCGTAATATTGTATTGTTAAGAAAACTAATTAACAAATTCAGTGTGCAGGTGTAAATGGTGTTGCCAGACGATAACTACCCAGAAGAATTGTCACACCAATTTGTATACGAAATAAAGAGGCCAACATACTTAAAAAGGAGAAGGGTACGTGTATACTACACAGCCTTCCTCCTGGCCATAGAATATCACATGCCCCACCTCCGCCCATACTTGCCAGTCCTAAGAGACCCATCACTTAGAGTAGCGTGGGAGCAGCTCTTCGCCTGGGCACTGAATGACTACTTGATAGGGAGAGCTTAAAGGTAACAAAACTAACATCTAATAACCAGCACTTTTGAGAATTTTCAGGCGGGCAACTATAACGTCGCAAGAATAAGCTGCCAGGACCGCAGCAAGGTAAGAGCAAAATGCCGGTGAAATTAGCATATGTAATAAAAATAATAGGGATTTTTATGATCACCGGGTTCTTGGCTGCTTCTGTCTGGCAGTACAGCTATGCTATTGATTTTATTGCTGCACCCAAACTTAATATACCCCCGTCCCCTGCTGCAACAGGTGTTACGTCAGGTGGTAATAGTAATTTTGCACCCAAGCAAAATAGAGTTAAACGCAGCACATACTCAGACAATAAAGGTATTGATAATTATGTACAAGACTCAGCACACGTCACAAACAACATATGGTACCAACACATGACCCGCATTGGTAAGCAGACAACTGAGGATAGCTGTTACGTTTGCTCATTAATACCATACGCCATGAGCGCTTCACGAACATTTGTTGCCACAGAAATAGATGAAAAAACAGCACAGTGCGTAATATATTTGGCCCTGTTCCAAACAAAAGGAAGATTTCAAGGAACAGTAGTGCACATGACATGGAAAACACGAGACTCATACCCATATGAAAACAACTTCCTCAAGACCTATCTAAGTTATCACAAGACCAGTTTACATGCTGAAGCATTCAGGTACATAACAAGTGGCCCTGCAAAAGGAGAAACAAAGAAGGTAACACTGCAGTACCTACCATGTGATTGGTACGCCACTGAAGTTCCGGGTAAACAAGGATGCTGGGAAAGGCCGCTACTGACGATAACAGGAAAGGTGTTCCTGGGCAACAGCTGGGAGATAGGAGTGATTGGCAGCAACATGGTAACAAAAGAAACTATCTCAACTATCGAGACACACAATCATCGATGTTGGACGACGTGGATCAAGTATGTACCAATGCTCACATGGGTAGAAGAAGATGAAGACCCGATAACTATACTACCATTGACTGCACCCAAAGTATGCTACCAGCATAAAGGAGAGGTGGACGTAGGATATAACACCAATTGTGCAAACGTGATGGAGTTACCTGAGGGGGGAGCGGGAACAGCAGTAATAATGGACCATTATTGGGCCTGTGGGGAAAAGGCATATCATACATTGCCTCCCCTGTGGAATGGTGTGTGCACAATGGTACACGTCAATGTACCATCACTAGTGGTACCTAAGAAGCATGTCGATGTGGCGAAATTTCCTAAAATGGATGAAGGGGATAAGAGAAGAAAGAGATCTGCACCACTCCAGAAGGAGCAAGGAAACAGGACCAACAGCAATGATACTGTCCTAAACAGGAGAAAAAGACAAGGAGAGCCATTGACAGGAAATTACCTGTGGGGAAGATCGGAAACGGAACTAACATCAATACCGCCAGAACATAGACTATTCAGCAGAGCAGCAATGTTCTTCTCCTCAATAATACATCCGGGACTGCAGGCATACGCAAACGCAAAATGGCTCCAAATAACAAGGTGGGAACTAATGATGACCATCAATTCAACAGTAAATGGGTTCAACGCAATTAAAGAGGAGCTGCGAGCTGTAAGGATGGTTGCACTCCAGAACAGATATGTATTGGACCTCCTCACAGCAATGGAAGGAGGAGTTTGTGCAAAGATAGGACAATCTTGCTGCACGTTCATACCTGCCAACGATGCTGACAATGGTACGCTGACAGAAGCAGTTTCACAATTGGCCCAGATGCACTCCAAAATGATGGACGAAAGTAACGGTGTGAACAAGGATAAGAGCTGGTTTTCACTATTATGGTCATGGATGCCATCTTGGCTGTCAGATGGACTGAAAATAATAGTGGGATGTGCTATTTTGGCTGGAGCTGCCCTGATAATAATTAGGTTTTGGAAGGCCCGGAAGGCACGCACGACTGACGAGTTGCTGGAAATGGTGGGAATGCACCCCTTAATGCCAGCAGATGACGGCCAGCATACAGGTGTGATAATACAAGAAAGGGAGAAGTTGCGCACCCAAATTATCACCAATCATCTAGACCCACCATCAGTGAAGATCGAAAACCCAAGGAACCCCAGGAGCTACATAGGAAGATGGGTATACTGTACTCCTGGAGGGACATGTGAATACATGTACTGGTCATTTGAAGATCATGTAAACCATTATGGACATCTCGGCGGGATAACTAAGATATGGAGGGTAAGAGGAGATAACGAGAAGGATATGTTTGTGGTCGACAAGTCGACCAGAGGGGGGACTGAAGTGGGAGAATGGAAGACCAGGCTCCCGTCCTTCACCTCTCGCGCTTGGCCTAGAGGGTCACGGCCCAGACACCCGCCGCGAGAAGAGTTCGTCCAGTTACCAGACGACCAGGTACCATGGTACAGGAACATACGGATGTGTCCACCTGCCTGCCCAGCAGCCCGCACTGGCCGTGCCGACACCTGCGGCTCGGATCAGCTAGACTAAAAACCACACGTCGTTAGAGATGCCATGACGACCTAGACAACGGGAAGCACATCTGTATAAATATACACACTTAACATTCCCACACCAATCTACACGAAGAATATACTCAGTGCTCTGACGTAGGCGACAGGCATATTCACGGACGTGCATCTTTATTATTTTTACATAGGCTTTCAGAGTACAGAAACGCAAGACGCATCATGAACTCATCTATAACGCTTGCTCATGCTTCCCTTGAAACCCGTTACCACCGTGAGAGGTATAATGGAAACACGGTATTGGTCATGGAAATATATGCCACTATAATCTAAAGCACCCATGCACGAAATGGATCACTTATGCACCAGGCCCAAGTAGGCCTCAAGCAAGAGTTCCGTGGACATTAACAAAGCAAAAGTCAGGTTGCTGATCCTGCAGAATGAGCCTGGTGGAGCACCCAGCCAAGGTCGCAATGTTGCAAACCCACATCCAAGAACAAATCATCAAAGGCACGATGTTGCAACCTCGCACTCCGCGTACCAACGTTAGAATCATATCTACAAATTAAACCAGACACACAGTGGAAAAACAATATTAATTGTGCAGAATTCTGCCTCAAACACGGTCCCGCCTCACGTGACCAAGCCGAACCTGACGAGATGCCAAAACCCAGGAGAGACAGGGCGTCTGGGTCCCGCACTACGAGACACAGGCCGGGACACTTGAAAGGCTCCATGGACACCTGCTACAGTGGGAACGGTCAGCTCCCACCTATGAATAAATCCTCACATTGTCTGCATGTACCCATATTGAAACATTGTTGCAAACACGGGTACACCGAGAGCTGGGAACAACGGTGGTCCCAGGCTGGGGAGCTCACGGATGCACCAATCAGAACATGGGGCTCTTATCTCACACGTCATTAACATTAGCCAATCCTCAGGGGTCTTCATGTAACAATTCTTATGTATCTAATTGAAGGGACAACCCAGATATACCACCTGACTACACCTTGACCACTAATATCATTCTCTATATGTGTACTATACTAACCCTACCACTCGAGCAACCAATTATGAGTGGCGGTAGGTTTTTGTTAACTTTTTGAAGTGACGCAAGTAGCGCGTCATATTACAGTAAAAAGGGCCTGCGAGCCCCACGATTGTGTGTGTGTCAGGACGAACGCGTACGCTCCTTGACCCATCCCTGCCGTTTGCATAATAAACAGCAGAAGTTGCCTTGCTCCTTGTGTGTGCCTCATACTCTGTCTCGATCCGAGATATACACGGGAGGAGTTGGGGCCTCCCTGCCCGGAGGTCTGCGGGCGGCCCGGCCGACCCCGGCAGAATTTCCCCCCGACATAACGTAGAAACATTAGTATTACGTATTTACTATGTGTTTGTATTACTAACGTGGAGCGATTATATGAATTGCAGGTAGAACATAATCTACCATGGTTTGCATTTTGTACAAGTTGCTGAAATGGAATGGATTCACAATTAGGTATTGATATATATACGAAGCATTCATTGGGGATTTCTTCTTGTGTCACATTGTTGCAGAGAGTGAATGTATGTTTCCATCTGAAATCTGGAAGATTTCATTGATAGGTATGTTTTTTGTTTTCCAGTACTTGTAGTAAGTACAATAGAAATTATTGTGGATCTTCCTGTGAGTTTATAGTGAATTCCACTATTCCAGCACAGTAGTCCAATTGTTGTCTTATTCCATAAACACTATATGTGTTGTCAGGATTGTTTGTTGCGTTTCTATGAAGTACTAACATTTGAAAACACAGTTGGTCTGTACTGTGTAAGTAAATGTTGTCAACAATTGGTAGTAATTGAAATACAATATTCATTGCTACATTTGCGTAGCAACTTACACCAACTATATTTGAGAGTTTGAATGGTCCAGGTAGTTCTGTATCTGACTGCTTTTTTTTGGAGTTTGTCTTCCTTCTTTGAAGAAGTACCTGGTTTACTTTCCTTAATTGATTCTTTTTTGCTTGTGGTACTTGATGAAGTATTAGTTTCTTTTACTCTCTTTGGAGGACTTGCAGTGAAAATCCTGTTGCATTTCTGTTTGATTTATTTTTCTTTTATAATGTTTTACTTTTTGTGGAACAGAATATGTGTTTAGATGGGGGGTGTATAGTGAGCAAAGTCTTTTGTATTCTAAAATGCAAGGAATATCAGCGTTAACTTTACTTGCATCAAAGTTGATTAGAAATAGACCATCAAGTGTACGTAAACGTGATAGTGCTACGTAGCTCATGCCTTCTTTAAAGACTGTGTTGCCAATATCTATCATTGCTTTGTCTAGGGTAAGACCTTGTGATTTATGAATTGTGACTGCGCATGCAAGAGTTAGAGAAAATTGTTCTCTGCGTACATACATGTCTTTGAAGAGAAGGAATCGAGCTGTTGAGCATCCTATCCTTTTTACTTCTGAAAGTTTGTCAAAGAGAATATTGACAAACTGAATTTTGTTGTCACGTGGGTATGTTTGAAAGCCAACAACTGTACCCAGTGCTCCATTAACTAGTCCTTGGTCCACGTCAAGGTTACGTTTAAGCATTACTCTGCAATTAAAGGATCATTTTAATATCTTTTCTAAACCTGCTGTGTTTGAGATTGATTTTTCTAAACTAGTCTTTTTGTGGCTTGGTCACACATGGGTAGTGTCATACCATGTACATCTAGTTTGTCTGTGGTGCTAATTTCCATTATTGGTTGCATTTCTTTACTTAACATTATTTCATTGAATTTGAAACAGCTTGCAAGAGTTGGCATTACGGCCATACAATTGACATTTTTGTGGGCTAATTGTTCCATAACATCTGTAGCACATGCATTATCGCCATAAAGTGCATGAATGTGCTGGGTTTTCAATATTGCTTCTGCTTCTTTAGAAAGTATACCAACTCTGATACTTTTTAAGATGTTGGCATAAGTGAGATCTGCAGATTGCCGCATGTTTTCTGTTAATTCTCTGTATTGGAAATGTTGCCAAAGGTTGACATTTCCAATGCTGCCAACAATTTTACAGCTGAGTTTGTGTCCTAATGTTTTAAAAATAGGCTCACCTTTTACTGGTGTCAATTGAAGAAGATCTCCGAAAACAATAATGTGTTTTCCTGCAAAGAGCTCTTCATAGTTTGTTTTGAGTACTTCTTGTAATCTGAGGTGAATCAAAGCCAACATTAGGTTGGAGACCATGCTCACTTCATCTATTAGTAGCATTTTCATTTGTTTCAATACTCTGTGTAGTTCCATTGCAGCTTCTGCAGAAAGTTTGTAATAGTCTAATTTGTTTTGGTGTTCTTCTGGCAATAGTAGTAATCGGTGTAACATGACACCACCTATGTTGTAGGCAGCTAAACCATTGGGGGCAGTGACAACAGCTGACAGTTTGTTGTTGTCAATTGTTGAAGGAACTTACTGATGATTTTGAATAGGAATGTTTTGCCAGAACCAGCTTCATCACTGTCGTACAGTAGTATAGGTTTATAATTATGGCAGGAACATTCTTTATTTTCATGTTGTACACCATGTGCAATTTGTTTTGTTACTCCTTGAAAAATGCTACGTTGCTCATTGTTTAGTTTTGATTGTAGTATAGTTAAGTCTTCTTTAGCTTCATAATGACACATGGTGTTTTCTACTTCTATCATAGCTAATTCTGCCTCATTTATTATTAGTGGTTCTCCCAGTGGTTCTTGGCTTCCTGTTACAGAAGGTTGACTACTGTCAGGAGTTTCTTTATCTAGTTGGGCCTGGAGTTTTTCTTTGTGTTGCTGTTCATTGTGCAACATTGTTTTGTACTGTGTAAAGTTTACATCAGTTATAGTGCTTTCATTTGCTTTGAAAGCATCTTCATATGAGTCATAGTTATCTAGTATTTCTTCTTCTTTTCTCCATGGTTTAAAGAGTTGTAGCAGGGACATATAATATACTTCTTTATGTTGAGGAGTCTTTAATGGCAATTTGATATGATTAATTAAATTTGGTTTGGTGAGTTTAACTAAGCTGCCTTCACGGTTTGTCAATCTGTATTTACCTTTTTTTCATCAGGTTTTATATTATTTTTGGATGTGTAGTTTTGGGATATGTGGTATAGACACATGGTTTCCAAAGTATCACTTCTGTTTGGGTAGTATGTGTCCAACAAATTGTTTTTTAAAATGCCTTGGCTGTTGGGATCACGTTTGGCTATTGTTTCTATATCTTCGTATGATTTTAGAACTCTTTTTTTAGATTTAGCTCGACCAAGATTTAGCCATACTGTATTTTCAGATTTACCATACAATGCAGTACCAGTTAAACGATCAGCTGCTTCACATGATCCACATTCACTATCGGAGAGCATTTTTATGCCCAAGCTGTATAATTTCTGAGACACTCTTTTATCTGATGACAGGTCATTCCAGAGGTCTTGGAGTTCTGTCTGTTCTGCTTTGGTTAAGTATGCTGTGACATATCATGCAACTGCAGTAGAATTGTCTGCAATGTACTGCACATCTATGTTTGCATTCCATAAGTGGGCAATGATTGCATTATAATCATTGATATATTTTTCTTCTTCTTTTCTTTTTATGTAATATGTATTTTTAGGTGACTTACCTTTAACACTATGTCTAGATGAAGACATGAGGTTGTTCACTTGACCTCTATTTGTAACTGGTCTAGGGAAACCAAATCGGCATTTGGTGTAGTATTTCCCTTTGTTTTTGTATTTGCGACGACAATATTTTCCACATTTGTGTCTTTGAAATTGTAAAATTTGTGCATGAAGATCACGATTTGTTGCTTCCAATGGAATTTCACAAGTGACACATTTTTCAATAAACTGTAAAACAGTGGCATCACTGTCTTGACCAAATTTAGGAGCATCTTTAATCCATAAAAGCATGTGGATATGTGGTGCTACTCTGGCTTGGTATTCTTTTCTCCAAAAGAAGTGTTAAACTTCTCCAAGGGGAGGAACAGTTTTATTACAAATAAAATGTAGCATAGCAATGAAGCGATGGTGAAAATGGCTTGAAACATTAACAGGATCCAAAGAACAAAGTTCTCCAGGTGTTAGTATATCTATGTTTGTTTTGTGTTTGTTTGATATGCGTAGGAAATCATGTAAATCTTCCCATGCATATTCTGCACAACTTAATGTAACAAACCAAGTGGGTGGTCCAAGGTTTCTGATCATACAACGTACATATCCATGACGTTGAAACCAGTACTCTTTAGTACCATGCATATTTGCTAATAGATTTGTAATATTTGATTGTAAAACCTCATCCTTTTGTTGCACTTTTTGTAATAATTGTGTAGCTGTCATATTTTGAAAGTGTGATCCTGATTTTAATATGTGTGCAACTCCGTAACATAAAGTTGCTTGTTCACTTTCAAAGAGTAGGTGGAATATGTATTCCACATTTTGTCTAAATCTGGGATCTTCAGAATACATCCGTAATGAGCGATATTCTGATGCTGATATTTGAATAGGTCTATCATCGTACCTTCCTCCTTTGCCAGTAGGAAAGAGTCGAGGAAAAGCATGTGCTTCTATACTTTTTTTCCCATATGCTGATTGGTGATCCTTTTGTTTGACACATTTGGTATGTTTCCAGTGCATCTTCTATGGTGTCATTAGAGTGCAAACGATGAATTGTATAATGGTCTAAAGTATTTGATATTGTAGCAGGATCTAGGAGCACACATTGACCAGTTTCTTGTGTTTCTTGAATTATTTCAGTTGTATCCTTCAAGTTTTCTTCAATATTAATTTCTTTGTAATATTCTTTATTCTCTTTAAGATATTGCAGGGCTTGTCTATCTTTATATAAATCTACCAGCTGTTGCCATATGTTTTTGTCTTTTGTAGGTACTCCATTTACTAAGATAATTAAAGATTGCTGCATTGGATGTTGCACTCCTAGAGTATGCACATTTTCTTTTAGATCTAATGGTAAATAAACTACTTTTCCACAAATGCCTTTTACCAATTCAGAGGGAGGTAATGTTGCTGTTTTTGGCATATTATTGCTTGAAATGGGTGCACTGTTTGAATTATGATGCTCTCATATAAATTACGTTGTTGTAGGGGTTTTGGTAGTGGGTATAATTCCAAATTATTTGTGATAGCACGTGAAGGAGTTTGGTTGTTGTCAAGTTTTGTAGTGCAGTAACTGCAAAGTATTAAGGGGTCAGTTATTTCGTATTTGTTTTCTGCTACAAGGTAGAGAGCTAATTAAAACCATTTAGAATCTTCATTGTCTTCTATTTTGTATGATAGGTCTACAGTTTTTGTGTTACTTTTATAAAAAAGTTCTGCGGCAACAAACACACACATGGTTTGGTACTTCAGCTGATGTACTTTTAAATTTTATTATTTCTTTTTTGTATGTGTTTAGTAAAAGGTTGCCATGTGTAGAATTGTTGCTAATTTGGCTTAAAGCTATTTAATTATGCAAGTGGCTTTCACTTCCAAAATATTTTTTCTGGATATAGTCAATTTCTTCAAGTAGGTCTTTTGCTGTACCATGTAGAAGAATGTTATTTAAATGTGCTAGTGCTAAAGCAGGACTTTTAGCATAGTACAGTTTATAGACTAGATTTCTTATAGTTGAATGATGTGTTAATATCCTTTTGATATCATGGAAGGTGGTTTTACAAGTAGGTCCTGTAATGCAGGCCAATGAATGTCCTTGTAGTCCTGTGTACTTGTGCACTGGGCAGGTATCCATATTTTGCAGTAGTTTAATTTTGATTTTGTCTTTGCTTTTTACATATTGATTGAGGAATTGGCGTAAAGACTTGAAAAATTGTTTGAGAATGTTACACATTGACCTGCATGGCCATTTGTACACTAGATGTTCTGATTCAGTTGAATGGAGGGGTAATTCTAAGTTTTCAGGGCATATTTTTGTAAGGAGTACTTCTTGTTCCATTATGGTATTATTCTCTTTTTCATAACCTTGGCCACTGCTATGTATGGCAATTGTATTTGTTTGCTTTTGTTTGTACACTTCTTCATTAAAGTATGGTTCTGTGCTCGTAGTGTGATTCCATTCACCTCCGCAGATACTTAAGAAGTTCTTTCTGTTGACATTTCATTTATTAAGAAGTCTTTTTTGTAATGTAGTTATTAGTTTTGTTAGTGGTTTCATTTTGTTTAACACTAAAATAAATAACTTTCTTTTCAGAAGAATTGCACTGTCTATCAACACTTCTAAGATTAATTTCCTACGATAGGTTTAAGCATTGAACCTGATTTCTCTCCTGTTTTTATAAGATTTTGAAGGACTTTGTGACGGTACATTTTGGCTAAAATACTTTTCTTGCTATGCTTACTTTACACTATATCAAAATTTAACGAAGCAGTTTTATCTGTAGTGATAGCTGATTTTCTGTTAATTGTTTTTTGGTTCGTTTTCCATTTTGATCGAGGAGGCAAACTTTTTGTACTTGAAACTTCTTGTGTTTCACTAAATGACTGTATTAGCTGTTTTGTTTCAACTTTTTTTTACAAATTCTGCATTGCTTTCTATGGATTTGACTTTTGGCAGGCATTCTTTAGGGTCTGTTGAAAAAAATTAAGAAGGTATGGGTTGGGGTGTTCTGCAATGTATGTGTGCTGTGTGCATGAGTGTTTGAGTAAGATGATAAAGATGTATGTAATGGTGTGTGATTGTGCATTGGGAACTACAACTAGTAGGGATGGGTATTCTTGAATTTATGTGCTACTAAACTGGGGTTCAGATGACAGAAAAAAGTAAGCTAGTGGTGTGGAGAAGTATAAATAGTAAATCTAATGTATACAATTAAAGCAGTTGTTTGTTCTATAATATCAAAATTCTAGCGGTTGAGTTGGGTAATTTATGTGTCCATAAATAGGAATTTGTGGGCCATTCTGGCTGTAAATCGCTGTTTAAGACATGGGGATTTTTGGACAGAATGGTGCACGATCTCTATTTTTAGGCACAGAAATAGCATGAATTAACTTTACAGTGTATTTGAGTAATAATACAAATATTATGGTGATATTCTACTTACTTTTTTTCTAAAATGAACAGGTTACTTCTTAGATCTTCTTTCTTCTTCAAATTCGGCTGCTTCTTTTCAGGAGAATGGTCTTCACTGCAAGTGTAAAATAAACAAATTAATAATTTTGTTTGTATATAGCACTGTTTTTAATTTAGACATTGATTTTTTTAATTGAAATCCTCAGTGCCTTCCTCAAAACCACTAAAACTATCTTATTTACATAAGATACGTTGCACCAGTTCAATACATATGATATTTACTTAATGAACAAATTGTATTGCAATGACTAACTGTAGCAAACAAACTATCTTTACTATGTCTTGTGAAATTCATAATGTACCACTGAATACCACTATTTCTGTAACTACGCTCTTCCAGGTAATAGTGCCTCAATGTCATGCTTAAATTAAAGTAATTAAATAAATAAATAAATTAAAACAAATATGTAATTGTATAAGTATTATTTTTTGAGATTTGAACATAGAGTTTGCATGCATGGAATTTTGTTTGAATATATGTAGTCTATATATTTCATTTAAAAAATGTTAGTTTAACATGATTTCAGTTTGTGTGTGTATAAAGAAAGTAAATAGTACAAAGGTTTATAAGTGACAGTTGATTTTAGGAGATTGAAAAAAAGGCAGTAGATTCATTTTACAGATTACACAAGCTAAAAGTCAGTTTGAAAATGTGTTCATGTACTATACAGAAAATATGCATACCTGTAGTTTGTTTTCATGCATATGGATATGCATGGAGCTGCAAGTTGAAATCTTGGAGACCTGTACAGTATTTCTTGTAGATGGTGCTTGCCAATGATATGACACTTGTACTCAGAGAGATTCACAGTACATTTGCAGTGCTGATCTATGATGATGCAGTTAGATGTAGAGGTCTTGAATGTGATTGGTGGATGGTCATGCAAATTCTTAGCTATATCCAATGAGAGAATGGCACAGAGAGTGAGTGGAAATGGTAGAAGGGCTGTTCATGTTACGATATGTCTGCGGACATGGCGGTAGTTCGCAGACATGGGGTGTTACATCTGGGGATTTTTGGGATCCGAAGTCATGCAAATGAGAATGAGCACTGAAAGGGATTGGTCAGGAAAGTTTAGTGGGTGTGTTGTGCCAGGATAGAGTTTCTCAGATACTCATTTCGCTGAGAGCACAACAGATAGCTATGGCAGAACAGATTGTTTGGATTTTGGGAGATTCATGGATACATTGGTTGAAGGTGCATGCAGAAAGCTTTGGAGTATGTATAGATCTTGGATTTCCACATGTGGAAGTACACTGGCATGGAGTATGTGGAATTAAGTGGTTGGACTTGCTACCTCTCTGTGCTACATTGGAGACAGTGCAACATCCAGACATAATTGTAATTCATTGTGGAGGGAACAGTTTCAGACATGTGTCTGGAATTTGCTATGAAAGAAGGACTTGGGAAGGTCATGGACAAGTTTCCTAATTCTCAAGTAATATTTTCACGGATTGCGCAGAGACAAATGTGGCTTTGTTCTTCTTCATTTGGTCCACAAATGGAAAAAGCAAGGCGCAATGTTAATAAGGCTGTTTGTGCCTTTCTAAGAGATTTTGGCATGTCCTCTTTTCACAATGAAAATATTATGTTTCGTGGTACATACATTTTTCGCAGTACATACATTTTTCGCAGAGATGGAGTCCATCTTACTTATGCTGGCAATCAGATTTTTCTGAGAAATGTACAAAATGCATTGCGACCTTTTTTGGAATTACAGCATCCATTTTGAAGTAGGTGTTGAGTATTTATAATTTTTGACATACAAACACCTCCCAAAGGCTCTTTCAGAGCCACCACTTCCTCCCAGAGAAAATTGCAATGGGTATGATAGGGTAGCACCCCAAATTTGTAGATGTCCGCGGACTGTCCGCGGACTTCTAAAAAATACAAAGGGCCCTGCTTCATTTATTTTCACTTCTATTTTTTAACTGTGAAAGGCGGCTCTGAAAAGAGCCTTATTTTTTTTTATTTTTGTTATTTTGTATTTTTTTGGGTTTTTTATACATGACATAATAGGAGAGGAGGGGAAAGGAGGGTAAAGGGGGGGACACCAACCACAGGGATAAGAAAGGCCGAGCTGAGAGAGGAAGATCTAGAGTGGGTTTTATTTGGGTAGTGAGCAGGTCTTCTCATGCTCTGAGACGATAGTCTCAAAAGCACTGCGAAGTCGCTCCCCCCTGCAGAGTACTGTGTCACAGTACATACATACATACCTCGAAAGGTAAGGGTCATCAGAATTCTGTATGGTCTGTGAGGCAGCTTGCGGAAGACGCTGTCCCGCAGAGGTGGTCTTTGTGGTGACAGGATCAGAAACGGAGGATGAAGTAGAGGAAGTAGAGGAAATCAACCTACTACAAGGTACAACCTTGCGAATAGCCCCAGAGTGAAATGACCTTAGGTGTTGCTTCATGGTAGTGGTCCCAAGGCTGTACGAACCATGCCTCCTGCGACTGAGTACCATTTTGCACTCATTGCAGGTGACACAGTTCGCACGAGCCTTAGGACCATTGCCATGAATGGTAAACAACCGCCACACCCAAGACTCACGCCTAGTGCGGGTAGTAGGGATTTCCTCTACCTCATTCTCGTCATCCTCTTCTTCCTCCTCTGCTTCCTCACTCCTGTTCCCCTCTTCAGGCCCTTGGGAAGGTGGTGGTGGTGGAGGGGGTGGGGGTGGTGCTGATGCAGGTGCAGCACCAGGTGGCAGTAGTGCAGCCATGGATGCCATCTCGATGATGGTGTAATCTGCAAGTTGCAGGAAAAATTGCTGTGCTCTGAAGAATAGCCAGAAACACAATGAGAATAAGCTCTAGGGCGTGGTCTTTTATAGGGGTGCTTGTACGCGGTTCGCGGACATGTGCCTGTTTTTATTGAGAAATATTGTGGATTACTTGAAAATGTACTTTTAAATTGTTCGGGGACACAAACAGTGTCCGCATTCAGAACACGCGATCAGAATGGGTGCGGTTACATGATCGCTTCGCGAACATGTTCGCGAAGGAAGCGGCTGTCCGCAGGGCACCAAATGCACAGACATTGGTTTGCGCATGCGCGTTGATGTTCTACGGACACTGTTTGGGTCCTGAAGTAATTAAAAGTGGGTCACAGATCAAATTAACATTTCTGGACACTGCATGTGTTCTAGAACAGTTTGAAGTTGGTAGCGAACAGTACGGACAGGTAGAGTGTTCTTCAGGACACGTCAATTTTCGTTCATTTACGAACATTTGAGGACACCAATTGTGTTCTTAGAACAGTTTCAAATTGCTAGCGAACAGTACGGACAGATATAGTGTTCTTCAGGACACCTCCATTTTTGTTTATTTATGAACATTTCAGGACATCAATTGTGTTCTTACAACAGTTTCAACTTGCTAGCGAACACTACGGACAGGTATAGTGTTCTTCAGGACACTTTAATTTTCGTTTCTTTGCGAACATTTCAGAACACCGCGTATGTTCTTAGAACAGTTTCAACTTGCTAGCGAACAATACGGACAGGTATAGTGTTCTCCAGGACACCTCCATTTTCATTTATTTACGAACATTTCAGGACACCAATTGTGTTCTTAGAACAGTTTCAACCTGCTAGCGAACACTACGGACAGGTATAGTGTTCTTCAGGACACTTTGATTTTTGTTTCTTTACGAGCATTTCAGGACACAGCGTGTGTTCTTAGAACAGTTTCAACTTACTAGCGAACAGTACGGACAGGTATAGTGTTCTTCAGGACACCTCCATTTTCATTTATTTACGAACATTTCAGGACACCAATTGTGTTCTTAGAACAGTTTCAACTTGCTAGCGAACACTACGGACAGGTATAGTGTTCTTCAGGACACTTTGATTTTTGTTTCTTTACGAGCATTTCAGGACACAGCGTGTGTTCTTAGAACAGTTTCAACTTACTAGCGAACAGTACGGACAGGTATAGTGTTCTTCAGGACACCTCCATTTTCATTTATTTACGAACATTTCAGGACACCAATTGTGTTCTTAGAACAGTTTCAACTTGCTAGCGAACACTACGGACAGGTATAGTGTTCTTCAGGACACTTTTCAGAAAAACCCTTGAAATTCGCCAGTTATGGTAAGCTAAGCAACTATAACTCGCGCCACTGCCGTGCACTGCTAAGCCTAACACCCAGGACATCAAACATGACATCACAAATGTCATTGATGACATCATTGATGACATCACATGTGCATTTACCTTTCATGAAAAGTCTGTACAAGGGATTCTTAGTCTAATGTTAATAAAAACAGTGTCAAAGATTATTGGAATAAATATCAAGTGCTAATCAGTGCATTAAGCTATGCATTGATATAAATAGCATTCTATTATTAACTTCAATCCAGTATACTAAGGTACTCATGTAGAAACATAGGCATTGTGTGCAGCATACATGATGGAGGTGCAATATTCATAAGCGTGCCATGTTGAATATTGAAATGATAACTGTTTTCATATTAGAGTTTTGCGTACAGTGAAACTTGTGATAAGTAGGTAATAAAACCCACTTACTACATAATTGCATTATTATACACAAATCACAAAGAGACAACACCACATACACATATGAATATATACAAGGGAATTGAAGTAGGAAAAAGAAACAGCAATAGTAGCAGAAAGTGTTCATAACCTAACTGATTACCTTTATGCAGAGAAATGATTGCTCTGTTTAAAAGCTGTTACTTACCCTATCTATATATATATCACATGATGTGTTTGGACCCTAAGGAAAATAGTGTGAGTACAACATATAAAAATATGAGCATATACAGGGAAAGTACAGTAATAAAAAAACATCAAAACTATCAGAAAGTGCTGAGAAATCTACTGATAATTTTAATGCACAAAAAGGATTGCTGTCTTTCAAGGTTGTTTCTTCCCCTATGTATATGTTTAATATGATATGACTGGAGCATAAGGGAATTATTGTAAGAACATACTTGAAGGATAAGGCTACGAATATAGTACATTTACAGTTTTTAGTTCCTGACTGTTACTGAAGAAAATCATTTGGCCTAGATATGTCAGGAAAGGAAAAAAGGGAGACGCAGACATGTGATGTCATCAGTGATGTCATCAATGACATTTGTGATGTCATCTTTGATGTCCTGGGTGTTAGGCTTAGCAGTGCACGGTGGTGGCGCGAGTTATGGTTGCTTAGCTTACCATAACTGGCAAATTTCAAGTGTTTTTCGGTTTTACTTGTAACCATAACGTCCCTTTAACAACGTTTTTTCACTGAATTTCATAGGTTTTTAGTAGCGCAACTTAACCATAACGTCCCTTTAACAAAGTTTATTTTACTGAATATATATATATAGTACTCCTTATAAGTTACATGTTAATATTTAGAGTGTAAGCGATATTTCATGGTACAAGAACACCACTCTCTTAAAGAAAGTGAAAACGTACATGCAGGATTTACCTGAAGAAACTACACCGGGAGCCATCCAATGTCCCATCTCAGAGTTTGGCGACATCCGTGCTCATTGCACAGCTGGTAAGAGTACAATGGGATGAGGTTGACAATGAGAACAGAAAGGCCCATGAGCAATACAAAATACAAACACCTGTGTTGAACTGTTCTTCTCTTCACTTCTGAGAGCCATTCGGTGTTGAAAACAAAAACACAGTAGATTAAAAAAAACAACAATAAAGTGTGTCACCCAACTCCTTAACATAGCCTCTTTGCTTTTAAAATATATTTCTCTGCAGTATGCCCCATATGATGGATTATTTGAATGTTCTCATTCAATGGGGTATAGTTTACAAGAATTGCAAGAAACTATGCCAGGGGCCATCAAATATCCATTCTCAGAGAAAACTGCGGACAGCTGGTGCTACTTCATGCTGGAGGTGCACTGAAAGCTTAAGACAAATACGAGCAAATAAACCTTTACCATCAGAATTCTGCATACAATAAGGGAAATAGTTGCAAATACATGCTGTTGAATTAAAATTATATTCTTAAGCACCATGTTAATGAAAGTAAAAAAAAAAAATACATCAAAAATTAGTAGCCTCACCGTTTGTACCTTATTTACAAATAAGGATAAAGAAATAGCAAACATTTCTACAATACTGTTAAGTAGAACTTAATAAGAGCAGCCATACTATGTTAGCACTACCTGTGATCTGATAGTAGTCCTTATAAAATAGTGCACCTTCATATATAGAATAAAAATGCTACATTTTAGGATACCTATTCATAAGAGTATTACAATAATGCATATGTGTATCAACAGAGATGTCTATACTTAATAGCATCTGAGTAAAACACTGACAATGCATAGGTGTATGAGCAGCACTGAGATTTCTATTGCTATAAAGATGAAAAGAATGCACTTTTTGAACACTGTCATGGCACAATGAGCTGCAACTTAATGTGAGCAGATGGGACATAGTGGTAATATATGCCATCTGATAGCAGTGGTTAATATAGCTGATACACCCAATTGTGCAAATAATGCTTTACAATAAATATTTACTACCAATTATTTTCACATTAGTCACACACTCAGCATGTTTACAATGTGAAAAATGAGAAAAGTGAACAGAATGGTGTTTTTATACTTTCCAAAATCAGTTCAACTAAATGAGGACTATATAACAAGCAAAGTGCTAAAATGGCTGACACGTTTCCACTGCGTCCTATTACAGACAAGTACAACAGTAACACCAACCAATTACAAACACTGAAACCCATAGAAAACTCTTTTTTCCCTCAAGCATCCTTGAAAGTTGCGGCTATACAAACGTGGCTAGAAACATCATCTTGTAGCCACAGATGCATGCACATGTTTCACTAGCTCAAAAGCAAACTGTGCCTAACTTTAAAAGTTCAAATAAGATAAATCTGAGGACGTAAAGGGGGTAATTCATAGAATTTCATGCACAGGTGGCGCACGCGGTTGAAGCACAGTGTGCACGTGTGAATGTCTGCGCCAGCCGCGTGCGCTAAAATCGATTTCCGTGCACAGCGTATTCATGGATTTTAGCCTCCAAAACCAGCCGTGTCGCAGAGTGGCGCAGCAACCCTGCAGCAGCGCCAGTTACGCCCCCAAGAACGCCTTTGCGCAACGAAAAGCCATCAAAATCCCCAATCCAGCGCAAAGGGCTGCGCTAACCCTGGACCAGTTTACAGGGCTGCCAAACAGCAAACGCCAAGTGGGGAACGTGTATTACTGGGGTTCGCGTGAAGTTTCACACATGGGTGACCCATACCACCCAGGCACACACACCCTCACCTGGCACTCAATAAGAACCCGTCACCCAAACAACATACACATGCATTATACACACATGCATGGGCACTCACCGGACAATGCATCATAATCAGGTAGTTCTCCCACACCTTGGATCTGTTCCTCTGTGACGAAGGCCCCAGCAACAGACTCATGTTCAGTAAGTTCGTTGTCCTCTTGTGGAGACCCACCGCCAGTCACCAGAGTAGCGGCATGATTTGAGGCCAGCTTGTTCTTTGCTCTGCGTTTCAGGTCATTCCACCGCTTGTAGCAATCATCAGCTGTGCGCCTCACAAATCTAAGGGCACTTATGCGGTCCACGATGGTCTGCCAGTGTACCCTACATTGACCAGGTGTGGTCTTGCACCCTGCAGTCACCAACATTTTGCGGCTATGTGCCGACACATAGGTCACAAGTGCATCAAGTTCCGCATCATTAAAGCAAGGCTTCCTTGACGTGCCGGAGTGTGCAGCCGTGTCTGGGGTCTCAGCCTGTCGTGCCAGAGCACCCTTCTTCCTCTTCTTTAAAGGTGGAGCAGAGCCAGAGTGGCTTACACCGCTCTGGTCAGTAGGGGTAGAATCAACGGTGGACTGGGTAGTAGGAGTGTGGGAATGCACAATGACCATAGGTCTTGATGCAGGCATTGGTTGCAGGGTAATGTTGGCAGGGGGAACGTCAGTTTGATGAACCTGGACTGACACTGTCCTGGCTGGGAGAGTCAGAGCTGGGGCGGATGGAGCTGCAGCTGCCCCTGCAGCCTCCCCACCCTGCATACTTGGGGCAGCAGATGACATAGCTGCCCCAGATCCACGTGGCTTGGTGACAACAACTTGCACCGCCACACGTGGCCTAGACTTGCTGACCTGGAAGTCACCTTGGGAGTCATCCTGTGCCAGGACAGGTGCCACAATGGGCTAGTCCAACAGGGGATGAGCTGGGATGGTGTCAGCCACGTTTCCCTCAACCATGGTGAGGGGGGGCATGGGTGTCCCTGATTGTTCCTCCACACATGGGGGTATAGGGGAACCCTGCAAATCCTGGCCACGTCCCCTACCGCTCCCACCACGCCCACCTTTTGAAGGTCGGCCACCTTTGCCTCCCTTACCGCTTGGTCGCCTCCCAACCAAGGCACTGATGTTGTTGGGCGTATGGGAGTTGCAGTAAACTATTGTCCTGGGCAATTTGGGGTCAAAGGGGTAGGATACTAGATGGAATTCGTACCCTAGTGCTCCTACAAGGCTGTCTGTGACCCCTGGGGGAAGATGACGGGTCATGCAACGCACAGGCAGCCCAAAATCAAAAATAAACATGCACGCAACCCCTCGTAGACCACGTGCGTGAAAAAATGAACCTGTACTACGCTGTGGCACCCAGAAACACAAAAATAAGCATACGCATAATACATGCAGCCTACAATGACCTCTGAAGGGGAACGTGACACACGGGGCAAGCACAGTTGCTAAGTACGTGTGGAACTCACCGTCTGCATGGAAAAAGAACGTGAAAAATACACACGTGTGCACGTTGGCAACACCCCTGCCAAAAGAAGAATTGTACGCTGTCTGAGGAGACAGGACAAAAGGAGAAGTGAACTCTGTTTGAGGAAACAGGCCCAACAAAAAATCAGAAAAGAGCTGTCAGAGGTAACAGGGAGTACGAACTAGAAATGCTGTGAAGTAATCGCGTGTGAACCGACAAGAAGTACAGATTTCACCCACTCACTCTCCACGAAAAGCACGTACAAGGAAATGGCGTCCTAGATGTAGCTTTTAAACCGGCCCACACGTACACGTCAGATACTCGTGTATGCGGGCCCTTTCCTCCAATTACACGCGATGACACTCGGACGTGCAGTTTTTCCACGTGTGCTCTGTCATCACGTGCTATGAGGGAAACGCCAACGCGCGTAGTGTGACTTACGCACTTACG
Source organism: Ambystoma mexicanum (assembly GCF_040938575.1). Taxonomy (NCBI): domain Eukaryota; kingdom Metazoa; phylum Chordata; class Amphibia; order Caudata; family Ambystomatidae; genus Ambystoma; species Ambystoma mexicanum. Next base: position 836,163,231 of record NC_090936.1, read on the forward strand.
CGCTAAGGCGATGACACTCGTACGTGCAGTTTTTCCACGTGTGCTCTGTCATCACATGCTATGAGGGAAACGCCCGCGCGCGTAATGTAACTATGCGCTTACGCGCTAAGGGCCTTTGGTCCAGTGAAATCGCATGCGTGTGCTGACGCGCTTATGCGCTAAGGCCCCAAATCACTCTGTATCAAGTCGGCCACGTGAAAACACACAGAAGACCACGCTTCTGCCCAGAAGGCCGAATTACTGCCCCCCAGAGCCCTGAGCACGCTTCTCCCTGCCATCTGCTGCTGCCTGACTGCCTGATGCCCACATGCCCTGCCATTTGCTGCCTGCACATCAGCCAGGGGTGTAGTTGCTGTGACTACCCCTGCTGGAACCGAAGACTCGCGACTGGGATGCCATCGCTCCACAGCCCAGCCCCAGGACCCAGTTGCCCACCCACTCCTGCCTCTGGAGTTCCCATTTCCAGCACAACACCATCTGGCAGCACTGGCAACCCCCAGCCAGAGAGGCAGAGGGCCACCAGCTTCACTGCCACCGAAGTTGGTGTCCTGGTGGAGCAAGTCCTGGGGCAGTATGATGCCTTCTTTGGAAGTTTGCAAGTCGACAATGAAGGACGGACCAGGATCTGGATGGACATCGTGACTGCCATCAACGCGGAGGGGGTGGCAGTCCGCGACTTACATCATGTCAAGAAGCGCTGGGAGGACTTCAGGTCGAGGACCCTCAACAAGGCCCGGCGCCTCGCTAAGGCAGCGGATGCCAAGGGGCGCCGGGGTCAGCTGTCGAACCATCAAATGAGGGTCCTGGAACGCATATGCCCAACGCTCTACGTCCAGATCCTTGAGAGGCAGGCCCGTCTGGAGTCGAGCGGTAAGTGTACATGCATGTTGATAGTACGCTGTGCGTGTCGTGGTGTGCCAGTAATGTGCAGGTTGCACATGTGTTTATGTAGGGCCATGTAGGGATGTGTATGAACATGGGTGTGAGGCTGCCACATGTGAGTCCTCTCAGTTTGGAGACATATTGATGGTGTATGTGTTGGTAAGCATGCTGGGCAAATGCAGGTGTGGGAGCACACATGTTTGAATTTCTGTGTATGTACGTTGGCATGGTTGTGGCATGGATGGTGGTTCATAAAGCATGTATCTGCACTGTGTACATGTGAATGTATGTGTATCTGACAAGTGTTCAACTGTGATGCAACATGGATGCACGTGACAGTGATATGTAGAATGATGAATGGTAGATGTGACATGTATGTCGATCTCATCACTGCAACAGTTGGAGGAGATGTAGACATGCATGTACGTGTGGTGGTGTGTGTGCATGTCTAGTGCACTCCTTGTGTTTCAAGTGATGTCAGGCCCACCTTTGGCTGTTCATGCTGTTGTATGTGTATGGATGGTGCTGCCTGGTGCAATATTGTTGTTGAAATGTTCATGTGTGTGAGTTAAAATGACATGTGTGTCGTGGAGTGTGATGCCGTGTCTGTAGTTAAACAGTGCCACTCATGTGCAACTGCCATGTGTGTATCAGTCCATTGTACAGTGCCCTGATGCCTGTGTTTTATCTCTCCCTGTCTGCAGCGTCAACTGAAGAAGAGGGTGGAGAGGGTGCTGTGGAGCAAAGCGGCAGGGATCATCCCGCCAGCCGGAGACGCAAGGCCCGGCTCCCCTCCCAGGTTGTCATCTTGTCGGGGAGTGAGGAGTCCGGTGCCGCGTCCCAGGCCACAGCTGCTGAGGGAAGGTCCAAGAGGCGGAGGTAGGAGTTGGACTCCTCAGCAGCAGAAGGGGCAGCTGAGACCCCACAAGGTCCGATGGAGGAAGATGGCACGGAGTCATCCAGGTTGGTGGGGGGTTTGGTGGAGGAGGAGGCAATGCAAGGGACAGACACGGGGTCTGGAGGTGGGGATTCCACTGGTGCTAGAGGTGCAGTGCAGGGGCAGGAGCAGGGACTGGAGGCAGCACAGGCCACTGCGGAGGTCCAGACCCATTTTCAGGAGGGGATCTGCTTACAACAACTGGCCTTCCTCTCCCTGCGGACGTGGCTATACGGGACCGGGTTGAGCCTGTCCTGGGTGGGGTGGCGTTGCGTCAACGGGCCATGCGAGGTGACCTGCATTCTTTTCATGAGGAGACTGCACGTCATCTCGAATGGCTCGTTGACCACGGTGATCTACTGGGACAGCTCACCAGGACTGGATTCCTCCGTTTGCTGGACCTTGTTCCGACCCCCTCCTCAACTGAACCCCCTATGCGCCAGTCGTACTCCATGCCATCTTCCCACCCATGTATCACCTGGGTACCCTGTGGAGCTGCCTCTGACCCTGCGGCCAGGCTGGTGGAGTACACATCCCTGCCACAGTTAGGAGTCAGACGTCCAGCAGGGGTGGCCACATCAACAACTGCACCCCAGCCGGAGGAGGATGTGCAGGCAGCAAGAGCCAGGGCACAGGCAGAGGCACAGCAGCAGCAGCAACAAGGTGGGAGCCATGATGGCTCGGGGCCTTCGTCTTCGTTGAAGTGGGATCTTGCAACAACATTGTTTGTATTTTTCAGTGTCCGTTCAGGCTGATTGTTTCAATTCTCCCACTTTTGCTACGCATTCCTGAGCCCTATTGTCACATTTGTGACATGCTTCTGTCATTGATGAATCCCACATTGGCCCACATGTGTTACCTTGTTAGGTGAATGCTTTGACCATTCATGCTGATTGAGTATTGGCCTGATCACATACATTTTTGGGGCCTGTTTGAATGTGGAACATGATAGTTGTTTCCTGTCATGTTGAAGTGCACAACCATTGATGTGTACATCGGCCTGCAATCACTGTATTTTTGTACACTGGATGTGTTTCAGTGTGTGGCACATGCATATTTTGTCACACTATGGAGCATTTATCATCTCATCATGTCCATCTCACATGGATGGCTGACAGTACTCATTCACTGACATATGGATGTACTTGTGGAATGTACCATGGCTATGGTACATGCCATCTGTGGGATGGCATGTGTCATGTATGTGTATTGGAAATGCCACTCACAGGCCAATGTGTGATGGCAGTGCTACCCAGCATGCAGCAAATGTGTTGCTCTTCCATCTTGGTGTCATCAGTGTCTGCCTTTTGCCTCCCCTTCCAACTCAGTGACAGTGCATGCATGGGAGGGTTATAGTCATCTGGGACATGTGTAAATCATGTACTGGTTCTGTAGCTTGTCAGGCCTATTTGTGTGCTATGGTGCTAATGCGTGTTTCAATTTTTTGTCTTTCATGTTTTTGCAGGGTGTGACGCATTTGATGCTGTTGAACCCAATCTTGCTGCAGACCATTCTGTCCAGGGGTGTCTCTGGGTGCACCTCCCCAGACCTCTATTCAGGTGCTGATTCGGATGACGAGACCTATGTGCCGTTGCAGGTAATTGTTTCTGGCAGGGATTCTGTTCTGTCCAACCCACCTGCACCAGGGGTAGAACCCTCTATGGGGATGTCAGTGTTGGTAAGTCCGCCTTTGGCGGTTACGTATGCAGGGTCACACTCCACAACATCTGATCCTGTTCCTGGGCCAGCAGATCAGAGGGGGAATGCAGTCCTGCAGCCTCAGGCAGCGCAGATCGCCTTGCCCCAAACAGGTGTGGTGCCCGCCGACGCGGTGGCCGTACGTCACCAGGCAATACCGTATATGAACAATCCATGTACGGTATGGCAACCTAACAGGCAGCATCAGTTGAGATGATGGCTCAAGCAATGGAGAGGGTGCCACTTCCATTGTTCCCCATGAAAGGCAGATGGAGCAACTACAGCACGCAACAGACTCCATTTGCCAATCACACAGGGAGGACATGTTGGCGTCCAACAGGGACAGACGGGCAGCACTGGAGAATCTATGCCAATCGATATCAATAGAGTCCCAGGGCCACAGGGAAGCCCTGAGGGTAGAACTCCATCACCTCAGGGAGACTCTTGCTGACCTTGAGGCTTCCACTAACTTGAGGACAGAACAGCAGCTGGAGCGGCTCACACTTTCGCTCTCAGCTCAGATGCAAGCAACTCGGGAGGAGATCCGGGCATCACGTCAGGTGCTGCATGGGGATCTCCGCACTATAATCCTCCAGAACGAGACCTTCCACACCTGCATGCTTGCTGCCATGGAGGACCATACCAGGGCTTTGCGTGGGCTGCCTCCCATAGCACCACCACCTCCTGATGCAGTAGCAGAGGGTGATGAGACCGACAGCAGCAGTTCTCCCACATTGGCATAGCCATGCAGGCCATGAGCCCATGAAGTGGCTGTTGGTGCGCACCCTATGGCCCCCCCCAGGCCCCCACATGGCCATTTTTGATTTTTGATTTTTGATTTTTTTTTACAGTGTGTTGCCTTGTGTGGCTCCCATAGGCATCCACTGTATTCCGGCTGGGCACATGCAGGCTTGTCCTGAGTTTGGGTTAGATGCTTGGGTTCGTGAGACACACACCCCTCCTGCTTCCCGTTTCCATGGGCTAGCAAAGGGTGTGCCCAAGTGACAGTAACTTACACAGTGACTTTGGACTCCCATGAGCTGTGTGGGCAGTCTGTAGTCAATACTGTGTATACATTCCTAGTGGATATTGTTGTTGTATTGTACACTGCATGGTGTATTGATATGTGCTTGTTCATCCATGTCTTCCTCCTAATTTGCAGGTTCATTCCTCATGTCTTCACAAGGCCATCTACTTTGGAGATGGAGTTCATGTTGTAAGCAGTGCACTTACTCATTTGCGTGGCAGCAACACTGTACAGTTGGAAGGGGTCGATGTGCTGGCATAATAAGGTTGTAAGACTACCACTACTTTAACTTAGTACTGTCATGTTTTTGCTATGTTTGAGGTTATGTAGCTGCATTGTATTGTTGGTAAGTATTTGGTCATGTGTGTTGTTAGGTCTACATTACTGGGAGCATATTGTGTGTGGCCAGTTTCCATTAGGGACACTGTACTTTGTGACACTTGTGTCAGGTTTTGGGGATTGCTTTGTTTGCTCTCACATAGCATGACATGCCATGGTGTGTTGGGTGGCAGTGCTGGGGAGGGGTTGGGTGACATGGCACTGTTGTCATGTTTTATTTTGCAAGGGGGTAATGAATTTAGCAGCATAGAAGTGTGTCTTTTGATGGCACAGCATTGGTGGTGTTTGTGTAGGTAGGGATGCACACAATGTAACATTTCCAGGTGACCAATCTCAGGCTGGTATGGTTGTGACAGTTGACTGTCCCTTATGTCATCATCATTGATTGTCAGATGGTATGTGCCAGGGCTGTGTGCACTCCACAGGGGTGTGATTTTAGGAGAAGTAATTAGCCACAAGCTGCGTTCGGGCTGCCTCACCCCGTGCCCTTTCCCCTCCCATGCGCAGCGGCCGTGCATGTGGTTGGGGATGTGGGGGCACCACCATGTCCACAGGCAGGCCCGGCGTGTTGCAACGTTGTGCAGGACACATGCTGTCACTATGATCCTGCACACTACTGGGGGAGCGTATAACAGCTGCCCGCCAGAACGGTCAAGGTAGCGAAAGCGTGACTTGAGCACTCCGAATGTGCGCTCCACTATGCCCCGGGTTGCAATGTGGCCTGTGTTGTATCTTACCTCGGGTGGCGTGGTGGGGTTCCGAATTGGCGCCATTATGTGGGTGCTCAGAGGGTAGGCACTGTCCCCTGGGGAGGTGGTGATGGGTATCATTAGTGGGGTTGTGACAGTACTCAGTATCTGACATGCATGCATGTGCTGTGGCATTTATACTCACCGAGCAGCCATGTATCGCCATGCCACCCAGCTTCTAGGTCCCGGTTTAGGATTGGCATTCTGTAAATGAAACTGTCGTGGGTGGACCCTGGATAGTTGGCATATACTGAGGTGATGATTCCCTTGGCATCACATACTACCTGGACGTTGATGGAATGCCAGTGCTTGCGGTTTCTATAGATGTGCTCTGATGCCCTGGGGGGACGTAGAGCCACATGGGTGCAATCAATGGCACCTAGGACTTTGGGGAATTGTGCCACCCCATAGAAATCCTGGACGGCAGCCTGCCTTTCTGCAAGTGTTCTGGGCAGGTAAATGTGCCTGTGGACTGATGGGCGTGCAGTCATGATGGCCAAGACCTGGTGTAGGCAGCGTGACTGCGTGACCTGTGACCCCCCCCCACTATACCACTTGTCCGCTGAAATGATCCAGTGGCCAAGAAGTGCAGTACATTGAGGACCTTCTCCAGGGGGCTGAGTGCTTGGGAGCACAGGGTGGGTGATGTGAGGTCATCCTCCCACTCACTCACCAGGTCGAGTATTATGTGAGGTGGAAACCTGTACCTCCCATACACCTGGTCATCAGGCATCCCAAAAAGACTGGTTCTGGGTGTGAAAATTCTGGGCTTGACTATCCTCCTCCTCCTCCTGCGGTATCCCACGACCACTGCTGCTAGGAACGGTATATTCATCCTGGCGTCTGAGCTTGTTTGTTGTTTGCGCACACTTTTATGCTGCGCAGGTCCACGTACGCCTGCTTCCTGCTGGCGTACGTGTTTCCGGATTAGTGCGTCTTTTTTGGCGCACGCGTTAGCCCCGTTCAAATCCATGAATACGTGTTTTGAACATACGTGTGGGCGTTACGCGCATTTGCCTCCTGTACTTCCCCCGTGACGCCCAAATTTTCACGCGTTGTTCCCCATTCCACGTGTTCCTCCTACTTTTGTTGTGTGTGCCGCGCTATGTGCGATTTCGCTGTGCGCGAAGCGCACACTGCTTGGAGACGTGTGCGCCAGCATGCGCCACGCAGAATTTTGGCGCAGATCCTGGGATTTACACGTGCACGGATTTCCATGAATCGCTGTGCCCGGGTTTCGCTGCGATTTTCGCACTGGCACTGCGATTCGCACGCTTGCGCTGAAAATTTCAGTGCACTTTAATTCCATGAATCGGCCTGAAAATCAGAAACACAAGTAAAGTCATCTGGTTTAATAACTAGGCATAACCAGTCACACTTTCTAAATGGCTAAGAGTCCCAAATGTCTAGGTTGCCACTGGCCATGGCTTTCAGCCAAGGCCAGTGATGTTTCACCTCCAATGTCACTATAGCTGTAAAAATAAGAAAATAAGTTAAAAAGAAAAATTAAAAAACTATGGCTGCAAATATAAAACTATACATACCCTGGGCTCCATAGTTCCTCTTAACCACGGTTAAAAGCGATTGTGCAAACAAAATGCCACTCTACCCTCCCCCCAAGCCCTCACCAAGTATCCCCCCACTCATTGCAGGCTCACCACACAACATTGATGACCTCCTCACCTCCTCTACCCTCTCCACTTCCTGCATAGCACACGCTGTTTCCATGACACAGTTTCATTTCAAATGCCGGCTATTAGCGACTACAGCTGAGGCTACAGATGCTTCCTGTTACAAACTCAGTCCCTAGAACCCCTTCCAACTCCCACATTTCACGTGGTGTCCTCTAACATTTCCTTGTATTTTTACCTACAAATGGCTTTTTCCTTCTTTTCATTTTCTGATATTCTTGGCCATAGACATGGCTATCTCTTGCATTCAGAAAAAAAAGATGGCAGTCATTTCATTTCTAAATACCCCAGGTTTTGGCAATTTACCTGAGATATAGCTCTCTATTTTTGCGAGGGGGGCACCCTGTTCTAAATCAAATATTTAAAAATCTACTGCACGGAATAACCCCAAACCACAAAAAGCCTCCAGTAAACACTTGCTTGTTTTGGACCTTGTCCAAATCCATGCAGTCAGGCAAAAATGTACCTTTTTGTCGATGTGAAAATGAATGGGAAGTAGGCCACAGCTTTGTTTTTTGTTTTTTATTTCTTACTTACTTTTATATTTGTTTACCAATCTTTACCAACTTTTGTAATGTGGGGGGCCCTACACGTCTCTAATTGTCTTCATAATGTAATCCCCATCTGTCACATAAGTCAAAACATATGAGCAATACAGTTTGCTGAGGTTCATATAGGAGAACAACTCACCATAACTGTAGGATGGCGACTACCACCCTATAATATATGTTCACTGAAAAAAACTTTGTTAAGGTGCAGTTAAGTTGCACAGATTTAACGCAACAAAACCCTTGAAATTCAGCGGATGTTTGAAGTCATGACTACCATTAATCGTCACGCTCCTGTTGATGTTCCCTTTGATGCCATGTGCCCCATAATGACATGTGAATCCTGTCTCTTATAATATGTATGTAATGATGGGCTTTGCAATGGGAATGCGCTGAGTTAAACTGGGCATGGCTTCCAACATCTGCTGAATTTCAAGGGTTTTGTTGCTTTAAATCTGTACAACTTTACTGCACTGTAACTAAGGATTTTTCAGTGAATTTCAAGGGTTTTGTTAAACCATAGTTTTTTTATGGGCCACTGTACATGTTCACCATTTTGTGGTCACTATACGTCTCTTTTGGGCCCACCAGCCAGTGTCTTTGGCCCTGGCCAGCGTGAACCTTCTTGGGCCGTGCCCCCTGTATCTTTTAAAACACTACCTTTCTTTTCTGCTCACTTGCCATGGCCCATGATCATCGGCTGTGGTCCCTTTACATGTTGCCCCAGTAGCTTTCTTTCGGTCCCACTAGCCATGGCCTTTGACCTTCCCAGCACCCATGGCCTTCAGCCATGGCACACTAGATATTGCTTCAATAGTTTTCCAAAATAGGCCCACTATAGTGTCCCTGACCTTTGGCCATGGCCACACCACTAGGTTTCTTTTGGACACATTAGTAATGGCTTTTGGCCATGCCCAGTGGCCATGGCCTATAAAAGTGGTCCCACACAGTGGTCCATTGGCATGTTGCCCCAATAGGTTTCGTGGGGCCTACTAGACATGGACAGTGGCCACAGCTGGAGGATGGGCCCATTCTCCATTTTGCACCATTCGGTTTCTTAAAGTAACCCAGTAGCCATGGTCTTTTGGCCACACCCATTACCCCTCACCTCACTGTAGCTGTAAAACTCAACTTTTTTTTGTATTAATCTAATTTTTTTTAACTATATCTTTTCCCATAACCGCGGGTAGTATGGTCCTGATAATAGCAATGCACTACAAAAAACAGTGGTTATACCTCACCGCCCACAAATAACAGCTATTATCCTTAAAAAGCGTGAAACATCTGAATCTCTTCCCGGCACTCCCTGGCACTCTCCAAGTGCCTCCCCCCTTGCCATGCTCCCCCCACACCGTTCACATTCTTTTTACCCTCCAAAGTGCCCTCTCATTGCACCACAATGTTCACTGTTTCATGTGTCACACTTTCATTCCTGATAACGTTTTCTATTATAACCGCAGTTATCCTGAAGGATAACCACGGTTATGCAAAAACATTTGAGCTCTGAACTTGGACTCTAGATCCCCCCCCAAATGCCACAATTTCACATGGTGTCAACCTTCCCACTTCCCACCTCTAGCCTGATGCCATTTCATCCTTTTTCCTCCTCCAAATGGCATTTTTTTCCACTTTCCATGTTTGGCTAACCCTGGTTACACCCGTTATAACAGTGGTTATCTCTCGCATCGAGCAAAAAAAAAATGGTGGCCTTTTCATTTCTGAAAAGCCTTGCTGATGCATTGTGGGACACATGCATAGCTATAATTCTGGGAGAATTGAATTGATATTTAATTTATATCGCGCTCGCACACAAGTGTTCCAGAGCGCGACAAGGCAAGGGAGGAGACAGATGACAACAAAAACGACGATCTTACTAGGCCCAGTGACATTAAGAATGTGCAAGTGCATGGGAAAGGGAAAAGGGGGAAAATGCATGGAAAGGGGGGAGAAGTGAAAAGTGCGGATCAGAGGAGAAACAGAAAAATAATAAACCATAAATAAAATAAATAAATAATAAATGCAATAAAAGTGGTAGTGCAGCCAGCAAGAGGCAAGTGATGGGTTTAAGGCAGCAGATGGGGTATGTCTGATAAGTGCAGAAGGAAAATAAAGGGGGTGGGGGAATGTATGGGTACAGATACAGACCCCAGTGTGAAGGGTGCCCCGGAGGCAGTGCAGGAGGGTGTCAGGGTCTGCAGGTACCTGGGCCTGGAGCACAGAGCGTGGCCAGGTGCAACGTGCCATGAGAGAAACAGATCAGCAGGGTAGAGGGGGCAGACGCAGATGCAAAGAGGAAGTCTTGAGGTGCTTCTGGAACCGGAGATGGTTCTCCTGAAGTTTGATAGTGGCTTGGAGGCTGTTCCAAAGGGAGGCCCCAGCTGAAGACAGAGATCTACCGACAGCTCGTTTCTTTGAAAAACGACTGACCCTGAGGGTGTTAGAGGTAGAGGAGTGAAGGGCTCGAGAGGGCAGATATTTATGCAGGGATAGTTGAAGATATTCTGGACCCAGGCCCCAGAAAGCCTTGTGGACAATGCAGAGGGTTTTGAATTTAATCCTTGCATCCAATGGGAGCCAATGAATGGATTTCAGAGCTGGAGAGATACGATCCCAGGCCTTGAGGCCAAGGACAAATCTTGCAGACCTGTTCTCTATTAGTTGTAAAGGGCAGAGAGTAGAGGCAGGTAGATTTAGAAAGAGGCTGTTACAATAGTCCAAATTAGAGAGAATCAGAGCTTGGAAGGCAGTGAACTTCTGGGGGAAGGAGAGGAAAGACAGATTACCTCTCAGGAGGTGCAGTAGGAAGTTTGATTTTTTAGAGACGTCAGAGGTGTGGGCGGGGAAGGAAAGTGTGGAGTCTAAAATGACCTTGAGGTTCTTAGCCTCGCATGTAGGGTTAGGAGGAGGGCCAAGGGATGCCAGCCTCAGATTGAGGGAAACAATGGTGAAGGTGTACCGATGAGGAGGATCTCAGACCTGTTCGCTTTTAGCCAAAGATCGCTGGCGGCACACCAATCTTGAATGACAGTTAGGCAATCAGAGATGAGAGAAGGAGAGGAGGGGGCCGAGGGCAGCCTGAAAATGAGTTGAGTGTCGACAGCGTAGCACCGGATATTTGAGCAGAAAATAGTAATGCAGTGGGCGAGAGTTGCCAAGTATTGGTTGAATAGCCACGGCAAGAGGTTAGATCCCTGGGGAACACCACAGGTGGAGAGGGAGATAGAAGTGGGAACCCCCTTCCCCGTCAAATATTTTAACCACTTTTGGACAATAACCCCTGACCCTTCCAAGAAAATGAGTCAACGCTTCGTGCCCAAGTTGTTTCATACCTGGTCCAATTCCATGCAGTGGTTTTTGTTGTGTGCTGCACAGAAAGAAACGTGACCAACTGTTTGCAAAATATCAGCCAAATCCATCAAGCAAGTCAAATGTTTTAATCAATTTTATTTTCAGTTGTTTTATGGAACTTGATACTCAACTTAACTAAAGTGCGGCCACTGCCCAACTATTATATATATGGTGGTAGTGGCTGTGTAGTTATGGTTAAATTGCTAATCCCATAGGAAGAGCACTTTTTGGGCAGCTTATAACTACGCTCGCCCTGGACGAATCCTCACCAAACATTGCAAAAAATGTATATGGCCCACTCTGAATTTTATTGCAAATTTTAGTGAGGTTTGGTTCGGGGGAGGGTAAAGTTATAGGGGGGGTCCCAAAATTTTGTGCACGCCTACAGCTCAAACCGCTGGACAGATTTCCACCAAAATTGCGGGAGGAGCGGCAGCTTAGTCCTGAACGCATGCTTGTCTTAATTTGGTGTAAATTCATCCAGTCATTTTTTTAATAAATGGCCAAAACATAAGGCAAAAAAATTAGTGATATCTATGTATGCTCCGCAGACACAGCTCCCTGTCTTTTACAGAGACAAGATACCGAATGGCTAATTTGCTTGCGTCATGTCCGCAGACAGGCAACGTGTTCTCTGATTGGCTGGGGTGAAGCATGAGGTGTGTCACATTGTTTCGATGCGCCCGCCATCTTGGACCCGCCGACAGCGTGGTGGCGAACAGAGGCAAAATGCAATTTTGGGGTGTGTGTTGGTGTGCAGAAGTGCTTGGGGAGGGTTGGGGAGTAAGAGATGGGTCAAGCACTGTATTTGTTTAGGTGGCAGGTGCCCCTGATGTGTTTGCCATGTGAAGCGCTATCTGCTCTCAGTGATGGTCAGTACCGTTGAATGTTTGTTTCCTAGCTTAGCACAACCAGAGATGGTACACAGTAAAAGGTTCAATTGTTTTTGTATGAAGAGAGAGATGTAAGACTTTCAAATATGATAATGTTCACCATTCAAAAATTGAATAAAGAAACATGTAATTTCATTTTGTGAAAATTTGTTGAAGTGGGCGGAGTGCTTCTTTTATGCCGATACAATGGAAATGCCGAATATTATGTGCGTTTTACTTTAGACGATTTTGTGCACAAACTAGTAAAATGGTGACAATATTGGTGGGCTAAATTGTATTGTGTGTGTGTGTGGTATATTGCAAGGAGTCGCAATCAGAACTTGTGTGTGTAGATTTTTTGTTGTTGTGGGGATATGGGCAGTGCAGCATCGAGATGGGTGTAGTGCAGTTGTGGGTTTCCCCAGGTTCATAAAGGTGTAATTGAATGCTAATATTTAATTAAGATTCCATGTATCTGTTCTTTTTTGGTTTTATTTAGATGTCTGATTGCAGCGTCAGCATTAGATCTCATTTCGAGCTCAGCATACTCCATAGCAGTAACGTGTACAGCAAACTGAGTAATTTGCACATTCTTTTGTTTGAGTTATCATTGTTTGACATCCGTGTTTATTAATAGTTGTAACAGGGGCCCAAATTGATGGTTATAATGATAAACTGTAATAAGATTGGTTACTGAGACACATTTCTGTTATCTTTTTTTAAATAGTTACAACTTGACTTTCTGAGATTGTCATGGATTCCAGATACCAAATGACTGTTTTTGAACCGTCACCTACAGATATACGTCAGTGGTTGGATTCCAGTGACACTGTTTTGGGATGATCGACACGGGCCCATATGCCCGTATTCCATACCAGCGATAAGGAGCAATTTCATATCTTTTGTGGTGGCTTAGCAGAAGTTAGTGCCAAAGTCTTCACAGGAATATCGTGTGACTCAATATAAACATTTGTGGATCGAGAATGAAGAAAACAATTACCTATTTGCTTGCATATGTAAGTCTCCAAATGTTCTCAGAGCGTTTATTGTGAAATAAAAGTAATTTATTAATTGTACAATTTGGTATTTCCTACAAAAGTATGGTTTCATATTCAAAATTGGGATGTGCTGTGTGTGAGATGATGTGTGTTGATAGTCTGGATTCTGTGTCAAGTAACGTTATCATGTAGGTGATGATTGGGTGTGTTTTACTACGTTGTATAGTAATGTTCTGGAGATAGGTGGAGCATATCAGTACGTTTGGTGATGTTAGACTCAGGGGCGGGGCATATGCATTAGGGCTGCCAGGGCTGTCTACCTTGAGCGATGTGGGAACGAATAAGATTATCACAAGATGGCCGCATCCTGTTGCTTGATTTTGCATGTGTAAAAAAGAGTAAAATTACGGTAAGGTGCATAGGAAATGTTTGTACGATCGATCAATGTATGCTTAGAAGTACATGCCCGAACACTTGGGAAAATAATATTTCTGAGTGCACTATTATTTTAATAGATCCATTTTTTGCTGCATTTGCTGCACCTGATTGTCTGAAGGTCTGTTTCTGTAATATTTTTAATGTCTGTATGGAGTGTTTAAAAACATTTTTGGGGAAGGTACAGAAAGTACAGAAAGTAATGTTTAGTAATTTGTTTATATAGAGAAGTGTGGTGTCTTCCGTTAGGAGGGCCGGTCTTACAATGTGCAAGTATTTACAAAAGGAATGCCATCGAGTTGTCGGTTGAGGGGGTGCACACTGTGAGCCTACTTAGCAGACTTCTGCTAAGAGGTTGTATACAACTGACTATATTGGCATTTTAAAGACAATGAAGGAGGATGTCTGTGCTATAAAGGAAGTCGTTTCAATGCATAAATACACACATGCTTCCAATCACTGTATAAGTAACTAGTCTGCCAAAACATAGGTTTCTGTCCAATATGTTTCACGCTACATTTAATGGTCATCTTCCTATCCTGCTGTCCAGTCAGTGCACTTTTGAGCCTTGCTTGCATTTCCAGACTCGCTGCCACTACTTGATGTCCAAGTGCATAGCTGCCATGTGAGCCACCAAGAGCCATTTCTGGCTTTTCTTGTTGAATGATTGGATTTGTACTTTCATGTTTCCCGTGCTAAGTATGGTCCTACAAATTCCAGCATGTAAAGTCAAAAGCAAAAACAGGCTTGTGTTATCGGGCATAATATGGGAGCACTTGACAGCTATGCAAGTGTTCATCAAAAACTCATGCTCCCGGCAGGTTTTGTGACTGCTCTTCACACTCTACAATGCCCAGTAGTGTGCTTTTAAATGCTCCTGTAGCAGAGGCGTTACCACGTGTGGGTTTTTAGGTAAAGTAAAGCATGTGTGCGCCCTATATTTTTAAGAAGAATGTCCCTTATTTCTGAGAACACCTCATGGTGGCCACAGTAGTGAGACGTTCAGGAAATGGTTATTTTCTTAAGTCCTATCAGTTTAAATTGAGGTTCTTAGGGCTTGCAATTTCGGTTATAAATGCATGATAGTACATATTCTAGAAGGCACAGAGATCTAAGTTAAGTGCTACAAGACGAGTGACTAGGCAGGTTCAACTTGACAGGGACCCAGTCCTGCTCCCCAGAAACACGTGGGGTCTGGTGCTACATCCCGAGTCTCCCCACAGCGTTTAACTCCCATGCCACAGGCGTCCCTAGGTGTCTGAAGGTTCGGCGTAGGTGCCAAAGTAGCGCATGTTTGTCTAAGTTAGTATCAATGTTTTCAGTTATTTCATCACGAGGAACATTTTCCACCAGCCATTCTAAAGTAGTAGACGTTTCTGTGTAGAAAGATATATATTACATGGCCACGGTAGTGGCCATGTAGTTATGGTTAAGTTGCTGTTTCCATAGGAAGAGCACTTTTTGGGTGGCTTATAACTTCGCTCTCCCTGAACGGATCCTCACCATACTTTGCAAAAAAAGTATTTGCGTCACTCTGAATTTTTTTTGTAAAGTTTGGTGAGGATTCGTCCAGGGGGGGCAAAGTTATAGGGGGGGTCCCAAAACTTTTTTTTTCCCATAGACTGAATGGGAAAAAACTTTGCGCACGGCTACAGCCCGAACCGCTGGACGGATTTACACCAAATTTGTGGCAGGAGCGGCGGCTTGGTCCCAAAAGCGTGCTTTTGCAAATTTGGTGTAAATCTGTCCAGTAGTTTTTTTAAAAATGACCAAAATGTAAGGCAAAAAAATGTGTGATATCTGTGTTCGCTTCGCGGACGGACTTCCCTGTTCACTCCGCGGACAGTGTCCTGATTGGCCAATCGTCTTGCGTGATGTTCGCGGACATGCAACGTGTTCGCTGATTGGACGGCGTGGAGTGTGAAGCGCGTCAGATTTTTCGGTAGCGCCCGCCATCTTGGATTCGCGGACGTCCACGGACAGCGCAGTGAAACTTTGTTCAAAATGTGTATTTTATAGAGTGTGTTGCTGTGTAGGAGTGTTTGGGGAGGGTGGGAGTGTATGAGATAGGATGAAAGTTGTGTTTTTTATGTGTTAGACGTTCTTTTTGTGTTCGATTTGTTTGCGGACATCACGGGTGTTCTGAAATGTTCTAAATAAATTAGGGGGTGTTCTAAGGACTCAATATGTGTCCGTTTTGTTCGCAAGCAAAGTGAAACTGTTCTAAGAACACTCACGGTGTCCGGGGAGTGTTCGTAGGGGGAGTCCTGAGGACGCTGTCCGTATTGTTCTCTGTCAAGTTGAATGTGTTCTAAGAACACCCGCGGTGTCCTGAAATGTTCGCAAATAAACAAAATGGGGGTGTTCTGAAGATGCTTCTAAGAACACTAGCGGTGTCCGGGGAGTGTTCGTAGGGGGTGTCCTGAGGACGCTGTCCGTATTGTTCTCTGTCAAGTTGAATGTGTCCTAAGAAAACTCGCGGTGTCCTGAAATGTTCGCAAATAAACAAAATGGGGGTGTTCTGAAGACGCTTCTAAGAACACTCGCGGTGTCTGGAGAGTGTTCATAGGGGGTGTCCTGAGGACGCTGTCCGTATTGTTCTCTGTCAAGTTGAATGTGTCCTAAGAACACTCACGGTGTCCTGAAATGTTCGCAAATAAACAAGATGGTGGTGTTCTGAAGACGCTTCTAAGAACACTTGCGGTGTCCGGGGAGTGTTCGTAGGGGGTGTATGAGGACGCTGTCCGTATTGTTCTCTGTCAATTTGAATGTGTCCTAAGAACACTTGCGGTGTCCTGAAATGTTCGCAAATAAACAAAATGGGGGTGTTCTGAAGACGCTTCTAAGAACACTCGTGGTGTCCGGGGAGTGTTCGTAGGGGGTGTCCTGAGGACGCTGTCCGTATTGTTCTTTGTCAAGTTGAATGTGTCCTAAGAACACTCGCGGTGTCCTGGAATGTTCGCAAATAAACAAGATGGTGGTGTTCTGAAGACGCTTCTAAGAACACTCACGGTGTCCTGGAATGTTCGTAGGGGGTGTCCTGAGGACGCTGTCCGTATTGTTCTCTGTCAAGTTGAATGTGTTCTAAGAACACCCGTGGTGTCCTGAAATGTTCGCAAATAAACAAAATGGGGGTGTTCTGAAGACGCTTCTAAGAACACTCGCGGTGTCCGGGGAGTGTTCGTAGGGGGTGTCCTGAGGACGCTGTCCGTATTGTTCTCTGTCAAGTTGAATGTGTCCTAAGAACACTCGCGGTGTCCTGAAATGTTCGCAAATAAACAAGATGGTGGTGTTCTGAAGGCGCTTCTAAGAACACTCGAGGTGTCCGGGGAGTGTTCGTAGGGGGTGTCCTGAGGACGCTGTCCGTATTGTTCTCTGTCAAGTTGAATGTGTCCTAAGAACACTCGCGGTGTCCTGAAATGTTCGCAAATAAACAAGATGGTGGTGTTCTGAAGAAGCTTCTAAGAACACTCCCGGTGTCCTGGAATGTTCGTAGGGGGTGTCCTGAGGACGCTGTCCGTATTGTTCTCTGTCAAGTTGAATGTGTCCTAAGAACACTCGCGGTGTCCTGAAATGTTCGCAAATAAACAAGATGGTGGTGTTCTGAAGATGCTTCTAAGAACACTTGCGGTGTCCGGGGATTGTTCGTAGGGGGTGTCCTGTAGACGCTGTCCGTATTGTTCTCTGTTAAGTTGAATGTGTTCTAAGAACACCCGCGGAGTCCTGAAATGTTCGCAAATAAACAAAATGGGGGTGTTCTGAAGACGTTTTTGAGAACACTCCCGGTGTCCTGGAATGTTCGTAGGGGGTGTCCTTAGGACGCTGTCCGTATTGTTCGTTGTTAAGTTGAAAGTGTTCTAAGAACTATCGCGTTGTTCTGAAATGTTCGTAGGGGGTGTCCTGAAAACAGTGTCCGTATTGTTCGCTGGCAAGTTCAAAGTGTTCTAAGAACACTCACATTGTTCGCGGACATTAAAAGTTTCCCATAGATCATAGTTGAAATGTTTGACTCTATGGATGTGATATGCTGCGGTGGTTGTTGCCAGGGCATAGAGTCTTGGGTGCATGGCCATTTGGGTGCATGGCCATTTGGCCATGCACCCAAGACTCTTTGCCCTGGCAACAACCACCGCAGCATATCACATTCATATTTGCTTATAACTATGGGTGAAAAACAAATGTATAAGGAACAAAGGTATTAGATACAATGGATGTGATATGCTGCTATGGTTGTCCTTATTATTGTATACTTACTGTTTGGTCTAGTAATGGGAGTCCATGTTTTTCTTCTTCATTTCTGTGATAAAAGAAAATAGCATGTTAGTATTAGTATTTTGTAATGACTTATTACATTGTATAAGCAATATACTTTTATTTTTTTTCGACCCTCATGTTTAGTAGAGTGCAAATCAGAGTACTGTGCAATTTGATCAGTTTCTGTATTTGTTGCTAAAATCATTGGGTCTGTGGGAGAAAAAAAAATCCATGTTGGATTAAAAAAAAAACCTTTTTCTGTTATGCTACAGTTTATTTGTTTGTTTGTTTTCAGTGTTCACTTGTTGTTTCTGGCTAATGCTTTATACTTTGCTTTGTTGTATTTTTTTTGGAGCAGTAACAGATTCTTCATTTGTTTTTATATTATAAAATTTTGGAGCAGTTAGATACCAATTGGCGTATTCTAACTGTCTATTTTTTTAATATATTTTAGTGGTTTTGATTTATCTATTTGGATATTGTTAAATTTTGGGACAGTTAGATACCAATTGGCGTATTCTAACTGTGCAGTTTTTGGCCTAATTTAGTGGTATTCATTTATCTGATTAGTTGTTTAGAATCTTTGAGCTGTTAGATAGCTTTTGGAGTATTCTAACAGTTTATATTATTTTAACACAAATTTATAATTTTGGGACAGTTAGATACCAATTGGCGTATTCTAACTGTGCAGTTTTTGGCCTAATTTAGTGGTATTCATTTATCTGATTAGTTGTTGTAGAATCTTTGAGCAGTTAGATAGCTTTTGGAGTTTATATTTTTTTAACACAAATTTATTTAAAGGTTTAAATACAGTTTATTTATCAAATTTTGGTTTTAAGAACATCAAATACGCGTTTGTATGATTTGCTGGTAATCTCTGCTTTAGAGTAATGGTACTATCATTACATTCAAACCATCCACATTTCTTTTTTATATATGCATTGTAGTGCCCTGAATTGGTTGTGGCTCCTGCGTGGTAGATTATACCTATTGTTGTGAAGGTTTTCTTACCAAGTGATATTTCACCATGTGTGAATCCAGTCAGCTTGCAGTTGTTTTTGGTACCATCTGCATTGTAACGTAGAAGCATTAGTATTACGTATTTACTATGTGTTTGTATTACTAACTTGGAGTGATTATCTGAATTGCAGGTAGAGCATAATCTACCATGGTTTGCATTTTGTACAAGTTGCTGAAATGGAATGGATTCACAATTTGGTATTGATATATATATGAAGCGATCGTGGGGATTTCTTCTTGTGTCACATTGTTGCAGAGAGTGCATGTATGTTTCCACATGTATGAAATCTGAAAGATTTCATTTATAGGTATGTTTTTGTTTTCCAGTACTTGTAGTAAGTACATTAGAAATTCTTGTGGATCTTCCTGTGAGTTTATGGTGAATTTCACCATTCCAGCACAGTAGTCCAATTGTCGTCTTATTCCAAAAACACTATATGTGTTGTCAGGATTGTTTGCTGCATTTCTGTGAAGTACTAACATTTGCAAACACAATGGGTCTGTACTGTGTAAGTAAATGTTGTCAACAATTGGTGTTAATTGAAATAGATTATTCATTGCTACATTTGCATAGAAACTTACACCAACTATATTTGAGAATTTAAATGGTCCAGGTAGTTCTGTATCTAACTGCTTTTATTGGAGTTTGTCTTCCTTCTTTAAAGAAGTACCTGGTTTACTATCTCTAATTGATTCTTTTTTGTTTGTGGTACTTGATGAAGTATTAGTTTCTTTTACTCTCTTTGGAGGATTTGCAGTGACGTCCTGTTGCATTTCTGTTTGATTTAGTTTTCTTTTACAACGTTTTAGTTTTTTTTGTGGAAAAGAATATGTGTTTAGATGGGGAGTGTATAGTGAGCGAAGTCTGTTATATTCTAAAATGCAAGGAATAGCAGCGTTTACTTTATTTGCATCAAAGTTGATTAGAAATAGACCGTCAAGTGTACATAAGCGTGAAAGTGCTACGTAGCTCATGCCTTCTTTAAAGACTGTGTTACCAATATCTATCATTGCTTTGTCTAGGGTAAGACTTTGTGATTTATGAATCGTGACTGCGTATGCAAGAGTTAGAGAAAATTGTTCTCTGCGTACATACATATCTTTGAAGAGAAGGAATCTAGCTGTTGAGCGTCCTATTTGTTTTACTTCTGAAAGTTTGTCAAAGAGTATATTGACAAACTGAATTTTGTTGTCACGTGGGTATGTTTGAAAGCCAACAACTGTACCCAGTGCTCCATTAACTAGTCCTTGGTCCACGTCAAGGTTACGTTTAAGCATTACTCTGCAATTTAAGGATAATTTTAACATATTTTCTAAGCCTGCTGTGTTTGAGATTGATTTTTCTAAATTATTTAGTCTTGTTGTGGCTTGGTCACACATGGGTAGTGTCATATCATGTACATCTAGTTTGTCTGTGGCGCTAATTTCCATTATTGGTTGCATTTCTTTACTTAACATTATTTCATTGAATTTGAGACAGCTTACAAGAGTTGGCATTAAGGCCATACAATTGACATTTTTGTGGGCTAATTGTTCCATAACATCTGTAGCACATGCATTATCGCCATAAAGTGCATTAATGTGCCGGGTTTTCAATGTTGCTTCTGCTTCTTTAGAAAGTATACCAACTCTCAAACTTTTTAAAATGTTGGCATAAGTTAGATCTGCAGATTGGCGCATGTTTTCTGTTAATTCTTTGTATTGGAAATGTTGCCAAAGGTTGACATTTCCAATGCTGCCAACAGTTTTACGGCAGAGTTTGTGCCCTAATGTTTTAAAAATAGGTTCACCTTTTACTGGTGTTAATTGAAGCAGATCTCCAAAAACAATAATGTGTTTTCCTGCAAAGAGCTCTTCATAGTCTGTTTTGAGTACTTCTTGTAATCTGAGGTGAATCAAAGCTAACATCAGGTTGGAGACCATGCTCACTTCATCTATTAGTAGCATTTTCATTTGTTTCAATACTCCGTAATTCCATTGCAGCTTCTGCAGAAAGTTTGTAATAGTCTAATTTGTTCTGGTGTTCTACTGGTAATAGTAGTAATCGGTGTAATGTAACACCACCTATGTTGTAGGCAGCTAAACCTGTGGGGGCAGTGACAACAGCTGACAGTTTGTTGTTTGTCAATTGTTGAAGGAACTTACTAATGATTTTGATTAGGAATGTTTTGCCAGAACCAGCTTCACCACTGACGTACAGTAGTATAGGTTTATAATTATGGCAGGAACATTCTTTATTTTCATGTTTTACACCATGTGCAATTTGTTTTGTTACTTCTTGAAAAATGCTACTTTGCTCATTGTTTAGTTTTGATTGTAGTATAGTTAAGTCTTCCTTATCTTCATACTGACACATGGTGTTTTCTACTTCTATCATAGCTAATTCTGCCTCATTTGTTATTAGTGGTTCTCCCAGTGGTTCTTGGCTTCCTGTTACAGAAGGTTGACTATTGTCAGGAGTATCCTTATCTAGTTGGGCTTGGAGTTCTTCTTCATGTTGCTGTTCATTGTGCAACATTGTTTTGTACTGTGTAAAGTTTACATCAGTTATAGTGCTTTCATTTGCTTTGAAAGCATCCTCATATGAGTCATAGTTATCTAGTAATTGTTCTTCTTTTCTCCATGGTTTGAAGAGTTGTAGCAGGGACATGTAATATGCTTCTTTATGTTGAGGAGTCTTCAATGACAATTTGATATGATTAATTAAATTTGGTTTAGTGAGTTTAAATAAGCTGCCTTCACAGTCTGTCACTCTATATTTACCTTTTTTTTCATCAGGTTTCATATTATTTTTGTATGTGTAGTTTTGGGCTATTTGGTATAGACACATGTTTTCCAAAGTATTACTTCTGTTTGGGTAGTATGTGTCCAATAAATTGTTTTTTAAAATGTCTTGGCTGTTGGGATCATGTTTGGCTATTGTTTCTATATCTTCATATGATTTTAGAACTCTTTTTCTAGATTTAGCTGGACCAAGACTTAGCCATACTATATTTTCAGATTTACCATACAATGAAGTACCAGTTAAACGATCAGCTGCTTCATAAGATCCACATTCTCTATGGGTGAGCATTTTTATGCCCAAGCTGTATAATTTCTGAGATACTGTTTTATCTGATGACAGGTCATTCCAGAGGTCTTGGAGCTCTGTCTTTTCTGCTTTAGTTAAGTATGCTGTGACATATCGTGCGACTGCAGAAGAATTGTCTGCAATGTACTGCACATCTATGTTTGCATTCCATAAGTGGGCAATGATTGCATTATAATCATTGATATATTTTTCTTCTTCTTTTCTTTTTATGTAATATGTATTTTTAGGTGACTTACCTTTAACACTATGTCTAACTGAAGACATGAGGTTGTTTACTTGACCTGTATTTGTAACTGGTCTAGGGAAACCAAATCGGCATTTGGTGTAGTATTTGCGACGACAATATTTTCCACATTTGTGTCTTTGAAATTGTAAAATTTGTGCAGGAAGATCACTATTTGTGGCTTCTGATGGAATTTCACAAGTGACATATTTTTCAATAAACTGTAAAACAGTGGCATCACTGTCTTGACTAAATTTAGGAGCATCTTTAATCCATAAAAGCATGTGGATATGTGGTGCTTCTCTGGCTTGGTATTCTTTTCTCCAAAAGAAGTGTTGCACTTCTCCAAGGGGAGGAACAGTTTTATTACAAATAAAATGTAGCATAGCAATGAAGCGATGGTGAAAATATCTTGAAACATTAACAGGATCCAAAGAACAAAGTTCTCCAGGTGTTAGAATATCTATGTTTGTTTTGTTTTTATTTGATATGCGTAGGATTTCATGTAAATCTTCCCATGCATATTCTGCACAACTTAATGTAACAAACCAAGTGGGTGGGCCAAGGTTTCTGATCATACAACGTACATCTCCATGACGTCGAAACCAGTACTCTTTAGTACCATGCATATTTGCTAATAGATTTGTAATATTTGATTGAAAAAACCTCATCGTTTTGTTGCACTTTCTCTAGTAATTGTGTAGCTGTCATATTTTGAAAGTGTGATCCTGATTTTAATATGTGTGCAACTCCGTAACATAAAGTTTCTAGTTTGCTTTCAAAGAGTAGGTGGAATATGTATTCCACATTTTGTCTAAATCTGGGATCTTCAGAATACATCCGTAATGAGCGGTATTCTGAAGCTGATATTCGAATAGGTCCATCATCATACCTTCCTCCTTTGCCAGTAGGAAAGAGTAGAGGAAAAGCACGTGCTTCTATACTTTTTTCCCATATACTGATTGGCGATCCTTTTGTTTGACGCATTTGGTAAGTTTCCAGTACATCTTGTACGGTGTCATTACAGTGCAAAGGATGAATTGTATAATGGTCTAAAGTATTTGATATTGTAGCAGGATCTAGTAGCTCAAATTGACCAGCTTCTTGTGTTTCTTGAATTATTTCAGTTGTATCTTTCAAGTTTTCTTCAATATTAATTTCTTTGTAATATTCATTATTCTCTTTAAGATATTGGAAGGCTTGTCTAACTTTATATAAATCTACCAGCTGTTGCCATATTTTTTTGTCTTTTGTAGGTACTCCATTTACTAATATAATTAAAGATTGCTGCATTGGACGTTGCACTCCTAGAGTATGCACATTTTCTTTTAGATTTAATGGTAAATAAACTACTTTTCCACGAATGCCTTTTACCAATTCAGAGGGAGGTAATTTTGCTGTTTTTGGTTGAAGGCGTATTATTGCTTGAAATGGGTGTACTGTTTGAATTATGATGCTCTCATATAAATTAAGTTGTTGTAGAGGTTTTGGTACTGGGTATAATTCCAAATTATTTGTGATAGAACGTGAAGGAGTTTGGTTGTTGTCAAGTTTTGTAGTGCAATAACTGCAAAGTATAAAGGGCTCAGTTATTTCATATTTGTTTTCTGCTACAAGGTAGAGAGCTAATTCAAACCATTTAGAATCTTCATTGTCTTCTATTTTGTATGATAGGTCCACAGTTTTTGTGTTACTTTTATAAAAAATTCTACGGCAACATACAGATACATGGTTTGGTACTTCAGCTGAAGTACTTTTAAATTTTAGTGTTTCTTTTTTGTATGTGTTTAGCAAAAGGTTGCCATGTGTAGAATTGTTGCTTAATTGGTTTAAAGCTATTTCATTCTGTAAATGGCTTTCACTTCCAAAATATTTTTTCTGGATATAGTCAATTTCTTCAAGTAGGTCTTTTGCTGTACCATGTCGAAGGATGTTATTTAACTTTGCTAGTGCTAAAGCAGGACTTTTAGCATAGTACAGTTTATAGACTAGATTTCTTATAGTTGAATGATGTGTTGATATCCTTTTGATATCATGGAAAGTGGTTTTACAAGTAGGTCCTGTTATGCAGGCCAATGAATGTCCTTGTAGTCCTGTGTACTTGCGCACTGGAGAGGTATCTATATTTTCCAGTAATTTAATTTTGATTTTGTCTTTGCTTTTTACATATTTATTGAGGAATTGGCGTAAAGATTTGAAACATTGTTTGGGAATGTTACACATTGACATGCATGGCCATTTGTACACTAGACGTTCTGATTCAGTTGAATGGAGGGGTAATTCTAAGTTTTCAGGGCATATTTTTGTAAGGAGTACTTCTTGTTCCATTATGGTATTATTCACTTTTTCATAACCTCGACCACTGCTATTTATGGCAATTGTATTTGTTTGCTTTTGTTTGTACACTTCTTCATTAAAATATGGTTCTGTGCTCGTAGTGTGATTCCATTCACCTCCGCAGATACTTAAGAAGTTCTTTCTGTTGACATTTCGCTTATTGAGAAGTCTTTTTTGTAATTTAGTTATTAGTTTTGTTAGTGGTTTCATTTTGTTTAACAGTAAAATAAATACATTTCTTTTGAGAAGAATTGCACTGTCCATCAATGCTTCTAAGATTAATTTCCTACGATAGGTTTTAAGCTTTGAACCTGATTTCTCTCCTGTTTTTATAAGATTTTGAAGGACTTTGTGACGGTATATTTTGGCTAAAATACTTTTCTTGGTGTGCTTACTTTGCACTATATTAAAATTTGAAGAAGTAGTTTTATCTGTACTGATAGCTGATTTTCTGTTAATTGTTTTTTGGTTTGTTTTACATTTTGATAGAGGAAGCAAAGTTGTTGTACTTGAAACTTCTTGTGTTTCACTAAATGATTGTATTAGCTGTTTTGTTTCAACTTTTTTTACAAATTCTGCTAGAGATGGATGGTTATGTTGGACACCTTTATTTTCATTTGCTCTACTTTTGCGTTGCTTTCTACGGACTTGACTTTTGGTAGGCATTCTTTATGGCCTGTTGAAAAAAATAAAGAAGATGTGGGTTGGGGTGTTCTGGAATGTATGTGTGCATGAGTGTTTGAGTAAGATGATAAAGATGTATGTAATGGTGTGTGATTGTGCATTGGAAACTAAAACTAGTAGGGATAGGTATTCTTGAATTTATGTGTTACTAAACTGGGGTTCAGATGACAAAAAAAAAGTAAGCTAGTTGTGTGGAAAAGTACAAATAGTAAATCTAATGTATACAATTAAAACAGTTGTTTGTTCTATAATATGAAAATTGTAGTGGTTCAGTTGGCTAATTTGTGTGTCCAAAAATAGAAATTTGTGGGCCATTCTGGCTGTAAATCGCTGTTTAAGACATGGACATTTTTGGACAAAATGGTACAAAATCTCTATTTTAATAAACCAAAATAGCTCGTATTAATGTTGTAGTATATTTGATTAATAATACAAATATTATGGTGATATTTTACTTACTTTTTTTTAAATTAACAGGTAACTTCTTAGTTTTTCTTTCTTCTTCGAATTCGGCTGCTTCTTTTCAGGAAACTGGTCTTCACTGCAATTGTAAAAGCTTCAAATTAGTAACTTTGTTTGTATATAGCACTGTTTTTAATTTAGATATTGATTTTTTTAATTGAAATCCTCAGTGCCTTCTGTAAAACCATTAAACTAATTTATTTACATAAGATACATTGCATCAGTTCAGTACATATGATATGTTCTTAATGAACAAATTGTATTGAATGACTAACTGTAGCAAAAAAAAATATTGTTACTATGTCTTGTGAAATTTATAATCTGTAAGTAAACTGTTCTAGGTAATAGCGCCTCAATGTCATGTCTAATTTAAAGTAATTAAGTAAATAAATAAATAAAAACAAAAAATATGAAATTGTATAAGTATTTTTATAAAGGTTTAAACATAGATTGTGTTTGCATGCAATTTTGTTTGAATATATGTAGTCTATATATTTCATTTAAAAAATGTTAGTTTAACATGATGTGAGTGTGTGTGTATAAAGAAAGTAAAAAGTATTAAGGTTTATAAGTGATAGTTGATTTTAGGAAATTGAAAAAAGTACAGTAAATTCATTTTACAGATTTTACAAGGTAAAAGTCTGTTTGAAAATGTGTTCATCTCCTATACAGAAAATATGCATACCTGAAGTTTGTGTTCATGCATATGGATATGCATGGAGCTGCAAGTAGAAATTTTGAAGACTTGTACAGTATTTCTGGTAGATGCTGCTTGCCAATGATATGACACTTGTACTCAGAGAGATTCAGAGTACATTTGCTGTGCTGATCTATGATGATGCAGTTAGATGTAGAGGTCTTGAATGTGATTGGTGCATGGTCATGTGATTTTTGAGGTACATCCAATGAGGGAATAGCAGAGAGAGTGTAGTGGAAATGGTAGAAGGGCTGTTCATGTTACGATACGTCCGCGGACATGGCGGTAATTCGCGGACATCGGGAGTTACATCCGGGGATTTTTGGGTTCAGAAGTCATGCAAATGAGAATAAGCACTGAAAGGGATTGGTCAGGAAAGTTTGGTGAGTGTGTTGTGCCAGGAGAGATTTTCTCAGATACTCTTTTTGCTGAGAGAACAAAAGATAGCTATGGCTGTGTGTTTCAGAAAACAGATTGTTTGGATTTTAGGAGATTCGTGGATACATTGGTTGAAGGTGCATGCAGAAAGCTGAGGAGTAGCTGTAGATCTTGGATTCCCACATGTGGAAGTACACTGGCATGGAGTACGTGGAATGAAGTGGTTGGACTTGCTACCTCTCTGTGCTACTTTGGAGACAGAGCAACATCCACACATAATTGTAATTCATTGTGGTGGGAACAGTTTAGGACATGTGACTGGATTTTTTTTGCAATTTGCTATGAAAGTATGAAAGAAGAACTTAGGAAGGTTATGGACATGTTTCCTAATTCTCAAGTAATATTTTCACGGATTGCGCAGAGACGAATGTGGCTTCGTTCTTCATCATTTGGTCCACAAATTGAAAAAGCAAGGCGCAATGTTAATAAGGCTGTTTGTGGCTTTCTAAGAGATTTTGGCATGTCTTCTTTTCACAATGAAAATATTATGTTTTGTAGTACATACATTTTTCGCAGAGATGGAGTCCATCTTACTTATGCTGGCAATCAGATTTTTCTGAGAAATGTACAAAATGCATTGCGACCTTTTTTGGAATTACAACAATGATTTTGAAGTAGATGTTAAGCATTTACAATTTTTGACTTACACACACCACCCAAAGGCTCTTTTCAGAGCCACCACTTCTTTCCAGAGAAAATTACAATGTTTGTGATGGAGTAGCAACCCAATTTTTTTAATGTTGGCGAACTGTCTGCAGACTTCTAAAAAATACAAAGAGCCCTGCTTCCTTTATTTTCACTTCTATTTTTTAACTGGGAAAGGCAGCTCTGAAAAGAGCCTTATTTTTTTTTGATTTTTGTAATTTTGTATTTTTTTGGGTTTTTCAGACACGACACACTAGGAGAGGAGGGTAAAGGAGGGTAAAGGGGGGGACACCAACCACAGGGATAAGAAAGGGCGAGCTGAGAGAGGAATATGTAGAGTGGGTTTTATTTGGGTAGTGAGCAGGTCTTCTCGTGCTCTGAGACGATAGTCTCAAAAGCACTCCGAAGTCGCTCCCCCCTGCAGAGTACTGTGTCACAGTACATACATACAACTGTGACCCTCGAAAGGTAAGGGTCATCAGCATTCTGTATGGCCTGTGAGGCAGCTTGAGAAAGACGCTGTCCCAGACGCTGTCAGAAAGAGTCTGATCTTTGTGGTGACAGGATCAGAAACAGAGGATGAAGTAGAGGAAATCAACCTGCTACGTTCTTCGCAAGGTACAACCCTGCGAAGAGCCCCAGAGTGAAATGACCTCAGGTGTCGCTTCATAGTAGTGGTCCCAAAGCTGTACTTACCGTGCTTCCCTCGACTGAGTATCATTTTGCACTCATTGCAGGTAACATGGTTCGCACGAGCCTTAGGACCATTCCCATTTATGGTAAATAACCGCCACACCCAAGACTCACGCCTAGTGCGGGTAGTAGGGATTTCCTCTACCTCATTCTCATCATCCTCTTCTTCCTCCTCCGCATCCTCACTCCTGTTCCCCTCTTCAGGCCCTTGGGGAGGTGGTGGTGGTGGAGGGGGTGGGGGTGGTGCTGAAGCAGGTGCAGCACCAAGTGGCAGTTCAGCATCCAAGGATGCCATCTCGATGATGGTGTAGTCTGCAGGTGGCAGCAAAAATCACTGTGTTTTGAAGAATAGCCAGAAACACAATGGGAATAAGCTCTTGGGCGTGGTCTTTTATAGGGGTGCTTGTGCGCGGTCCGCGGACATGCGCACTGTCCGCGGACAGATCGAACACAAAAAAAGGATCGTAAAGTTTCAAAAGGTATATAGAAACTCAAGATTGCTATTTGGGACTTGTGCCATGGTGAGATTTTATTGAAAAATATTATGGATTAACTGAAAATGTACTTTTAAATTGTTCGGGGACACAAACAGTGTCCGCATTTCAGGACACACGATGAGCGTGGGCGCGGTCATATGATCTGTTTGCGAACTAGTCCGCGAAGGAAGCGCCGGTCCGCAGGACACCAAGTGCACGGAGATTGGTTAGCGCATGCGCATTGATGTCCTACGGACACTGTTCGGGTTCTGAAGTAATTAAAAGTGCGTCACATGTGAAACGAACATTTCAGGACACCGCGTGTGTTCTTAGAACAGTTTAAACTTGGTAGCGAACAGTAAGGACAGATATAGTGTTCTTCAGCACACGTGTAATTTAGTTTATGTACGAACATTTCAGGACACCAAGTGTGTTCTTAGAACAGTTTCAATTGGGTAGCGAACACTACGAACAGGTATAGTGTTCTTCAGGACACCTCCATTTTCGTTTACGTACGAACATTTCAGGACACCAATAGCGTTCTTAGAACAGTTTGAACTTGCTAGCGAACAGTACCGGACAGGTATAGTGTTCTTTAGGACACTTTAATTTTTGTTTGTTTACGAACAATTCAGGACACCGCTTGTGTTCTTAGTACAGTTTCATGTTGCTAGCGAACACTACGAACAGTTGTACTGTTGTTCAGGACACATCATTTTCGTTTATTAACGAACATTTCAGGACACCAATTGTGTTCTTAGGACAGTTTTAAGTTGATAGCGAACATTACGGACAGATATAGAGTTCTTTAGAACACTTTAATTTTTGTTTCTTTACGAACATTTCAGGACACCACGTGTGTTCTTAGAACAGTTTCAACTTGCTAGCGAACAGTACGAACAGGTGCGGTGTTCTTCAGGACACCTCCATTTTCGTTTATGTACGAACATTTCAGAACACTCGCACTGTCCGCGGACACTTTTATTGTTTTTTTTTAAAAAAAAGGGAACTATTCACAATACAATATAAAAATTAAACTTTATTTAACATATATTAATAATTTATGACAGAGAAGGTGAGGCAGAAACAGAAACAAAAACAGGAGAATTTGGGGTTTCAACATGATTGTATTAGGTGAAGAAGTGATGGAAATCTCATCAAAACGTTTTGGATCATGGAGAGGGTTTGGGGATAATTGACTGGGATATGGTGAGGAGGGACAAGTACATGTGGGGCAATGGTACGAGGTTTTTGGTTTGAAATGATTTTCTACAAAAGTTTTTAAATTATTAAAATTAGCCAACAATACATCCATTTTTTCTTCTATATTGTGAAGACTGTTATCCATAACAGGGTTTTCTGAAGTTTTTTCTGTTCTGGTATGCTCTGTACAAAAAAATAATATATATGTTTAATGTATATAAAAAAAATAATAAATAAATGGTTTATATTATAAAGTGTTTACCATTAGTTTCACTATCTTGTGACATTTCTTCATGTGGGAAATTGTCCTCTAGCCATTCCAGAGTACTAGACATTTCTGTGAGAAAAAAAAAAAAGATAATATATTTTTTAATCTAATATAGAAAGTTTATAAATATATGAGTAAAATGAAGTACACTTACTATTTCTGGTAAGATAAGTCCTATGTATTCAGTGGGTCTGGTCTTGTTCTCAGTTCTGTTGTGTCTGTGAGGTAATTATGTTGGAAGCCAATTTATCTTCTTGTGGTATATTCCATTTCATAACATATTGTATTTAAATGAATGGTTAGTGTGTTACATATATGGGTTACATTTCTTATGTATTACTATATATAATGTGTTTGTTTGCTGCTTTTTGAATTTGTTAAATGTTCCTATATTACGATATAACAATCAAACATACCCCACCACCCCCCCCACAGTTTTTAGGTAGTGGTACTGTTCTCCGAACATGTCCGCAAACATTAAATACGTTCACGGACATCAAGTTCATAAGAAGAGATCTAGTCAGAACATATGACATGTATATAAAGTCAAAGTCATTATTGTTAAGTTGTGCTACTAAAAAACTATGAAATTCAGTGAAAAAACTTTGTTAAAGGGACGTTATGGTTAAGTTGCGCTACTAAAAACCTATGAAATTCAGTGAAAAAACTTTGTTAAAGGGACGTTATGGTTCCAAGTAAAACCGAAAAACCCTTGAAATTCGCCAGTTATGGTAAGCTAAGCAACCATAACTCGCGCCACCACCGTGCACTGCTAAGACTAATACCCAGGACATCAAAGATGACATCACAAATGTCATTGATGACATCACTGATGACATCACATGTGTATGTACTTCTCATGAAATATGTGTAGAAGGGATTCTTATTATGTTGCGAAAAAAGTGTCAAGAATCATTGCAAGAAATATACCCTAATAAGTGCATTGAACGATGCATTGATATAAATAGCATCCTATTATGGGGTTCTATCTAGTATACTAAGCTACTCATACAGAAACATAACATTGTGTGCAGCGTACAAGATGAAGGTATGATATTTGTAATGTTAATATGTTGAATAATGAAATGATAATTGTTTTCTTAATAGATTTTTGTGTACTGTGAAATATGTAATAAGTAGCTAATAAAACCCATGTATTACATAATTGCATTACTATATACAAAACACAAAGACACAAGAACACATACCAATATGGGTATATACAGGGAAAGTGAAGGTAGCAAAAAAGCACAAGTAGTAGCAGAAACAATTCATAACTTAACTGATTAGTTTCATGCAAATAAATGATTGCTCTGTTTCAAAACTGCTATTTACCCTATGTATATGTATCACTTGATGTGATTCGACCCTAAGGAAAGTAGTGAGAGTACAATGTATACAAATATGACCATATACAGGGAAAGTACAGCCATAAAAAAAAACAACAGAACTATCAGAAAGTGCTCATAAGTCTAGTGATTATCTTTATGCACAAAAAGGATTGCTGTCTTTCAAGCTTGTGTTTTCCCATATGTATATGTTTCATATGATGTTACTGTACCCTAAGGGAATTACTGTAAGAACCTACTAGAAGGATATGTCTACAAATAAAATAAAATTCTTAGTTTCTGACTGTTACTGAAGAAAACCATGTGGCCTAGATATGTCAGCAAAAGAAAAAATAGTGAGCCAGACATGTGATGTCATCAGTGATGTCATCAATGAAATTTGTGATGTCATCTTTGATATCCTGGGTGTTAGTCTTAGCAGTGCACGGTGTTGGCGCGAGTTATGGTTGCTTAGCTTACCATAACTGGCGAATTTCAAGGGTTTTTCGGTTTTACTTGGAACCATAACGTCCCTTTAACAAAGTTTTTTCACTGAATATATATATATATATATATATATTTATATATATATATATATATATATATATATATTATTTTTACTGTACCTAATACAGAAAGTTTATAAATATATAAAATCAGTGAAAAAGACTTTCTTAGAGGGACGTTATGGTTAAGTTGCGCTACTAAAAACCTATGAAATTCAATGAAAAAAACATTAAAGGGACAAGTAAAACCGAAAAACCCAAGAAATTTGACAGTTATGGTAAACTAAGCAACCACAACACACGCCACCGCCATGCACTGCTAAGACTAACACCAAGGACATCAAAGATGACATCACAAATGTCATTGATGACATCACTGATGACATCACAGGTCTGGTTTCCTCTTTGTGTTTGCACTGACATATGTAGAGCAGGTGGTTTTCGTCACTAACAGCCAGCAACTATACATGCAAAAGGTACTCTGTAGATCTTACCTTTCTCATATGTTGTTACACTGCTTTCCTTAGGTTGCAGGCACATCATATGATATATATATATACAAAGGAGAACAACAAAGCCTGAAACACAGCAATCATTTCCAACCTTAACTCGCGCCACCACCGTGCACTGCTAAAACTAACACCCAGGACATCAAAGATGACATCACAATAATCAGCATTTTGCACTTTCACTGCTGCAAAGGTTCCGTAATATGGCCAGTGGAGTTTTGAATAGCGCGTGCCTGCTGCTAACACCCTCAATTGTGATAAATAGCTCAGGGTAAACTGCAATGTATTGTTGGTTAAATAGATTGCAATCAATTGTCTCTGAAGCAATAATAGATGTAAGCCGTAGTAAGCATGGAAGCTGTCATACTGACAAATAAATTGGCCTAATAACGTCTTGTTAGATTTGAAGGAAACTGTATTTCACTTGTAGTCTAAAGAATGTTTTTTCTAATATAGAAGTACACCAGTTCTGAACACAATTATCATTGACCTTTACTCCAAAGCTACAGTAACCTTTGAGAAGTTATACATACCATGGTCAATATTAATGTTCAAATAATAGGATGGGATAGGTCAGGAACACTACACTGTGTACAATAATTATCAAAGGGTCCCCCTTGCTTCCTTGTTTCAATAAATGTAATTGGTGATGTTTTTAAAAATGGCAATGCTACGGAGCGTGAGTTAAGACAAACTTCAAGATACTCTGTATCCCACAGGAATCTACAAATGCCTGCGCCCAATTAAAAGCCACGAGCCATCGTTGCTGCATTGATGTCTGCACTTGTTTTACAAGGGCATTTTTCTTCGGCTTAGGTGAATAGAGAAGAAGTGGGTCTATTGATATAATAGCAATTACAAGACAATAGTTACCTTTAAAGACAGAGTTGGACTTGGACAAGAAATAGGCCCGGACACCCAAAAAAAAGTGTCCCCCACTTGCCTCAAAAAAGTGCCCCTCGCCTCACGACCCTAGACCTCTGATGACATCATTGGAAGTGATGTCAATTGACCCCACCCCAAAATGAATCGATGAAACACGACCTTTCACCCCTTGACAAAACAGGAAGTGGCATCAAATAGCATTGTTCCGAAGTACACTGCGAAAAATATGGTTATGATTTCACTAATGTGATATACATTTCATACAAGAATGGATCACCATATATATCATTAATATCTGTGTGTATAGATCCATATTGTCAAATTACTGTGAATGCAAATAGACGTCCAAGGCCAAATGATAATGTTATTGTATAGCAATTACGCTTAAGCTCTTCTTTATAGAACAACTATGCATACACAATATCACCGAGCCTGTGCTGGTACTCATTTATCGACCTAAGAAGGATGAAAGACTGAGATGGGATTCGGACCTGCAGATCACACGCACATCGCAGCAGCAAGTGCTCAACCCACTGAGCTATCATATGAGCTATAGTATAATGAGCAATTATTCTGTAGTGGATACCATTAAACTGGTAACTGAGATTTTACAGTAGACCAGTTAAGTTCATCTGCAGGTCTGGTGCAAAGTTGACCACATGTCAAGCCTGCATGCAGCTATTTTCAGGCTTCAGAGGTTGGCAAAATAGGGAAACCAGCGCACTCACAGGACATTACATACTTTGAGCATTCGTTACCTCATACATGCAAACAAACATCCTGAACAGCATGCCAGTGAGATAGGAAAGATAGACAAATGACAACAAAGCATTGATTGTGGCACAATGAAGTCAATGGCCACTTGATGTGCTATGGTTAAATATGTGCACACTGTACAGAAGCTTTTAGGCACAGGGATTTTGTCAAGTGACCGAGGACACTGAGATGGAATGTCTTGTGATGATCGTACCAGAGACAATGGCAGAAGAAAACATGCTATTACTGCAACTTGCGAAAGGCAAAATACATAGTCCGAAATGGATGTTTATTCTACTCTAAAATTGGTTGTTTATCACTAATATCAATAATACATATTTATCACTAATACAACAGCACAGCAACTCCAGAGGGCACCGTGCCTCCTGGAGTGGCAGCATGGTGACAGCCGCCGGCCCGGTGGCAGCCCCAGCCCCTCAACTTTGTATGCTGAAGCAGCAAGTGAATGATGCATGCATCATAATTTATGATGCTCACATCATGCATGCAAATAATCATCAAAGCAAGGTAACATCTGTTACCTTGCTTTGATGAATGATGCCGTTGCAGGTATTTTCTTTCCCCCCCAAAAAATATTTTTTTCAACATTTTTTTGTGTCCAAACCAGCCCAGGCATGGCCAGAAACTGGCCCTCATTCCTCAGGGACTATTTCGGCCCGGCCATTTTTGCCCGAAAGGTCGAGGGGCCAATCCAACACTGTTTAAAGAAAAAGTCCCTGGACATTAGTTGGAGATACATCTGCTATAGTTTAATTAATATGTGCAACCAAAAAAAGAAGTAACACAGTATCCAGAATGTTCATGAAAAGAGCAATCTATAGAGTGAACACTAGGGGCTTCAGCACAGCCACCTTTACACCAGTGAAAGTGCAATTCTGCATGCATTAACACACATATTGAAAAAAGTACTCTTGCAATGCATGTTTGCACCAGGGAAAGGTTCGCCCCAGGGCAAAAAACATTCTGTCTAAGCACAAGGGCATATTTGGCCTTGCTGCGAAAATGCATTTAGCTATTTATTTATTTTTCACCAGGAAAGTGTTGGCCATAGTATTAATACCATGCAGAATTGCACTTGCACGGGTGCAAGGTTTCTGCAATGAGCCCCTGTAAACACTGGAGGGGAGTTATCTGTACTCCTGCCCTCTATATGGCAGAGAAGAGACACAGGGCATACCAGCCAAGATTTGTTGGTAGCAATGGACAAGCACTCAAGGCTTAGCTATCAGGAGGAGATGCGGGCTGGTTCTTAAGTACAGTGTAGTCCCCAAGCACCCACAAAGGAATGTCCACACACTATGTTAGTGATCACACAGTCTTTATATGAATAAGATTCAAGTGGTATGCAGTGATAAATCACAGCAAAAATGGCGCCTGTACAAAAAATTGCGGCAAATATGCTGAGGCTTGACTCGTTAAAGTTGTACCCCATTACACCATTTAAGGGGAGTGGGGATTGCAGGAGTGTCCCCCGCTCCCTTTAAATGGTATAATGGATCCGGGGGGTTGTCAAGTTACATACACAATCACAATTACACACTGTACTCTGGCGATACTATAATGACAAATATATACAGTTTCTATCTGGTACCACTATCACGCTGATTCCATTTAAATGCATCAACTGTAGATAGTTCAAAGTACAAATCAGTATAGCAGAAGGTATCAACCATAAACTTAGGAGGAAATCAGGTTGTTAGACAATTGGCAGAATGCGGTGTACTGGTCACCTAGACACAGATCTGGGCAACCTTGAAATGAAGATATAACACAAGCACAGTCCATATATTGTCTATTAGAGTCTTATCTCCTTCGATAAAAGTTCTATCACCCCAATGTACCTGGTTTAGCAGAGTTCGACGACGGATCCTTCTTGAGTGACCCCCTTTAAGGCAGGAGTCATTGATTGTCGAGATCCCTTGAAGAAAAGTTGAACAACGGCATCAGGGCAGCAGCTTTGGTCCTTGCGGGGCTCGTCGACGATCACTCGTGGACGTCCTGCACAGATGAGGTGTGCGGTTCACCATGACGACGATAGTTCTTTGCTGCAAAGAGTTAGGGAAGAACTTTGGCCCAGCAAGGGCATCAGATCATCAGAGTCTTTGTGGTCTTCGGGTGGTGGGAAACTGACCGGCGGATTCTCCTCGGTGCGTCGTTGGCCTTGACTTTCTCCGGCGGGACAAAGCGGTCATCAGTGATGAGCGAGGAAGTCCTTCAATCCAAGTGTTCTTAGGCAATTGAGCGTTGCGGCTCCGGTCGACGATGATCGTCGTCAACAGTGATGGACTATGTCCGGGCGCTTCGCTTCGTGTTTCTGCCGCAGTCCCCGTCTCCGGTCGGCAGTCTTTCGAGGACTGACTGCCAGGGCGCTTCGACGATGGTTCCTCGTAGCTCGGGAAGAGGTCTCCTAGCCAGGTCCTCTCTTGGATCAGGTTCTTGAAGGCACCGCAGCTTTCAGATTACGTTGAAGGGAACAACGGTTCACCTTCTTCTTCCGGCTCGACATTATGCACCAGCTAATCAGTAATTTAGATGCCATCTGTAGTTAGCACAGACATGTTCATACATCACTCAAATGTACCCATTGGTTGGGAACCCTCTCTTCATATGTAAAATGGAGTTTGGACTATGGTTAACAGTATAGGAAGGAGGCATGGCATCCCTATTACCTATGGGAGCCATTTTAAAGGTAACCATTGATTGGAAAGGTCTGGAAAGTCTATCAGAAGGCCTAATAGAAGCAACATTTAGCTTGCTCCTATTCCCAAACAGAGAACAACCCAAAGTTGCTAAAACTCATTTTTCAAACTCATTGAGATTAGTCCCATCAAAATTCCCAGTGACACTATTGTTCCATTTGGCCAAAGAATAATGCCCTAAACGAAGCATAACATGTAGTAGTTAGAGGGAGAGGATGTATATACCAATCCAATCCCTTTTCCCCATGTTGTGGCAGATGTGAACATATCCAACAATTGGTCTTATTCAGAATGGCATGGGTTGCGTTCATGATCATCAAGAGGGTGTTGTTATGATAACCCCCTCTATTTTGGAGGTTGTGAGGATGAAGAGTGTGTCTCCACTCTGTCTCCACTGTGTCTCCACAGTGGAGACACTTGAAGTTGGCAATAAAACATAAAATGGATACACACTCTCCAGATACCAAAACCTGAATGTCAGTGAAAGTATAATACAAGCTGTTATTGAGATCAGTATTCATTTGGGCCCCTAAAATAGGCATAGTTTCTCAGCGTCCATTAAGAAGCCTCACTGTTAAGCTCTTTTAGTTCATCCGTGGGAGGCACTTG
This sequence comes from Ambystoma mexicanum, assembly GCF_040938575.1. Classification (NCBI taxonomy): domain Eukaryota; kingdom Metazoa; phylum Chordata; class Amphibia; order Caudata; family Ambystomatidae; genus Ambystoma; species Ambystoma mexicanum. The sequence continues at coordinate 836,200,559 of NC_090936.1, forward strand.
ACCATGTTGCCTATCTTGAAGGTAACTTTGCAGGTTCCTGCCTCTTATTGTATGCAGCAGAGTAACGACAAGGACCTGGCTCAACAGTGTTTTCTTGTGGGTTTCATGTGGGCACAGAATCCTAGCTGTTCTTTCCTATTTTATTACACTAATGTAATGTCAGCAGGCCCTAAATCTAAATCCTGTTCCGTGGTCGCAGATCGTGCCTTACAACTCCAGGTACTGAATGATCAGTAAACAAAGTGTTGTCATTTCCTGAAGAAGATGAAGAAGCAGAAATCTCCCCAGGCCCCACGGGCTGAGGAAGGACTTTTGAAGAAGAAGCAACAATCTCCCCAGGCCCCACGGGATCAGGAAGGAGTTTCGTGACACCCTTTGTGTCGATCAAAGCAGGCTTGTTGTGAGTGTCGGGATCATCAATTCCCTTCTCCTCCCCTTCGTCATAGGGCTGAGGAAAAGGAATCCTCTTCACATGTGTTGCGTGGATCCAGTGTTTCTATCCGGTCACTTGTACTGCAGTTTGCATAGCCAAAAAGAACTGGTGTGGTTCTTTCCAACGAGGTGCAAGGCAGGTGCCCCTCTCTAAGTTCTTCACTAGGATTCACTGACCAGGTCGGAGTCGATGACTTGGACCCTCGTATTTTACAGGGAGGGCTGCTCGTGCCTGTTGGTGAATCAAACGCAAGTTTTGAGTCAACTGATCACCACAGTCAGACAAATGCTGATACTCAATTTATTTCAACTGCTTGGGCCTCGGTGCATTCCATACATTGGCTGGTCTCTCCATGACAATCTCACAGGGGGAGAGCCATGTCTTTGATTGTGCGATCCTCTGCATTGATAGTAAGGCTATTGGTAAAGCGTCAGGCCATTTCAGATTGCTGTGAGCACATACCTTGGCAATTTTGTTCTTTAGAATTCCATTATGGCATTCCACAAGGCCGGCACTCTGAGCATGTCTGGCTGAGTGAAACTGTTCATCAATCTGTAATCGCGCACGTACTTGCAGGATGACAGCAGCGATAAAATGTGGGCCATTATCGGACGAAATTACTCTTGGCAAGCCAAACCTAGGAAAATCTTCCTTAAGCATGGTCTTTGCCATTCACATTGCTGTGGCATCTTTCAGTAGGAAATCCTCAACCCATTTGCTAAAGGCACAGATCACAACCTGGACATATTTATAGTTTTTACAACGTTCCATCTCAATGAAATCAAAATGGATCACCTCAAAAGGCATGGAGGGGAGACCAAAACTGCCCTTCTGTGTCGGTGTTCCCTTCCCAATGTTATGTTGCAAGCATATCATGCAACTCTGGACCTGACGTTCAGCAGTTTTCTGGATATTAGTGTTATACCAGACAGGATCTAACTGTTGGCAAATCTTTTTGGCATATTTGTGTGTTGGGCCATGAGCCATGGTGACCATAGCAGTGACACAGGCATTGGGTAGCATCCATCTTTGCTTCTCATTATCCACCCAACAACCCTCATCATCTAAACCCGTTGGACCCTTAGCCCACTGTTTGATTTCTTCTGTAGTAGCTTCAGCCCGAATTTCTTTTATACAGCTAATCCTTTCATCCATCATACAAGTGTCAGTAACCCATCTTGTTGGATGGAGCATGTATATCTTTGAGTGCATATCAATAGCAGTCTGTTTGGCTATTCTGTCAGCAAAAGCATTCCCTTTTCTTACATCATCCGTCACTTTCTGGTGTGCGGCACACTTCATCATTGCTAGTTGTGTAGGAAGCGCAAGTGCTAACAACAACCGGAATATCAGAGTGCCATGTGGAATTTTTGTTCCATGTGAGGTCAAGAATCCTCTCTCAGACCATAGTCGAGCAAAATTATTAACCAACCCAAATGCGTACTGACTATCTGTACATATTTTTACACTAAGCCCTTCAGAAATTTCACATGCTCTGGTTAGCACAATAATCTCTTTGGCCTGCACAGAATTATGCGGAATACATTTAGTCTCCACAATAGCGCTTCACATGGTGATTGCATAAGCAGCGGTGGATATACCATCCGGAAGTTTAAAACAGGAGCCAGCAAAGAATAGTTCCCCTTTCTTTAAGGGTGTATCAATTAAATCTGTTCTGCCCTTAGTTTCTTGTTCTGTAATAAAGAGGCAATCATGTGACATTTTGTCACTGCAATCCTTCTCTTGTGGAGAAGGCAATAGTCAGCTGGATTCCATAAACAATATCTCTTAATTTGGATATGCAGTGCAAATAGAATCAGCTTGTATCTTGTTAATCGAGCTGATGTGAGATGTTGCATCTGTGTACTTTTTAATAGAACATCTACGTAGTGGGGTACCATCACAGTTAAAGAATGACCTAAAACCATGCCCTCACTTTTTTTCACAGATGCAGCAGCAGCAGCTACAGCTCTCAAACATCTCCACAAAACACATGCAACAGGGTCTAATGTGGAGGAAAAATAGCCGCACAGCCTATTCTTGCCCCCATGTTCCTGTGTCAAAAAAAGCCAAAGCATATCCATCACGTTTATTCACATACAAAACAAAGCCTTTTGTGTAATTCGGTGTGCCCAAAACTGGTGCTGAACACAGTGCAGCCTTAAGGAGATCAAAAGCATTCTGGCAATCCATGCTCCACGGTAAAGGCAAAGAAATGTCCTTCTTGTCAGTGTCAACATAGGTTTTATCAACAAAGAAAAATTTGGGATTCACTGTCTACAATATGAGGCCATGCCTATTAAATATCTGACCTCTTTCTGTGCATTTTGAACAGACATATCAGAGATGCTTTTTATCCGTTCAGGTGTCAGTCTTCTTCCCTCCTTCGACAGGATATAGCCCAAATATGCGACCTCCTATCGAGAATACTGAACTTCTTCAACAAAGCCTTATGCCCATGCTCTGCTAAATTAATAAGCTGCAACACGGTAACCTCTTTGCAAGCAACTTCAGAATCAGCAGCTATAAGTAGATCATCAACATATTGAGACAACGTGCAAGTCGGAAGTAACTCAAGCGTATAAAGCTGTTCTTTCAATGCTCTACTATAGATGATTGGACTCTCAGTGTACCCTTGCGGCACATGAGTGAATGTGAACGAGCACCCCCCTAGGGTAAACGTGAAAAAATATCTGCTATCAACATGCACAGGGACACTAAAGAAAGCATTTTTCAGATCCACAACACTAAAATATGTAGCCGTCGTTGGAATCATAGTCAGAATTGTGGTAACATCGGGTACAATCGGAAACTGTGGAGCAACAACCGTATTAATTGCGCACAAATTAAAAATAAAACGAAAAGGAATCACATTATCCCCTTTTTTGTAAACTGGTAAAAAAACTGGTAAAATCGGACTATTACACACACTTCCTGCAATTTCCTCAATTACACTGAATAATACTCTTCAAAGCCTGTTCACCTTCAACCGTGATCTTATATTGCGAAACACGCAGAAATTTAACTCCTGGTTTAAACACAATTTTAACTGGTTCAATTTGTAAAATTCCAACGTGATTATCATTAACTGCCCATAAATATGTCAGAACCTTATTCAATTCAATTGGTAAAATCATAGACAAAAATTGTGGAACAGAAGTTTGTTCGGGCGAAATCATTACGTATACTGCATCTGGAGAATAGTAAATCACAGCATTTAATTCCTTTAATAAATTCAATCCCAACAAATATCCACGACAATTTGTCATCAATAGAAATGGACAAGAATCAGTGAATGGTCCCAGTGAAATTGGTACCGGCCGAGAGACCGGACTTAACACTGGCATACCAGAGAACCCTACAGAAATGTTGTTCTGCCCTGACAGTGGAATATCTGGAAGCTGTGAACGATCAATAGAACACTTCTGTATCTATCACAAAGAGGTGCTCCCTAGTCCCCACCTTCATTTCAACATAGGGCCGTTCTGATCGACAGGAATAGCTATCGGTTCCAGATCCTGCTTTGGGCTGTCCTAATGGAACAGTATATTGTCAGATCCAAAATGTTCCGAAAAATAGACATTTGAAGGATTATCAGAATTATTACCACTAGTAACACTCTGTTGTTGATTATCTAGTGATGGTGTCTGTTGATTCTGTGCAAACTGACTTCTACCAGGACCCCCTATCCCAGGACGGCCTCGGGTTCGTTTATCCATGGCACCATATGTGCTGTTTGATCACTGTTGGAGGATCGGGCAGTGTGCTTGCCAATAACCCTCCTGTCTACAATATGCACACTGGTTCATATGTACAGGACTCAGTTGTGCACCACCCTGTGGTGTAAATTGACCTCTGAACTATGTATTCCCACCTCTGGCTCCTCTAGCTATTTGCTGCAATAACACTAGTTTTTTGGTCTTCCTTCTTCCTTTCCACCTTCTCCTTCTCTGTATTAACCCTATTTTCATAGTACTGAGCCATGTGTAACACTTCAGATTGTGATTTTGCTTGCCATGCACTCTCAGAAGTCATGATCTGTGATTGGATTTCAGGCAATAATCCACACACAAACGTATCAACGAACAGCCTCTTTCCTGGCTCTGTACTTAAGTCTTGACAATAAAATCCGAAAATACTTGCTAAAATCTGTTAAAATGCTCAGTTGCACCGTCTGACTTCAATTGCATGCAAGCCGTAAGCTTATACATTGTGATTCTTTTTTTAGGAACCAGAGTTTTCAATTTAGTCACTATTCTATCTGGCAACATCAGTATCACCTGTGGCGGTTTCTCACCGGTATTCCTTTCCCCATCTACTTGTACTAAGGCATCCCATGTATCACCCATCCCTGCCTGATCGTCTAAAGTTCTAATCTGCTTCCACAAATCAGCAGGAAGGATCACGCAAAACAACAAATCTGACAAATGCAAAACAGATTCAATTTCTTTATAAAATCCTGTTGGATTCTTCCTAATATCTGGAATTGATTGCCTAATGGTATTCACTTCCTGTCTAGAAAATGGAACATGGACAAACTGTGAGACATAATGTGCTTCAATATTTGTGGCTGGTGTCCCTGCTGCAGCATAAGCTGGAATCTCTATTTTTGGAACAAATGTCGGATGAACCTCCCTCATCTGCAATTGTAAAGTAGGCAAATCTGAACATCTATTAAGCAACATGGCTAAATCAAGTGACAAAGTAGTCAAAGCAATATCGGGTGAAAATTCTCTTTTATAAATAACCATCAAATCTGCGGTACAACATTCCTTTGCCTTCATAAATTCATCTTGTAGATACTCTATCATCACCTGTAACACTTTCGATTGCATTGACGGAGCATACTGCCATGCACTTCAATGCGAGAAATTGAAACATCCGAAATCCATCTAGGAGCGTCTCTTGTGCAAATGCGCAGTTCTTCACTCTTTCGTTTCAATGGAGGAACAAATTGCTTCTGCAAATATGAAGCTTGCCGTTCATTACCATCCATTTCATCTTCCTGTAATCAATCTAGATCCCTTTTAAACTCAAATACCTTCTCTGCATGCTCATATACTTTCTCCGCAGTGTCCCTTGAGTGGGCATGGACATTCAAATCCCTCAACCCCTGTGGGGCATTCATGTCCGTTAAATCACTCCATATATCAACTAAATACGTTCCCACCCGTTCCATAAAAATATTCTGTTCAGGAATACACCCTTGGTCAGAAATTGCAGCAAAACAGATGATTAATGACCCTCTTCTATGTACTTTTTAGCCCACATATACAATTCTCTCTTTCTGCCTTTAGATACAGTGACACAAGTCACTATTCTTGGATCAGCTCATGCCCCTTCAACCACTACAGGTGGAGCAGAACCACCTGGCAAAGAGTCAATAGATAATGGAGGCAATACTGCTGTCGGTGCAGACGGAACTATGGGGATGGGAACTGTCGGCAAGGGGAGGAAGAGGAACAACAACGGGAATAGGAGGAACAATAACGGGAAGAGGCACATAAGGAGGTGGTGCCATTGAAACAGTTCTCCATTCATTCAATAATGTATTAAGTAACTCATCTGATGTATGAAAATCCTGAGAGGGATATATCTTTTGCACATCTAGTTGAAAAGCCCTATTCATACTTCTAATGGATTCTGACTGTACCTGCTGATTATGCAACAATGCTTTCTCAGCATTCGTCATATGGCTGCGTACATGCTTTTCTCTACTTCTGAGTTGCTGCATAGCTTCCTTCCTCCAATCTCTAACTGCATCAAATGCTGCAGGCCTAGCCTTTTTTCTCAACAGTACAGATTCTAAATGCTCTAGTCGGGCAATTTCAAAACTACCATAGACTGGCCGCTGAAGTTTGGAAACATGTCTGGTCTGTCTGGGCGAAATTTCATTAAATACTATAGTTCCTAGGCCATACTTACAATACATAAAATAAGCTGGCGACCCATCGGGTGGTGCCAGTTTGGCCTTGTTTCAAAGATTGTCTCTCTCTGTGGAATAATACCCTGAAACAGGACGACAATTTCCCAGGCATATCAAATTACTGACTTTACCTGCCGTTGTTTGTTTTTGCAAAAACAAAACTGCGAACAATATCAGGACTTTTAAGAATCAGGGCATGACTCACCTGATTTCAAATTTCAAAGGGGTCAGATCGGTTTACAAATCGTTGTGGCTGGTATTTTTGCAAAACAGGCCTCGATACGGGGACCCTCGTTGTGATGTCCAACTAAACGCTAGTCCAGGAAGTGGGCGTGCAGTACTACGGTGGAATCGCGTCTCACTTTGCAGGGGCCCCCGTCACTCTCCGATCCCGATCTGGCAGCCTCGTCTTCAACTAGCGATGTGACATCAATTCTGACGGTCCCTATTCAGGCGCCATCTGAAAGATTAAAAGAATATCGAGGCTTAATACCACATAATAGAAATACGCCAGTCACGAGTACTAATGTACAAGTATACTTTATTTTACAAAACAGCTGTCTGGCTCTCAACACCCCGCAATGTGTGCAAGCAGAAACAGTGAGATGAGAGAGTGCTGGACATTTCAAAAACATGAGTATTTACTAAAAATGTTTACAATCCCAGACACATCGTCCAGCCCACATTTACCTAGGGTACATAGTCTTTCCACATAACTAATACATGTTAAAACATTCTTGAATAGCTCATTATTTTCTGTTAAACACTTCATGGGCCACATTACGACCCTGGCGTTAAGGGTTTAATGGCGCCGTAAAAGGTGTTGGCGCCGTTAAACCCTTAACGCCTGATTACGAGGTCCCTTTGGGGGACCCGACCTTAACGGCTGGTTTTTCCAGCCGTTAAAGTAGGGACCCGCAAAGGCACTTTGGTGCTAATAATGGTACCGCAATTTGTGGTACCGTTATTAGCGCCTTCCCCATTCCCATTGAGCCCTATGGGGCAAAAATGGGAATGGGGAAGGGCCATGGCGGCATGGGGAATTACCGCCCCACCAACCTCGGAATGGGGTGGTAATCCCCCATTCCGCCAAGGCGGACACCGGCATGGACCATGGTGCTAATAGCACCATGGTCCTCCGCCTGGGTCATAATGAGGCCCCATATGTTTTTCAAACATTGGACACAAAGGTAACAGTCCTAATTTCATTTACTACCATTTGTTCTTAAGTTTAAAGTCAGCTTTGTTTTGAGGAGCGAAAACAAAGATTTCTGCAAAACGACATGTTGAGCTATTCATCATTCTGTTTCGCTATTTGAACGGGCAAGACACTGTTGGTACATGTGGCATCTAAATTACTGATTAGCTTGGCTCTTGTTTAGCTCCAAGGTTTCCTTAGTCTAGGACAACAATCCACTTCAGCAGCTTCAGCATATTTATTTATGTTGACATAGTACAAAGTTCATTTTGCTCTGCTGGAGCCGAAAACACAATTTCTAACATGGGACAGAAAGCAGGACTTAATGAAAATGGCCAATAACTTAAAATGGTGACATTGTCAGCCTATTTCAGGTTCATTCAAATGCGATTTACAGTGTAATGTGTAGGTGCTTAGGCCAATGTTTACTATCAGATAGTATTCATGCAAAATATACTTTTATAAGTCATTGAAAGGCTCGGGGACCACCGAGGAATCTGAAGTGAAGCATCAGGACGTTGAGGCCATCAATGACCGTCACCGTCAACCGAGGTTCGGAAGACCGCTGTAACCTCGTTGAACGGAGCTGTAACACTCCATTGCCTAAGACACTTTGAAATCAAGGACTCCTTCGCTCATCACCGTCGACTGCTTTGTGCCACCGGAGAAAGTGAAGGTCGCTGACGACTCGAGGAGAAACCGCTGGTGCATTTTTTCCACCACCCGAAGTCCACAAAGTTGCAGACAAAAATCCGAAAGCCAGCCATGGTCGAGTCCCGATCATCAACGCCAATGCTAACGACCCGACGCCCTTGCTGGGCCTATGTTCTTCAATCAGTGCTCTTTGTGGCAGCAAACTCTCATCATCGAGGTTCACCGCATGCCTAACCTTTGCAGGACGTCCACAACCGATCATCGATGAGCACTGCAAGGACTGAAGCTGCTGTCTCCACGACATTGTTCAGCTTTTTCGCGAGGAATCTCGATGATCCATTGCTCCTGCCTTAAAGGGAGTTCACTCAAGAAGGATCCGTCGACGACCCGATGTCAGACTCTTATAAACCAGGTACATTGGGGTAGTAGAACCTTTTTAGTAGGAACCAAGACTATATTAAACAATATATGGACTGGGCTTGTTAAAACCCTTCATTTACAGGTTTCCCCGGTGGGGGGATCCTCACACAGAACTGTGTCTAGGGGTAGAGACCCAGTATTCTGACAGCTGTTTAACCCAACTTGTCTTCCCTTTTATGTCTATTGTTGATTCACTTTAACATTTGATTTGAATGCCATTGAGAATGTCAGCAGTTGGTGCATTTTATTGGGATCAATCGTTAACTGTGGTACCACATAGATATTGTACATATTTATCATTATAGTATTGCCTGAGCCCAAAGTGTCTTACTGTGTATGTATATAACTTGAACCTCATTTATATAAAGAACTGTGTCATCACTAACATAGTTTGTGGACCTTCCTTTCTGGGTGCTTGTGGACTACACTGTACTTAAGAACCAGCCTGTATCACCTCCTGAGAGTTTAAGTCTTGATTGCTCGTTCATTGCTACCAGCATTAGAGAATCTTGGCTATGGTGCTCTTTGCTTCTACTCTTCCATATAGAGTGCAGGAGTACAGATAACCCACCTCCACCCTTTACAACATTTTTACCAAGAAATGTTTCAAATCATTGGGTCTCTTAATTCCACTGCTCATCTGCAATATCAAGTGGCTAGATAAATACTGCAATATCAGTTAGCAACTTGAATCTGTAAAAATATGTAAAGGTAATTTGTTTAACACACAGAGAGAAATGTCATCGATTGTGTTCAATTTATAATGCATTTAACATTTCAATATATACAAGTAGCATTAGTTAGCTTCTTTTTTCTCAATGCTTTAATGATTAATTGGGCAGGAGTTATGTGTCATCTGACAAATGTTTCTGGACCATCTGGTTACTGCTGCTGCCTCTGTCCTGGATGGAACACAACATGGTTATGGAAAAAATTCTGGCTACTGCTGCTGCCTCTGTCCTGGATGGAACACGACATGGTTATGGAAAAACTGGAAAGCACAATGTGATCCCCCTAGATCGAAACAACAGGATATAATTCGCTCAGTGCCTTTATGGCTTTCTGGAAGAATATAACTCTCTCCAGTTATTATTCTCAGTTGTCTGTATGCATGAAAGAACAATTTAACAGCAATGAAGAGAAGCAGGCACCACCTATGTTCAATAATGTGGACTCTATCCAAAGTGTTTTGAGAGCTATTTGAGAAGGCCCTGGATTGTTTTCATGGTGATAAACATAGTTTCACAATGTGTGCACCCACTATATGTCACTATAATTCAACAGAGTGTAATCCATCGTGGTAGAAAGAAATCTGTGAGATGTGATAATCTGGTGCCAAGCTACATTCAAGACATCTGTGAGTGTGAATGAGATACCTGTTGAGTAGGCTCCCCAGTGAATGGTATTAAGAAGTAAGCGAGGAGGGCTCACTGGGTAAAATCCCTGGTGAGAATACATGTGAAAACAAACAATTCCATAGAAAGGGTGCATGGTGAGGGAACCACGTGGCACATTGTGGTGCATATGGTGGGGGAGTCATCCTATCTCCACACAATGTACACAACCACCTATATACAGATGACAAGCCGCTCTACCTTAAGATATCCTCCATAAAACACATCCATAGGCTCAAGGCCTGCCCCACATGGATCCAGTTTGAAGTGCTTACCTGAAACCCAACCCCTCTAAGACTCAATGCATACTCCTGACCAACAACACCAAATGCCCTGATATTCAGACAAGGCTCTCTGCTATGAACCTCAAGGGCTTCACACCCCAGCTCACCACCTCGACCAAGTCCCTTGTGTTCAACATCGACAGACACCTCCCCTTCAAACAGGACATAGCAAGGAAGACACACACGACTTGGTACCCATATTCTTGCCTGAAGACAATCAAGTCCTTCATCCAAGAAAACAACTTCAGATCTGCTGTTGAAGTCTTGGTTCTCTCCCTCCTGGGTGGTGGCAATGCCCTGTGAAACACCTTCTGGTGACCACCTTGGCACCCCTAAAATGTGTCTGAATGCTGAAGCACGACACATCAAAAGACTGCAAATTTGACCACATCACCCAACCTTCATTAAACTACATTTGCTTCCACAGCAAGCCTATATCAACTTCAAATCCTGCAGCATCATCAACAAGGCTGTCACCATGAATCCCCCAAGATACCTCACTGAGAAATCCAGTAACTCCAGAGGCCTACAATCCACCAAAAGTTAGTAAATGTGCAGACAGGAACTTCACTGGTGCAGAAAGGAAAGCACCAGAAGACAGTCCTTCTCTGTCTATGTACACATCAAGACTCAGGACCCTCCTCCCTGTCCCCATGTGTCTTGCCCCCTCACTTTTACAGTTCAGGAAGGAGCTCAATACCCTCCTCTTCAAGGAATGGCTCCTGCCTAACACCTAGGTCCACAAACCCGCAACTCCCCATCCAACACACTCTCTGTTTCTGTTTTTTTCACTGTGTTCTTCGCCCATTGATTATAAAGCATTCTGTTGCTATCCGGAGGTAGGTTCACCTGCAACAAATACCCTAATAATAACAATAGCAATAATAATACTAATAATAATAATAATAGCAATAATAATAATAATAATAATAATAATAATAATAATAATAATAATAATAATAATTTGATTCATGTTTTTATTTTTTCAGGAGTATGAGAGACTGTGTGCTGGTTCTTTGTAAAATATAAAAACAGCAGGCACATGGAGCTGAAGAGCCTGCATATGACAAAACAGACCTTCTTCTGAATCACTTAGCCATTGAAATAAAAACATTCCCTAACATCTTTCCAGTGTTTGTGACTACTCCTACCCATTCAACAAAATACCCTATTCCTTTTCCCCTATTTTTGCTAAGAGCAGACATAGCTTCCAATCTCGTCTGCTAGCAGCAGATTCTGGGAGGCAGGATGCTTACCACTTCTGCAAGGGAGATTTTTTGACTTGAAGGAACAAATATTACAGCAATATACAATCAATCACTAATGGCTGATTTACTGGCCCTTAATGATTTAGAACAAAGAAACAAGGCTGCTTGATTACCCCTCTCCTAGTCTACCTTTAGAAGTGGTCAGAACAAATGGATAGATTATCTAGTTCATCTGTCCAGGTAGTTATGCCCAGCAAGTAATCATTTAAAAACACATTTTTTAATCGACATTCAATTCAATACAAAATCGTAAGATGTGTGCTTTCCGCAAGGCATCACAAAAATACAAAGTATTAAAAAAATTACAAATTAAGGAAAAAACAGTCCAGAATGATTGCATCTTATGCCAGTGTTGGCTTGTGTTAGTAAGTGACATTCATGATTTATCACAATGACAGCAAATTATTGCCAAATCCTATAATGGCAGGGGAATACTATGAATGTACAGCGTAAGCTGAAAGTTCATTTGGAAAAAGACAGCGTTGTTGGGATGTCTCTGGGATGTCTACATATGTTTCGGCTGAACAGATGTAGTCAACACCTTCCCTGGTATTCTGCTGTTTGCATTATGGCCCTCTTCAGAACGGTACGTTGTTTTTGTTAAGTTGACAAAATCAATCACAATCCCGATGTGTCAGAATATTGTTGAGAACTTTTTTTAATCTCAATATGGTTGGACTAGAGCATTGTGGTTTTGGTTTTAACCAGGATGTTACTTCTGGGTCTCTGGGTTTAGACCTCATGATAACATCTGTGTGCATCTTGGACTCCCCAAAGTCCTATGTCTCTCTGGTAGACTTGCTTACTCTAAGGCACATATTTTATATAATGCGTTTGTACACTCAGATTACTCAGGTTCCTGTAAACTCGCCGACTTCCCCATCTTGGATGCAAGGGTTTGTATTCAGCTTGATTTGATTCACATAGGGTGCATGCCCATCTGGGTTTCTCAGGCTCCCATACCTTTGTTGGATTTACCTGCTTGTATTTAAAGAGTTTGTGTCTCTGTCAATCAGATTCACAAGGGAGCTTGCCCTTTTGGGCTTTTCAGGCTCCTGTAACCTCATGGGTTCTCCAAACCTTAATGCAAAGTGTTCATATTTCTCTTGTTCTGCATCATACAGACCGCTTGCCATGCGGGTCTCTCATGCTCCCGTAACCTTGTAGGCTTCCCCGGCCTTGGTTCACCATATGTGTATCTTTCAGCAATAGTCTTTCTGTAGGAGCTTTTGCTTCCCTGGTACTGCGTTTCTCAGCAGTTAACATCCGTTTCACATGGAGTTTGGGGTTTCATGATCTCCCTGGCGATCTGTTCTCAGCACTAGTTGCTAGGCCCCAGGCCTACCACATCTTTGTTGTGGTCACATCACAAGAAGAAATGGGTGCTTTCCTGTCTCCACCTCTCTCTGACCCTTTAGGCTTGCTTATCACACCACCGCCGCCTCTGTGGTCCAATGTGACTCTGCCCCTCCACGACCTCTCTTCCACAGAGATTCGCCTCTGCATAGGATTCACTCTCCTCCCAGCATAGGAGATTTGTCTTCATTCACAGTCCCTTCTGTGCTTAAGTACGTCATCATAGTAAAAAGGGATGTGTCCTTGTTTGTTAACTGGGGCATTCAAACAGAGCTCAGCATTACCTGGAGGCAAAGAGATTGAAGTAGTGCCACCGATTGGTGGTTTCAAAACAGAAATAACAACAGTCTTTCCAATTCCCATGTAGGCTGATCAAGTCTTTGGGGAGGTCAGTTCCTCTTGCGAATTGGAGTCCTTGTCCTCAAGATGGCAGTCACTCCCAGTGAGGTCCTACTTGCCCAGACCCCTTGCGAAGCAGGCTCACCTCCCTAGCCTCACAGGGCGTGGCTCCCCTCTGGGGAGAAGGGACAAATTGAGCAGATTGGTCACATTTACTTCTAATATGTTGGACACATGATATAGTTCTTTTAAAATATCCCTACAATCACACTCTTTATATTGGCAATTGTGGGGTAAGAATGGTATGGGTGGATGGACTCATCAAAGCTTCAAGAAATACACGTTCCCTGAAAACCTTTTGCTAGTCCATAGATTAGGATGTACACAATCTGTTAGTCCCACAGTCCAACCATTTGAGCATCATAGCCTCAAACAGAGATGCCTCCTCTGTAGGGGAGAGGGACTTTATGAATAGCTTCGACATTTACTAACCTCATGCAGCCGCATGATTAAACATTATGTTAGATATTACATTTACTTTGCTGATAGTCTGTACAAACTAATGGGTGATGTATTCCAGCTAAACTATCTATCTGGTTGTAGTTTGGCTAGATCAATTGCATTCGTCAAGGTATGGCAGGCATTTGAACTTGAACATTCCAGACTGAATTAGAAATGTTCTTATTTTTGGTAACTAGATAAGTCCTGATAATCATCAAGATTCTTGTTTGGTTTATTATGAATTTTGGTTTCCCATAATACAAACTGTGATTAGAGAAATGGAGGAGTAAATGGCCCCATCAGATATCCCTGGTTGGGCATTTTATATTGTCAAAGATTTTATTTATCACTATAGATTTGATGATCTTAAGTGAAATGTATTTATATGCTATGTAATGATGTATTTTTATTTATTTTTTATGTTGCTGTTCTATAATGATATGATATGATGTTGTATCTCATTGTTTGTAAATTTGTTAAAAGTTCATAATGACATATAACACAACATATTTTTTTTAAATTAGCCTCAAACACTACATTTTCTAAAATACCAACTCTCAGTTCAGACTGACAAGTATTTGAATGCTCACTTTGTAGTCTCTGCAAAATAATAATAAAAATTTGCATTTATATAGCGCTACAAACCCTCAGGCATCTGAGTGCTAATTATTACCCATGGAGTGTGGTGCTCATTTATCAACCTCAGAAAGATGAAAAGCTCAGTTTGGCCCTGCCAGGATTCAAATCTGGGTCATCAGAATCTGAACGGATGTCAAAGTAAGCGCTCTACTCGCTGTGCTATCTGACCGGCTATATGAACTTTGATCAGGTGGTTAAAGCTCTTAAAGCTAACTAAGCCGAGTTTATTACTATTGATAAAATCAGATAAAGGATACAAAAAAAGTCAACAGGCAGCTAGATTTACAAAATCTACTAATTCTGTTGCTTGTATGTATTCCATATTGTGAATCATAAAGACACAGGTCCAAGCAACATTTTTGTAGCAGCGATCTTGTGTTTGTTATTATTTCCCCTCAAGGGTCACTTGTGTTTATGGCCATTACACTTGATTGACGCTGCTCTCTACTCATTGTTTGTAAATTTGTTAAAAGTTCATAATGAAATATAACACAACATATTTTTTTTTAATTAGCCTCAAACACTATATTTTCTAAAATACCAACTCTCAGTTCAGACTGACAAGTATTTGAATGCTCACTTTGTAGTCTCTGCAAAATAATAATCATAATAACTTTCATTTATATAGTGCTACGAAACCCTCCGGCATCTCAGTGCTGATTATTACCCATGGTGTGTGGTGCTCATTTATCGACCTCGGAAGGATGAAAAACTGAGTTTGGCGCTGCCAGTATTCAAACCTGCGTCAGCAGAATCTGCACAGATGCCAAAGTAAGCGCTCTACTCGCTGTGCTATCTGACCGGCTATATACATTATGTACATGGTTAAAAACTTTGATCAGGTGGTTAAAGCTCTTAAAGCTAACTAAGCCGAGTTTATTACTATTGATAAAATCAGATAAAGGATACAAAAAAGTCAACAGGCAGCTAGATTTACATAATCTACTCTGTTGCTTGAATCTATTCCATATTGTGTATCATAAAGGCACAGGTCCAAGCAACATTTTTCTAGCAGCGATCATGTGTTTGATATTATTTCCCCTCAAGGGTCACTTGTGTTTTTGGCCATTACACTTGATTGACGTTACTGTGTACACATTTTTAAAGGCGCTGTTGCTGGTGTGCACTCCAGGGGCCTAGGCTTGCACCATCTTGCCCTTTTTTCATGGGTTTTTAAAGTCACCATGTTAGCTGTGAGGAAGATTTTCACATTGGTGGCTGTGCCAGTCATCTGGAAATGTTCTTATCTTTTCCTATGTGGGATTTCCATGGACCTTGTAGGTCAGCACTATATATTGACAATATTAGTCAGTTTACTGGAGTGTTTAGTGAATCCACATATTGAGAGTTTTCCTGAAAAATGTGTGAGGCAGTTGAATGCGGTAGTCACTATAATTATCAAATGGATGTAATTTGGGTTTGTAACACTGAAGGTGGACATTCCCCAAACGCAGATCCCAAACTCAGAATGGACACACCCCAGTAGGGAATGAGACCTGGAGATAGATTGCAAGTTGAACAAAGTTTATATCAGGTAAAAAGATGCACGCAGAGAACTCTGTTGCACTGAGAGCGCTCTGCCAACAATGCAGAAACAACAAATTTTATGTACAACATATTTTATGTCATCATTGACAAACAATATAGGTGACGAATATTACATGTTCATTAGTTCACTACAATGTTACAGTATGGGCCATACTGAGATGGTGCAGCTTGACTGGCAGTGCAGAGCTGTTGCTTCTCGCAGCACATGGGTCAGCTGGGCTCATCTGGGAGGGGTGAAGGTCAGACGTGTCGGGCACAGATCATCTAACTAATATCTTTATTATGACAACATAGAGAAAAGGCTAGAAACAACTAATCACATTAAACTCTGACATTTAGTGGAGGTGCTATAAAGATCAGCTAACAACTATTTATCCAGTTTCTACTTTGCCCTCAAGGAATAGTAAACCATAGTGCCTTAATCCCTGCACCCACCACAAAAGGGTTTGATCTACCTAGTGTCTCATGATTCAGATTGATAGGTGTTTCTTCATTGAATATATGCTACTGGGGGACTTAGGGATGCGGTGGCTGTGTGCTCTGGTCACTTCAGGGGGTTAGATGTGTATCAGCATCAATGGGACAGAGGGGTCTGGGGTTTATGAGTGGTGGGGGAAAAGGTGGGGGCTGAGAGGCCACATGTGTGTTTGTGGAGATGGATGAGGTACACATGTCAAGATTCACCCCGGTCACATACAGGGCAATGAGCTCAGAGGAATAGAAAGATACAGGTGAGTTGCAACAATACATGGCTGTACTTCTGTGAGAAAGAAGCTTGTGTGGCACAGACAGGGGAGGAGGTGGAGGGGGTGTCTGGGTTGGCTGTGCGTGGTGCTGGGCAATGGGAGAGATGACTTTTTTTTAAATCAGCAGTGCCTATATCTACTTCCCTCACCACATCAGTGGTCAGTGGCCCCACCACCGGTCAGCCTGGAGACACACCCGCCCCAAAGCCACCTCTGGCAGGCCTGGCCAGACCACAGTCTGGGCGGCACTGCATACTGCTGTCCCTCCTGTGCCCTCAACACCACCCCCCCTCATTGTAGCCACCAGTCCATGGTGGCAGATTCATCACCATTGATGAGGAGGAGGATGATGACACGTCCTAGCCCTCCATTTGTTACATAACCCTGGCCCACAACACAGCCTCCTCCACTGCCTCTGCCAAGAATACAATCACTGGACAGGCAGTCAGAGCTCTCTGTCAAGGCACGCCAGAAGCTCGATGAGATTTGCCTGGTGAGGGAATGCGTGCAGGGGTTGAGCCACAGGACTGCCAGGTCCCTGAGACATGCCAGCGCTGCTCTCGTCTCCCTTGTCCAAAGGGTGCATGGGCAATGAGGTAGCCTTCCTCACAACTGAGGCTATCAATCACAGCATCCAATTGACCCTGCAGCCCAGGTGGTACCAGGGATATGACCCACCAACCTCTATCACCACTACTGAGGGCTCCCAGCATGGAACCCACGGCATCGCCCCCAGCGACTCCAGTCATCAAAGGAGCAGGCAAGGGGCCCCATGGCAAAATGCACCAAATGTGACTGTAGACCACTGCAAGGGTGCATCACTGGGTGTGTGGGGAAGGTGAGGGGAGGAGAGGTGGGTGGGGAAGCTGGGGAGGCTATTTCTGCAGTTGCCACTGTTCACATTACAATACAAAACATTTCACTTGAAGCAATCACAGGACATTCCTTTTTTCAAACAATTGTTTACTGCGATGGTGCAAGGGGTGTGCAGAGTGGAGGGTAAATCACTGCATCCCACCATGAGTCCAACGCCAGCCATGGACAGAGCCCCGTTCCTCTCCGCCTCCAGTGCGCCAACCAGTCCCCGCATGCAGCCCCCAGCCAGGGTACAGCTTCCAGGTGAGTAGCCCAGGGTCGCTGCAGTGAGGAGCCTGAGGTGCACAACTAAGTTGGTTTGTGTATAATGTAGGGTCAGTGAGGGAGGTTTTTGGACAGATTATGTCATATATGCTGGGGAACAGGCAGGAGCAAGATGGGTTAATGCCTGGCAGACTAAACACGCCTTGCAGGCATCAAACAACCATTTACCACACTCTTGCACTCAGATGCAAGAGTGTGGCAGATGTGGCAAGCCCCCTTTAGGGATGCTGATTGGCTCAGGCACACTCTCAGCACACTCAAGATGGCCCCAGAGAGACTTCCTGTGAATCCTGCAAATACCATGGCACGTTCCAGCCTTTGGGCATGGTCGGCTATATAAGCCACGCCCAAAGACAGACCCGTGCTTCGTGTTGCTACTGTGCTTTCGAGCAACATGCTTACCGCAATCCTCGACTTGTTCCCTCCTCGATCTTCTCCACGTGCACGCTCTGGATCCCAGCATCTGAAAGAGAAAGACAGCATAAGAAAAAGCAGAATCTGTCAATGCCTCCTCAGCTTCAGCGAATGTGCGTGCAGTCAGAAACATCACTTACCCGAATCGCAGAAAACCTGAAGGTAGCGTTCAGTCTTCTTTTGTGCGCCTCCTTGGTCAGATCCTTTTCCGAGAACCGCCGCAAACCACCTGTGAAGAAAGAAAGAACAGGATTAAAACTAGCAATCATCTGGCCTACCGCACACAGAACTCACCGCATAGCAAGGGCTCTCAAAGATTCGCGTAGTACCCGAACCAGTGAAGTAAATGGAATCAGAACTTACCTGCGCATATAATTCGTACCAGTGAAGTAACTGGAATCAGAACTTACCTGTATAACCCGAACCAGTAACGCAACTGGAACAAGATCTAACTTACCTGCACTCTGGAACTAGATCTTACCTACAAAACATAACTTGAGCCAGTGAAGCAACTGGAACTTGAACTTACCAGCAACCAGGTACTAGAACTTACCAGCAACCAGGAACTAGAACATCAGCAAACACCCCAAACCTAACGGAGTTCCAAAGGTCTCAGAGATACAGCGCCCTTGCCTAGTTCAGGATGGAGAGCTCTCCCAATCTATTCTAAAGGTGAGTCAAATCCCTACACATCCATCACAGTGCACACACAGGAGGAGGGCAAGGAGGAGGGAAAGGGGGATGTGGGCCATATTCAGGCAAACTGAGCAACTCACTTCTCTCTCAACAGATACCAGTAGTACCACTCCACTACTCCAGGGGAAGGGTCTGGAAGGCTTCATCGCTCCTGCGGAGACGCAGGTAAGTGTGACAGAACACAAAGTCATCTTGATACACTCTGCCTGAGCTATGGAGACTTCCGAGGTTGACCAGTTGGTGCAATTGATAGGGGAATTGTGGGCCGAAATGCATGCGGCCCATTCAGAGACCAACTCGTTGCAACGAGAGTTGGTGGTAAACAGAGATAAGACTGAGGAGTTGGCTAGGCAGCTGTTGCAGACCCAGGCAGGTTTGTCCCCTCTTCCGGGTGGGGTTCCTCAAGGGCCGAATCCAACACCATCATCAGTAACACCTGTACAAGTAGTCATCCCTGGGAATGTACCCTTGCCCCCCCCCAGAGAGGTTCTCAGGGGATCTCAGACGTTTTGGAGATTTTATGAATCAGTGTCGCCTACACTTTTTGTGAAAACCCTGACTTTTTTCTACGGATCAGTCAAAGGTAGCCTTTGTGCTCTCGTACTTAGGGGGTCATGAAGCAGATTGGTTGGTTCCGTTGGTCAGTAGGATGACCCTCTACTACAGAACTATGCAGGTTTCCAAAGAGAGCTGGAGAAACTCTTTGCCCACCGCACACAGGGTCCAGCACTTGATGAGGAATTATTGTCCCTAGGGCAGGGTAGTCAGGAACTCATCGCTTACGGTGCCACTTTTAATCGCCTGATTGCTGAATTGAACTGGCCCGATGAAAAGCGCATCATGCTGTTTTACCGGGGTTTACGAGGAGCGATCAAAGACGTCCTAGCCCAAGTAGTGAACCCTCCAGATAACTGTGCTGAGTATATAGATTTGGCTATGCAACTAGACCAACGCCTACAGAACCGTAAGGCAGATCGGGCCCGTATGGAAGGTCAGACAATTTATTTACGGCCTAAGGAAAACACGCCCAGCAACACACAGAATCACATACCGAGCCCATGCAACTGGGGGTTCTTCGCGGACCTCTTACTAAGGCTGAACAAGAACGAAGACGCCAGGAACAACTATGTTTGTATTGCGGCCAATCTGGTCATTTCCTTCAAAATTGCACTGCAAAGCCTCCACGAACGACTGTAGGAGCTATGACAATGCCCAAGAGAAAGACAATGAGGCAGGAAATGCTGATGCCCAGCAGACTTAGAGGTCGGTTTGTCGACCACAAGAAATATCCATATGACCTCACATTTTGCAATTCCAGTGGTTCTGGCATCCCAGCAACAACCAAACAAGATGCACGCACTTGAAGGATTTATAGACAGTGGCGCTATCAGGAATTACATGGACCTAGAGACTGCAGGTAGGATAGGGTTGCCCACTTGCACAAAGAGGAACGCTGAGAATGTGACAGCAGTGGACAGAACTCAATTACTTTCCGGCCCAGTAACTCAATGCACTGCCGATATCACATTAATTTGCCAAGACAGCCATATAGAAAGCATCTCTATTGATCTTATCGCGGCCTCCCCCAGTTCCAGTTGATACTCGGCACACCCTGATTAAAACTGCACAATCCACTCATAGATTGGCGCACCAGAACTTTAACCTTCTCCAAGGAATGTAACCACTGTTATCCCCAGGATCGGGAAGGGAGGCGTCCACTACCAGAATCCTACAAGGAGATATCAGGCTTAGGTGGAATGGGAATCTTACCTACGGAGTATCAAGAATTCCAATTCCAAGACATTTTTGCCAAGGAGCAAGCCAACACCCTACCTCCTCACAGGGTTTATGATTGCCAAATTGATCTGACACCTGGGGCACAGATACCCTGTAGCCGGATTTACGCCCTGACCGAAAAGGAAAACGCTCACCTTAAGACGTATTTGGACCAATATCTGGCAAACTGTTTTATCAGGCCCTCTAAGTCCCCCGCAGCCTCGCTGCTTTTTTTCATCCCCAAGAAAGAGGGGGACCTATGCACGTGCATTGATTATAGGGCCTTGAAGCAGGTAACAATAAAGAACAGGTACCAATTACCATTGATCGAAGTATTACTCAACCAGGTGCGACGAGCCAAAATCTTCACAAAATTATATCTTCGTGGCGCCTACCATTTAGTATGCGTCAAAGAGGGTGATGAATGGAAAACCGCCTTCCGGACCAGATACGGTCTGTTTGAATACCAAGTGATGCCCTTTAGGCTTTGCAACGCGCCAGCAGCGTTCCAACACTTCATGAACAATGTACTCAGAGAACTGCTGGATGTTTGCGCAGTAGTATATATCGACGACATCCTTATATATTCAACCGATGTGCAAGAACATGTGACACACATAAGAGCTGTGCTTCACAAATTAAGGGAAAACCATCTATACACCAAACTCGAGAAATGCTCATTCCATATCACTGAAGTAGAGTTCCTAGGTTTTGTATTATCACCAGGTGGAATCAAAATGGACAACTGCAAGGTAGAGGCAATCGTCACCTGGCCGTCACTGTCATCAGTAAAGGGAGTGCAAAGCTTCCTCGGTTTTGCTAATTTTTACCGATGATTTATACCCAAATTCTCGCATCTGGTTCATCCAATCACCCTCCTGCTACACAAGAACCGAAAATTTGAGTGGACACAAAAAGCAGAAGAAGCTTTCTGAGCCTTGAAGGACAAGTTTATCTCGGCATCAGCGCTTCAACACCCACAACCAGACCTCCCATTTATCGTGAAAACAGATGCCTCCAGTGTCGCTGTGGGGGCTGTCCTATCCCAACAAAATCCGAAAACGGGGTGCTTACACCCCAAAGCCTTCTGGTCCAGGTAATGTACTCCCACAGAAATCAATTACGCAGTTACCGACAAAGAACTACTGGCCATTAAAGACGCCCTGTCAGAATGGAGACATTACTTACTTGGGACCAAGAACACCATCACCATCATAACGGATCATTGAAACCTACAGTATTTACGCTCTGCAAAAGCACAGTCATCCCGGCAGCTCCGAGGGGCCCTATTCCTGTCTGAGTACGACTTTGTGATTACATATCGACCCGAAGTTAAGAACGGCAAGGCTGATACCCTCTCTCGCATAGGGAAGGGTGAAGATGACTACATCACCCCCGATCCGGTGGATATCATTCCCGGTCATAAAATTCTAGGGCTCTGTGGGGGATCCCCCACGTCGCTAGAACTCCTGCAACAAACTGTCAGAGATACCTTCCCAAAAGACAAAAAGAAGACCTGGGACAAAAGAGGAGAACAGTTCAATGGTCTACCCTATTACCAAGGTCGTCTTCTTTTCTCCAATTGTACTCTTCAACAGGAAATCATAACTAACTATCATAACCCGCCTCTGGAAGCCCATCCAGGGATTACCAAGACCCTTGAGAAAGTTGGGAAACATTACTGGTGGCCGACCTGGCGGGAAGACGTGACAAGGTTTGTAAACTCTTGTGAGGTCTGCGCTCAATACAAAACCTCCAGACAGAAACCAGCTGGTTTGTTACAACCCATGGCAATACCACCGGCACCTTGGCATACCATCTCCATGGACTTTATTACAGATCTGGCTTCGAGCTCTGGATATAACACCATACTAGTAGTCGTCGATCTTTTATCCAAGATGGCCCATTTCGTACTTTTGAAAGGAATCCCATCAGTGTCATCTCTAGCAGAGGTTTTCCACAAGCACATCATAAGAGCACATGGGTTCCCCTCGGTGATAATTTTGGACAGGGGAAGTCAAATTGGGTCTTCCTTCTGGAAAAAATGCTGTGCTCTGGCAGGGACCAAAATACGATTGTCAACCAGTCACCATCCCCAAACCCATGGTCAGACTGAATGCACTAACCAGAACCTTGAACAGTACCTTTGCTGCCTCTTACATCAGACCGATCAAGTCTGGGCGGAACTCCTATGGATGGCTGAATACGCCTTTAACAACTCAATCCATGCTTCAACACAACAGACCCCCTTTTATACTTTGTATGGTCGGGATCCACGAACCTCAGTGTATGACCCACCAGAAACGATTGAAATGCCTGCGCTTAAAAAGCTCCATGAACGAATAATACAAGCAGCACAAGAAGCAACCAGACATCTACTGGCAGCCAAGACTACCCAGAAGAGATATGCAGACCAACATCAGAGGTAGGCTCCAGATTACCAAGCAGGGGATTCTGTGTGGTTGGCAACTGAATATATGGCCTTGAAAGGTCCCAGAAAATGTCAACCAAAATACATTGGTCCATTTACCATTGTAAAGGTGATCAGTCCTGGAGCCATGAAATTAACCCTGCCATCTAATATGTGAATACACCCAGTATTTCACGTCTCACTATTAAAACCCGTACATCCTGGTGCTCAAATGCAAGTTCCCCAGACACCAATGGTAGTAGAAGGAGAAGAGCCCGAATACGAGGTGAAACATATCTTGGACTCTAACATTGTCAAGAACACCCTATACTATTTGATAGATTGGAAAGGGTACGGACCCCAGGATAGGTCATGGGTGCCCAGGGAGAACATTCGCGCCCCACGTTTACTCTGAAAATTCCACAGGGACAATCCCACCAAGCCTGGGGGGGGAGGTACACCGTTAGGAGGGGCCTTTAGGGGGAAGACTGTCATATATGCTAGTGAACAGGCAGGAGCAAGATGGGTTAAGGCCTGGCAGACTAAACACGCCTTGCAGGCATCAAACATCCATTTGCCACACTCTTGCACTCAGATGCATTGCACAGGTAGCCCGGCCCCTTTAGGGATTCTGATTGGCCCAAGCACACGTCCAGCACACTCAAGATGGCTCCAGAGAGACTTCCTGTGAATCCTGCAAATACCAAGGCACGTTTCAGCCTCTGGCCGTGGTCGGCTATATGAGCCACGCCCAAAGGCAGACCCATGTTTCGTGTTGCTACTGTGGCTTCGACCAACACTCTTACCGTGGTCCTCCACTTGTTCCCTCCTCGATCTTGTCCGCGCGCACGCCCTGGATCCCAGCATCTGAAAGAGAAAGACAGCATAAGAAAAATGAGAATCTGTCAGCGCCTCCTCAGCTTCAGCAAACGTGCGCGCAGTCAGCAGCATCACTTACCCGAATCTTGGAAAACCTGAAGGTAGCGTTCAGACTTTTTTCGCGCACCTCCTTGATCGGATCCTTTTCCGAGAACCGCCGCTAACCACCTGTGAAGAAAGAAAGAACAGGATTAAAACTAGCAATCATCTGGCCTACCGCGCGCAGAACTCACCGCATAGCAAGGGCTCTCAAAGACGCGCGGAATACCCAAAACAGTGAAGTAAATGGAATTAGAACTTACCTGCACGTATAACCCGAACCAGTGAAGTAACTGGAATCAGAACGTACCTGTATAACCCGAACCAGTGACGCAACAGGAACAAGAACTAACTTACCTGCACTCTGGAACTAGATCTTACCTGCAAAACATAACTTGAGCCAGTGAAGCAACTGGAACTTGAACTTACCAGCAACCAGGAACTAGAACTTACCAGCAACCAGGAACTAGAACCTCAGCAAACACTGCAAACCTAACGGAGTTCCAAAGGTCTCAGAGATACAGTGCCCCTGCCTAGTTCAGGATGGAGATCTCGCCCAATCTATTCTAAAGGTGATCCAAATCCCTACACATCCATCACAGTGCATACACAGGAGGAGGGAAAGGGGGATTTGGGCCATATTCAGGCGAACTGAGCAACTCACTTCTCTCTCCACAGATACCAGTAGTACCACTCCACTACTCCAGGGGAAGAGTCCGGAAGGCTTCATCGCTCCCACGGAGACCCAGGTGAGTGTAACAGATTACTTTTTTCTTTTGGCCATTCCGGCTGACTGATTAGCACCTTATTTCATAAAATAGGCAGGGAACACCCATAGTTATAAGGAAAGATAGACCTTATTCCTTGTATTTTAACACAATACTGAATATATTGGCACCATTGGATCTGTGCCCTTCTTCTGACCCACTACAGTAGGTGCACACTAAAAGAAAGCAGGAATTCTTATGATGTAATCATTCAAAGCATGTTTTCTGTGATTCCCCATTTGTGACATTGGGACATTTTAATTCTATGATGCTTTCTCTTTTTTTAAAGAATTTGAATTTTGTATTTTTTGAGCATTTGTTAGGTACTTATACAACAGAATTGTGTATCAAAGTGCCACAAGACTAACTGGGAAAGGAACAGGGGAGATTAAAAAAAACTTGGGCAAAACGGTAAATATACAGTCATGGTCCTGCTAGTCCTTGTGGTATTCGGACATGCAATGGAAGTCAAGAAACATGCAGGAGGTAGGGATGGGCGGGAGCGGGGGGATAGAATGGACAAATGCTTGGGGGGCTGGGAAATAGGGAGCCAAGGAGAGGGCCTCAAAATAAGTGCTGGTGCAGACGCCTCCCAAGGATGGGATGTAGATACGCCAAGCAGGGGCTCACAGGGGCTGTGCAATGGGGTGGCGGTGCTAATATAAACTAGGTAGAAATGCCTGGTATCCTGTGAGATTCATGAGGACCAGGCCTCGGTCTCAGCAACAGTGGGTTATTAGCAGGGAATGGAAAGAGGGGCATGGGTAGAGAAAAGCAGAGTTTTGAGCAGTTTCTGGAACTTAAGGTTGTACAGCTCAAGTATGAGTGGGGCGGGGAGGCTATCCAGAGGGAGGCACTGGCCGAGAAGAGAAACCTGCCCTCCATTCTCTGCTTGTAGAATCATTTAACAATCGAAGTGTTAGAGTTAGAGGAGAAGAGAGTTCTTACAGGGGAGTATTCAAGGAGGGAGAGTTGGAGATAGCATGGTGCCAGGCCCCAGAAAGCCTTGTGGGTGATGCAGAGGGTCTTGAATTTGATCCTTGAAGCTACCGGGAGCTGGTGGATAGATTATAGGTCTGGTGAGACATGGTCCATGGGTTTAAGACCAAGGATATTCCTTGCAGTCCTATTCTGGATTAGCTGAAGGGGGCGCAGGGAGGAAAGAGGGATATTGAGAAATAAGCTTTTGCAGTAGTCTAGCCTAGAGAGGACCAAAGATCTAGAGACTTTAAACTTCTGAGGCAAGGCGAGGAAAGGAAGAATGCCTCTAAGGAGCTGGAGCTTTAAGTTGGCCATCTTGGTAAGGTTCATCATGTGAAGGGTGAAGGAGAGAGCAGAGTCAAAGATGACCCCACGATTTTTGGCCTCACAGGATGGTGGGATAGAGGGCCCAGAGAGAGTGGCCAGAAAGTAGGAGGAAAGGAGGGAGCAGGTGTCCCAATGAGAATGGTCCCTGTCTTACTGGCATTGAGACAGAGATTGTTAGCTGCACACCATGCCTGAATGGTGTCATCAGCATAGCAGTGGAATGGGGGAGAGAAGGAGGCAATCAGGTGTGCCAGAGAGGCAACACTGATATTGATGAGCTATGGTGATAGGATAGAGCCCTGGGGTACACCACAGGTAGAAAGTGTGATGGTGGACGAGAAAGGACCCAGTTGCAACTGGGAGGGGTGATTAGTGAGGAAAGAGGTCAGCCAATCCGGAGCCCGTTCAGTGATGCCGAGGGTATCGCAGAGTCATTTTATGAGGATAGAATGGTTAACTGTGTCAAAGGCAGAGGAAAGGTCAAGGCAGAGGAAAGGTCAAGGAGAATGAGAACAGCAGGAGAGTTAGAGTAAAGATTTGTGAATATGATTTCACAGGTGTTCAGGAGAGTGGTTTCCATGCCTCTAGATGCCCTGATTCCAGATTGATTGTCATGGAGGCAACTAACAAGTTCAGTGTGTAGAGTCAGCTGTGGGAGGACCAGCTTATCTACGTCTTTACCAAGGAAGGGGGTAGTGGAGATAGGACGATAGTTACCTGGGATGAGAGGTCATCAGATGGAATTTTTAAGAGAGGTTGCAAAAGGGAGTGCTTGAGTGATAGAGGGAAAGAGCCAGTGGCAAAGGAGTGGTTGCAGAAGTCAGCGAGAGCCAGGGTGTGATAGGTGTTGTTGTCCTTAATGGTACTACAAAAGAAGGGGAGCAACTGTTTGGAGGAGGCCTTCATTGGGCGGACAGCTTTAGAGATCTTGTTGGGTGCTATGGGCAGGGTGGAAGAGCGTGTATGGGGTAGAAGACGGGGACCCAAGGAAGGCATGGGAGCATGCGCATGAGTGGAAATGGGGGTGGAGGAGTTTATGATGTGAAATGGGAGGCCAAAGCAGTGCATAGATCATATGAAGGAAGGAGAGAGGAGGAGACTGCAGCTGGATTGGTGTAACGCTCAACTGATTCCCGTAGAGGCGCCGGTCTTGACTGGGCGTATGCCGTATCTTCAAAGGTGATGTGTAACACACGGCTGGCTCTTTGGGCTGGACCTCTGTGCACTGTATGTCTGACTCGAAGGGTAAGATGTCTGCAGATAGAAAATATGGGATTAATGAACTGGGTTATTGAATGTCTCTCTCTTCTTCCCTTTCTCTTCTCCTGTAGAACCCCAAAGGTCAACGCTCTCACCTTAGGTAAGTGAACGCCGTGCTCTCCATCTGCCTCGGGGCAGGGTGCTGTAACCAGTTTCTTCACTGGATAAGGGGAGCAGGCCTCTTGACTTCAGAGGACTGCTGTCCGTCGTTTACTGCACGAACGGTAAGTTTTGAGTAATTCTAATGTCTTTAAAAGACTTTAGTAATGATGTCTCTTGTTTTGCAGGGTTCCGGCGATGGCGGATGACGGGCTGAAGTGAGTTGAAGATGGAGCCCGTGTGATGAATAGAAGCGCCTGGAAGCACGTAAGTAAGCGCTTGTTGCCTGCTTCACGATGCGCTCTAACTGTCTTTTTATTTTGCAGGTACAAGTTCGGAGCGGCTGCAGGGTGCCGGAATACCCACTGGGTTAGATGTGGAAAGGAGTAATGGCACGTGAGTATTAAAGTTCCCCAATGTCTTTAAACGCACCTTGTTTTGTCTTTCAGATGCGGGATGCAGCGCCGAAGGCCTCCGGAGCGTGCGAAGAGTTGGTGAGCTTTTGTCTTTCAGATGCCGGAATGCAGTGCGAAGACCTCCGGAGCGCACGAAGAGTAGGTAAGCCTTTGTCTTTCAGATGCCGGAATGCAGCGCGAGGCGTTGATGACAGCCGATGGACCAGGTAAGTGAAGCGCTGTCACTGAAGACCGTAATGCTAACCTGTTCTTTCTTGTCTTTATAGGTGTTGCTGAAGACTGGATTCAGGATGGTAAGCCTTTTTCCTTAGGCCCAGGATCAGATGCAGAAGACACGATGAGCGTTCTGCTGCAGAGGATGCAGAATAACGCAAAGCAAGATTCATCCATCGGGTGTGGTTTAAATAGCCTCCTGTAGTGCTTAGGTGTCTCCTTCCACAGCCACGCCTAGGTAAGAAAAGAGTTCCTGCTTTCCAGAAGAGTTCCAGTGTTCTGAACCTAGGGAGTGGCTCCTGCCCCACCCAACAGGGAAAGTAGTTCCAAACAGAAGAGGATCAGAGGCTCAACTGGCAGGCAAGTAAGCAGCATGGTCTGCTGCAGGTAAGTCCACCCAAGCATTATGAGCCCGGCGCTTCCAGCGCTGGGACTGGGCATATTTATGAGCCTGGTGCCACTGGCGCCAGGACTGGGTCCAAAAGGTCCCAATTGGGACTGGTTGGCCCTCGGAACCTGGGTTATGGATCTGCTTCCAAGGGAGTTGGGAAAACCCTGACCTTTTGGAAGCAGAGATCATGACAATTGGTGAGTTACTTCTTGGAGCAGATAGAGAAACAATATTACCTTTGGAGCAGGTGGCATGCAAGAAGAAGGTAAACACAAGTTATGCTACTTCTGTTCAGCAACTCTGCACTTGCGTTTCAGAGATGCTAAGTCAGAGTCATACCAGCCATTGTTCTTGGAAGCAGGTATAAGGTGACATGACAGGAGCAAGGATGTCAATGGTGAAAGAGATGGAGAGGTGTAGGTTAGCAAGGACAGAGTCAGAGGGAGAGTCAGAGGCAGGGTCAGGTATGGGAGGGGGGATGAAGGTGGAGGCAAAAACAGCGACTGACACTCGTTTCATCAGTTGGATGATGGGGAAGGAGGCTGTTAGTGCTGGGGGGATCAGATTGAAGACTGTGGGGCCACAGGTGGGAGGAGAGGAGAGAGTGGTCAGACCAGGAGAGGGAGGCGGTGACCGGATCAGAGATAGGGATATCACCATAAAATTAGGGTGTCCAGAGTGTATCCGGCTTAGTTGGTTTTGCTGTAAGGAAGAATATTGTGAGAGAGAAGGAGTCACAGAGGGCATGGAACTGTAAGGTGGATTATTCAAGGGAGTCAAGGTGGATATTGAAGTCACCAAGGAGGAGGTGTTTGGAATAAGAGGTGGGAGGGAGGAGGCAAGGATCTGTCTATTCAGAGAGGAAGAGAGAAATAGTGTCATGGGGCCTGTAGATGTGGCGAGGGTCATAGAGGAAATAGGTGAGACCCCAAGCCTACAGACGAGGCATTCAAAAGAGGAGTAGTATGAAGTAGGTATGATGGAAGCGGGGACCCACTCATGGAAAATGAGGGCCACTTCACCTCTGGGCCTGTTGGGTCTGAGTTTGGAGAGGATTTTTTAGCCCTCAGGAAGAAGAGTGTCAAGAGTAGTGACAGAGCTGGCACTGAACTATGTCTCAGTAAGAGTGAGGACGTCAAGATCAAAGTTTTCAAGAAGGAGACAGATGTCAGTGGAATGTTTGACAGCAGAGTGAGCATTCAGAGTAGCTAAATGAAGCTGGTTACCACCTATGAAGGTTTTCCGAAGGGGGGTACAGGGGCATGGTACTCAATTCCTTGGTGGTGGAGAAGTGAGAGTAGAGGAAGAATGAGGAGTGGCAGGAGAAGGGAGGACACTTATGAGAGAGGGCACCACTAATGGAGGAGAAGAAGAGTTTGTTCAGAACATTGGGCCATGATAGTGCCATTTTGATACCCTCCTGACGCTCCTTATAAATTCACTCCCGTCTTTCACAAACCATATGCAATTGTGTAATTTTCTCATTCCACCAAAAATAAAAAAGCAAACCTACTTTATGAAATGTAGTGGAAATGTTTGTGGGACCTCCACTTTGTGATTTTTTGATTCCTTCCCTTTAAACCTTCCTCCATCCAATGAAAAAGAAAAAAAATATACCATTTGGGAACACTTTGTTTAAACCCTTGTGAAAACCTTTATGTGTCTTTCCTATTTTGACTTTTTAAACTCTTACAGCCACTGAATGTAATCTGCTGCCTCCTAACTGTGTTATGATTTACTTTTCCCTACTAGTATTCTATTTTATTGTCACAAAAAGATGACACTTTCAGTTATAGCAATTGTCGTTAATCTCCTGTGCCCAACAAATCCACAATTTCTCTTTGCTACTACCATTCTATCTTGTGTTTTCACAAAGCAATACTTTGTCTTTTAACAATCACAGAATGTTATCTCATGCATTTACACAACTCTATAAGTGTCTCTATGTTACTAGTATTCTGTCTTGGATCATCACAAACAAATGGCACATTTAGTTACAGCCAATCAATGCAATGTCCATTCTTCCTCTAAAGAGTTCTGGGATAATCATCTCAATGTCTACTATTAATAACTGAAAAACATGTCACATTTATGTATGTATTGCATGTTGGTGCCTGGGAGTCCCTCGTTCCCAAGAGGACACAAAGATGCCCTTTACTATTTTTTCACCACTCCCCAAAATACATCCTATGTGAATTTCTTATCACTCCTTCAACTAAATCCTATATTAATATTATCCCTCTCCCTCAACCAAATCTTATTTGACCTCTCCCTCAAAGAAATTTAATTTCCATTGTTCTCTCTCTTAACTGTTGTGGAAACCATCTGCCTCCTGGTTACAACATGAATTACAAACTCTTACCCTGCATGCCATATTTGTGAACGTTGAAGTCAAACTTGCCTATACCACTTTTCCATAACCTCAAAGGAAGTTGCAGAAAGTCTCCCTCTAAAATCTGAGTGATTCAGATTTTGGTCAACAAATCGCCTGGGATTAGTCAGGAAGCATCAACACAAGTGTGTACATAATGCACCCATCAATTGTGTTAACACCTCTTAACAGTATTTTACCAGTCCTGAAGGCCCTGCACTGTATACATTTGAAATCAAGTAATGAATTGAAAGTTCCCTGGATCTTACAAAATACTTTAATATTCTTTGTTGTGATAAGTTCAAATTGAACTTTACACAAATAGAAAAAATATAACTTTCAATCAAAACAATTCATAATAAATAAACAATCAATTGAAGTATACAATGTAAAAACATAAAACCAACTACAGCATAATATGTCACAAATACTTACATAGCAATTAATCAAAAGCTTTGAAAATAATCTCAGTATTACACCCCAAAGACTGAGTTGTTAAGTTTATATAAAACAATATAAATCATTTCAAACAATTCCAATTAATTGAAAACAGTCAGTTCATACATACATTATGTTCAAGCCCATAATACATTTAATTTGATATAAGTTGCGGGTACTTTGGCTTGAAATAGCAGCCTGAGGAGGCATCAGCTTTATTACTTGGAGCCAGACCCGGTATAGGGCAATTTGCAAAGAAACAGTCTGGATTGAGACAATAGACCCAACAAAAACTCTGTTAAAATTGCCTCATCCTTATGAACCACGCTTCCAAGGTTGCACATATATGTGGGTCCCATTCTAGCACACTCAGTCAGGACATGCCTAGCTGTTTCAGTCTTTTCTGGCATTTTGCAAATGCAACAGAAGCAGGCCTCAGGAGCTATTCACATCTGCAGTCCACATACAGCCAATACTGGCAGTTGGTTAGTCCGAAGCTGTTGTGTAAATTCTCTTACTGCCGGGGCAGGGCACAATAACAAATAAGGTTATTTCCTCCTGTGGAGATGGACCATGTGGGACACTGCCTCATATCCTTTTAGCTTTGAGAGATGGGAGTATTTGTTACACCAATCCCATCTATTAAATCGCCTCTCGAAAGCATTTTTCAGATATATACAAGTTAGGAGTCCAGTTGATTTCAGTGAACGTGACTTGATTTAGGGTCTTCTAGTTACTGCCCCTATATACAACTTCTCCATCAAAACTTTCACCCAGACCTGTCAGAAATGTACATACAGTACTAGATCTGGATTTTATATAAGACAGCCTCTCACCCGAAGAACCATTCCCCTTAAGGAGGCCAGTCCGAGAACCAGATGTTATGTATTCAGTGGGACACAAGGAACTCATACCCAGGACTGTACGCCAGAAGAAGCCCTCTATTCTGTTTACCCATGAGTAGCCCTGCATGGCAAGGGCCTCTAGACCATAAAGTACTGTCAGACAGAGGCAATGCTTGCACACAATGATTATGCTTGCTGTTGAATATCAAGCATGATCGCTGTCAAACTTGCATACCTTATAAGTAAGTTGTTTTGCCCTTATACTCTTGTTGGCAATTATCTGATTGTAATCGGGCACTACACTTATCACCAAACCGAGGTAAGGATAAGACTGAACATAGTTGATGGTACCAAGCAGTGTGTCCATCCTAACCCTGTTGACTTTCTTCCTTGATATCACAATAATGTTAGTCTTATCCAGGTTTATAGCTAGATCATGCTGCTGTGTATATACTGCAAGATTGTTAAGCGTATTCCTCATAACAGTCAAACTGTGAATAAACATGACCAGGTCGTCAGCGTACAACCATCCAAAAATTGGGGCCTCACCGATCTTTGGAGGGCAATTTGCTTTCTGCAACAATGGTGATAGGAGGTTGGTTAAATTCAGGCTAAACAGCAGGGGAGGAAAAACACAAATTTGTTTGAATCCCCTATTTATCCGAATTGGAGTTGTAACTGTTCCTTCACTATCCAATCTCACGCTTGCCCAGTTGTCACTGTGAAGGAGAATCAATATGCGCAATAGCCAACCCGGGCACCACAGTTTTCTAAGTTTAGACCACAAGATTCCCTATTCACTTGGTCAAATGGGGATTTAAAGTCCATGAATGCAACGTACAATGTTGTGTGGCTCTTGCTATGGATAGTCTGTGTCAGAGAATCCAGGGCTCTGATGCTGTGAACGGTCCCTCACCCTGGTCGGAATGCAGTCTGAAAAGGGTGGAGAATGTTGTTTGCGACCACCCATTTTTGCAACTCTTTCAATACCAATGTCACAAAGAGTTTACAGGTAACGTCCAACATGGACAGCAGCCTGTAATTATTAACATTTGTCTGCTCTACCTTCTTGTAGATGGGTCAAAGAACAGACTGCTGCCATGAGGCCGGTATCCTATTTTCTCTACAAACTCAAGCAAACAAAACAAGCAAGACGTATGCCAAATTTTCTGGGTCGCTCTTAAGGACCAGATTGGTCAAGCCATTGGGACCTGTTGCTCTTGACGTCTTGAGTTTTTATATGGCAGCCATTAATATTCTCAAACTCATGGTCAATGGCCAAGCCACTTCTGTCCTGGCAGTTGCCCGAGGGGCCACAGGATCAAAAAATGTACAGGAGATTTGTGAACTTCATGCAGCTCCTGATGTAGGATTTATGATCTTATTTAAACTCACGCTACAAGATGTGACAAGTATCTTTCATATTTCACTGGTGTCTCAGCTCTTCAAGACTTGGACAAACTGCTGCCACTCTGACCTTTGGATCATGGACTGATGGTGCTTTAGTGAAGACTGATATTATTTTTTTATACTTGTGCTTTCACCGAGTACCAACACCGAAGGGCCTAGAGGTTTATGTCATACTAATAAAGCACAGATGGCCCTACGTTTGTCGTGCTTACTATCACATATCTTTATATCAAAGACATTACTGGGCCGTGGATTGCTGGCCACTGTGGGTTTTCTATTACATGCCCTTGTATTGCGTGCTATCTGGAAAATTCATTCTTCTATTTCATTGACACTTTTACCTTTAAGCCTTCTCCAGTCAAAACAGCCTTGATGAACGAGCATGCCACATAGTTTTCCTATTTTCATCTAGGTTCAGTTTACACGGTTTCTGCATGGTTTGGCATCAGGTCACCACACATGTGATTACCATTTTCTCTGGTGTTCTTGTCAAGGACCAATGGCATCATAGCGTGGTCACTAAATTCAATACAAGCTAGTTTGAGAGAAGACACCTGATCTAAAAGACAGATAATACCGGCAAAATTGTTCAGGGTTGCTTTTTTCACCCCAAAACACCAAGTGGGGTCACCCGGATGATCTCCCACTATTGAGCAAGGTCAGACTCCATTCCTGCAGATAGCAGAGCCACTGCTTCCCCTAGTATTTGAAATTCTGTGTGTCACATCATTATATTCAACCACATTTTTGTACACCACACCTCCTGACTTATCCACAAATCTAGCGTTCCAGTCGCAACATATATTTACCAGATTGGTAACTGCAAGTTCCCCCACTGCAACACAATTTGATCAAGGTTATCATACCAGGAAAGTCATAGATGTTTACAATCAGCATACATTGCGGTACTACGCCCACTGAGCTGCAGGTCTCCACTTCCAGGATATTAACACCAGAAGCACTTATAGAGACTAGGTTAGGATTGGGGTAGTTTCTAAAAACCAATCAGGAGCCCTCCTGCAGGATGGTCCACCCTCCCCTTGGTAGCCTCTGCTTGCAAAATAACATATCCATCTACTCAATGTGAAACTTTAACCAAGTCTCTAGTAGTGTAAATACGTCATGGTCTATTAGGATATCCCTGGACCCGCCATAGTGTAGCCAATGGGCAAACTCCCTGCTGTTCCAATCTAGGATTGAAAACCTTCACTGATGGTTCATGGTTTTAAGTAGAACTCTCTGCAATCATTCCCACCCTTAGCATCATCAAAACCTGGTCCTGAGTCTGGTACAGTGGTTACAGTAGGGGCTTTATTGCCCAATTGTGATCTTTTACATTGTGGACAACATGTTGGCTGCTCAGCCCTAGCCAACTTTATATCGAGCACAAATTCCAGGTATTTTAGAAATACCTGATGTTGCAGGATCAACTCAGCAGTCTTGGGCAAGCAGAAATGGATCCTTGTCACCCCTCTGGGTACTGAGGAGTGGAGTTCTCGCAGTCAAAGTCTCCTGAGTTTAGGAGCCTCACAAAGGAACTTTGTTGAATAGAATCATAAGGGCTGAATGATTTAAGTTCAGATTCCCTCTTGTTTCTGTTACCAGACTTATGGGAAAGACTTTTGGGTCCAAGTCTGCAAAGACCATTTCTGCAATGGATAAAATATGCTGTTGATCACAATTTGAAAATGAGGAAACCATGTGGCTTTTTCTGGGTTAGATAACATCCTTGTAGCAGGTGACTTTCTATCAACTGGCTAATGTCGCTATGTTTTGGGACAATCTCCTCTTGCGGCATGCTGCTCATTTTTGTAAATGTTTAGATTTTACATTGATATCAGATATGACTTTCGAGTTAAGGTACTGTATTTCAGGGGTGTCTGTCTGAATGTGGCAGACCTTTTTTGACTTAAGCGCCCTGTTCTGGATCCTCTTTGCCTACCATTGCTGTTTACAGGAAGGATAGCTTATCAGCGAGTTTATTTCCATCTCGTTAATGTTATGTGTCTCTAGGTTGAAAATCTGGACACCATGAGAAGGCTGAAGAGAAATGGATGAATTAATGGAAGCGGCCTGGGAATTGCCATGAACAGCAGCAGGTTTCTTTTCCGCATTCATCTTGTAAAGTTGTGTGTTGTCGTCCCCCTTGCCTTTTTATGTCTTCATGTATTGCCCCACAAAGTTTCGGCAGTATGTTAATGGCAAATTGCAGAACACCATAGCTAGGATCACCTTCTAAATTATCGTGCAAGCTATGATTATTGCTGGATACTGATGGGGTAGAATCATTTTTCGTGTTGTATGACAAGTTAGGACTTGCTGATAGTCTCTGTTGAGAAACAGATTTAAGTAAAGCGTCCTTATCGCCCCTGTCTGCAAGAGCCGGAGGTGCCTCTTGACTCAAGTCTGTAGTACCCCCATCTGCGAGTGCCGACGGAGCCTCCTGACTCACAATAGTTCTGGAGCTTTTTAGAGCACTTCCATGCAAGGCATAACACATCAACTGTAAGGAGTTGTTATCAATGTTATGTACAGAATTACTCGTACACGCCTGAGATGTCCTCATGACCTCGTCAACAATGAACAGTTGGGCAGGCTTGTCAAGATGAGTAGTTTTACTGGGAATTATGTCGTCATTGTACCCTACGGATTCCTGGTTTATTGATGGGTATACCGGGATAACGGCCACTGTCACAGCAGGGTTAGCTGATGTTTTTTCTGATCTCAAACCATATGGCTTTATTATGCATGTTGCGTCTGCTTTGGAACGATTTTGTGCTTTACCTGGCATTGTGGGGTATGTGCTTTGCGCCTTGGCACTACAAGCACCCTGTAGTTAGATATATACAGGGACTATACCTTAATAAAATAACTGTACTTCATCTCACCTTAGGTTGAAGAGGAAATGGAAAGTAAAAGGTTCGACAAAATCAAGGCCACCTCGATTTTGGTATCAACAGGGTTCCAAAGTTATGAAGCCCCCTCCATTTCCAAGAGAACCACAAGCAGACCACTTTAGTTAAACACTTCCGCAGACTGCACTGCACTCTGCGCTGTGCTGGCGGTTATATGGTATTAGGATGTAGCAGGCTGTAGCTCCTCCTCGGGCATGGGCAATGGAGAAAATACTTGGCTGCACCCCCACAAGCAGACCACTTTCGTTAACCATTTCCACAGACCATGCTGCGCTCCGCACTGGCATTTATATGGTATCAGGATGCAGCATGCTGTAGCTCCTGCTTGGGTACGGGCAATGGAGAAAAGATTTGGTCGCAGCACCACAAGCAGACCAATTTCATTAACCACTTCCACAGAACAATCTTTAAATGGTGTCAGTCTTGATACATCAGATCATACATTAAAACAGGCAACCCTCACTGTGACCCAAGATACTCCACATTGAGAAGACTATTGTGAGACAGGCATGGTGACAAGAGAGACACAGAATTCAAAGCCTGTATTCAAGGTTTTAGGGTTGGTGTAATACCTACCTAATCCCAACTCTAAATGGATGTTTCCCTGAAATGATGCTTCTAAGGGCCGTCGATGTCTGGAAGTCCAAATAAAAAGTCTTCTTGTGTCTAAAGAAATACTGCCCTCACGCTTTACAAAAATGTCTAAGGGGGTCTCTTATCAAAAATGAAAAGTGGTGGTTCAACAGAAAAATAGGAAATCCATGATTGGTTTCCAGTGGCTTCCTTGACAGACGCGGTTTTAGGCTTACCAAAAATGAGTTCAATCAAATAGGGCTGCTTGCAAGACCTTCGCCACAGGGTCCTTGCAGTGAAGTCAAATACCTTCAGTGTCTTTGAGTTCCTTGGGTATCCCTTCCCTAAGCTTCAGTCCTTTCAACACAATAAAGCAAAAGAATGAGTCGTCAACTTAACCGGGTCTCTTAGGGTTCCCTTCCCCAAGCTCAGACCCTTTCCAGCTTTCAAACACAAAGTCAGTTTTGTCAGGATGTACTTTGATTTCTTAAGTAGGCCTCTCAGAGGTCCCTTACCCAAGCTTATGCTGCTTCCAGTTTTCAAACACAAACAAAATATATCACAGTTCCTTTCTGGTTTCTGGTTTCTCAGGGTGCCCTTCCCCAAGCGTAGGCCCTTCTAGTTCCAAAACATAGGCTAAACTGGTAAGCATATGCATTTTCCTTATTTACAATTTTCTTTACATATAATATTTTCATGAGGTTAGAATCAGAGGTTTTCGGAAAGAAATGCCAGGCTATTTGCTTTTACTTAGCGCGACAACTCTGACCTTTTGCCCTTCTCTTTGTTTCTGACTTGCACTTTTCCTTGATACATTTTATCTTCAGGTGTTACTCATGCACACTTGCATTGCATTGTATTCCTTTTCACTTTGTGGTGCTCACTTGCACTGTTCATTTCCACTCAATGCTTTGTCTGTGGCCCTTGCACCTTGTGCTTCTTGCACACTTCTGTTTCACTCACTTCTATCTTGA
The DNA here is from genome assembly GCF_040938575.1 of Ambystoma mexicanum. Taxonomy (NCBI): domain Eukaryota; kingdom Metazoa; phylum Chordata; class Amphibia; order Caudata; family Ambystomatidae; genus Ambystoma; species Ambystoma mexicanum. The sequence continues at coordinate 836,238,599 of NC_090936.1, forward strand.
ATAGTACACACTTGCACTTATTTTCCCTTACCGTGCGTCCTTGCACCTTTAAACTGTCATTGTTCTTCTCTGTGTTCACGCACACATTTTTCTTACTTTTCTTGCAGACCATTTGCTCTCTCTTGACTTTGCGTGTGCGCCCTCGCACTTTCCTTCTATTCACTTTCCACTTTACATCCGGGCTGCTTGACCTTTCTTTAAAATTACTTTAATTTCTGTCATTTTATTTTTTGCGCCACACGCACTGTTTCTCTTCTGTTACTTTCTTTCACTTGCTTTCTTTCTTTCTACTTTCTGCTTCTTGCTTTTCGCTTCATGCCGTTTCATCAATATTGCTTTTCCTGCCTTTTCCATTCCAGCCACCCGCATGCTCCTGGGTTTCTCTCTCTGTCATAGAAAACTCACTGTGTAGCGGAGCGCTGGAGAATTGTTTCTCTGGGATGCTTTGGGTCGAGGTCAGGGTCTCACCACCTGCCCTTCAGACACTCTTGGGCTCGGCATACGGCCCAAGCGAACAAGGAATTGCAGGGATGCTGCCTCCCCAGCACGCTTTAGCCGTCCACTCATAATGGGCCAGTGTTGCAGCATGCCGTTCTCCTATGGATCCTCCTTCCTGCAGCTCCCAGCTTGTGGCTTCTCGGTTCCAAATGCCTCTCCAGCTCATTCCTCCATCTGTTTGAAATCCCACCTTTTGTAGTGAAAAAAAATAGTCAAGTGGAGGCAGGTGTAAATGGTCACTATTAACTGCCTGACCCTGCCTGAATCTATTAGTGGGGCAACTTGAGTGCTTTCTAGAGTAGGTTGCCCTTGCTTTCCCCATTTTATTCCTATGGGTAATCTTCACTGATCTTAGTGGTCTCTTCCTCGTCTCAGTATTTGTTGGAAATGGGGAGAAGAGATGGGGGAGATTGGAGCTACCCCATAAAGACTGAGGGAGAGTAGGTTGGGGTATTTTTGGGACTGGGGGAATAACATTTCTCCTCCTTGGGTATCCTCCTCCTAATCCCTTGTAAACCTTCACTAATGTGATCCTCCTTCACTTGTCCACCCCCACAGTATGGATCCAAAAGTGATGGTCCTTCCCTGGCTATCTGAATGGAAGATCCAGAGGGAGTGTGGGGAGAATACTGACAGGTTACTCATACTATCCTCTACCACCTTCAGGGAAAAGAAACTTGGTCTAAATAGTATCAGCTCAAGTAACTCCACTCTCTTAAATAACTTAACAGTTGGACATTAAATCTGAAGAGGGCAACCTGAAATTGTGAAAAGTGCTCCTCTAATGGGGAATATTTCTATGGGTTGTTAGTCATGAAGGGAGTGTGGGTTGAGCCTTTTACACTAATCCTCTCTATCATGTCACAGTGATTCTAGACTTGTGTTTGTACTTACTCCTGAATATGTGTCTGTCTTTGGTGGATTTGGCACATTTTGTTCTGCATCGTTTTGGAATTATCTGATCAATACTGCCCTTGTGATAGCCATATTTGGCTTTTCTTCAAGAACTGTTAATGTTAATTTTAAAAGATATTTGTACCGCGCACTATCACCATCGGGGTGGTCCCCTGGTGCTCTGGCGGCTCTTAGTGAGTGAAATGTGAGTGAAATGTATGTCTGTCTCCTACCTTTGATCTTTTTATCACACCACACCCCCTTTCTCTTGGGTTACCGTGAAGCTTTGTGCATTTGGTAGCTGGCTCTTACTAATCAACTATTTGAAATAAAAATACATTAATGAAATATTGACCTATAGCGCAAATAAAATCAAGTATAAATTCATGGAATAGGTTTGGAACATTTAGTGGGAAATGAACAGAAAACTAATGAAAAGCTGAAATATCGCAAAAAAAGAAAAGCAAACAATTACAACTCATAGTTTTTCCCATTCCCCTGAATTAATGTGCAGCTTAAATGTCTCCATGCACACCAAAATGATTTTACAAATGTGACAATTACAATGTGTGTTTACATTTGAAACATAATTCATATGCTCTTCTTTTAAATGGCATTTGTTATCTTGTCTATCAGTTGATGTGAACTTTGCCCTCATATGATCCCTTGCATTGCTAAACCCCACATATGCGTTTCTGTTTCCCCCATTGTTCATAGGACTAAATAAAAAAATAAAAAATTGCATCTCTTAATTTTTCCTCAGTGAGGTGCAAGCTGCAGTGCTCTTTTATGTATTTGTTTATGGCTAACATGTCCCATCATCTACTGTGCTGTGGTGTACCTTGAAAATGCAATCCCCAAGATAATGTCTGGTGCATACTGATGTAGACTATCTGTATGAATTTCACTGGTTTGGAAAGTGTACAGTAGAAATGCACCACTGTAAATATGCTTCATTAATCACAAATTGTCTAAGGTTCACAATTCTTCTAGGGATCAAATTAAATCTTTCTTCCAATATTTGACTGACCCATTTCATGCATGATAGGTTGTTGTGGTGGGTGTTAGCCTGTGGTGTTTTAGACATTTGTTTTTGTAATGCTGACTGGGGATACCGCTGTCTCCCCATCCCATCAAAGGTCATATTGCGCTTCTCCCCCCTGAAATACAGTCCTTCTCTAACTTGTTAACTTCTGGCAAAACCAGAGATTCTTCCATACTACCCCTAAACTTATCCAAGTACTCAGACACTCCTCCAAGGGTAGCTTTGCCTCGCAGTCATCCTCTCCATTGCAACAGGCAACAGCCTAAAAAAACTCAGGAATACAGAAAAGTACCCTTCCCTGTCGGGTGTTTTAACCTGGTGAAAATTAATTCAGGGAAATGTTCCACCCACCTCAAACCAGCTACTCACAATTCCCCTTTATTTAGTAAAGTTCTTTTCATGAATCTAGGACCCCAAGTTTAATATAATTGATTCCTTACAACTTCCCTCCCCTTTCAGGACAAGAAACCCATAGGGTTGTAAAATGTCTATTTATTAACAGAACAGAAATACTGGAATCAAATTTAAGATAAACATATTGTTTCAATGGCCAATGATGAGAAATAATGAACACGCTTGTCACTCTAGTGTTTAATGCTACAGTTATGGAAATAGAGAATTAGTAAACAAAACCATCACCACAGGTATCTTTGCATTTAATGTACCCTAAGCACGCAGGCACCATGAACTGGATGCACAAGAGTCCAGGAGGATTTTTTCATTCGTGAAAACAACAAATAAGTACAAATATCCCTGCCTAACCACTTCTCCCTACTTTCCCTTTAATCAAAATACTGCCCTGTTACTTGATAAACATGTCAGAATGTCAACAGCATTTAAAACTCAATTTGCAACAAACTACTGGACCTTTGGGTATGTTATTGACTTGTAGAAAAGAAAATATATGTTCAGCAGTATGTTAGCAAAGTTCCATTCACTGATGTTTCTTTTCAACTACTGTATAAAATGTACATTTATTGCTTTCAATGGGCACCTTGAACACTGGAAAGAAATGGATAGTGAATAATCACCCTCTCCCTTTTATGTTGAGCAACTTGGCTTTAACAACTGTATTGTACTCGATGGTAAAACCTGGCAGTGACTTTAATTACATTATTTGTCTAGGTACACACACAGTGAGATTTCCTTTGCTTGTCTATGCTTGCACAATGCACAATGAAGGAGTCAGGGGATTTTACTATCTACACACCATGGACCTAGTCTATCAATTATATATGTTTTTCCAGAAGCACATCGAGAATCCACTGCGACATTGTTCCTACGTGCGCCCGTTGCCCTAATCAGCTTCCACCTCGTTCCCAAATCAAGAATTTAACAGTCATTTGCCACTTCTGTGCTGGCCTCCATTGCTAGCCATGAGGCTATGGCATTCTAAATGGCTGCTCTCTGCAAGACACACCAAACTTCGGCCTAACTTCCTCATCTTGAACATCAAAGCGACGTGATTCGGCAATCAGCCCTACTTGTGAGTCTATCCCTAGCCGACAGGCGAACGCCGGCCCACCTGCAAGACACACTTTCCAAGGCACAAAGTCTGTTGTGCGCCTGTCCAGAGCCGTCAGAGCTCAGGGCAAAGAACGCTGCTTCCCCGTCTCCAGGCCAGCCAGACCTCACCCACCTGACGATATAACCTCTACGTGAACACTCGTTAAGCGCCCTGAACCGCTGCACTATCAGACCTGATCCCACTCTCCACCTTCATGCCAAAGACTTTGCCCCCATGTCCTCCCTACCGGCACTTGCAACTGACTTCTGCAGAACCATGCCTTTTCTTGATACGCATGAAACCTGCCTTTACTTTACTTCACCACTTGCATGCCTTGCCTTTCACCGACTACCCAATGTATGTATTGTCTGTAGCTTGAGCGCCTATATGCTCCTTATGATCCAATGTCCACAACTATAATAATAACTGATGCCTAATGCATTCAGCTCTACCTGGCTAACTGTTTGTTCTGTTTTGTTGATCTAGCATACCACACAAAATGTATTAGCATACCATTTCGAACTAAACACATTAGGGACAACTGTGCCATCTAATCCTCGCCTGCTCTGCCTATTAGCACCGTAACAAACTCACAACACTACATGCTTAACTATCACAATGCAATGCAGGTTTGTACCCTCATCACCAGTCTCCACCGGCCCCTAACGCGGTCGCCCATGCCTGCCCAACTTTACAATCTGTACTACTAATGTATATGACCGTGACTCTGCTGCCTTTATCTAGTTATACCACTGCATATTGTTCTTTCGGTATGCCTATATGTACTTGCATGCATGTTTCTCTCATGTGATTCATCCGATACAATGCAACTCTGTTAGCTACTTTGAGTTCTACCTCTATACTCTGCATACCGTCATATGGCCACCTCTTATTTAGCGTGCACTAACCTAGCATGTGGAAGCACACTGTTATCTGATTTACCCTGTTTACCATAATATGACTTGCTACTAGACATTGAATGCAGCCTCCCACCCATGTTCTAACCTGACTACATGGTAATTAAGAATTGTGCAATGCTAACTATTGCCTGGCTTAATCAGGCTGGTGTCCACTCTGATTAGTTCAACTACCTATCCACTCGACCGATCAGCATTGTGCCACAACATTTACCTGCTCTGACATATTGCCTTGCATAGCATGCCTTATTACCTGTCTAAATCTGTTCTGCTGTGACTGGCTTTATGTCAAATTAGCCAAATGCCTAGCCACTGTATCGCTACATGTGCCTAGCCCCACAATACTCACCCAACCTAATCCTTAGTCAAGGATTATTACACTAGCTTCACTATTACTATGTATCTACCAGCTATCTACACAATCCTACTAAGGATAATCCTCCACCTACTCCACCTTACAAGCCTCCCTTGCCCACTCACCACAATGTCCATCAAAGGACTACCCAACACTCTGACACCTCCTCACAATATCGCGCAAAACCAGCCCACCATGACCAACCCCTGCTACCCTACCACCAGAAATCTTAGACTACGCGCTAGACTGCCTAAGATATACGAACCACCCACCCGCTCCCTAAGAGAACCTAATTCCAGAACTACCAAATCCCCCACGCCTACCATGAGACCTACTAAGATTCCTGACTACGCTTGCACAAACAACCTGCACATAACTCCCGCAATCATACCCCCATCCACCCCACCCCCACTATTACAGCCCCTAAGGCCGTCACCCCACATATCCGAGGCACCCACATAAATGCCCAATCTATTATAGCCCATGCCACTGAGCTAGCGGACCTCAACCACTCTGAAAAACTGGACTTCCTGGCCATTACGGAATCCTGGTTCCACACAGCCATATGCCCTGCCCTCACACTAGCTGTCCCAGATGACTTTACCATCCTCAGAGCTGAGAGAACTGAGTCTTGAGGCGGTGGCCTTGCCATCATTGCCAAAACTGATCTTCACCTAAGACTTACCCCCTCCGATAAACAAGACTCCTGTGAATCCCTCACAGCTAAAATGCCCATTGCTAATGCCCAAACCCTCACCATCCATCTACTCTACAGACCTCCTTGTCCCGTAGGATCCTTCGAAGAAGACCTCACAACCATCCTCACCGATAAGCTAAAAAACACAACCCAAAGCATCCTCTTAGGTGACCTCAACTTGGGGTTCAAAGACCCTAAAGATCAACATGCCACAACCATAGCCAACACCTTGGTTGAACTAGGGTTCAATCAAAAAATTACCCTTCCAACACACAACAAAGGTAGGACCCTTGACTGGGTGGCAGACCACAACTGCTCTGTCTCTATCACCGACATTTCCCCTCAGACATGGTCAGACCATCATCTCATCACCTTCGTTTTGGAAGCCTTTACACCCACCTCCCACAACTCCCCACTAGCACCATCCATACCCACCAGAAACAAAAAAAATCACAGCTGAAAATCTTGTACCACTTATCTTCCCCACCCTTATCTCTCTCGCTGACCCCACTGACCCCTTCACCCTAGTCAATGAATACAATAAAGTAATTACCTCAGCACTCGACACTATTTCACCACTGAAACTTAGGAAAAGTAAACCTAAAAAACTCCTGAACACATGGTTCTCGCCTCACCTTAAATCCCTCCGACTTGAGAAACGCAAGAGCGAACAAAGATGGAAACACTCACCGACAGAGGCCAACAAAACCAACCACACTAAAATATCCTTCATCTACAAGAAAGAAATAATTCAGGCCAAACAAGAGTCATACAACCAAAGAATAGTCCAATCCAACTCCAACATAAAAGAACTATTCACTATCCTTAAAGAATTAGAAACACCTATCCCAATCCCTGATACCTGCGTAAAAGACAAGCCCTGGTGTACCCGTGTACAAAATGCATTGAAACAAAGTGGCCACCCTACAAGACAAGATAGCCAACAAAAAAGAAAATGTACCCACCACTACCAACTCCCCCATGCCGAAGCCCACTCCTAAACCTCCTCACCATTTCAGCTTCTCCAAAGTTACTACGCTTGAGGTCGAAAAAGTTAATCTCACCCTAAAACGATCTAACTGCCAGGGAGATCCTTGCCTCTCGCAAATGATAAAAGACGCAGCCAGAGATCTTTCACCCTTCATCACCAAACTCATCAACTCCTCCTTCTCCAAAAGTATAATTCCTAACAACCGCAAAGAGTACTGGGTTCTCCCATTACTTAAAAAACAAACCCTAGATCCCTCCATACCCACCAATTACAGACCCATCACCACCGTCCCATTCCTGCTCAAAATCTTAGACAAGGTAGCCTACCTTCAAATACAGCAATACCTGGAACAAAACCACATCCTGAGAGTCCGTCAGTCCGGCTTTAGACCCCAAAACGGAACCAAGACAGCCCTGATTGATCTTAAGGCACAAATCGATACTCTCAGAGACAATGGCAAGACAGCCTTACTCCTTCTCCTGGACTTATCAGCAGCGTTTGATTTAGTTGATCATACCATTCTCTGCACCCACCTTAACACTGCAGCCCACTATTCACAGGAAGCTATAAGCTGGATACAATTATTCCTCGGCAACAGGACTATGCACCGTTTTTCCACATCCACAGCGGCCAACCCTATCTCAATCACCTGCGGCGTGCCCCAGGGATCTTGTGTCTCCCCCACTCTGTACAATATTTTCACAAAGCCCCTTTTCGATGATCTTGGCATTACCTACACTAACTATGCGGCTGATACCCAGATCTTCATACCGCTGACGGGAGATTATTACAAGGATTTGGCCTTGGTGAACAGGGTGTACCTCATCATTCAGCCATGGATGGCCTCGCATGGTCTATGCCTGAATGATGACAAGACTGAGCTCATCATCCTTGGCACAACACCCAACACCCAACATCAACAAACTAGGTCGCAACTACTCAAGCTTCACCATTGACAGAAACACTATCAAGGTAGCCAAGGAAGTAAAAACCTGAGGTTTTTTCCTAGACTCCACCCTCTCCTTCAAAAAACAGGTCAGCTCCATAGCCTCCTCCACAGCTTACATGTGTAAACTAATCAGAGCAGCCAAACCCTTCCTTACCCTTATAGCTGCACGACCCTTGCCAGAGCCCATAAACCTATCAAAGTTATATTACTGTAACGCGCTCTACATAGGAGCCAATAAATACATCAGAAATAAAATCAAGATCCTACAAAACAATGCTCTCAGAGCGGCATTGAGCTTCCCCAAAAAAGAGCACATCTCTGACCTTAGAAGAGCTCATAATTGGCTATCGACCAAGGCCAAAATTTCTCTGAAAATAGCATCACTCACTCACAAATGCCTCAACAATGCCGCTCCACAATACCTCACCGACAGATTCGCCAGGTATTCTTCCAACCGCCCCACCAGAACATCCAACTCCAACACCCTCATAGTGCCTAGATACAAACGTTCCAAAAGTGGAGGCACTAGCTTTCAGGTGAAAGCTGCACAACACTGGAACTCCCTCCCTTTGACCTTAAGAGTTACCCAAACATATCCACACTTCAGGCGCAACTACATCCTGTGGATCAAGGAAAATGACTTCTAACACACCCTCTCCACGATGTCCATCTCCATATTACCTTACCCATATGGTTAAATCCTACGACTGATGACACTTGACACACTCATGCTATTACTGGTATCCATGTATATATGACCTGCATTATTTGTAGATATTACTTGTATGCTCTGTATATGTGTCCCTCTATATTGTATATTCCTTATTGTATATTACTGTACAGCAATGTAACCAAACTGAAAATATCCTTACTGCCTTTCTGCGCCCTGATACCCTTGGGCCCGGCACACAATATACATATTAAAACAAACAAACAAACAAACTCACATCAGGATTTATTTTGGGTGAATCACAGACAGGTGGGCACTCCCTGAAGGACTGCTTCAATTCTCCCCCTCTAGGAACAGGTGGGCCTAAGCCAGTAAGATAGGATATGCTTTTCTCCAGAGCCAGTCTGCTTTCTCTTCCACTGAAGAAGACCTCACTCTAAGGGCTCTGATGATACTCTGAAATGGATAAACAAATAGAGCAATCTATTCCCTCTCCTTCCGGTTGTTAACAATTCTTCTTTCTCTCCATCGGTCAGTGAGTGAGCAAGAGAGTCTCTCAGTGACCCTCCATGAGCGAGTGTCTCTCTCTGTCTGTGTTTGACCTTTCATAGAACAGAAAACCCCACCTTTTGAGGTGTATGATTTCCCAATCTAATTGGTCAATGGATATGGTTGAACAATGTTCCAAATGTGACATCACAGTAGACATACTACTCCGCAGTCATTGGGCATATTGGTGAAGAGGGCAGTCAGATGGGAGTTACTTCATTAAATAGTGCCACATACTAAATTTGATTTCCACAAATATGACCACTTTAATAACTGGCTGATCATATTTCTTTCTGTGGAACAAATCAATTGGTGCACGTTTTTATCATTATAACATGAATAATTTCTGTGTTATAGATTTTTCCATTTAACTCACTTCTTCATTTCTATTCAACTTGTTTTCCCATCTCAAAGCAACAGGCTTATCCCTACGAACGCTATGAGATATAATTCCCTGTGGTCCACCATTTCTATGCCTTAAAATACAAATGTGCCCAATTTGCATAATTAAAGCTCACATCAGCAACATTGTTTTGTATAGATAATCTGAAACCGAATATTTCACAAATATAATTACGTTTCTATGAGGTTCGTTTCAAGGGTTATGAGTAAAATCGTGAATCTTATGTTGCATTGTTTCAGATATATAGAATATCACTTAGCATCTTTGGTTTTTCTGCCTGATATCTGTTGTCCCTGTAAGGTATTTATGATGGGGGCCTGAACATGGTAACATCCCTTGTATACTGTAGTTATTGGGGGGTTTACAACATTTCTCCTGCCCCCTGCCCCCTCTTGAGAAGTTTCCAGACCTGTAGTTCTGTCAAGTGTTGAATTCTTTAGTTCAGGACAGCCTGCAAGATGGTGTTAAAAGATTTGACTGAGCGAGACCACAGATTTATCTGAATTAAAAGAAAAATTGAAACTGTTCCCCCTAAATAATAATAGAGCAAGTAACACAACTTCACAATTAAACGTTATAGCAGAGTCTGGTTTGCCTCACCTGTTTGAAGAATGATCTGCAGTGTCTATCTTCAAGGAGTTTATTAGCTTGGGAAGGGAACGTATCTATCCTCCAATCCTTTATGCTGCGGATTGGGATCTTTGTGAGTTGATAAGATTCCCTTCTGTTAGAATTCAGTGCTGGCTCCATTTAAAGTTGTTTTTTTCAGTCATTATTGCAGCTTTTAATTTGACTATTTTCAAAAAATAGCACAGTTCATATTGCATTTTCTTATCAAACCATTATTAACAGTCCATATTGTCAACATTTGTAGGTTGCCTAATCCAGTCTATTTATTTCTGTAGAAGAAAATGAACACACCCAACAGTAAAATGCAAACCTGTTTTTAATTTGAGAACTGCTGTTCTTTCTCATCAGATCAGGCAACTCCCAACTTTAACAAAGGTTGTAGGATATTTTCCTGGTACTTTAAATGTTCATCTCATGCCTTGTCAGCTTTGGTTTTAGGGGTCTTAAAAATATTACCCATCTGCTTACATCTGTGTTTTTCTGAAACTGCTGTGAGCAGGCCATAGCATAGTGTTTTTAAAATGGTGCCTTTCTCTGCATCTTTTCACATTAATCACTCAACCCATAAATCCCAGAAAATGTTCTCCCAATCCAATTTAACTACCCACAGAAAAAAAGTAATTTTCTAACTTTAACCATTGACCAAAGGATATATCTTACCTCACTGTCAGTAAATCATAACATCTAAAAACACTTAAGACACAAACAGCCTCTGCACCTTTATCCTCCTCGACCGCTCTGCAACTTTTGATAGAGTCGGCCATGCAAGCCTCCTGAGCTGACTAGACTATGCAGTTATCCAAAACCTAGTGCTATGCTTTTTAAACCTTTCAAATTAAAAGACATAGCTTGACCATTTGGATTAACACAATACTTAATCCTCTAGCAGGATTTGTTCAACATTTACCTGAAAGCATTGGCAGATCTCATCAGCTCCCAAAAGCTGTTTTTTTCACCTATGTGGATGACACCCATTTACTCCTCAATCTGGCTAAATCTTCTTCAATCTGACCCACTATCCTATATTCCACTAATATGGCCCAATTCATGCATCAATGCCGAACCCCAATGCAAAAAGCAAAATCCCTGGGAATCATCATTGACTGGGAATTAGCCTTAAATGGCCAAATCAGATCACTTTGATACAATATTGACCTTTTCCTAATCACAAACAAAATCACCTTTGTAAACACCTTTATTTGCAATGGAATCTACATGGGTTAAGTAATCAAAAATACAGATGCTTCCTCATCTGCAGCCTTTGTTGTCGCAACACATCATATCAGATCTCACCATTGGCATCCCATTGTTCAAAGATCTGAAATTAAGGAACATTGCATCATAAACCAATCCTACTATGACTTAGGTCCACATTTTATCCTAGAAAATTCCAAACCCAAACCAGCAGGATCACTTAGACGAATAAACAAGAAACTCCTTGCCCCACCCAAAGTTTGTCTTTTCAGAAAGTGCAGCTGTGTCTTCTCATCAGATGCAAGCAAATATTTGCACTCTTTCCTGTCCCACATCCATGACTTACAAGACCATATACACTACAGGACGGAGCTGGATGCAACCAACACCAGTCTAAATCATTCCATAATTTCAAAACAGACCCAGCTCAAAGGTCATTGTCAGGGACTAGGGTGAATGTTGTGCTTGACACGTCATAAATAAATAAATCAATAAAACATGGGCCCATGTGTTATCCTCCTGCAAAGCGCACTGGACTACATTGAGGTTGTGTTATCTTCACTGTGTGTGGGCTGAGATACAAATGCTAAGTAAGCATCAATATTGACATGCTCTACAACAAATATTGTTGTGCTCAACCGTGTTCTCAATAAATGATTTAAACTTCAAATATTAGAGCACCTTGTGACCAATTCTCCTGCCTCATTAGGGATTTAAAGGACCTCTTTAAGGATCCCTTTCATTATTTGTACATTGCAGCACACTAGCTATGTAAACCCTACAGTAATCACAGGTGTTCTTGTACTGCACCACTTAGTAAAATATTTAGGCCAGAGATGATGCCCAAGCAGAAGGATCGCTATGTCCCTGGGTATAACTTGCAAAGAAAATCAGTTTTGACCTTAGGTTGTCTTCTATCTATTACTACATGGGGTGAAATGATATCTACAGAAGAGGATAATTAAGCATCAATATGGGTAAGTGATGTGTGTTGTTGTGTATTGAGGTCTATTCTGTAAACAAGAAATCAAATGTCTGGCATGGCTCTCAACACTAATGTTTCATTTAATGCACTGTACTTTTAAATGCCTGCTTGAGACCATAGATTCACTTGTTTTAAAAGATTCATGAAAACACTATGGGGGTAATTCATGGTATCAGGCGCAGATGTATCGCGATTCCCAAGCCATTTTCAGCCACGGCGCAGCGAATATTCAGCAGCAACACTTAATCCCCCAAGAATGCCCCTTGTGCCAGAACAAGCCAAAGACATCCCCAATACAGTGCAAAGGGCCGCGCTAACCCTGGACCAGCTTACAGCCCCCCGACACCGTCATTGCGTGAAAAACTACGTGTACCCCAAGCCAAAACGTGCAGAAATCTCCCAGCGCAGCCGCCAAAACACGTGATAATCTACTTGTGCACCCCCTTGAATACGCGTACCCCGCTCGCACCTTCAAAATCGCATGAAAAAGGCCTACCATAACCCGTGAATGTGCGTACCGTGCACGGGCAGCCAAATCGTGTGAAAATCTCCTTGCACATCCCCTTCAATACACGTAGCCTGCCTGCGACAGGCAGGTCCCCTGTGGTGTGGGCTGCCTGTGGGGCATGGTCAGGGGTGATGGGCTGCCTGTAGGGCATTGTCAGGGGTGATAAGATGTCCCCTGTGGTGTGGGCTGCCTGCGGGCATGGTCACGGGTGATGGGCTGCCTGTGGGGCATGGTCAGGTGTGTTGGGTGGTCCTCTGTGGTGTGGGCTGCCTGCGGGGCATGGTCAGGGGTAATGGGCTGCCTGCAGGGCATGGTCAGGGGTGATTGGGTGTCCCATGTAGTGTGGGCTGCCTGCGGGCATGGTCACGGGTGATGGGCTGCCTGTGGGGCATGGTCAGGTGTGTTGGGTGGTCCCCTGTGGTGTGGGCTGCCTGCGGGGCATGGTCAGGGGTAATGGGCTGCCTGCAGGGCATGGTCAGGGGTGATTGGGTGTCCCATGTAGTGTGGGCTGCCTGCGGGCATGGTCACGGGTGATGGGCTGCCTGTGGGGCATGGTCAGGGGTGTTGGTTGGTCCCCTGTGGTGTGGGATGCCTGCCGGGCATGATCAGGGGTGATGGGCTGCCTGTGGGGCATGGTCAGGCGTGTTGGGTGGTCCCCTGTGGTGTGGGCTGCCTGTGGGGCATGGTCAGTTGTGCTGGGTGGTCCCCTGTGGTGTGGGCTGCCTGCGGGGCATGGTCAGGGGTGATGGGCTGTCTGCAGGGCATGGACAGGAGTGGAGGGGGTCCCCTGTGGTGTGGGCTCCCTTCGGGGCATGGCCAGGGGTGTAGGTTGGTCCCCTGTGGTGTGGGCTGCCTGCAGGGGATACATACGGCTCCTCATCATGCGGGTGCACGAATCAGGGGGTACGCAAGTGCGCTATTCACACAATTTGGCTGGCGCAAGTGGGCTACGTGTATTCCGAAGTACACAAGTGCACTTTTCATGTGATTTCGCTGGCGCGAGTGGGATACGTGTATTCCGGGGTACACAAGTGTGTTTTTCACGCGATTTGGCTGGTGCCAGCGGGGTACGTATATTCCGGGGTACGTGAGTGCGCTTTTCACGCAATTCCATTGGCATGGGCAGGGTATGTGTATTCTGGGGTACGTGAGTGTGCTTTTCACATGATTTTGCTGGCACGAGCGGGGTATGTGTATTCCGGGGTACGCGAGTGCGCTTTTCACACGATTTCCCTGGTGCGTACAGGTTATGCGAGTGGGTTTTTCACATTATTTGGCTGGCGCGAGTGGGGTATGTGCATTCCGAGGTATGCAAGTGTGCTTTTCACACGATTTGGCTGGCGTGAGCGGAGTACGTGCATTCCGGGGTACGCGAGTACGCTTGCCACGTGATTTCACCAGCGCAAGCAGGGTACGTGGATTCTGGGGTATGTGAGTGCACTTGTCACACGATTCCGCCGGCGCGAGCGGGGTACGTGCATTCCGGGGTACGCGAGTGTGCTTTTCACGCAATTTGGCTGGCGCGAGCGGGGTATGTGTATTCTGGGGTATGCAAGTGTGCTTTTCACGTGATTTCGCTGGCGCGAATGGGGTACATGGATTCCAGGGTACACACGGGCACTTTTCACACGATTCCGCCGGTGCGAGCGGGGTAGGTGTATTCCGGGGTACGTGAGTGAGCTTTCACGTGATTTCGCTGGTGCAAGCGGGGAACGTGTATTCCGGAGTACCCAAGTGCGCTTTTCACACGATTTTGCTGGTGCGAGCGGGGTATGCATCGTCCGTGGTACGCAAGTGTGCTTTTCACGCGATTTGGCTGCAGGCAGCCCATACCACAGGGGACCCCCCTAAACCGCTGTTCATGAACCGCATGCAGCCCACACCACAGGGTACTTCCTAACACCCCTGACCATGCCCCGCAGGCAACCCACACCACAGGGGACACCCCATCACCCCTGACAATGTCCTGCAGGCAGCCCATCATCCCTGACCATGCCCTGCAGGCAGCCTACACTACAGGGGGCCACCCAACACCCCAGACCATGCCCTGCAGGCAGCCCACAACACAGGGGACCACCCAGCATCCCTGACAATGCCCCTCAGGCAGCCCATCTCCCCTGTCCATGCCCGGCAGGCAGCCCACACCACAGGGGACCATCCAACAGCCCTGACCATAACCCACAGGCAGCCTACATGACAACATGCACCTGAGAGCCCTGACTCATGTCCCCCAGCAGTGATGGGCACCTGCCAGCAGGCCCCGACTCATGTCCCCCCATCAGTGACGGGCACCTGCCAGCAGGCCCCGACTCATGCCCCCCCACCAGTGGTGGGCACCTGCCAGCAGGCCCCGACCTGTGACAGGCACCTGCCAGAAGTCCCTGACTCATGTCCCCCCACCAGTGATGGGCACCTGCCAGCAGGCCTCAACTCATGTCCTCCCCACCAGTGATGGGCACCTGGCAGCAGGCCCTGACCCATGATGGGCACCTGCCAGCAGGCCCCGACTCATGTCCCCCCACAATTGACGGGCACATGCCAGCAGGTCCCAACTCATGTCCCCCCACCAGTGATGGGCACCTGCCAGCAGGCCCCGACTCATGTCCCCACCCACCAGTGATGGGCACCTGCCAGCAGGCCCTGACCCATGACGGGCACCTGCCAGCAGGTGCTGACTCATGTCTCCCCACCAGTGACAGACACCTGCCAGCAGGCCCTGACTCATGTCCACCCAACCAACACATTGTTACAACATACATGCATGTAGCAAATGTCCACACAAATGCCACCCCACGCTGCCCCCCCCCACAGTGCAACTCCACACCCATCCATTGTCCCCACTTCCCAGTACAGGCCCCATGGCATGTCATTCACAGAAGCACACATGCATGCACCCAAAGACATGCCCAACATGGCCACACAGCAGCGACACATGACTGAGGCAATGGCGACTGACACATGCACCAAGCTAATGAGAGTAGACAACACAAATATGTGAACTGATGAAAATGTATTAAAAAATGAAATCAACAAAACGAAAAGCAACCATGCCAAGGAAGAATAAATGAATGTGAACAAAACTGAAATGTAAAATCCATAAAAAGTGAGATCCCAAAAAAAAAAACATTCCATCATGAGTGTGAAGAACATAAAAGAAAGACATCTGCAGTTCTAGTACTATTGATAGTGAAAGTTCTTAGGGTCCATGATCCCAAAACCAAATGAAACCTAGTAAAAACCCTACAAAAATACAACTATGTACAAAAGGTGGTGCAATGTCCATCGACTCCAAAATAAAAATAAAATGAAAGGAAGCCTAAGCCTAATAAACTATATACAATGGCGGCGGGCTAGTCCTACGGCTCACTGTACTTACCAAGAATCTTGGCCAGGGCATCATCGAACCCTGAGTCTAGGGCCCGGAGGCGGGATTGGGCTCTGTCCTCGAGGGCTCGCAGGTACGCCAACATGCTCTCCACCAACTTCCTGGAGTTCTCTGCCCTGACCATGGTGAGCCATGCCCTCTCTACCCGCCATCACTCTGCATCAATTTGCTGGCCCATCCGCTGCCACACGGAAGACACACATAGTCCAGGGTCCTCCTCCCAACCTTGGCCTCTTGGGCCTCCCCTCGGCAGCTGCGGCCGTAGTGGCGGACGCTGCACCAGTCCCCTTGCTCCCGGAAGATGGCATAACCTGGGGGGGTGAGCATCCTCGTCGCTCTGTTCCACAGCGCTGTCTTCGCCCTCTTCTTCACTCGTCACTGTGGAAAGGGAGACATTGAACATAAGCATCAGGGTACTGAGTGGCACTGTCGTATGTCATAGCCATCATCACCTTCCACAACACACACAACACACCCCCACCCCAACATCCACCCACCCACACACTACTTGCATTCTGAGACATGCTGTGTCCCTGCTGCACATGTTCACATTGACTTTCGTGATCGTGAACTGGTGCCATTGGCTCATTTTATTCCTTTGTTTTTTTATGCAGCTGCAGGGGCTTTCTGGCCACTGACACCACTCACTGTACCGTGTGGTGTAGTGAGGGGGGTGTTGCAGGGGACAACCCCACAGCACCCGCATTTTATTTTCTTTTTTGGGATTCCCTGAAATGCAAGCCACCATAGGTTCGAGGTTTTGGTGCTCAGGCATGCATTTACATACTTTTAGTGTAGGTTGGATGTTTTTGCTCTCTCTTTTCTTTAGATTGCGTGTCTAAGTGGATTGTCTGTGGCCTGTTTCCATTTGGAATAGTGCGCTTTGTGACAGCTGTGTTGTGTGTTGATATTTTTATTGAAGTTTTCACATTGCCTGCAATGACATGGTGTGTGGGGTGGGTGACCTGCGGTTGAGGGAGGTTTAGGTGACATACCAGCATTTGGATGTGCTATTTTGCATGGGGGTTTGGAATCTATGGCTTGCATGTGTGCCTTTTTTTAATGTTTTATTGGTTAAACAGATTAAACCTTTAACATTTCCCCCCCCCTTGACATCATCCTAACATATCGTGAGAATGTTCATTGTTTTTCAATGTGGACTGATGTTTTCTTTACCCAATTTTTGAACACGTTGGACTAGGGCAAAGGATCGCTAAGGGCCCTCAAAGTCATCTTCATCCTCTGATCCTTCTTCCTCCAAATCCAATTTTAGGGATTCCACAAATTTTAAGGCATCTAATGTTCTGCCAACTTTTTCGGCTGTCATTAATCTCTCCCAATACTCCTCCTCCGTCGTCTGCGAGATTTTGATGGTATAGCTTCCCATCGCTGCCAAGCGGTTGGGTGCCTTGCTAGCATCACATGTCTAATGGATTCCAGGTGTTCTTTGTTTTCACAGAAGCTGCAGAATGCTTTTGTCTTTTCCATTAACTTTCTTCTCCATTTTAATTCTCTCGAATGCCAGATGTTAAGTCGGCATCTCAACAGAAGGTCTCTTTAATGGCTTGATGGGAATTTTGCCAGATATGGTGGGAGTAAATTTAAACCTTTTCACTCCCATATGATGTTGTAACATTGGTTTCTTGACTGTCTGAGCGCCTGCGTTTCCTCCCAGTCTTTTTCCTGGATGGTTCTTTTTGCCTTGTCTGGATTGTATTTCAGAGTATCCTCAGAGATTCCTGCATGATCTAGGGTGGATTTACATTTCATTTTCCAACATCAGAGTCTCGTATCTCCACTTAGCTTCCCCGGCTGTGCTAGAATTTCATACGGTCGAACACCGTTGATGCCAGCGATTGTAGCCTTAGTTCCGTTCTTATAAGCTCAATCGGCAGGGAGTTTGGAAGGCGCACAATTTTTCGCCAGAAATAGGCCTCGCACATACTCCAGATTTCCCATCGCAAGGCTAACAGTGCCTCCGCTCCATATGTGATTACAGCCACCACCTTTTGTCTATAAAAGGTTATTATGGCCATTAAGGAGAACTTTCTGTATCTTCGATGCATAATCAGCCCTTGATTGGTCAAGGTCGTCAGCCTTTCCCGGATAAATGTGTAATTACCTACTTCATTACAGTTTTTGTTTATCTGTATCCCAAGGTATAATGTTGTCTCCACCACCTCCAATTTTTCCTTCTCTAACGACCAGGAATATTTTTCTCCCGCCAATTTTCTTCCTCGACAGCTCTTCATTATTAGTACCATAGACTTCTTGATATTTATTTTCATATCATTCTCCAGGAGGTACTTATTGTAGGCCACTATCCGTCGCTGGAGACCTACGGGCATTTGATCGACAAAAACAACATCATCCGTGTACAACATCCACGGGACTTCTCTGCCATTTATCATTGGGGCGAAAGCTCGAATCTGGGCTTGAGAGCTCTTCATATCTGCCATATATAGGACAAATAGAAAGGGGGCTAAGGCACACCCCAGTTTGATTCCCCCCACGGTGTATGGTCAATCCTCCATTTGCTGTCGTTTGGATCTGGATCGTCGTACCAGTATACAAAGCTTGAATAGCCTCCAAAAGGTCAGGCGGGCATCCCCAGTTCCTCATTTTTTCCCACAGGCGCTCCCGGTTGATTCCATCGAACGCCTGTTTGAGATCGATAAAGGCTAGATAGATGGCTTTCTTTCCTTCCAGAGCTTTAGCCTTCATCAAATTAATTAGGAGCAGATTTAAACCAGTGCCCACTCCACTGATAAAGGCTGTTTGTCTTTCGTCCAGTATATTCGCTTGGGCCGCCCATTTTTTTAAGTCTCTTAACAGAATCAATGCAAATAGCTTGCCAATTGAGTCCAGCAGCGCTATCGGTCTATAATTTCTGGGATTTCCTCAGTCCCCTTTTTTGTAGATTGGCAAGATATATGCCTCTGTCCAGGAAGTTGGAATTTCCCTTGCTTGTATAATTTGTTGGAACAGGGCATATATTAGATCCAACCAGTCTTCACAACTGTCTTTAAGCATCTTGTTCGAGATGCCATCTGGCCCGGCGGCTCTGGAGGAACTGAGTTTTTTTTATCAGCATAACGATATCGTCTCTGTCAAATTCCATGGCCCAGGGAGATGGATTGGGGGTCTTTCCTGTGCCCTTTTTTTTATTTTTTCCGTCATACAGCCGGGTGTAGTGGTTAAACCAATTTCCCTCCGACACTTGGTTTACACCTATGGCCGATTGATTAAGGTCTCTGTTGTTAATAAGATCCCATGTACTTCTAGTGTTGTTTGTTGAGATCGCTGCTAGCATTTTCTCCACGTCTCTTTGTTCTCTCAAGTGGCGTGTAGAGCGTGGCCAGTTTTTGTATGATTGCTGGCACTTTTTCTTGAGGTCATGGTTTTCACCAGTGGTTAACTTATTTATCCGTGCCAGATCAGTTCTATATTGTTTTCTTCTGGTCACTAGGATTTCGTCGTATGCATGTTTTCTTTCGATTGTTTTCCGACTATTTGGATTAAATTTGATCTCAAAAGCTTCCAGCAGCCATTTATATTCTACCCTCTCTTCACCGTTCTTGATGACTTTGCTGTAGTCTTGGAACAATTTAGGTATTTTTTGTTTTTTTAACCTTAGTCGATTTCTTCCCCAAGACACCTCAGTTTCCATTATGCCTTTTTTTTCTTGGGAGTGATCTAATTTTCCAAGCAAGTTCTGTTTCCAGGAGACTATGGTCACTGTGAGCTTGCTGTTTTATTATGAATGAACTTATCCATGCAAGAGTATTCCCTCCTACAAAGCAATAGTCCAGGCAGGCTCCTGAATTCCCACTGTGCCATGTATTCGCTCCCGACAGCTCGCCTCTCATCTGGCTATTTAGCATCTTCATATCTCGGATTCTCATTTCTTCCATCCATTTTTGTTCTTTCTCTACTAGATTTTCAGGCTTTTTAATTTTACCCTCCATGTCCAGCAGTTTGATGTTTAGATCCCCGCTAAGGAGAATTAGCTGGTCTTTGTTTTCCATCATAGATTGATCGATAACATTCATAATAGCTTTTAGGTACCCCTCCAGATTAGGCATGTTTTTGCTCCAATAGGTGTTAATCAGTAGTATCTTTGATGGACCTTCTTTCTCCTCTGGATTGAATGCTATTTTTAATATTTGTATGTAGAGGTTCGGGATATTGTGTTCCCGTACTTGCAGGGGGCTGTTGAATTTTTTTAGAATCATTAGGCCCGCGAAAGGTTTCCCTTTGGCACCTTTCTGGTGGGATTTACATACACTTTGTATCCCTCACACACCGGTGGTTCGCGCAGCCAGGATTCCTGAATAGAGATAAGGTTGTATTTCCCCAAGAGGCTACTGTCTTTGGAAAACAGATGTTTAAAGCCTCTGGTGTTCCATGAGGCACAAAAGACAGATTTTAGGGGCTCCTCATCAATCTATTGTTTATTCTTCATGTTTAGAGTGCTGGCCATGCATGTCCATTCATTGGACTTCTTTTTCCCCCTCAGTAGAATTTATTTTCTTGGTCAGGTTCCCTGAATTATCCTCGGTGAACCTCAAGGTTTTCAATTTCTCAGCACTTGTCTTTATTGTGGATGGATTTTCACTTTGAGTTTTCTGGCCTTCTTTCTCATTTGATCTAGGGGCCTTCTGGAATCACCCTGGTTTTTTCCCTGCAGTCATTTTTGTTGATTTTTTCCTATTATTTATTTTTCTAGGATCTTGGTGTTCCTTTTCTGGCTGCTTTGGTTCTCTATTATTGTTAGTCTCTAGGTTTTCTCCCAGATTTTCTAAGCGGAAGCCCTTTTTTTTAAGGATGTCACTGGCATCCAACAATTTCTGTTTGATCCTATTGGAGGTTAGATGAAGTATTACTTGGTCCATCCGTTTTTCATGTGGAAATTCCATGATTTTTATGTCATCTGTTGATATCATACGGAGTGCGGGAGTTTGATTACAGAGCGTCATCACATAGCTCCTGTTTAGCACCACCCTTTTTGGACCTTTTGATGTTGTTTCCAATTTTAAATAACATACTTTAGATGGTCTAGATTTCCCGGTGGTCTGCACAGGCGGGACTGTGCTCAAATCATCTTCCATAAATTCCCCTTCATTTCTGTTGCTTTTCAAATTAAAGTGGGGCTTTTCTTGTTTATCTCGTACGGACTTGACTTTGACGTCAGGATTACCTCTTCTAGTGGTTGGTCTATTTGTTCAGGATGTATATTGCCGACTTGTTTCAGCATCATCGGGCCTTTACTTGCCTTTCCGTTTTCTCGTAGATGAACTGGTTCGTTTTTCTGTTTATAGAGGCTTCTCATCCATTTACATTCCTCAAGGACTGCCTCCCTCAGTAGAGATTTATCATTTGCGTCTCTTCTCGCTAATTCACTGAGCCGGTTTTGCCAGAATTGTGTTTGCTCGGCTTCCTTGTTGGTTCGTATATCCAATCTCTGCAGGGACGCTTCCATTTGCAAGTTAGCCTCTTTTATTTGGGCATTAGTGCTAGCGACTTCTTGGAGGGAATCCTTTAATACCTCGTAGAGTTTCAGAAATGGAGCAAGTGTTATATTTAAGGATGCCATGACCACTTTTTGGGTATGATCAATTTCCATTTGCCTTTCTGCTTTGCAGGCATCCTTGACTATTTGTGAGATTTGCTCTTTGCACAGTTCCGCTTGAGGCTGACATTTCTCTTCACAGGCTGCTGTTTGAGACATTTTGGTTGATGTCTTTTTCTCATGGAGCTTAGGCGAGATCATGATGGAGATCTCATCATTGGAGGATCTCCCTACCACTGGGTGTTTATCTAGCGCTGCCATCTTCTCCTTTATGAAAGAGAAGCTTTTCCTTTTCTCTCTTTCAATTTTCCCCGTTAGAATCGCTATCTCTTCCATGATTTTATTTGCAAGGCTAGAATTGCTATGGTTGACTCCTAGTGAGGTTGATGATCTTTGTCCATTGATCTGCCAGATGGTTGCACTCTGCTAGCTAAGGACCGGGCTGGGTTGTTTTTCCATCCCTGATTGGGGGTGTCCATTGTACTTTCCTGGATGGATTTAGAATAAAGACTTCTTCCGTCTCTGGGATTATTATAAACCGAAGTCCTTCCTTCCATGTGTGTACTACTTTTGGTACTCACTATCCTTGGATGCTAGGTTTAGGCTATCTTCTCTATATGGCAGGAAAATATCAAATCCTGCGGATTCCACCCCTGTCGGCTCCTTTTTTGAGAGATTTTTGCTGAGATTTTTCTCCCTTGGCGACCATGGAGTCTCGAAGGGCCTCATCCAAGTGGCCTAACTCAGTCAAGTCCCAGGGCACAGCATTTTCCCATGAGGCCTCCAACATTGCAGATGCATCTGGGATTTGGTTTAGGGGTAACTTTTCAGTGTAGAAATTAGTAGGGGGAGTCTTCAGTTTCGCCCCTTTCATGCGTTCAGTCATGCTGCCTAGCTGGTCATTCCAACTCTCGATTGGTGAGAGCGGCCTGTCCCCAATTGTGACGGCCAGATCAACATCAATACCAATTTTCGCAGTTTGACTGATAGCTCGCTCGCCTTCTCCATGTACAACAGATTGTGACTCTCCACTGGGGGATTAATAGGAGCAATCCTCCTCTATGACTTTAGGTTTTCTACTTTGCTCTGGAGTCACAATATCAGTCCCAGTTGCTGACCTCTCATTAGCTTTATCAATGGCCACATTCGGGTCTGAGCTTGCTTCATTCAAGCCGGTGCCATGCTCTTCAGGTGGAATGAGGAAGTTGGACTGACTATTTGTTCCTGAGGTATTTGCCTCTTTGTCACCCAAGGTCCTCTGATCTGAGCCATCTTCAACTGGTTGAATTTTACCAGGGTCCAAGGATGGCAAAATGATTGGCTCAGTAGGAGTGTCAATCAGGCTAGCATTCTGGATGTCGACTTCCACCGAAGTCGGTAAGTTCTTAGCATTTGTCACATCTGCCCCCACTGAGAGGCTCTTATGCTTCTTGGTGCTGAAGAGTAGGCGTGTCTGCTTTAGCAAAGTCATATCCTGTTGCACTGATTTCAATGACTGATCAAGGTTTACCTCAACCTCCGGAAAGGAGTTGAACCTTTGTCTTACCTGAAGGCATGTTCTTCAGGCAGCTGTAGATGTTTCAGCGGGGATGCCCTTCATTTCATCGTGCAGCTCCTCTTTCTGCTTTTCCTCCAATCCGAGTACAGCTGGCCACTTTCTAGGGTTAAGGTGGCTTGAAAAGCCACAGCAAGCAGCCACAGCACAACCGCAGCTAGTCCTGTAAACGCCCTTTGCACGCACGGGCTTAGTGCCGCAAGGGTGCCTAGGAGGGTCTTTTATCTGACACACTTCCTGCAGGGCAGTGCTTGGGGCAAAAGGGGGCGGGGCTTCTCAGTGCAACAGCACTTTGTCTTCCGCGCACAATTCCACTTGATTTATGGTGTAGAACAGCTGATCAGAGCAGCACAGCTGATATGTGAGCACTCCCACGCAGCCACAGCACAACAGTAGGCAGTCCTGTAAACGCCCTTTGCGCGCACGGGCTTAGCCTTTGGTCACACATGATTGTGTTTGTTTAAGTGGCTAGGGATGCACACAATGCTGCAATTCCAAGAACACATTCTCAGGGTCTTAAGGTTGTGACAGTTGACTGCCCCTTTGTCATCATCGATTGTCACCTGGAATGTGCCAGGCCTGTGTGCACTCCACCACGTCCACTGGTACGCCCTGCCGGGTTGCAACGTTATGCAGGACACATGCTGCCACAATGATCCTGCACACTACTGGGGGCGCATATAGTAGCTGCCCACCAGAGCGGTGAAGGGTAGCGGAAACGTGACTTGAGCACTCCGAATGTGCGCTTCACTATGCCCTGGGTTGCAATATGTGCTGTGTTGTATCTTACCTGGGGTGGTGTGGTTGGGTTCCATATTGGCATCATCATGTGGGTGCTCAGAGGGTAGGCACTGCCCCCTGGGGAGGTGATGATGGTTGTCATTAGTTGGGCTTGTTTATTTGTCTGTGTGTGACATGCATGCCTGTGCACAGGCATTTGTACTCACCAATGTGCCACGTGTCGCCATGCCTCCCAGCTTCCAGGTCTCGGTGTAGGGCTGACATTCTGAATATGAAACTATCATGGGTGGACCCGGGATAGTTTGCATAGACAGAGGTGACAGAGGTGATGATTCTCTTGGCATTGCACGTTGATGGAATGCCAGTGCTTGCGATAGATATGCTCAGTGGCCCTAGGTGGACGTAGGGCCACATGGGTGCAACCAATGGCACCAAGCACTCTGGGGAAGTGTGCCACCCCGTAAAAGTCCTGTACCAGGGTCTGCCTTTCTGCAGGAGTTCGGGCATGTATATGTACCTGCGGACTGAGGGGCGTGTAGTCATATTTGCCAACACCTGGTGTAGGCAGCTGGCTGCGCGGCGTGTGAGACACCCCCAACTATGGCAGTTATCTGCTGAAATCACCCAGTGGCCAAAAAATGCAGGACATTGAGCACCTTTTCCAAGGGGCTCAGTGCTTGGGAGCACAAGGGGGGGTGATGTGAGGTCATCCTCCCACTCAGTGACCAGGTCTAGGATGATATGTGGTGGATAGACCTGGTCATCAGGCATCCCAAAAATGCTGGCCTGGGTAAGAAAATGCGGGGCCTGGCTATTCACCTCCTCCCGCGGTGTCCCACGATCACTGATGTGAGGAATGGGACATTCATCACAGCTGTATATGCTTGCTTGTTGTTTGTGTGCGCTTTTATGCTGCACCGGGCCGCTTCCGCCTGCTTTTGTGTGGCGGACGTGTTTCCGGCTTTGCGCATCTTTTGGCGTGCGCGGGTTTGCACTGTTCAATTCCATGAATACGTGTTGTTAGCATGTGTGTGGGCGTTGCGAGGGTTTCACTGCTGTACTTCCCCCATTACGCCCATATTTTCGCGTGTTGTTCCCCATTCCGCGTGTTGCGCCCCCTTTTTAGGTGTGTGCACTGGAAGTTGTGCGCCTTCACTGGGTGACTCACGCACAGCTTTCGGGATGTCGCTGTGATGTGTGTGCCACATGCGGATTCAGCGCAGGTCCCAGGTAAGCCACGCGCAGTGCCTTCCATGAATCGGTAAACGAACGCACGCATGCGTTTCACCCACGTGCGCTGCGTTTCTCACGCTTGCGCTATAGATTTCAGTGCACAATGATTCCATGAATTACCCCATACATTTCACCTAACATCTCTACTATCATCAATTCAAGGGATTGATGTCAAAAACGCCATCCACTTCTGACCATTTTCCTCTGGCATATTATAAAGCCCATTCACAGTGCTCCTTTTGGTTCATAGCCTGCTGTTTTTCACCTTGCTTGTGCTTCCCTGGCCTATCTAATATCACTCCATGGCCCTTATAGTTCATTCACCTCCTGGTGGGTCGTGCAGCTCTAACATAATTTTCTACTCCTTTTACTCTGGCCCAGGTCCCATCGCTATCAAACACAGAGACATGACTATGCAGGTGACATGGTATCAACAAAAATAAGGAAGGAACCTATGTGAGCCATTGGTATTAATTGTTTTTGTATTCAAAAATGCGTTTCATTGATTTTGATTTTGTCTAATAAGATGCTATTTTTGCCAAATAACAAGGCAGCGGAAATATTTGACTTCATTGTTTACATGTATCGTGGAAAATAAAATTATACCAGAATCCTGGAATATGGCCAACATGAATACATTTGCAAAAAAGATACGGATCCCAATATAAATGGATTTTACCATGCTACATAATTGATGAACTTGGAATCCAAGATTGTTTGGGCCTCATTATGACCCGGGCGGTAAGGGATTACCGGTACCGGTAAGGGCACTGGTACCGATAATCCTTTACTGCCCAATTCTGAGGTCCCTTTGCGGGTCCTCCCTCAACGGCTGGTTTTACACTATCACACATAAAAACAGTGATCAAAATAACAAACACAAGAAACAAAATGAAGTAAACAACAAGACAGAGGCCAGTTACCAGAAAGTAAGAATGGGGACAAAGAGGATTATGCAAAGCTTTCTCTTAACAGGTATGTTTTCAGCAGTTTTTTGAAGGAAACAAGATTAGAATCAAGTCTCAGACAGAATGGTAGCTTGTTACACCATTCCAAGAGTAATGTTTGTAGAGATATGCCACCAGCACGGCAAGGCTTGTATCGCTTATTAGTTTAAAGTTGTTCTGTACTTGAGAACAAGGTCGTTTATATGAATGTAATCAAGCCATAAGATATGTTGGAGCATCACCATAAATACATTTATGAGTAATAGTCATAGTTTTATTCTGTATTCTTTGAGCAATTGGCAACCAGTGCAGGCTTTTTCATGTTGTGGTTTTATGGGACCTTCCGGGAATGTTAGCCCTGATCTGGGCTCCCACATCTTGTATCACTGGAAGCTATGCAATGTCATAGAATGGTGCTCCAGCAATCAATGCATTGCCATAGTCAAGTTAAGCCCCAATAATCACCCTATTATGGCACCCGTGGAGTCAGAGATAAATGGTCTTATCTCGTGGAGCAGGCAAAGGTATTACTGACTGGAGCTAACAGGGGCTGAAACCTTGGCATCCATGTTCATTTCAGTATTGAGATAGAAACCCAGGGATTTGGCTTTCTTCGGTATAGGGATTGAATGAGTAGTTATAGTCATAAAGTTGTAGGAATGACCAAACTTGTTGATGGTATTAGGGGCCACCAACAGAAGTAGTTCAGTCTTTTGATCATTCAGGCAAAGCTAATTGTCTCTCATCCATAGACTGATGACGTCAAAGATGTTGTTGATATAATTAGTGTCTCCAGGAATGTCACCAGAAAGCATGAGCAGCAGCTGGGTATAATCAGCATAATTTTGAAAGTGGATCTCACTGTTGCACAAGAGATTATGAAAGGTTTTTATATATAAGTTAAAAAGAAAAGGAGACATAGATGCTCCCGGGGTCTCCCTGTATAATCAGATGGGGATGCGATGAGTACTGGCCAAACACCACTGAGGTGAACCTTCCTCGTACAAAATAACTAATCCAACTAATGGCAAGATGATCAAGGTTAAGGCATGACAAGAGAATATCATCATCAAGCACTTCGAAAGCTGCAGACAAGATCTAGAAACATCGACAAGCCAGCTTTGCCCTCATCTAGAATGTCAAATATGCTGGACTGGATGTCCAGCATAGAGATCTCTGTACTTTGAGCTGGTTGAAACCCCAACTGGTGAGTACCCAGTAGGTTATTAACGATGACAAAATGCTCTAGTTGTAAATAGGTGATTTTGTCCAAAATGTTAACAAGAAAGCTGACATTAGTAATAGGTGAATAAATACCAGTATCAGAGGGATACAAAGAAGATTTTTTCAGTATAGGGGTCATAAAGGTCTATTTCAAACAATCAGGTATAAGGCCAGTGGATAGGGTTTAATTAACTACAACAGTAATAAGATGCACTAAGAGTGGAGTATAGTCTTTAATGACTTTGCCATGGCATACATCTTGGCGCAGTTAGTAGCTTTAAGCTCCTGAATAACTTCAGAGACTTCTTGGATGGACACAGGAGGAAACGTAAACTGTGGGATATAATTATCTGCAGCCTTTAAGGACCCTGATCAGAGCCCTAAAGGCATAAAGGGATCCGGTTAGAGGATAATTCAGCACCAATATTAGCCCTGATCTTTACTATTTTTTGATTGAAAAACGGCATACGTGTATTGCACCACGCAGGAGAGGCAGGCGGGCCAGTGTATATAGAGTGGCCTTTCGCAAGGGTGTGAATTTGGCTAAAAAGTTCCTTAGTGATGTTTTTGTCGAGGAGACTTTCTTATTATAAATCTTCTTCTTAGATGTGACAATTGCCATTTTCTTTTGGATTTTCGTTTTC
Organism: Ambystoma mexicanum; assembly: GCF_040938575.1. NCBI lineage: Eukaryota > Metazoa > Chordata > Amphibia > Caudata > Ambystomatidae > Ambystoma > Ambystoma mexicanum. Next base: position 836,266,692 of record NC_090936.1, read on the forward strand.
CCATTTGAAGATCTCTAATAGTGGGACTGTCAGTAGCTGGACTTGTTTGCTGAATTCTGATAGTTTTAGGCTTGAGTGGGGTGACAGATCCAGCCTGATTGTAACAAGGCATGATAAAGGTCAGCCTTCTGGTAACGGGATAAGAATGGAGAACCATGGCATTAAGAAGTGATCATACTGGTATTGTGACATAACATGTTTGACGTCTTGGTAGAAGTCGCCTTAACTTTACTAGGCATTAATAGGTGTTTGAGATAACATTCTTATTGACAACTATGCAGTCAATTGTACAACCCCTCTCATGCTGTGGCTTCTAACTTCAGACAAATGTAACTCAGCAAGAGTGGTTAAGCAATCAAGTGCTTCCCTATCATTGGGGTCCGAATATCCTAGGTTAAAAATAGATGTATTAGTCAGGAAAGGTTCTATTGTTTAAATCAGCTGATTTGTATTTCATACACTGCCAGCAAGCTAACTCTTTCTTTCATTGTTCAACTTTCAACACCTTACTCTGATCTCCTCGTGACAATCACAGTGTGAGTTGTGTCATTCTTTAATAGCAGTGTCTTTTTGGGCTAACTGTGTCCTTTGCTGTTTGATTATTTGTAACTTTTTTTTTTAACTGGTCAAATTCAGCTTGTGAATCCATATCCTTTATGATGGTTTTATAGCAGTTTCTGGCTCTATTCGAGTTGCACTTTAATGTTCACAATGTCATCTAGTAGTGTAATGGTGTGAGTGGGGCGATCATTTAATATTCTATTAATTTGTCATGTATCTGTAAGCACTGACTATGAACATCATTCATATTCAAAATGTGCCTGTGTAAGCACTGCTTGGCTTCTCTGCATACTTTCAATTCATGTTGCATTTTTGAAAGATACTATGCTGATTTTGTAATAAGACCTGATTATTATCCAGCGCCTCATTTAATTATCTTCTTTTTTATGTTCTCACGGATTATTACTTTGTTGAATGAGTTTCCATTCTGCTGAAGTCTTTTGAGCAGTTTCTGTGATTGTGTGTATGCACATTTCCCTTTCAGATAATCTGTCCTCCACAGCGTGAGATGTAAGAATGGAAGAAGGGATGGGCTGAAAGAGTCACAATGTTGTACACCATCTTGTAAATCTGGTCATACATTATTCCTGTGAGAACTCAGGAATTCATACATTTGAGTACATTCAGAGAATATTATATGATCTGTGCAATTATGAATTCCCACAGGAGTTCCTTATAGCCAGACCACATTCAGTGGCATAACTAGGAAATTATTTCCCTAAAATATGTCCAATAGTATCAGGGGTTTTAACTTATTCCTATGATGTGTGTGCAAAAGCACAGGGAATGTTATACTCACATGTGATGTGTCTTTTAAAGGCACTGGACAGGTAGAGGCATCAATAACTCTTGGCAGCTCAGCCAGGTATGCGCTTCTCTCAATCTGTCCCCTGATTTCAAAATGTTTCTCAGCCAATATGGTTCCATATTAGGCAAGGATTTTGCATGGAGCTCCCCCAGGAATAGGCCTTCTTAGTGCAGATTCCCATCAGCTACATCCAAGGAGAATCCAACTCAGCACTTCTCCTGTCAGAAAAGCTACCTTCATCTGCTTATTTCACAAACCCAATTTATGTGTGTTTGGCCTTAACTAACTGATGAACTGCACTTGTGTCCATCATTTGACGTGACATTTTCTCATTGGATGGGGCCTATCATTGGTTCTTTTCAGGTACTAACATTCGCGATTGTCCTCCCCTTTCTTTTGATTGGCCCAATGTACTTTGCCATGTGACAATGAGATGTTTTTCTTGTCAAATCTAGAGTTCTGATCAGATATGGACTCAAATAAATGTTTCCTCTTCAACGTTTGTTGTGGAACTGTACCATCAATGAGGCCCACATATTTAAGATCACTCAAACATTCTGCCTCATCACATACCCATCACGTTCCATTGACTTGTAATATGAAAACTTTGCTGAAATAGGTACATGTATTAATAATTCCCACTACTTGAAATATTGTACGTGAATCTATATTATGATTAATGCTTCACTGTTTCCTTTTCAAAACAAAGCATTACAAAGATATGACTGAAAAGGTGATTTAATTTAATTGCCATGTTACATGAAATATTACAGTTTTATTTGAATTGCTGTGCATTTCATGTCTCCATTAGAGTTAATTATTGGTTTTAAAGGTTCACTTCTCCTCAGGCATTGAAAGAGACACACAAAGGTGGTCATTTATGACTCTGCCTCAGACTAAAAAGGTTGAAGTCTTCTGGAAAGCAGAAATTTGATGCAGATGTATGTGATTACACTGAATTTACTTCACCTACATGTGAAATCTTCAAATGCATTGTTCTTTTTTTGTATTATACAAGCAATGCTCCCTCCACCACCCCCCCTCTCCTCCTTTACCTTATCCTATCCCCTTTCCCCAACCCTATCTATGTTTTAAAATGTACCCACTTACCCAACCAAATTCAAAGAAAAGAAAATATGAAGATTTCTCATTTAGGTGACATTGGATTAAGTGAAATGTAGGTATATCTTTTGATGCATTGAACAACTGAAATAGATCCTGACCTTGTGAGCCAACTCTTCCATAAACTTTCGAGACACCACAAAAGTGATGATATTGGAATGCAAAAATTGTCAATTTCATGTATTTTGTTTACAGATACCATATGCTCAATATAGCCATCTGTGTGTCCACGTCTGATTAATGATTTTGGTTACTTATAGATTATCAGCTTTTTTTCTAACAGAGAGTGGAATAAACACACATCTTGGGAACCAAGCTTGAAAGGATATAGGCCTGCATGGACAAGGGTGCTACAGTTAGTGGCTATGAGGAGGCAAGCACTGTACTCACACTGTATCCAGGCTGTTCATGGCCACATCTCTCCCTCCTTCAATGCTTTGGTGCTGACACCTTCATGGCAAAGCTTATTTGGACAAGGATGCCAGGCGTCAGTGGCTAGGGGTAGCTAAGCATCATCTTCAACTATAGCCAAGCTGTTTATGGCCATGCTACTTCCTTCTTCAATCCCTCTTTGCTGGCACTCTTGTGGCAAAGCCTGCATGGCCGAGGGCACCAGAAATAAGTGCCAGTTGGTGGCACGGTGCAGAAACCAGAATCTGAAATACTATGAAGTAGGACTTGCAATGCCTGTTTTCTTTTAACCATTTAACAATTAATATGTTTCATCAAGCATAATGTATAGCCTGGTGTTTAAGGGGGAAGAGAGTCTTGGGACAAGCTATATTAGCCAGTCGGGCATTCCTCTAAACAGAGGCCGTCAGTTGTATTCTATTTATCAGTCTTACTGATGTTTTACTCTTTGAATCTGTTCACACCATTAGATAAGAATGGCTAAAATAGCTGGCAAGGAGCAGTAATCATTCTGAAACATAAGAAGGGTAACCACGGTGTGCCAGGGAATTTTAGACCAATCTCACTCTTGGATTCCCTTTCCTAACTGGATGACAGAGCACTATGAACAACTTTGGAAGACTGGTGTGAGAAGAAGAATATTTTGTTATCTGCCCATTGTGTATTTGGTGAATATTTGCCTACTATAAATCCGTTTTTTTTTGGCTGACACTGCTCATATATACATTTGTGACTATTAGAAGAATAACCATGTATGTCACATTTATTGACTTACAAACGGCATTCGACTCAGTTTCAAGGAACCAACTTTGTCACTGGTCATTGTTTTAGGCATACCTGAATGGCTGATAGACGATATTCATCAATTATACTCAAGTAATTTTGTGTGTGTGCAATAGAGGTAGGGGATATAATGCACTAGAGAATTATTTGAGATTAGTAAGGGGATCGGGCAAGGTTGTGTAGTGCCCCCTTTGCTATTTTCACTTTTTTTTATAAAAAGATATGGCACTATCTATTAATGCAATTGAACCCGAAGCCCCTACAATCGGGGATAGAAAATGGGGTCCATTCTTGTATGCAGATGATTGGTTATGATATTGAAGATTGCAGACAGCTTGCTGATTCAATTAGATGTTTCTGAAATCTGTGTAGAGACAGTTACAAATTAATATTGCCAATATTGCGGTTGTAACAATTAAGGATTACATGGGGTTAAGTATAAATCAACAAGTTGGCTGGTACCAACAACTCGAAAAAGTGCAACTATTCCATCTAGAAGAGGGACAGTTGTTACCAATGTTGCTAGTTGATATAAAGCCAGGCCATGTCATATGCAGTGGCGATATATAAAATGCAAATCACTACAGTTCTCCCCTTTAATGCTGGGCGCTGGTGGCATAGAAACCTCTGTATCATAGAAACTGAAGAGATGAAGATTTTAAAGTGATTGATGGGATTACAGAGAAGCACACCAAAAGTGGCTGTAAAATTTGAATTAGGTTTGAATATTATCTATTGCAAAGCAAGGTTGGATCTCTTGAAGTATTGGTTAAAGTTATGGAATATGCCACACTTAACAGAACATCTTGCAGGTTCACAAGATGTCTTGGGACAAAACAGGTATTTGCAGTTATCATTCTGCATCAGAAGTTATCATGGTTTGCTTATATTAAGAAGATGGCACAGAGACGTGAAATGACTAGCCTCTGGGAAAACCCTAATTCATTTGGTCCACATTATAAAACCATAGTGTAAAACGGTTTTACAAGATCCATCCTGAAAGAGTTATGGGCCTCAAACCCAATTGCAGGGCTAGTGGCCACTTATCTAACATGAAAAAGAACCATAGGGTTTGAAAGCTACTTTAAAATAAACAAAAACATTGATGGTCAAATTAGGAATAGATATTTTACCGTTATTGAATTTCATGGCGAAATGTGGAGGAGACATTCCCACCGAACATAGTTGTAAACACTGCGAAATCTGGGATGAAAGCATAGATCATTTGTTATGCCCCACATGTGATCAAATAAGAAGGCAGTTAGAGGCTGGTTTTTGACCACAGAATCAAGAAAATAGAAGATGCAAGAATCTTAAACCCGCACCCAACAGAGCAGTAGTACACAATATACTGCCTAATTTTACAGGAAAAATCTAGCAGTTAAGGATGATTTAAAAAAAAATCTTGGTGATTCTTTCAATCTTGTAATTTGAAATGAGGGACTTTCTATAATTTAAATAACATGTGGATTTTATTGGAATTTGGTATTGTTTTATTTGGACAGATATTTGTACTTTTAAAATCTGTATTTGTATTATTTGATGCACTGCGGAGTGCCTGACGAGTGCAGACTGCCTTCTGCCCCTCCTACTGCCTCCCGACCTCTCTCGCACTTGGACTGAAAGAACACTCAATCTTCCTGGATTTCACATATTAACATTGCTGGCCACGTCCACTAATCCCAGAATCTTCTAATAAACGCGGCGGCCGCGCGCTTCCATGCGCGTGTGCTGCGGAGTGCCTGACGAGTGTAGACTGCCTTCTGCCCCTCCTACTGCCTCCCGACCTCTCTCGTGCTGGGATTGAAAAAACACTCAATATTCCTGGATTTCACGAATTCCAAAACATTGCTGGGTATTACTATTTCTATCCCCAACCTCTACCTGTAATACTTATGTAGTTTCCACTAATATAACTCGATTTTTCCTAGCCACGCCCACTAATCCCAGCATCCTCTACAAAACTTGGCAGCCGTGCGCATCCACACGCATGCACTGCAGAGTGTCTGACGAGTCAAGACTGCCTTCTGTCCCTCCTATTGCCTCCTGACCTCTCTCGTGTTTGGACTGAAAGAACACTGAATCTTCCTGGATTTCACCAATTCAAAAACATTGCTGGGTATTACTATTTCAATCCCCAAACTATACCCGTAATACTTATGTAGTTTCCACTAATATAACTTGATTTATCAGCAATTTTTCTTAGCCATGCCCACTAATCCCAGAATCCTCTACAAAATGTGGCGGCTGTGTGCACCCGTGCGTGCACACTGCAGAGTTCCTGACGAGTGCATACTGCAGGCCGCAGTGCCACGCGCCGGGTGCTGCACCCGTCTCGTTATTGTAACTCTCCCCTTATCTCTACTATTAGCACTATCCCTGATTCTAGCCTCCATTCAGTCATCCATGTCGGCTTACCGTCTTACATCGGGCATGCCTCATAACGACTCCGCCCAGCAAAGTCGATTCCATCATACTGTAATCTCCGCTCCCACAACGGAGTCACGTGGAGTTCTCCCTCAACGCCCACCATTGGCACGGAGTGACAACAGGAAACTTTGCTGGAACATCTCAGAGGAACATACTTCTAATCCCTCAGCATCCGACTACAAAGGTATGGCTATGAAAAAACTTGCAAACCATTTATCTACAAGTTTATCTCGCATAACTCATACTATCACAGATGCCACCATGGACCTCTGCACTACCCCCCTTGCACCTGATTCCGAATCAGATTATGATGTATACCATACCCCGAATGTTCGATTGACACATGCCTGTCACCAGGAAGTGCAAGTGAATATTCATGCCCTGAACTCCACGGCTGTACCTTTACTATACTCCCAAATAATAGCGTCTAAACTGAGGAATGCATCCTCTAATCCATTTTCTGGAGCACAGGATCTATCGGTGTCTGAACGCCCGATATCAGAACATCAGAGCCCCTATTCCTCGACCGAAGTCGCCACAAGTGATGTTCAAGTGCAACCTCCTGATCCACAGGTCTCCAGACTTTCAACCTCTCCTAAACTGTTTGCTAATGACGAAGCGGCTGGTGATCGCTCACAACTGGACTTTAAGTCATCACTTGTGGCGTCCTTCAGCAAACCTGCACCTCGTCCATCCTTTGGGTTTCCGGCTAATACCTCTATAGATACTGCCCTGAATGCCGTTAACTCCAATATATATACTATAACTAAATTATATGAATCACTTGACCAAAAATGTCAAAAACAAATATTACTCACAGAAGTCCGAATGAACAAATTTGACTGGAATGCATCCAGTATAATGACTAACCGTGATTACCACCTAGAGTCCAAGCCCATTACTCCGGCAACAGTCGATCTTGTGGTAGACGTGATTGACCGAACAGCAATCAACATCTTGTCTAATCTTGATGCAACCAACCTTATCAATTTGGCTACCTCAGCACCAACATCTCCAGTGCCCAAAATAGACGCCTCAGAACACCTTGAAGCACCAAGCCCTGAAATGCTCCTTTATGCTGTATTTGGCCCTAGATAACAAGCAAACAAAAGAAGAAGAAAACAACCTAAAAAAAAAATAATAAGAAGAAAAACATTCATGAAACAATTATACAGGTTTCTAAAAAAAAAAAAAATTGGCTTTGCCTAAACAAACACTAACCTATGTATTCGGCAGAAGCAACTCACCCCAGCGGGACCAGTTGAACCAAACTCTATAGCACCACCCCTAGATCAAGCCGACAATCGGGTTCTAACTGCTCCCAACCAAACACCACCAATAAATGAGGCTAGTAAAGGAGTCTTGGGCTTGGTAGTCCCCATTGAAATTCATGACTCTACTCGACCGATTGCATTGACAGCCTCACCTCAAGTCTCAATTACGCAAGCAGATTTAATGAATCTGTCAGTTTATACCGTATCCTCACCACCCATCACTGAGATTATCCACAAAAGCTTGCATTCCTTGCCAGCCCTTCTGAATAAACATAAACAAGCTTTCTGTGTGAATTTAAATGTCAAGCCCACCTTTTTCAAAACCCTGGCTCAAAAGTGTGACAAAATGATATCTAAACATGACAAAGCCCCGCGAGAAATCATAATGTCAATACCATTGAATGCTCAAGATACCTCAAGGCAGCACAACACTGAAGAATATTCAGAATCAATCTCAGAAAGTCAACCTCCACAATCCATCAATACAGGTTCCAATGTGACTGTGATCTTGGATAACAACAACGTAGTTTTGACTATGTTGGACAGACTGCAGATGGATCCATTTCCACACAGAGCAAACATGTTTTCAAATCTATCAATACATTAGAACATATTAGGTCCCAAGAAATTGAAAGAGTGACCTATCTGGATCCTCCAGACAGAGTAGAAAATCAAATACCATCCACAATTGTCAAAAACCTGATATGGCAAACCCAGGCAGAATTACTCAACAGAGGCATCCTAATAGAAATAAGATCAGCCCCACCAGCACCCACTGAAGAGCAATCACAACAACCGACATCCAATTCAAACCAAGTTGCAAATGCCAAAATTGAGGCCCCTCCTTCACAAGCACTGTGCTGTAGGTGTAAATAACCCTCTTCCAATTATTAGCAGCAGAACGTATCCAACCCATCACTTCAACCTGAATCAAGATGGACATGGTTAGCTAATCACCCCAAACTGCTTTAATCTCGAATAAAAGCTAGCATGACGGTTCTCATCAGTACCGGCAAACCTCACTAGCGTTTTTGAATACTAGAAGCTTCTCCCACCTATTGACACCGAAATCAAATTTTCTTAACATCTATGATATGGTTATATTCCAAGAAACATGGCTTATATCTGAGCCAGTATGGGCCACCCACATAATAGCATGGGTTCCAGCGACCAATGCACTACGAGGAAGACCAACAGCAGGCCTACGAACAGCGATACATTTAAAGTCTACTTTACATATTGAGAAATTACCTTCACCCAATCCAGGCATCCATCTAGTAGTACTAGCAACCTCCAACTTTCATCATCCGTTTTATCCTAAAAGAGCGCTAATAAATATTTATTGGAACCTTCTAGTGATAACCAATTCCCATTTCTTGGAAACACTTGAATCAATAACACCAACTTAACTTTACTCTACTTGATTCCAAAATTCAGACAACATTTATTGTAGGGGATTTCAACATGAACATCTTCCAAAGACTTAAGCTCGAGAGTAGCCAAACGGAATATGCTAATGCAATTCAGACAATTTGTCATGCTGAATGATACATTTAATGAGGACTCATCCCCCAATTTTACTTGGTCAAGAGGCCCACAGAAATCCATAATAGACCACATCTCTATATCTTCTAATGCTTCTAAGATAATTACATCCTTTCAAATAATAATGAATACCTCAAGTGACCATAACAGTCTACAAGTCAAATGGCTCCCCCACCTTGTTGAACCTTCTCATCTTTATGCCCAACCAGTAACCCTGAACCAGGGTTGTAACAGACTAATATGGAAAGCCCACGACTTAACTAAATTGACCACTCACCTCGAGCAGGCATTTGGAGATGGAAAAGGCACTGGTTCCTCTGACTATTCTATTCACATACTTGTATTTAAGCAACCTGCGTTCAACCAGTTACGTCCTAATTTTGTATATAAATATTAATTCATTTCAGAAATTAATGAATTGAAGAAGAATCTCCGTCAGGCCCTAAGAGCACTACCCCCAGTAGCTTGCAAGACCTATAGAAAGAGCATTAAACACAATACAAGAACAAAATAAAACAGATCATAGCATCAACCAAACAAACACAGGCAGAAAGAATGCTCACCGACTTGATGTCAAAATCCACGGGAGAGATATGGAATCTAATCAACGATTCCAAAGTCGACACCCCTCAATCCCTACTTCTTAACACCATTGTTGAACAAATCTGGATGGCTCATTTCTTGCTGCTTCTGTATAATACTGCACTGCAGTCTTCCGATCCTGCCCTGAAACCTCCAACCTTGAGAGAATTGATCAATTTTGATAAATAAGACACCATTATGATAATTGAGAAACTCAGTTCTTCAAGAGCCCCAGGACCAGATACACTACCAAATGCCACTCTAAAATCTAATCCATCCGAATGGGCAAAATTTTGGACATTATATTTCGTCAAGTAACATTATCAGGCATCATTCCACCATCCTGGCGTGAGGCGATAATAATAGTGATTTTTAAAAAAGGAACCAAGAGTAACCCAGCTAACTATCGACCCATAGCCCGCCTTGATGCCCCGGGTAGGATTTTTGCCAGACTCATTCTCGAGGCATTTCAGAAATGGCTCATAGATTCCTTGAGCTGTGACAAACATCAATCTGGTTTTATAAAAGGTTAAAAGGTGTAGGTACTATTTTAAACCTAACAATTTTAACAGCCATCAAAAATCAGGTGATTTTAACAAAAAAAACAGTGTTTTTAGCCCTAATTGATTTTAGACTGGCTTTCGTCACGATCTCTCGCGAACGCCCAAGGACCAAATTAACCAATGTAAATTGTCCCGCTCACATTATATATTTTATCCGTACATTTTATTCAGAAACTTCAATTCGTGTTAAACTTACTACTGATGTGGTACTACCGCAACCAATTTTAACAAATATAGGATTGAAACAGGGTTGCCTATTTGCGTTGGTTTTATTTAACTTTTATATTAATGAACTTGGAGACAAATTCAAATTGGTTTGAGACTTCCTGCCAAAATTAGGATGAACAGAAATCGCATGGTTACTATACGCGGACAATTTGGTAATCCTAGCCAAAACACTGATAGGACTGAAGAGAAAACTAATGGCCCTTGAGAATTATGCTCACACCAACAATTTAGCAATCAACATAACCAAACAAACATCCTAGTCTTTCATCATTGTCTCCCTAAAACAGGATTTAAATTTAATTGGAGACTAGGAAAGACATTGATTGCACAGGTTATGAATTATAGATAACTTGGTGTTAATTTAAACACTCATCGATCGGATCAGCCGTATAAAAATGAATAAAAAATGATACTTCTAGCTACGCAAGGGGAAGAAATATGGCAAATTTTCCTTTAAACCCATAATAATGTACTACAAACTCAAAGCAGTCCCCATAACTACATATGGCGCACAGTCAAAACACCCATTTAACTGCCCAAATAGGATCACCTTGAAGGGCTATATTGTTGGAAAATACTAGGACTCCCGGTTAGTACGCCGATAGCTCCGATTACATCCGATCTTGTATTCATTGCGTTATCTACCATTGTTGCGCGACAATATCTAGCAGCATATCGCAAATGTCTAAATTCTATGATACCTGCAACAAATCTTCTACCAACTCTGAAAACCTCTTTAATGCAGCCAACTCAGGGTCCTTTTCATTTATGAAAATGTCACTGTATAAATATCTTAGAAGAGGCTAACATTTCCATGCAACTATTATTAGATAACCCCGACAAAGCAAAACAAAAATTGTGGTGATGGGACTGGTGTCACACCTGGCATTTGTGCGACATCTACAAAATATTTAAATCAGGAGCCTTTCTCCACAAATCAAAGAATCAACTACCCATGTACTTGATAAAATTCCCTTATCCGATTTATACAACTGCTATTCTTCGCCTAAGACTTGATCTATGGCCAACTAAGTCTAGAAAAGCAATACTCAAGCAATCTACAATAAACAATACTTCTTGTAGGTTTTGCAAAAACATCGATCATAACGAGACACTGAGACATCTTTTTCTTGATTGCATAATTCTAGATGATCTGAGTAAATTGTCTCTTGTTAAGCACTTTGACCAATTTAACCTCTTAACGAAGGATCAATTATGGATGCATATTTTGAACGCAACGAAAACAACATTGATTATTGTAATAGTCCAGTATCTTCACGCTCTAAATTTGCTCCAAGAATAGTAGTTACAAGAAATTGATTTTTACCATTAACCTTTTATGCCTACATTGTGCAGAACTGTTTGTTTTTACTAAAAACCCAACTTTTTACTATTTGTATGATTGATTTGAAAATACTTTTTATCCTTACATTATTTTATGGAAAATTATTTTCTTGTATTTCTCAGTGTGTGTATTATGTGACATTAATGACATGGAACAAGGATTTTGTTTACGAATATATATGCTTGTAAAATGTTAATATCTAAGTGTTGTGATTAATATGTAATTAGTGTGATCGAAAAGTAAAAACACAATGTAATCCGTGTTGAAAAATGTTATCTAATCCACTAAACCAACTTTCACAAATATATATATATATTTGATGCAACTATATCGCTGTAGCCAAAATAATGCTTTCACATTGAGTCATCTACATTTTGGTTAGTCTTTGTGGTCTACCATAGAAAGTCAAGCGAAACTAGTCTGCCTTATTTTCAAAGAATGTCCACAAACGACTCACTATTTACAGCATAACACAAGCACCTCTGCCTAGTTCTACTACTTGGACCCTCTGTTAATAGACTGGCCATTGATATGATATCAATGACCAAGGCTTTCTGGGGCCTGGGTCCAAAATACCTTCAGCTATTCCTCCGCAAATACCTCCCCTCTCGAGCTCTTCGCTCCTCTACCTCCAACACACTCAGGGTCAGTTGTTTTTCTAAGAAACGAGCTTGGGGTAGATCTCTGTCTTCGGCAGGGGCCTCCCTCTGGAACAGCCTCCCTGCCACTTGAGGAGAACCATCTCCTGTTCCGGAAGCACCTCAAGACCTTCCTCTTTTCTTCTGCCTTCGCTCCCCCTCTCCCCTGCTGATCTGTTCTCTCTTGGCACCGTGCACCTGGCTACCCTCTGTCTTTTGGGCCCAGGTACCTGCTCATCCTGCCACCCTCCAGCACTGCCTCCGGGCCACCCCTTGCACTGGGGTCTGTATCTGTACCCATACAGCCCCCCTTTTTCTTCCTGCACTTATCGGACCTACCCTGTCTGCTGCCTTAATCTAGCACTTGCAAATTGCTGGCTGCATTACCACTGTTTGTTACCTTTATTATTTATTTATTGTTATTTATCTGTTTCTCCTCTGCTTCGCACTTTCCACCTCTCCCCCCTTCCATGCACTTTTCCCCTGCCCCCTCTCCCATGCACTTGCACGTTCTCAATGTCACTGGGCCTAGTAAGATCGCTGTTTTGTTCTCCCCTGTTCCCCTCCCTTGCCTTGTCGCGCTCTGAAACACTTGTGTACGAGCGCGATAGAAATAAAATATCAATCAATCAATCAATATGATATGGCATTTATAATGCGCCTATACACAAGTGTTTCGAGACAACATTACCACAGACTTAGATTGTAGTGGGACTTCTCTCTATTCTTTTAGGAGATGTACATGATGTATCTTTGTCTTTATTTGTCTGTCTGGTTGGGAGACCTGGTAATTGTAGGGACCTGTTTGTTCTTATATATCAAATGGTCCATACCACGTAGATAACATTTTATTGTGAAAGGCGGGTAACAAAATGAAAACCTTTTGCCAAATGGAGAATTAACTGAGGGTGGCCTTTTTAGTATGCTGGGTTTTCCGTTGTTCTTGAGCCCTTATGAGGGGGAATGAACTATAGCTCGGACTGTGGTCATATGGTTTCCCGATGTTGGACAGTCAATGATATGGGCAATAAGGACTCTTCCCTCTCCTCCAATTCATTTTACATGTTTGTTATGGCACGCCCCATTTTTAATCAGTTGTATAGCAGAGAGGGGTGGAACACGACTTGCATTTGCTCCTCATTTCTTCTCTGTGCCATAGAAATGCTACAGCATTTGTGCCGGCATGGATTTTCACCACCATCATAATGCAGGCGGTCTGCATAGTGATCCATCGTAAACGTAAACTCTGCCTGCCATGTTCTCATGGCCAGCACCGTTTTCAATGAAACCCTGCCCTACATGTTTGCAATGTGGGCATCGTTTAACTGTAATTGTGAACACTGCTTAACACGCGTTCATGATAAGCAGTGTTCACAATTGAACTCAATTACTACTCAACATACGAGCAAAACAGGCAGCGTTTATGGCAAGCTGCGTTCACAATGTTAAGTAAACGCTGTCTGATTGTAAAATGCTTTTGTAAATAGGACACATATCTCTAAATGCAACACAAGTTGCGATGTGTAATCATCACTAAACATACAATTAAGTGTTCCATCTCTCCTGTTCACATGCTGAATCAATAATATTCGAGTTTCAATTATTCCTGCCTCTTCCTATCATGGTTTTACAAGTCATTCAAATGAAGAAGGAGTAGTTTTGTATTACATTCCAACAGACGTCATACTTTAAATTGCGACCATTTGTGGTAAAAATGAAGAGCTTTAAGGTACACCTCTATAACAGAGAGACATTTCTGATGGCATGCATAAACAAGCAAAGAAGTAAAATTGATTTTCTTGTAAAATGCTAGTTCATCATCCTAGATGGCACACACTATTGATTCAGCTCAGCCTGTTTGTAATTTCTTTACCATAGATCCATTCCATGGCTGTAATTCATGTCAGACAAACAGTTTGACATGTCAACAAGCGTGTACAAGAAAACATAAAACACGAGCTAAAACTGAAGAAAAGCACATTTAAGCATACACAATCATCGCATTATTTACACTTGTATCCTTTTTTCTGTAGTGTGATTTTATAATACGTTGCTGTCATTTCAGTAGAATGAACTACTTCCCATAGGATACAAGAAGTGCTCTTGATCCTCAAATTGCCTCTAACGGATGAACGTATTTAAATTGCAAAACCTCTCTAATTCCATGAGCACCTGTAGTGGCTAGTAGTACCACTGTTTTGTATCCGCTAAACCACGCAGTATTCTGCATGTTTCCCTTGCTCGAACTCAATTATTCCTCTGCGGCTGCAAATGTGCAATCTAACATGCATTGACAACTAAATAGTTAATTGTATCTATTTAGTTTTCATCATCTATACATAGCACTGCACTTTGTGGAGTCCTACATAAAAGACAAACACACAGGTGTAAACAGGGTCAGGCACAAAAACATACACATATTGAAAAGTGATGGTCATTTTAAGAACATGTATCTTATGTTTTCATTTGGCCATCCACTGGAATATATGAGTGGAGTCCATGTACAAAGGTGGTGCAGTATACCAAGATCATGTTTCCGCTTTGTCGTCCTGTGACATGACAGTAGGTAGAGTGTGCTTACACAGTGGAACTTCAGTTCTAGGTAACTATCAGGATTACTATAAATAGAGGTGAAGTAGGTTAAAGGGGAAGAGACAACACAATACGGATGGTGAGACAGAACACAAGGAGAGCACAGCCATCTGTGAAAACATGAGCAAGCATTTTGTTTGCATTTCATTAAAAAAAAATATTCCCCATATTGCACCCAGTTATGTGACACATGTACAATATTAGACATGAGGTGCTCTTGTGAATTTTAATGACAATAATGACTATAAGTTCAATAAAGAGGCTTTAAAGTGTTGGATACTCAAATGGGAGTCTTTAATTTACCTCTGACTAATGTGATGAATTTGATAAGAAGTTATGATGTATGTATATATTATTGTGTAAGGTTGTCTTAGAACAACCAGGAACACACATTTAAAAAATACTAATTCAAAAACAATTGTATTTTCACATCTGACAGAGGTTGTCAATTTATATTGGTTGGGTCAGCTGCTTCGTCTAGGATGGATGCCTTTGTTTGCATTTCGTATGCTTGCCACCCCCAAATCGATGGCCAGACAGAACAAGCAAACTAGGAATTGGAAAGAGTTCAAAGTTAGCAGAATTCTAACACAACAATATGATCCATTAATCATTACGGTTATCATTATTCGAATGTAAACAAAGGAGGATAGCTCAGCGGCAGCGTGCTCGACTTGGAAACAAGATGACACGGAGCAACACAGGTCCGATCCCTGGGTCCGCGCTTAGAAACCTCTGGGTATTAAGCGCGTTATAAATAACCTATCATATCATACTGCCCTTGTTTTATGCCTGTACGACAGTAACTATTCCAATAAACGATGAAGGAATAGCACATGCGTTTACACGATCACTTATGAAAGTGATATTATCCAGAATCAATATCTACAATATTGCGTACAAACACCAGGTTTTATAAGGGTTGCTATGATTAGTCATTTTCTTAGAGGACATAAAGAGAACATTTCTCCAGCAACATGAAGACCGTCAACTACACTGACAGTACCTTCTATAATTTAATCATTTCTTTCACATATTCTTGAAAACATTAAAACCTAGAATGACACTGACTGACCATCTGTACGACTTGCACATTATTTCACACCAGCGCATACAGGAAGTTAGTGCAGCTTGTCACAATGCCAGTGGCGCTGCTTCCGTAAGAGGCATTCCATTCCTGTTGCCCAGGACCCATTGCAAGCAGCTAGTGTTTTGCATGCTATGAATGAAAACTGCAAATACGTAAGAACAGATTACATTTCTGCCAACTTTGAGAAAACATGAAATCACCATTTTATGGTGCTAGAAATGAAGTAGTTGCAGATTATGATTTAACCAATTTGTCACAGGGTAAGAATTAATTTGGTCCAGTGTCTCTACATTAGTATCTTATAAATTGTGATAAATGAAGACAATTGGCATGCAAAATATGCAAAATTCTGAGAGCTGCGTTGGGTCCCTTGCGTTAGTCAATTTTCTACTACTATGCCGTAAGACACCATTAAAAGCTTTTCCAATGGCATTACCTTATGGAAACTTCATCAGGCCATCACTAAATTCAGTGTAAACTTTGTTGTGAAAACAAGAAACAAAATATTTATCCTTAGAAGATGTGTGGTTATAATTACACAAATCCAGATAATCAGGGCAATAATCCTTTAACAATGCTGACAGAGAGTTCACACAGGCATTGAATCAAACTCTGAGTTAGTGGGAACAACACCCAACGGAATTACTGTTAATGCCACTTGGTCTGGTGGATTTACTGCTGGAGGACAAGTGGTGGTGGCAGTGTTAGTCCCCATTAATTTGGAGTCCTTGGGAATCCAAGGGGATTTTGGCCGAATTACTGTGGCTGTAATTCCACTGGTGGCAATCCTGCTGATTTTGTCAATTTCTCAGTGGAAAGTGGGAGGATTTAGCAACAGCATGATGCTAGAGGTAAATCACCCACTCCAGGACCAAACTCGTAGTATGGCAGAGCGGGAAAAGTGGTGTTAATTCCGTCACCGCCACTTTTTTCCCCTGCACTGCCATACTCATAATAATCCCAGTCTTTCAGTCTTTTATATAGATCTGGGTAAAGTGGTACTGAAGGAAAATTAAGACAAGGATTGGTTATGAACTTTACAGGGTGAAAACGAGTGTGTGATTGATTAGCTGATAGGTGATTTTTTTGGCTCAGTAGGATTGCCCTGCGGCAATGATTCTTTTTTTTTGATAGCTCAGCAAGTGAAGTAAACATCCAATTATATCTTTTCTCTTTTACATTCATACAAACTTGTTCAATTTCCTCTTGGCTTCTTTTATGGCTTTTAATATGGGGTTCAACCAAGGTACAGCAAGTGTTTGTGAAAAATAAGTTATTCTGAAAATGAACAAATTGTGAAATCATCTGGGATGTTTCTGAAAAGCATTGTCACAAATTAATTTGAGAAACTATCAATGAAGCACAAACCCTAAACTTAGTGTGCTCTGCAAAGTGTGCATCTTGTCATTGATGGGACTGCTGTTGTGCTTTCTTAAACAACTGTTTAGATGTTTGACATTTTGATAGTGTACAAGAAGGCAATTAATGCTGTTGCACATGACAATTCACCAAAGAACATTATTGCCATTCACTTCACTGGAATGTAAAATTAGGTGATATGCCTTATCTTATGTGAATGACAAATGTGGTGTGATAAGAATCTAGAAAAATGTTCCACCTTAAATTGTGTGTTGCAATGCTTCAAAAGATGCTGAAACTCATGTGTTGCTGACTGTTGTGGAGCAGGGATTGGTGTTCCAATAAAGGGTTAATGTTTTCAGTTTAAAAGGGGAACCCAAAACTTGGCTGGGGTAATGCATGCCCTGTTGGAAGGTGGCTTTATGCACGTTACTGTGGTTGAACCATAGGTGGAACTAAACTAGTACTGACATATGCACCACTGCAGTGAATCAGTAGATTTGTGACACAGCATTAATGATTTTTGCAGTGACCGCATAGGCGAGGATAGTATGCTGTTGAGACAGCAGCCAGAAGGCTGAAGTAGAGTGCTTCTGAGTTTCTCCCAGTTTTTTTAATGGTGTTACACAATAATCTTAAACAGAACCTTAATCCTGTATGAAAAAGTTAAACACTACAGGCTCGATTCACAGAACCCAGTGCAGGATAGGAGCAAGTGCTGCGTGCAGAGAAGGAGCATGCGCCATGCGTGTACCAGCCGTGGTGCAAAGAAACAATAGCGCGGAATGTGTATTCATGAATTAACCGGGCCATCACTGCCGTGACACAAGGAAAATCAAGCTGCGCCAGTAACGCCCCCAACATGCCCCCAAGTGCATTAAAAGAGCCCGCAAAATGACTAATACGGTGCAAGCCCCGCAACATCCCTCGTCCAGCATACAGCCCCCCCAGCCAAATCGTGTGAAAATCTGTTGCAGAAGGGGTACGCAATGAGTTTCCATGTGATTCCGGTGGGGTGCGTCTGGGGTATGCAATGAGTTTCCATGTGATTCCGGTGGGGTGCGTCCGCGGTATGCAATGAGTTTCCATGAGATTCCACTGGGGTGCATCTGGGGTACGAAATGAGTTTCCACGCAATACCGGTGGGGTGCATCCGAGGAACACAATGAGTTTCCACGTGATTATGCTGGAGTGCGTCCGGGGTACTCCATGAGTCTCCACGCAATTTGGCTGGGGTGCGTCCAGGGTATGTGATGAGTTTTCCCGTGATTCCGCTGGGGTGCGTCTGGGGTAAGCAATGAGTTTCCACGTGATTCTGCTGAGGTGCGTCCAGGATAAGCAATGAGTTTCCATGAAATTTGGCTGGGGTGCATCCGAGGTATGCAATGAGTTTCCATGTGATTCTGCTGTGGTGCATCCGGGGTACGTGATGAGTTTCCACATAATTCAGCTGGGCTGCGGCTGGGGTATGTGCTGAATATCCATGTGATTTGGATGGGATGCGTCTGGGGTGCGCACTGAGTTTCCACACGATTCAGCTGGGGTGCGGTGTGTCCGGGGTACGTGCTGAATTTCCATGCAATTTGCTGGGGTGCGTCCGGGGTACACACTGAATTTCCACGCAATTTGGCTGGGGTGCATCTGGGGTATGCGCTAAATATCCACACGTTTCAGCTGGGGTGCATCCGGGGTATGCGCTGAGTTTCCACGTGATTCGGCTGGGGTGTGTCCGGGGTACATACTGAGTTTCCATCTGATTTGGCGTACCCGGGATGCACCTCAGCTAAATCATGTTTAAACTCTGCAGGTACCCCGTGAGACATGCACAAATCCACTGGAAGCTGACCCCTCCTGACGGGACAGTCACACACCAGCACACATCACCTGTGACCACACCCCACAGGCAGCCCACACCACATGGGACTCCCCCAGCCCCATCACCTGTGAACACCCCCCCCAGGCAACCCACACCACATGGCACCCCCATCACCTGTGACCACACCCCGCAGCATCCCACACCACATGGGACCCCCCCAGCCCACCTCACCTGTGAACACACCCCGCAGGCAGCCCACACCACATGGGACCCCCATCAACTGTGACCACACCCCACAGGCAGCCCATACCACATGGGACCCTCCCAACCCCCATCACCCGTGAACACACCCCGCAGGCAGCCCACACCACATGGGACCCCCATCACCCATGACCACACCCCCCAGGCAGCCCCCACCACATGGGACCCCCCATCACCCGTGACCACACCCTGCAGGCAGCCCACATCACATGGGATCCCCCCAGTTCTCATCACCCATGAACACACCCCACAGGCAGCCCACACTACATGGGACCACCCATCACCCATGACCATGCCCCACAGGCAGCCCACACCACATGGGACCCCATCACCCGTGAACACACCCCACAGGCAGCCCACACCACATGGGACCCCCCCAACAGCTGTGAAGTCAACCTGCAGGCAGACCCTGCCTCATGTTCCACACCCAACACCTGTGATGGCAACCTGCAGCCAGGCCCTGCCAAATGTTCACCCCTCCAACACCCGTGATGGCAACCTGCAGGTAGGCGCTGCCTCATGTTCCCCCCAACACCGGTGATGGCAACCTGCAGGCAGGTCCTACCTCAAGTCCCCCCTAAAACACCTGTGACTGCAATCTGCAGGCACATGTTCCCACCCCAACACAATGAGGACCAATACACAACTATGCTGCACGTGTGAAATGAAATGCCACCATACGCTGTACACTCCAAGTGCACGTTACCACCCATCCATTGGTCATGCACACCAGAACATGCCCCATGAAAATGGATGTCAAACATGACACATGCATGCATGTTTGTACACACATGAACAACATTGGTCATCATCAGGGACACAGAACAGAGTAAGGAAGGGTCAAACTTGCACCAAACCATTGAGACCAAACACCATTTTGAGTAACAATTTAAACAATATATTAAAAACTAGTATTGAAGTCATACTTATTCAAACACTTGTGTATAGGCGCGCTACAAATGCCATATCATATCATATCAAATAAAATGACAAAAAAGCGCATGAAGCAAATAAATAAATAAAAGATTTGCAAAATTAAAAACATTGTTCTGGAATTTAAAGAATCAAAGTGAAATATGAGTTCCATGTCCATAAACGAATATCCAATGGAGAAAAATAAATAAAAGAAAAACATTCCTGCATGTTGAACACAAAAGGATACAAAAATATGTTAACTATTTACAAATATGAGAGGTCCATTGTCCCAAACATATGAAGAAAACATGCCTCCGATGATGTTACTTCAGGCATGGCAACCCCCGATGCAGGTGTGGGTGGGCAAGGTGGTCCTGGTTCTGGGCTGTGGAGCGGTGGTCTGGCATGTCGGGAGTCTCTGGATCAGCAGATGTGGTCACAGGTCCAATAACAGGAGCTCTGACAATGGCTTGTACAGTAGGCACCAAAAATGCAGGGCACGTGGGAAGCAGGGACACACAGTGGGCATACAGCAGCAGATGGCTTGTAGAAGGCAGCTCGAGGCACTTGAAGGCAGGTAAATTGGCTCGTAGGCAGGAGCATGGGTCATCCGTGTCACTCACATGGCCAGCCAGAAACAGAGTGACTCCGCATGTGGGGAAACAGTGCGTTAGCGAGAAATTAGAGGAAACTTACGTGACATGCGCTGAACGTTGGGCGTGGCATTCAGGATCGGGATAAAGTAGTGCATAGGTGACCATCCCACGCTTGCGCGAGTTATAGCGGACGGACGTGTGGACTTTGTTTCCACGCAATATCTTCACTGCGTGCAAGCCTCTTCTTTTGGTGGGGGATGTTAGGGAGAATTCTCTGTTTAGGCTGAATTTCCTAACCTAGTGAGTCCCCCAGCAGCTTTGCTGGATTTCTGGAGTTTGTTTTTTTTCCATCCTACCAAGAGTGAGACCCTTTTTCTCCCACTCTTGGACATGAATGTGGTTAATTCCTTTGAATGTCAATGTGTTCTATGGGCTTTGGGGTCTTTTACTCCATAGGGTCTCATATGTTTTGCTATGTGTGTTACAACGCACCCTCAGTGCCGTAACACTGGGGCGTCCTAGAGGATCCCCACCATAGACTCCATACCCGGGGACTGACTACTGTCTCCCCGGGCATGTAAAGTCACCATTGGCTTTACTAGACCTACATTTACTAACAGAACTAGTACAAACCATCCTAATGTGGATGTACTAGTAGGGGTAATTTGATTACTGCTGGGTCTGTTATTCGAGGGGGCACTGTCCCGTCCCCCCTTGTCGAGTTTTGGCTGGTGACAGTGGAAACTACTTGTTATATTTGACCCTGAATATAACCCTATGGGATTCTTCCCATTGTTGGAGGTTAATACTTGTTAATCTCTAACATACCACCGGTTTATTTATCTTAAATAAATCTATCGGTTGGTATTTTCTGCCAGAACTCGGTTTTTAAAATGGCGTCTGTGTTCGTCTCTGTGACTCCTAAACCAAAGGTTGAGCCCTTTGTTCCACTTTTGGCGGGCTTCTGCACAGAGGCCCTCCAAAGTGGTGTTATTCTGTATGGGTAACCACAGGGGGTGCGGGAGGGGGTTTAGGCACCCTGGACTGAGTTGCCTTGCCAACTCAAGTCACACTCTGGTGTGAATGGCCCAAGTTGTGAGCCACCCCGCTCACCACTTAGTGTGTTTTGATTGACAGCTAGGCTGAATGAATGGGGGTTTTCTGCATAAAAGCAGGGCTTTTGGGACTGGATCTTCAGAAGTCGCCACAGGACCTAAGAATCCGACGAGGGTAAAGCTGAGCCGACCTGCAACGACGACACCTCCGGTGGAGCCCTGCTGAACCGACTCACCACTTCCCGATGACAGAGGAGATCTCCCCGCCGGAGTCTCTTCCCCTGACTGGTGGGAACAACCAGTCCCCTTTGCTTTTTCTTCGTTCCAGGACGCAGTGGTCGAATTGCCCTTGCAGAGCACCCCGGCAACCGGATAGCCACTAACCCCTGTACCGCGACCAAAAGGTGGTGCCTTGTGACGGAGCACTCCGCGGCTGGTCTCTTCCCTGGTGGTGCAACGATCTTCAACTTTCCTCCGACGATGAGATCATCTGTTCTCTTGGCAAAGCCCCGACGTGCATTCACCACCAGGAACAACTGCCCCCGCCGGAGCTGTCTCTCCACAAACAAGGCCTGGCTTCCCTGGTGTCGGTTAGCGTGAGGTGTCTGAATCCTCGCCTCTCCATTGGGTCGCCTCCAAGCCTTCTTAACTTTCTGTTCTGAACTGGTCCAATCTTTCTATAACAATTTGCGACAAAGACTCGAAGTGCATTTCCACTGTGATACTTTTTGGGACACACCGCCTTGCCTCTCTCCGAGTGGGCCGGCATCTGAACTTTGCGGTCTACAGTAGACCCTGCCTTACTTGCCTTGCATTTGTTCGTAAAAGTGTTGGTACCGAGTTGATTTCATACCCTGCCTTTTCTCTCCCGTCCTAACGAATACTAGAGTGCAATCTAGGGTAAAGCATTCACCTCTGTCTGCAAATAAGTGGTGCCATTGAACCTAGACTTGTCGAACTATTGTTAGGGGGATTGATTTACTTATTGTAATTGTGATTGAAGTTGTTTGCCGTATTAGTGCCAGAGTGTTTTCCATAGATGTGTTTTTATAAATAAATAACTATATATTTTTACACCGAAGCCTTGTTCCGTGTTTGCTTGGTCTACTGTGTAAATTGCCCTATTTTGTATACTCCACATACTGCCTAAATCTTCTTGAGGGAAGTCTGACTGCTCAGCCACAGCTACCAAGTGAATCTGTGTGGTACAGACTGCTACGAAGTGGGTTTACTGCCAAACACCTGTAGTCCTAAATCTTTTGCAGTAGTCCCAGAGGGAACTGCGCAGGTTTCCGCCTAACAGGGGATTGCCTCTGCGCACATGCTCGTATATTTTTGAGGCTGACTGTGAGTTGCGTACACATTTTACCATCTGTGGATGCCCCTGTGTGTCGCGTAACCCCTTATTTAACATCACTGTAGCTTATAGGTCCTTTGCGTACATATTTTTTGTGTTTCTGGGTGCCACAGCGTACTGCGTTAGGTTTTTTCTTAACACGTGGGCTGCCGAGGGGTCGCGTACATGTATTTTGCATATTTGGGGTGCCTTTGCATTATGCGGCCCATTGATTTTTTCCCCAGGGGTTACATCGATCCTTGCTGGGGCACACTGGTATGTTTGACATCACATACACTGCCCCTCACTCAAATTGCCCAGGACAATCGATAGCTGCACCTCCCATAGCACCAATCCATCTGTGCCATGACTGGGAGAGCAATTAGTGGAAAGGGAGGCAAAGGTGGCTGGGGTGGTGGAGATGTCCAAGGCGGTGGAGGTGCCCAAGGTGGCGGAGGTGCCCGAGATGGTGGAAGCGCTCGAGGTGGCAGAGGTGTGTGAGGTGGCAGAGGTGGCCGAGGTCATGGAGGTGTCCGGGCCCATGCAGGGAGAGCTATGCCCCCCACCCAACAGGGTCAAGAAGCTGCATGGGCAGCTTTAGCAACCAACACCCAGCCTCTGGGTGTAGCATCATGGCACCGGCACCCAGGGTCCAGATGCAGCAGTGTCACCTACTGTATGGACCAGCCAGGGTCAGGTAGCTGCCGTGTCAACTGTAGCAACCACCATCCAGCCTTCGGGTCACCCAGCCATGCCTGTGGTGCTCCCCGCCCTGGGCCACAGAGACGCAGGTGCAGATGCTATCCGTGCATCAAAGGGGAAGTGACATGCTGTGCAGCGTCATGGCACTGGCACCCATCACCACCTGCAAGGGCACATTCAGTCACACCATCAGTGTGTGATGCCACAGCCCAGGCCACCAGTGCTCCAGCCCCTAGTGACCCAGTGGTCCCAACCACTCAGGGTCTGCACAGCCTCGCAAGAAAGCAAATAGTGCAGTAGGCAAACAGGCTCAGCCCCAATGCACGGCACAGGAGATCTGCAAGTCGAGGAAGAGGAGCTTTAGTGATGAGGCGCTCCAGGTCCATGTGCAGGAACACAAACACGACATACTTGTGTGGGCAGGGAGCACACATATGCCTGCCCAGTGTCTGGTCCACTGGCAGTGTGTCGCTGATCTTATTAACGCCTTGGGCCATGAGAGGCGCCCAGCTACTGACTCGATAAAGCATTGGTATGACCTCCGGCGCCAAGCCAAAGGTAAGATGGGTGCCAACTATGCCTCTACTGTGGTGACTGGAGGTGGGTCACCATGAGAGGAGGAAGAACTCACTCCACAAGAGGAGGTCATAGGTGCTATGATTGATGTGGAGCAGATCCAAGGCGTGATAGACCTGCCAATTTATGAGGGAATGTCTGATGTGTGGTGATGTGTGTGTGTCCAGGTCATGTGAATGTTGCTTGGATGAAGTGCGTGATTGTCTGGCAGTTCTGGCTGTATTTGCATGACTGCAATGGGTGAACCATGTCAGGGTGGACTGACACGTGCTTGTTGACCTGCAGACTGAATACGCACAATGTGTGTTAAGACGGATTTCTGAACTCTGTCCTGGAGGCGCAGAGGTTCAGAAGGCCAACCTAATTACTTGAAACAGGGTAACCTCTGGACAAGCCAGACCAATCAGGATAGCGATCGAGGCGGTCAAGACTAGGGGCCTCATTACACGGATGGCATTAATGGTTAACGGTCTCCGTTAATGGTAACGGTGACCGTTGACCATTACCGCCTTACTACGAGGTCCCTTAGCGGGTTGGTGCTTTAACGCCTGCTTTTTGCAGGCGTTAAAAACCAACCTGCTAAGGGACCTTGGTGCTAATTACGCTACCACAAAATTGCGGTGCCGTAATTAGCACCTTCCCCATTCCCATTATGCCCTATGGGGCAAAAATGGGAATGGGGAAGGGCAGTGGTGGAAGGGGGAATTACCGCCCCGCCAACCTTGGAATGGGGCGGTAATTCCCCCTTCCACCAAGGTGGTGCCGGTTTTTTACCGGCATGGACCAAGGTGCTAATAGCACCTTGGTCCATGTGCTAATACCGCCATCCATGTAATGAGGCCCTAGGTCTCAAGAGGGGTGAGGATGACTGAAAGCCCGCAATGAGCACGCAAAGCAAGGACACTTACAAATTACTCCAAACAGGTGTTATATAAAAAATATATACACATTTATTCCAAGGCCTTTGCAACAATGACCATAGCGAGAAGTCACAATAAAACTCTAGTAAACCAACACATACCAAACCAATACAATATATATACAAATACAAACGAGTCTAAAGCGTTAGATGCACGAAATGTGTAGGCAACCTAGAAGGGAGGAAAACAGGCAGTGCGAAAAAATGATTAGACCCAGTTCGCCTTCAGAGGCACCTAACTAAAAGGAAGTCCAAGCCCTACGAAGAGTGGAGCCTTGTGCTCAAAAGTACCTGCACACGCTGGTGCCAACGGGCAAAAAGGGGAGTCTCTTCGAGGGAATCAGGCAGTTCAGTTCGGTGCACAAATGAAGAAGAACAGAGTTCCGCGACTCAAGCGCAGCCTCCACCGTGGGCAGAAGCAGAGCGCGAGTACGGAAAGGCGTGCTGTTTGACACAGCGGGGAAAAGCTATGGGCTCCTGCAGGAGGGCGACCAGTTCCTAGCTATGCTACTCACCGGTCCCCGATGCAAGCAGACCCAGGCTTCTCTGCATCAGTTTCAGTGCTGGCAGGTTCAGGGGAGCAGGGGACGTCTCGTCGTCGTGTAGATTCTGCAGCAGCAGAGTTGAGTTAAAGATGTCCCAAACGAAGTGAACCCGCACAGTTTGTTACCACAGCAGGGCAACGGAGCGGCCATGTGTATCTCAGCCAAATGTACACTACTCACTTCAGACCTGGGAATGCCAAGTGTACGAATCGTGTGAGAGTGACAAGGACTCGAAATACAACACAACCTGGCGGTGGTTACAGAGCAAGACTCCTGGGTAGGCTGGTCAGTCTGCTGGAGGGCCCAGAGACACTTCCGAAGGCTTACGTGCAGGAGATGGTGAAGATGCCGAGAATTGATGTTCCCGCTATTACAAGGGTTGAAGTACCAGTACAGGCCTTCTGGTGCGATCGGAGTTAAAAAGGGTTTCACAAAGCGACAGCAGTGCAGAGGAGCAGTCCTTCAGCGGGTCACCAGCGATTCCTTGGTTCAGCCTCGTGGTTGCAGGATACTTGGCTCCTGTATTCCTTTGTTCGTGAGAACTCAGGAGATCAACATGGTAGTGGTGTTTCCAGCCCCCTCTTATCCACGGTTCCCTTCGCGCCAAAACGGAGGGGACCCAATGGGAGATCCGCTCATAAAACACTCACACCATACGTGGACCTATCATGGACCACGGTGGTCCCAGGCATTCACACCACACTAGACTCTCTGGCACCCAGGATGTGTATTGGGACCAGACATCCCAGCCCACATCCTGGAGGCACACACAAGGCCTGTAGAAGCCTGCGAAAGCATCTGTGTTTCGCGGGAAAGTACATGCCCGAATAAGGAAGGCCCCGGGTCGACTCGACCTGGGGAAGGTGAAGGGGGCAAGAAGGTCAGCGGACAGGACAAAGGAGCCTCGTGGTCTGGCCATTTTGGGAGCCAGGCCACCATTTTGGGCTAAGCGCGATAAACGTGCTTAAAACGCCAAAAGGAGCTCAAAAACACAAGAAACGATTGCTGCCACCATTCCCATCCGTGATTCACTTGCACCGATCAGTTACAATCCAAAAAGAGTATCTAGGGCCTGTAGAAGGCTAGAGACCCAAGAGAGCAGTAACTTAGCTTACAGTGCCCTCTTGTGTCATGTTGCACGAAAGCTGCAATATGATAAAGAAACTACGGAAAACAGCGTTTCCCGGTACTGACTGTCTTAAGGGCATGTCAGTTTCCCCGTAAGAATGGAGCGAAAGCCCAGAGGAGTGCGGCAGAAGGCTGCACTTCTCTGGCAAAGTCTTGATCATGGTGAAAACAACAGCAAAAAGTTTAGGGGTTGCCACATGGAAGGAAAATTACCCAATATTAACCTCTTAATGCCACCGACGAGCCGGCTCGTCGGTAAAAACCGCTCCAGGTTGCCACCGACGAGCCGGCTCGTCGGTGGCACTTCAGGGGTTAATGACGAAATGTTGGGCGGGTTTTGCGGTGTTTACCGCGATTTAAAAAAAAACCTGTGGCACTGGGGGGGGACAACAATGGCACTTAAAGGGTTAAGAAATCTTTCCTAACAATGTGCTGCACACCGTGACAAACCCCATCACCATACCTGCTCACTCCTTCCATGTTACTCTCCAGGCTCTCTTGGCCATCTTTCTGCTCCAACCTGTGATGGTGGATAGCAAGTCACATACTTGCTTGTTTGTTTGTTTGTTTATTCACTTTTTATGCGCGCCAGACCCAAGGGTAGCAGGGCGCAGTGGCAAGAGAATGCAAAGCTTACAGGTTACATCATAGCATAACGTACCGTATAACGTACAATAAAGGTCCCTGGAACACAGATAATTTCAAAATATACAAAATTCAAGAAAGGTCAATCAACTTACAGGTTACATCATGGCAAAATGTACAGTAGAAAAAAACGTAAGGTCATGGAACACAGATAATTACAAAATATACAAAGTTCAAAGTGAGGATAATCATGGTTGTAGGTGACATAGTTCAACTAAGGTCAGCTGAGGTCAATCGAGGTGAGGAATTGGATGACATTTTTTCTAAAGCGAGGGTAGGGCAAGTCCACTCTCATGTCTTGTGGTAGTGAGTTCCAGATTTTTGCGGCCTTTACCGGAAAGCTATTTCCTCCGATCGTTTTGAGTCTAAAGTTCGGTATTGTCAGGCAATTAGAATTGACAGCTCTGGTCGGTCTGAGGGATGTTCTGTGGAATTTGTCAATCAGATATCTGGGGCGGAATTATTAAGGGCTTTGTGGGTCAGGAATAACAGCTTGAGTGTTATTTTGTTCTCAGTGGTCAACCAGTTGTGATAGCGTCTGGAGGCAGAGATATGGGATCTTTTGTTTATGCCTAGTGCTGATCTCAGGGCATTATTTTGTAATATTTGCAGTCTTTGAGTTATAGTTTTATTCGCTCCGGAGTAAAGAGCGTTGCAGTAGTCAATTCTAGAGAGTATTAAGGCTCTAGTCAGGATTGAGCAGCTCTTATTGGAAAGGAACGGTTTACCGGCTCTTATCAATTTGCACGTGTAAGCCGTGGAGGAGGCAAGGGATTTTAGCTGTTTATCAAGGGATAGGGTAGAATCAACATAGAATCGCAGGGTTTTTACGTCCTTGGACACTTGGATGATATTCCCGTCTATGTTAAATGAGGAAAATTCCTGACCTAGTTTTTTGATATTAGGTTGGGTCCCCAGGATAATCAACTCTGTCTTGTCATCGTTCAGACAGAGGCCATGAGTGGCCATCCATGCCTGGATGATAAGATATACCTTGGTCACCAATTCTGTGTCTTTGGCATGATCCCCAGAAAGCGGGAGGAGGATCTGTGTATCATCTGCATAGTTAGTGTAGGTGATACCGAGATGGTCCAAATCATCAAACAAGGGCTTGGTGAAGATATTGTATAGAGTTGGGGAGACGCAGGAGCCCTGGGGGACTCCGCATGAGATAGGGGTGGGATCTGCCGCTGCCGAAGGGGAGAAGACTCTCATCGTTCTTTCACTCAGAAATGACTCAATCCATCTGATGGCTTCCGGGGAGAAATGGGCGGCAGAATCCAGGTGACTATAGAGGACTTTATGATCCACCAAATCAAAGGCGGCTGAGAGGTCCAAGAGTAGCAAGAGTACTGTTCTCCCTTTGTCTCTCAGCTCGTCGATATGGGATTTCAAGTCAATAAGGGCAGTTTCAGTTCCAGGTAAGGGACGGAAGCCCGATTGTCTCTCTCCTAGGAGGTTGTGTAGTTCTAGATGATTTTGAATTTGGTTATAAGCGGCTTTGTCCAGAATCTTGAGAAGAAACAGTACC
The DNA here is from genome assembly GCF_040938575.1 of Ambystoma mexicanum. Taxonomy (NCBI): domain Eukaryota; kingdom Metazoa; phylum Chordata; class Amphibia; order Caudata; family Ambystomatidae; genus Ambystoma; species Ambystoma mexicanum. The sequence goes on from NC_090936.1 coordinate 836,296,048, forward strand.
GTAGTAATGGGGCGGTAATCAGTAGGGATGAGGGGGTCTAATGTCTGCTTTTTAAGGAGGGGAGTAGCCAAGACTGTTTAAGGTTGGCAGGGATGGTAGCTGAGGCAAAGGAGGTGTTAATCAGTTTAGTGATAAAAGGCGATAATTCTCTGGCAGCGTCTTTTATTAACTGTGCTGGGCAGAGGTCACCTTTACAATTAGATGGTTTAAGCGACAGGATCATTTTTTCTACTTCCAAGGTGGTCATTTTAGAGAAGTGGAAGGAATTACTGTGCACCAATAAATTATTGGTGTTGGGCATTTTAGGCGAATCCTGAATTTTAAGTACTTCTTTTTTTTGCTGGATTTTATTTTGAAGAGTGATAATTTTATTTGTTAGGGCTTGCTGGATATCTGTGCACCAAGGTTTGTCCTTGCTGCAGGCGTCCGGTGTGGCGATAGGAGACTCAAGTTCCTTTAGAATAGAAAAAAGCTCTTTCATACTGGAGTTGGAGTTGGCTATGCGATCATCATACGAGTTACGTTTTGTCTGGCAAACTTCTTTTTTGTAGAGTGAGGAGAGAGAAGTGAGTTTGGCTTTGTTATCGACTGAGGGGAAGAGCCTCCAGGTAGTTTCACTTTTTCTTTTCAGGATGCGTAAGTCTCTTAGCTGTGGAGTAAACCATTTGTATAGATGAGCTTTTGGTTTGCTTGATCTGAGTTTGAGAGGTACCAGTTTATCTAGAGCGACGAGCATGATATTATTGAATTCTTGTACTAGGGTGCTGGGGTTAAGATTAGCTGATAATGCATTGAGGGTCGGTAATATAGCTGGGATCACTTTCTCTAACGTAATGCATTTTTTATTTCTGGTTAAGCAAGGCGGTGCTATTGGAAGGACCGTGGGGTTAGGTCTGGAAGTAGCTAAATTAAAGGACACTAAAGAATGGTCTGTCCAAGGTAGGGGTTTTATGGATAAAATAGTGGCTGAGCAATGCAGTCAGCTATCCAATCTAACGTTCTTCCATTCAGGTGCGGAGGCTTGTCAACTCTTTGAGTTAGGCCTAGTGCGTGAATAGTGTTGGCTACCACTGTAGCATTAGTATCCGTGGTGTCATGGAAACCTAAGTTAAAGTCCCCAGGGAGGATTAGTTGAGAACAAGGTTTGAGGTTATTAGTGAGAAGGTTGTGGAGATCCTCTTCAAAGGTGCCTAGGGGCCTGGGGGTCTATATAAAAGGTGGATGGTGAGAGTTTGATTATTATTTATCTGGAGTTTAGCAGATAAGGTCTCGCAAGATTGGATCAATTGGGTGGGTACTAGTCTGAGTGAGAGGCTCGTTTTGGAGATTATGGCGATGCCGCCACCTCTTGCACCTACTCGGTCATTTCTGATTATCATATAGCCGTCCGGGATGGCTAGCATGAGCGAGGGTCCTGCTGCTTTGTGTAGCCACGTCTCTGTAATAGCGAGAAAGTCAAGGTTGCCTTCTGAGATTAAGTCAGATGCACCACACACTCGCCTTCACTCCGCACATCTCTGACATCTCTGAGAGTTCACCCTGCCAGCTGCACCTCCACAGGGGAATTCCTCCTTTCTCTCATTCCCCCAGTAGCTCACTGTCTACAGAGGACTGGTCATACCTATGGTGGAGTACTGCAATGGCATCTACCCATATTTCTGTGCCTCTACACTCTTCCCTCTGCAACTCATCCTGACCTGGACAGTGGGATTGTCCTTATGTCTTGGTGCCAGGTATTGTGTCTCCCTAGGACTGTGATGATGGCACTGGCTCCCAGTGGGTACCACTGTTCATTTCCAATCGCTGTGCATTGTCCACACAGCCTTGTGGGTCCTGTTGCCGCAGTTCCTTCAACTCCATCTTCCCAATTTCCTTCCTTCTCATGGTATTTGATCATCCCTTCCCTACCCCCTCAGCGTCAGTTACCTCTCATAGCAATTAGTTGGTGGTTAATGTCTATCTTCGGCTGGGGTCTCCCTCTGGTACAGCTTCCCTGCCTCAATGGAACTGGAGGTGAACCGTCTCCTGGTCTGGGGGCACTTCTGATGCTTTCTCATGTGCTGTGCTTTCTCTTCCTCCTCTCCCCTGCTGGAGTCCTGGATGACTGACAGAATGCACTAGTCACCTGCTCATGCTCTGATCTCCGACACAGGCCTCTGAGCCAACGGTTGTACCCATGCACTGCCTCCCTGCCATACTCCACACTCAGTGGATGTTTACTGTATCCCTGCAACCCCCTAGCAGCAGTTGACAACCGATGTCTGCACATACACTTCCACCAGCCCGCTGCATTTTCATTGATATTTATGTAGTTGTAATTAATTGGTATGCCATTCCCATGTACTGCACTGCCCACTCCCACATCCAAACCCGGGTCTCACCTTCACCATGCCTATTCACTCGCATGATGTGACCTGGCCTCATTGGATGTGTGTTTCTGGCTTCACTCTATTCCACCTTGCATCGTAGCACTGTGTGACACCTGTGTGTATTGAATTGGAGATGTACATGTCTTGTCTTGTCATGTCACATCCATTGTACATGGCTCTGGGACAGTAGCCAGCAATTTCAATCTCATGCATTATTACAAATTAGGCATGGCTATGGTATGTGGCCTATGTGGTTTTGCATCTGTGATGTTGGTGGATAAACTATGCCAGTCAGGTGCGCATGTGTGTAGCAGGTGCTATGTACCATGAACTACATGCTGTATTTGGCTCTTCCACACAGGCTCATGGATGCTTTCATGCTACCCTTCACTCATATTGACACTGTGTATGTGCGGGAGTTTGTGACATGGCAGGTTGATATGTTGCATGACGACATTGTGATGCATATGTGTGTGGGCTATGGTATTTACATGGCTCTTCATTTATTTTTCTGTCCATGTGCAGGTGATGAGGCACTGGATGCAGAGGAGGAGGTGGAGGAGGTACAGGATGATGAGCCACGAACAACAACCAGTGGAGGATGTGGTGTGGTAGCCCATGAAGATCCACTGGTGCTATAGGCCATCCTGGCCCTGACTCAGTCTTAGTCCACCTCCAAGGAAGCCTTTGGCTCTGGTGGTGAATCAGATATGGCTACCTCTGTGCTGTCGCGGGTGAGTGCATCGACTGTGGGTGCGGTTGCATCCCAAACGTCTGGAGGGGGGGAAGACCCCTCACAGGGCCAGTCAGTGTTGGTACGTCTGTCTGTGGTGGTTATGGTTGCAGGGTCACACTCCACAGTATTGACTCCTGGTCCTGGGGCAGATGATTAAGGGAGGGATGCAGTCCTGCAGCCACAAGTGGTGTCATCACATCAAGGGCCAGGTACGCTTGGCCTAGGCAGCCATGGGGTCTGCCAACGCGGTGGCTATGTGTTAACTGGCTATATTGTGTGGGAGCAGTCCAATGTGTGCTGTTGCACAACAGGCTGCTTCACATGAGATGTTGGCTCAGGGCATGGATAGGGTGGCCAATTCCATGATACCCCCTTCAAGACACGTGGAGCACCACCAGCAGCAGGCATTGCGGTCAGTGGTTGAAGTGTATGAAAAGAAGTAGTGGAACTATGTTCCCTGGTGGTCTGTTCTGCACCCCACAAACCCCATCCCTGCACCCTCTCCCTCACACAATCCAAACCCCCAAACAAACACACCTGCTATTTATGGGAATGTGCAGTATAGTGCAGTGCACTGAAGTGCAAGCATCAACTTGTTCCTATACTTTTATTTTAAAACTAAACCGCTCCAGAATGGTTTCTTTTTAAAATAAAAGTATAGGAACAGTGAAACTTAAAAATAAAAAGTATTGGAGCAGTGCTCCCGACCGCTCCCGCCCACTTCGACCTCTGATTGTGGTCCTCATGCTGCTCAGACAGGCTGAACATGGTGGCCAGCAACTGAAGCCGAAGGGCAAAACTGAGGGCTCTACGCGCACCTTTAGCTGCAGAGGGTTGGGGCAACAGGGAAGCACTGATGTCAGAGTCTAGGTCCCTCAGGATTATACTGACTGCACTCGAGGCATGCAATAGTAGATGGTCTGAACAACAGATGCAACTGATGACTCCTACCATCACGGAGAACAACGTGCATCCCGTGAGGTGTTGCATGGAGACCTCCGGGCCATCATGTTGCAGATGCAAGCAACTCAGTCCTGCATGGCCACTGCGATGGAGGACCAGACCAGGGCTATACATGGTTATCCTTCCTATCCACTATATTCTGATGCAGCACTGGAGGGTGGCGAGAGCAGCAACGGGTCTCCCAATCCATGATAGCGTGCGGCCCATTAACCTATGGAGATATTTTCTTTTTGCATCCACACATGTGGGTGTTGATGTGCACCCTGCACATCCTCCCTCCTGGCCCCCCCATCCCCTTGTCCCCATGGGCATTTTAGATTTTTTGTATTAGTTGTTTGTCTATTGTGCATTTATGTGACTTGAGTGTTGCTTTGTGTGGCAGCCGAGGGCATCCACTGTAGGTTCCAGCTGGACCCATAGAGACTTGTCTCATGTTGTTGTTTGTGTCTTGGGTCCAGACACATATGCTACTCCTGCTTCCCCTTTCCATGGGCTTGCAAGGAGGGCAGCGTGTGAAAGTAACTTACACAGTGGCATTGGGTTTCCATTCTATCTGTGGGCAGTCTCAAGTCTGACCTGTGTATACACCCCTAGTGGGGTTCATGATTGTTTGCCCAGTGCATGGTTGGCATCCCTTTTTGTTTGTACATTGAGATGCATCCTTTGTTCATTTTCCATCTTCATGTATTGGCTTGACTATCTCCATTGTTGTTAGCTTTCATGCTGTATGCGCTTCCCTGGCACCCTTTGGTTAGCAATGCCACATGAATTTAGAAGGGTGGAATTTAGAAGGGTGGCATGTGCAAGTCACAACACATTGAGGCACATGCACATTTGAGTATGGTCACGGTCAGAGAGATTAACTTGTGGGTCCTGTGTTTCTGGTATGTTGTACTGGCCAATTGATGGTCCTGTGTACATGATTATATTGATGAGTGAGTTATTTCTGGTCTTTTTAAGTTGATCGTTGCACGCTTTGTGACAGTAGTGTTATGTGTTGGCCATTTATTTCTCAGTTTGGACATTGCATGCCATGGCATGATGTGTCAAGCAGGTGACATGAAGTGTGGGAGGGTTTAGGTGACATACCGGAATTTAGATGTGTACTTTGTCATGGTGTTTGTGGCATACTCCATCTTCCATGTGTTCCTTTTGTGCACACCAGATTGAGATTATTTTAGTACTAAGGGATGCACACAATGTAGCACTTCCGAGCACACATTCTCAGGATATAAGGTTGGGACAGATGGTGGTGATGCATTTGGTGGTGTGGCTGCCACAGAATTATATTTTTCACTTTCAGATATTCAAGTCTGAGTTTGAAAGACCTTGTATAAAATGGGAAGAGTGGGTTTGCATGTTCTTTCTATCTCTGCACTTGTGGATGTGTCCTCTTCTTTCCCCCCTTCAGTATCACTGTTTCTAAAGTCATGTGTTACACCATTGACTCAGATGGATCACCCTCATTTTGCTAATCATTATTCTCAAACTCATCAGTAGATGTGTGTGTTTGCTGATGGGGAGACCATGCGATTCCAAATCATACACCATGTTTGTTGTTTCTCCCTGTCTAACAAGTGAATACCATCTGCTACCCCCACCTTCTCCCTAAACAAAATAAACAGTTGGATAAACCTCCTCTCTGGCTACAATACCTGAATATGTACAACTTTATCTTGCACACCAGAGTGATGTGTGGCTATAGTTCCACTATCAAATGTGGAATTTAATTTAATTTTTATTTATTGGATTTTTATAATGTGCCTATAAACAATATGTTTCAAGGCACAATTGATGCCTTCAGTTGACTAGCCATATTTCTATAATACCCAATGCAGAGAGCAACTGATAACTCACCCCAGAAATGTTTCACTCCATCATGGATGTTTAGGTGCTCAGAACATGTTGGTACTAAAAATGGCTGCTTTTTCATAGAATCAAGCACATATGTTGTATGCTGAATTACAGCCTCTCACTGAAACTGCTTGGATCTTGTAAAATGTATGATGCTTTTAGCTAAATTTGTATTCCTTGTAAACTTATTTTATTTGTACTTCATTCCAAATAAAGTCATGACTTGTGATTGTAATCTCCCAGCCTCCAAAGAATTCTAAGAAGTTTTCTTCCTAACTACTATTTTCTCTCATCACAAAATGATGGCAATCTAAGTTCCACCCACTGACTAAACTCTTCTCCTGCTGAAGAAAAAGTGCCAAGCACGATTCGCACTCCTGTCACCCATTTTGAAGTACCAGGAAGATTCACACCAAAATATGTGATGTATGTGAACAAATAAACCAGCAGAGAGCCGCAGTGGGGCTCTGTCCAGTACCTATCAGAATAACAGCACCTATTGAAGTAACAACACCTAAGAAAACCTGGACAGTAAGGTACACATCGATAAAACCATATCAACAAGAGAGACAGAATGACGATGGTCAGAATGTAATACCCGAAGAAGCTAAAAAGATACTGAAGGAAGACGAATGATGACATCATAAGAACCCGGACTTACTCACATCTAGAAGATCTAACGACCTAAGAATGATGAAAAACAAGACGAAACACCATGGACAAGTGACATCCTAAATCCCAAAGTGAAACCATTGATGTCAAGATGTCAGAAACTTGTGCCATAAGCAAGATGAAGATATTCAGTTAGTTTAAATGTGTACATATGCAAAGTAACCATAAGAAGCGCAGAAATCGTGACGCTTGCTTATGCTTCGTAGCAAGATAGACTGCGGCAAGCGCCACCTGTACATATAGCTACCTCAAGAAAGCACTTTATATAAGTATACTTCCACTACTCACAAGAGCAGAAGCAACCAAAGGTTACTAAAGGTCTCAAGAAGAGAGTTTTGCAACAAACAGATCGAGAATTAAAGACGGAGAGAAAGTCAGACAAAGGTAACAATGCCAAGAAGCCATGGTTGTATCGTCTGAAATAGGCCAACAATGGATACAATTAAAGAGAAGAAGAACAGAGTATCCTTTTCAGGGAAGGTCACGATAAGCCACAGATGGCAGGCGACTGGCACAATTAAATCAAATGTACGAAATTGCATGAAGGAAAGCCTGATTACACAAGTCTGAATCACATGACTGAGCAAGCAGAAGGGATGAGACTTTCACACCTATGCATGGTCCTTTGCCATGCCCAGATGTCTTAACTTTCCCAGACCAAGAAGCAGACTTGAGGCCAAACACAAAGAAATAATTGACACATGACCACTGAGGTGATGAATGATTGTAACATAATTGGAGGGAAGCTGGGGTGCAGACTAACTCCCTGCACCTGGCTTGCTGTTCTGCATGCTGCTAGGCGCAAGTGGAAAAGTATGAATGGGGTCGATTCCCACCCAATCATAGCGGACCATGTCATCTAGGATCCTATAGTTAGTTAATGCAACATCGTAATTTTAGTGATGTTTACAGTAGCCATTTTGAAAGTAGGGCTTAGTTGCCCCTCCTAACATTGTCTATCCAATCCCCTCTCCCCGTTACCATATACAGATATAGTACCTATATTAAAGTTACCTTCCTAGAACCAATCAAGTTGCATGCTAAGTTTTAAGAGTTACATGTCAGTGATGACGAGTTTTTGGTATAAATGTTATGTTTTTTCTGAAATTAAGTGGAGTTGAAGCGAGAAGGAAGATCGAGCAGCTGCTGATATTCATTGATCTCTCCGTTTTAGTACTTGTCATGAAACGGACTCCCTTTGCTAAACTATTGAGTTGTCATTATTGATTTGGTGCAAGAGTACAAATCTGCATCCCCATCCATCTCAAGAGTGCTGATACTCATATTAAAGTGCTGTTTGGAAATCCCCAGTCCTATGGGCCGGCTGTGGTCCCTACTGCACACTTGGTAGCAGCGATTGATGGTTCAATTAGAATCAATTAGATAAGACACCCATTGGCTGTCGACATAAGTAACTCCGGGTCCTTGGCAATATCACAGGTCCTTTGCCATCCGGCTGAGTAGAGCGAGAGGCTCCCCGTAGATAGTGGTTAGTCTAAATAAAAACCCTGCAGGTTAGGTCTGAAGGAACCTTTGCTTTCCCCATAAACCCCTTCCCACTTCTACAAGCAGCTAATCGGACGAACGGCAAGGAAAGGCAGTAACGAAGGTGGTGATCCTGAGCGTCCGGAGAGGAAAGAAAATGGGAACGGTGAGTGAAAAAGACTAAATGCTTTGGCAAAAAGTTCATGCCTTATAACAAGTAAAGGGAAGATAACAGAGGGAGAAGGGATTAAGCTAAAGTCAGAGTAAGAGTATAATGTATATAGAAGGGGAAAATATTAACTTGAAGGTGGGCGAGCAATAGAAATAGAGATACTGGGAGGATACCCGAGAGAAATAGAGAGAGATACCGGGAGGATACCTGAGAGAAATAGAGATACCGGGAGGATACCCGAGAGAATAGAGATACCGGAAGACACCCGAGCAAGGAGTATACGCCCAGATACCTAGGTTTTACTATAGTGCTAGAAGAAGCCTGCATTTAAAGTCCTGAATGAATAGGACGATATAGGAGACCAGAAACAATTAAAAAGGTGATCTGAAAGAAATGGGCTTACATTCCATGTCGGAATAATAATAGGACCAGAAATGCATCTGAGGAAGCAGACGGCATGAGATTTATGTAACAAGTCGGAGTCTGTCTAGTGTGTTGTTTCTGTCTTGTGTTTTTTCTTTTTTCTGACATCACGAGGTAAGAACATTTTGGGGGGAAATAGCATGAAAATTGTGTGATTAAATAGACAAAATGTTGTATGGCATGTATTGATGGTTGTTGTATGAAAAGGTAAAAGTACTTTTTTTTGTAAAAAAACGGGATTGGAGCTTACAACGATTGGTGCTCGTTCATATTGTTGATCGTGTTTGAGAAACGTAAAGCATCATAACGTGTTATACAAAGATAAGATAGACAGGTTAAACATGGAAGACGTTACACCGTTAGCACACTTGTGCAAACATTTGCCAAAACATGCACCCAAGCTGAAGAAGTACAGTGCAGAATGGGTTAAAGAAACTGCCAACGAAATGTTTATGCCATGGCCCCAAGGTGGATCACTATCTAAAATGGTCCTGCAGCACATGACAACATATTTGCACGCCACATATACTGGCAAAAAGTTAGATAAATGCCTAGCTAGGTTAGAGCTTTGGAAGATATACCAAGAGGAAAAGGAGGAGGGGGCCACCATTTGATTGGATACTTAACATATGCACAGAGGGGGGTGAAACGCCTTCTGCGCCACCTGTCGCATCTGAAACAAAAAGCGAAGCCGGTAAAGACGAAGGATTATACCCGTTGAGGGAGCTTAAAGCAGCCACAGGATATAGCAACCCGTCATATGAGTCACCTATGCAAAGTAGTGATAAAAGCCCAGAGAACGACAGAGATAACACCTCCAAAGTCCCGAAGGACAAGGAAGGCGCAAGAAAGAAAAAGGAGATCATGCACATGCAAGTACATCTCTAGATACGAGTAGAGAGGGAAAGAGATGGAAAGGAGATGAGGACAGAACTGATGAGATGGCATTCACACAGAATGAATGGGTGGGAGGTCAGATTTTATTGAAACTCATTGGTAAAAGCATTGGAGAAATGAGGCAAAGGGGAGTGTCAGATGATTCAAAAAAGAAAGGGAAGGAAAAGGAAAAATGATTGAAAGACAAAGCAACTAATAAAAAAGATAGGCAGAAACGAGAGCAGTTATATTGTGAGGAGCAAGAAAGAAAACGTGATCATAAGCATAGAAGAGCTAATGATCAGGACAGGAAGGAACAAAGGAGAATAGAAGAAGAACAACAAAAGATACTGGAGACGAGAATAAAAAGACAAATGGATGGGGAAATATGAAGGGCAAATGAGTGAAGAGATGCGAGGAAACAGGAAGAACATAGGGTCAGAAAGGAAGTGAGGAAACGCAGAGAGTTCGCTGACAACATAGAATGCAAGCAAAGACAGCGAGTCTGAACTTGAATATCTGGAAAGATAGGTTAAAAAACCAGATCCAGTATTAGACTGGGAAGACATAAAATAATGTTTTGCTGAGTACAATTTAGTACCAGGCACGTCTAAGGCAAATATGGAAGATGACTTCGACCCCAGAAGTATTGGAGAGACAATCGATAGAATATATGATGAAATGGAACTAGAACAGGTACCCCAAGGGAGAGGAGAGGATGAGCGTCTTGAGATCACTCAGTTGTACGACACTGAGGACGCCTCCTGAAGTAGTAGAAATAGAGAGCTGTCCCTAGATAGGTTGACGCAAAACAGGAATGCGGAAGATGAGAGGAGTTGCACAAGTTGGGCAGAGACAATATCGGACACAGAAAGAGAGGAATGTGAGGCGAGAGAAGATGAGAGAAAACGCAAAAAAATGCTTCTCTAGAGGAAAGGGAATAAGATGGTCAGATTCTAGTGCGTCTGCACTTAAGGCATCAGAGTCAGCCACACAAGCAGACTGACACCAAGAAGTATTTTACGGTGAGAGGGGGGTCTCTCCACCACCATATATGAGCAGATTAAGGACATTACCAGGTAGACAGTGATGCGGAAATATTACCTCTGCAGTGGATAGAAAAATGATGAGATAGGAAAAGAAGTGCCATGTGTTACAATTCCTGTTACTCGAAAAAGGAGGAACGAGGCCACAGTATATACCCTGGCCACACATGGATCATGAAAATCTGAAAAATAAGCTTCCAATGTTGACATCGGGAGCCGGAAAATGGATACAGGAGCTAGAAAAGATGACGGCAGGGAACACGTTAGCTATCAGGGATATTAAGCATCTTTTAATCGCATTACTTGGTGATAGAGCTGACGTTGTGTGGACACATGCAGGTTACCCTGGCGTGACTACAGTTAATACTGTGCATGATGGAGCTCCGTTTAACAATTGCAGAGCCGCGGTATGGAAAGCATTACGATTGCTATACCCGGAACCTTCAGACATGGGAGCTATAATGACACGTAAAATGAAGGAGTCAGAGGATCCTTTGCTTTACATCCAGAATTTCCAAAAAAACATGAGGCTGAAGGAAACTTGCAAATCCTGGGGGATATCGATACCCGTGTTTTACCATATATTATGCCAAGGGCTGCCAGATCAGGTACAGAAGCAGCTCAAGAAATTGGTAGGAATTGTGGTCAAACTGTGATCTGAAATACAGTTGACCGTAGCTCACTATTGCAGGCTGCTGCAAGAGAAAAATCACAAAAAATAGGCTGCACGAAAAGCTGAAGAGGCAAAATTAGTACAGAAGAAATTGTCAAAATATGCCATTGAAGGGGCAATGATAACTAGCAGAGGTGACGAAAGAAGAAATTGAGTGTACCGAAACCATGGAAGAAGGGTTTGTCAAACTAAAAAAGCCCATTTGCATTGCACCAGTTTTAGGGATTCCCAATTATGCAGAGCAATTCTCCCTGTTTCACACACGAATGGCAGTGGTATAATGGCAGTACTCACACAGAGAACCACGTTGTGGTACAAGACCCTGGCATACTACAGTGGGAATGTGGACCCAGTGATGAGAGGTCACTTTCCGTGCGAACAAAGTTTAGCTGCTGCAGCGTTCGCCATAGAGACGGCTACAACCATTGTGATGGGATGCTCTATGACGTTGTTCACAAGCATGCTTTGTTTGCCATTCTAGAGAAACCAAAAGGCACATTGACAACTCAGAGTGCTCCTGCTTATGAAGTGATCATATTAAATCCATCGATTAAAATAATTTGATGTAGGATAGTGAATACAGCTATGTTTATAGCAGAGCCAGTCACTGAAGGAGAGCCGATTCATGACTGCGCGAACTATGAAGAATTTTATGATGAGATTCCCAGAGTGAAAGAAAATGCAATGGCAGAAGGAGTTATTGTCTTCGTTGACGGTTCTTCGAGAATCGATCAAAATGATGGGCAGAGATATACAGGCACCGCTGTGATGAAACACACGGCAAATGGAGAGTGTTGAGTACTCATTAGTGCATGACTACCATCTGATTATTCAGCACAAGCTGCAGAATTATTGGCGTTGATACTCGCACTCGAGAATCACACAGACCAGGAAGTGATGGTGTACAGTGACTCTGCCTATGTGACATCAACAGTGCACGCAGGATTAGCACGCTGGGAAAGGAGGGGCTACCTCCGAGCGGATGGCCCACCAGTGCAGCACGCAGCCTTATTGGACAGGCTGATTAAGGAACTACAACTCCCAGTGGGCATAGCAGTCTTGAAATGCACCGCCGACACGAAAGTGACAGATTTGATCTCACGAGGAAATCAAGCAGCAGACACGGAAGCCAAGCGTATGGTGACCAAAGACGAAATAATAATGAATATGGAAATAACTGATGTGCATGAGAGAATGGTTGTTGCACGAAGTGAACCTGAAGGTAACAGTAATATGGAGAAAACCCAGTTAATGGAGCTCCAAGGGGAGGCACCACAGGAAGAGAAAAACATCTGGAAGCAGCAACAGTGTTCTTTAAACCCCACCGAGAGCTTGTGGTGACAAGACAGCACTGGTAAACCAGTGATGCCAATAGCCTTATCGAAAATAGCACTGGAACAGTTACACTATCCAGCGTACATGACAAAAGCGAATCTAGCAGCGACAATTGCCGAAGACTGGTTCATACCAAACTTGGCAGAGCATGTTGCATTTTTTATGGTGAACTCTATAATCTGCCAACAGTTCACAGATGGGCATACACTATGAGTAATTAGAGGAGTCATCCCAAGGCCCAATGGACCTTTTCAGCACTTGCATGTTGATTATGTTGATATGATTCAAGTATGTAACGGGTACAGGTACCTAATTGTTGTGATGTGTCCATTCTCTAGATGGATAGAAGCAGGTCCATGTACACACCCAGACTCTACCTGTGCGGCCACATTTCTGGTGAGGGAGGTATTTCCCAGATGGGGGATATGTGAGGTCATGAGGTCAGACAATGGACCTCACTTTGTTAACGCAGTATTTGAACAGATCAGCTTGTTGCTTGGTATAAAGCACAAGTTTTCTTCGGAGTGTTATCCTCAAGGAAATGAGATATGCAAGAAGCTCAACGGCTTGTTAAAGGAAAGGATAGCCTAGTTGAAGCTTACTCTAAAGAAGGGATGGCTACACTGCCTTCCACTGGCACTGTATGTTCTCAGAAACCAGCCTGGTTCTGACCACCATCTCACGCTGCATGCAATCGTGACAGGCACAAGGATGCACACGCCACTAACACTCTGAGATAGAACTAGATGTGATGTCTGCCAACAGGGGAAGTGTTAGGATCAGAAATGCAAAATTATTTGAATTGCATGACATGTTGCCTTTCTGTAATTTCAGGACAGCTGCAGTGATGACAAAAAGGGTGCAGGACAGCACAGAACATAGAATGAGATACTACAACAGACCAAGTTCAGGGTTTACGTGTACCACAATTGTTCCCTGGGGACACAGTCCTGGTGAGAAACCACACAAGAATAAAGTGGGACGAGCCATGGTTCAACTGACTCTTTACACAGAAGCCTTATTTGGACTCACTTATGGTGTCACGCAGTAGTGACATCACTAAGGACATTTTGATCTATTTCGAGTTAGTACTGAGGTCATACCCGTTGTTAGTGGGAAGGCTCACTAACTTCACGGAATTTCTTCAGGACCCTGAAAACGAAAAGACAATAAGGAGGCTGCTCATCGTGATTGCCGAGCAGTTCCTTTTGCTTCCGAGTACAGCGAGGTCAAGACAGATGTCCCTGTCACCAAAAGATAGCAGACTAGCAAGCAATCTGTTTTTTTGCCTAATTGAAGACTTTCCAGAGCTTGTGGGGAGACCTGCCAGTGTTGATGTCCTCACTTTCATCAGAGACCCAGCAAACTCTATACAGATGAGCATGCTCTTGCATGGTATTTTAATTCAGGTCGAACTTTCTAATCATCATCAGAATTAACGGAGAAGATTGTAAACTTTCCATCGAGGGACAGATCGCGAAAGTGTTGCCAGAGGACTTCACTCCTGCCTATGCTGACAACGAAACGACATGTCTTCTGGAGTGAAACAGATAAGAGGCATTGACTGGGAGCTTGTTTATTTTGAACACGCAAATTAAGAGACTTGCTGAACTTATTACCTTATTTGACATTTTCATATACGGAAAAGAGAACTCTTTCCAGAGATAAGAGACAATCCATTATTTGTTCCAGTATCTGCAACCTAAAAGCAGAAACAGCAGAACCCGGATATAAGGACATTACCTAGAATGTATTAAAGAGTTAGTCTTACTTCCTTAGATGATCGAGATGGGCAACCAAAATAGTAATCTTGTCCTCCCTCAGGAGGAGAGACAATCGTATTGGCCTGGAAAAAAGTGTTGTAAATTAACCTACAAAGGAATCATTTATCTATGCATAGTGTTCATTATTGTTTTATTGTCACTAACGATTCGGACTGCATTTTTTATTGGTGCACAAAGCGTTCCGATTCCAGTGCAACCACCTAATGATGTACGCATGAAACCCACGAAGGTGTCCAGACCTTACATAGTCATTCCAGTCCCTAGAATGTCTGATAGAGGAATGAGTGAACTTGAGATGGATGTGATGAGCAGTAATACACACACACACTTGTGGTAACAAACAAATTGAACCGCCGGAGACAGGGTCGGCAGAGCAAGCATTAATGGGGGTTAATGAAAAACACACATACACAAATGATAAGTGAATATACACCTGGTCTAGTGTCAATAACTACAGAACCACAGTCCAAAGAATGGGAGAAGTTTGGACAACCAACGATGAGAAGTTCAACACAAAGTGACGCCAAAAGACGAATTGAGAAAGCTGAACTTTTTAAGAGACAAAAGGTGTTGGAGAATAAACAAACAGAGACAGCATTGACAAGCACCTCTAATCCAGAAACGAAAGGGACAATTACAAGTCCTGCAGAACTATCACGTGCATAGATGATAGCAGAATCAATGTGGCCGTTCATAGCCAAAGCCAGAGAAAGACACAGAGGTAAAGAAGGGCTAACAGAGCTTTCTACTACTCAGAGGACCCGGATGGAGATACCTGAGAATCCTCCAGCAAGAAGAAGCTACATGGATGCGGTTGAGGATGTGATTATAGCAAACTACAGAAAAACCTTAAGAATTAGAAGAAACATACAAGAAGACAACAACTAACTAAACTACTACCTGTACAGCACAGCACACTTGGGAAATAACATATGGTACCAACATATGAAAGAAGTTGGAAGGTGAAATTCAGAGGAAGAATGCTTTGTTTGTGCACTCTTACTTTACAGCATGGGGAAGTCAAAAATCTTCATAGCTATTGAAATAGATGTGCAGACAGCACACTGTCTATCACATATAGCAATGTGCAAGACCAGAGGGCAGTTCATGGGAAGTGATGCTTCACTCAAATGGGCAACTGAAGCAACTTATCCAAATGAAGACGATTATGTCCAGGACATAAAGACAAGAAACAATGGAAAGACAAAGAACATTGTGATCAGATAGAGAAGCCTGGAGTTAAAGGAGCGGAGATCAGAAGAGAGGCAAACCAAAGACTGAACGTTCAAGGAAAAACTCCAGAAGAAGCTCAGAGTTGGAAGAACAGAGGTCAAATGCAAATTTGGGGAACAGTGCTCTCAGCAGACAGGTGGGAGAAAGGAGTAGTGATCTACAGAACATGGATGATCATTGCATACTATAAAGAAACAATTGAAAATGCACAGATGATATGCATGCCATTATGGCCGAGACTTGCAAGACTGCTAACATGGGTCGATGACAGAGGAGAACCCTTACAGATAGTGCCATTGGAGAGTCCAAAATTCTGCTTTAGAAATAATGGCACAAGAAAAATGGGAGAGAATCACAATTGTGGCCGAGTTTTTGATGCTCCAGGAATGGTACATGGCACTGCAGTGATCATGGATCATTATTGGGCATGTGGATCCAGAGCATATATTAGACTACCAAAGATTTGGGGAGGTATATGTACACTAGTAAATGTCCACATTCCAAAATTGGTGATTCCAAAAAGTGATCTGAATATTGACAGTTTCCCAAAAGCAGATGCTCACCTGAGAAAGAAGAGATCTGTGGAACGGATGAGCCGAATAAAGAGAGAGAATTACTTTTCTGCCAAATCAGAAGAAGCCTTTAATGCGATCCCGAATGAACACAGGTTGTTCAGCCTAACCTCATCAGTGTTCACAACAATTCTGATGCCAAGAGTTCAGGTTGGAGCAAATACTAAAAGGTTGCAGATAATCAGATGGGAGTTACTGCAGACCATCAACACAACCATAAAATGATTCAATGAAATCAAGGACGAGTTAAGGGCGATTCAACTAATGACTCTCCAGAACAGATATTTCCTTGACATGATCCCAGCTATGGATGGAGGTGTTTGTGAAAATATCGGAGAATCATGTTGCACATGTATACCATCTCACAATGACGAAAACAGAAACTTAACAGAGGCCATAGGTATGCTGACAAAACTACAGAATCAGATGATTGATGAAGTTGATGAAGTTGATGATGACAGCTGGTTTGGATCACTATTTTCATGGGTTCCACAATGGATGGCAGATGCATTCAAATTCCTAGGAGCCCTACTAGTGATGATATTGCTTGGATTCTGTGTTATCAAGATAATGATATCACAGTGCCAGAAAACTGCAAAAAAGGCCATAGGGATGAAGATCATGATTGATGTTGAGCCAGGATGGAAACCTAAGGACCTGACTGATGAAGAAATAAGAGACGTTGTGAAAGCCAGCATTTATGCACCAGAGGGAACACAATTTCGGTATCCAAGGAAACACAGAAATGATGTGAGAAGATGGATCTATTGCAGTCCAAGTGGACAATGTCAACTAATGACATGGAACAAGGATGAGCACATGAGAACAGCAGGAAGCTTAAAGGAGGTCATAAAGATATGGACGCCAAAGAGATATTTCTTCAGACCTCTATGTTTGGATCAAGAGGATGAAATAAAGGTGAAAGTGGTTGATGAATCGCCCAGAGGGGGGAGGGAAGAGGAAGTGCCAAGCATTATTCGCACTCCTGTCACCCATTTTGAAGTACCAGGAATATTCAAACCGAAATATGTGACGTATGATGAACAAATTAACCAGCAGAGATTTGCAGTGGGGTTCTGTCCAGTACCTATCAGAATAACAGCACCTATTGACATACCAACACCTAAGAAAACCTGGACGGTAAGGTAGCCATTGAGAAAACCATATTGGCAAGTGAGACAGAATGACAATCGTCCGAATGTAATACCCGAAGAAGCTAAGAAGATACTGAAGGAAGACGAATGATGACGTCATAAGAACCCAGACCGACTCACATATAGAAGATATAATGACCTAAGAATGATGACAAAAAGACGAAACACCATGGACAAGTGACATCCTAAAGCCTTAAGTGAAACAATTGATGTCAAGGTGTCAGAAACTTGTGCCATAAGCACAATGAAGTTACTCAGTTAGTTTAAACATGTACATATGCAAAGTAACCGTAAGAAGCACAGAAATTGTGAGGCTTGCTTATGCTTCATAGTAAGATAGATTGCGGCAAGCGCCACCTGTACATATAGCTACCTCTAGAAAGCACTTTATATAAGTATACTACCACTACGCACAAGAGCAGAAGCAACAAAAGGTTACTAAAGGTCTCAAGAAGAGAGTTTTGCAGCACGTCAGACCTGGCGGGAAATGACACTTCCCTCTTGCAGGGCTCTTAATCAGCCAGTCTGGAAAGAACGGTGGCAGCGGTTTTACCACCACTGTTCTTTCTGGACCGGCAGGGTCGTAATGAGGCCCATTGTCTAGCTCTCCCTCAACTCAATCCTATTCATGTTCCACCTCTCTCAACAAAGGCTATTCACTTGACTGCAATAGCAACACCTGCCTCTGATCACAAGACTTAGTTGAAATCGAACCATGTGCACCCCATTTAAACAATTTTAGCACCGCGGATGGGCACCTCAGCAAATCAGGGTGCTTGGAACACAGGCTGAAACTCAAGGTATAAGCATGCATCCCGAGCAACCTTGGAGATGATGGTGTCGGCCCCACCATTTTCCCTGCCTTCCCCTCCACAGTCCCTGTTTCCCTCCTCTTCCCATCAGCCTGGTCCCTACCACTTGGCGAAGAGCAAACAAGGCTCACGAGAGACTGTTCCTTCCTCAAAATGGTAATGGAAAATTCCCTTTAACACATACAATTCAAGCAGCAAATGAACAAAATAATTTGTGAAGAAATAATCAGGTCTAATTGCATTAGTTCATCCATTTGAGAGATTCAGTGGCTAAGGCATTGTTTTTATCAATTTCCGACAGTCTGCAGTAAAAATGTGATGGCTGCAAAGAAGGAGACATTACATGTGCTATATATTTTCCCATTAGAGAAGCATTTGAATCCCTCCAAAAAGTGGTAACATGTAGATGTATTGGGTGTCTTTGCAAGTTATGTTGAGAAGCATTTAGATTGGTGTTCGAGTGACATTCTCCAAGTCTAAACTGCTGCTTTATCTTTAGAAAAATGTAATCTTCGTTCCTGACAAAACAACAAAATAAGCGAAGCAAAGGACATCATTAATAATATAGCAAAAATAGACACATATAACTTGTATTGCACATAACATGCTGTTGTTTGTTATAGGGCACGTTCAGTGTTATGTTCTGTGGCTGCAACTAGTTTTTAGTATGTTACTTATGCAAAATGATGTTGGTGTCCCATCTCTAAAGTCTGACGCTGCCATGGAAATGGAAGAGGCGCTCACTTCCATTTCCTTGTCGGCCATGTTAGATGACTATTTCTTTGAACGAAAAGGTTGCACTTGGCGCAACCCATTATTTTTTGTGAAATAAATGGCTATTAGCACCCCAGGCTCTAAACCTGGGGTGCTGATAGTGATAATGACAGGTTACCTGTGCCGTACTGTGTGGGAATGTCCCGGGACTCTCGTTAAAGGGCCCTACTTTGCTCAGGCCTATTAACTCTGGCCGCTTGCTGTTCCCACCTGCTATGGCCCAGGTAACTTTTCATTTTGGCTATTGTATGGAACTTCTTCCTTGAACCCTGCGCAAAGTTCTGAAAAGCTTGATTCTACCAAAGGTGCCAAGGTTTGTGTGATTTCTAATGTGGCTGACTATATCCACCCCGTTTTACTTCTGCACCACCCACTCTGGTGGATACAAAAACAATTATGCTTTGTTTGAAAAAAAAGTTAAAGAATCCTGAAAACTGTAAAGAGAATAGTAACCCAAAACCCGAACAATAAAAATAATCCAAGAGACCACAAGATCACTGCACCGATTTGCAAGGGAAAACAAGTATTATTACACACCAAAAGGTCAAAGAAGGACGTTAGTACCGAACTGACACAGAGCTTGTCACACCCCAAGAAGTTACAGGTTGTATAGCAGAAAACCCCAAAATCTGCATAAATAGTTTACAATGTTATCTCACCACCCTCATTGGCTACCACCTATAGAACATGTTAATACCCCTCTGTAGTCCCTGGACTGATTGGCCAATTCACCTAGACACGTGGGCCACTAAATTGTCACTATTGAATCCTGGTACGGGATTGGTTACTAAAATATTGACACACTAATAAATCCTGACCATCGCATGATGTGCACCCCTCCAATCCAGACACGTTCAAAATGAACTGCTGAGACCAACTCTGCTTTGATAAGACAATAGGATGCAGTGGCACATGCAAGCTGCACCCCCAACCTTGTCCTGAATTTATTGGCATCCCTTCTGCTCCTACTATTGCAAATCACAGAATGTTCTAGACACCGCTCCACCTTTTCTCCTTCAAACCTCAGGTGCCCAGGAACGACATGATCAGGGCACCACTCTCAAGTCTGACTTTTAGGGATTTATTTGCTTTGATTATTAGTGTGCTTGTATTTCCTACTGGATGACCACACCTGGGGTGAAGGCAGCAGTGCTCTAAATCTTTGTCCGACCTATTAGCATCCCAAACCCCATCCCTTGTTCGCATAAATTTGTACTTGAAAGGGTGCATCCCTACCTGCCCTTCCTACAGCTAATATTCTGTTCCCACCACATTCGGGTCTTGAAGCTTGATACAATTAGCATTTATCAGGGCTCTCAGCTGGGGCTTCACTCTGGAAAAGCCTCCCTGCCCCCCCCATCTTGAGCCTGATCTCCTTAAGTTCTGGAATCTCCTTAAGACATTCCTCTTCTCCTTTTCCTTCTCTCTCCCGCTACCCTGCTAACTTCTCTCACCGCTCTATCCCTCTCTCTGTCCTTTTCCACACAGCTTGTCCGACTGGCCGCCGGGTGTACCTCAGAGACTCACAGGCCCCTGGCACCCTCGCCAGTCCTCTCGCACTTTCCTCCGGACCAGCACTTGTCGCATGGCTACTGCACTTGGTCAAAGACGCATGAGAATGTCATCTCTCAGCACTTACCCAGCTCTCTGACTAACTGGGCACACTTGGGTTCCCCCTGCACTTGTCCCCCCCCTCTTCTGTACTGTCTGCGCACTTTCATGATCTGAACGTAACATGCCTTGAAGATCGTCTATCTATCTCGCTTTGTCTCCCCTCCTTGCATGGTGGCACCTCAATGCACTTGGCAAAAAGGCAGAATCTTCGGCAGACCTATTTGCTCTTATCTACACTGTTAATTGTATTATATGCACTTACTCTGCCTGTGCAGACTTTTTTCCGTTCAGAAATTCAAGGGCTCTGAATCCTCCCTCCTTGAGCGCTTTGAACACTTGCCTTGTGTACAGGGGCTTTATAATTAACATTAGCATACCACCTTGGGTGCCTATGACCTCAGCTTCCCGCCAGCGGAAGGGAAAAGGGATTTGAAGAAAACCAAACTGCAGCTCCACAAAAAGGCCTTCATTCTATTCTCTTCTTTGCATATTAGGCCTCAAAATCCACTATGGTGGTACTTCTGCCATGTTGACACACTGACTTCTCTCATTTCACAGTATCTTTCTTCCACCACCTTCAACTCACTGGCAAACATAACATTGTCTACAACATAACATTGTCTACAACTACCGCACACAGTGCCTATACATTGCCCTATCTATGACATCTGCATCCGCAGCATTAATATATTTGTTGCTCCTTCTATGTTGCCATATGTGGGTATCTGATGTGTGTCAAAGCTAACTACAAGTGATATGTGCGCCTTCTGCGACACAAAACCAAACCCATCCTGCTCACAGTGTGGTTCACCTAATACATTTTTCTCAGTCTGAAAATGTTTGCCCAGTTGGGACTCAGTACGTGCATCCCAAGAAACGTGTAAGTACTTTTTTAAAAACGAATTCAAGGAAACTTAGCTTTCTGTATCAGCAGAGTTATCTGCTGAAGACCAGTATGTTGCATAAGTAAGTATTTTACGTGCAATACAAATCATATTTGTCTAATTGTTTATATATTATTAATGATGTCTTTTTCTTTGCTTATTTTGTTTTGCGTGGAATGAAAATGACAATTTTCTGAAGATATAGCAGCGATTTATACATGGTGAATGTCACTCGAACACCAATCTAAATGCTTCTCAATTTAACTTGCAAAGACATGCACAAAAGCAACCGCCTCATCTACATGTTAACACCATTTGGAGGGATCCAACTTCTCTAACGGAAAAATATGTAGCACATGTAATGTCCCCTTCATTGCAGCCATCAGATTTTTAAGGCACACTTTCTGCAATTGCTCACAACAGTGCCTAAGCCACTGAACCTCTCAAATGAATGAACTAATGCAATTACACCTGGTTATTTTTTCACATATTATTTTACTCATTTGCTGCACGAATCGTATGTGTTAATAGGATTTTCCCAAGACTATTTCAAGGGAGGCACAATCTCTCACAAGCCTTGCTTCGATGAACACATTAAACATCCAGAAGAATGAAATGAGTATATCGGAAAAATAAATGTCATTCTGAAATGGTCTTGAAGATTATAAAGCCACAGTCAACATATGGTGAGGTATTTCTTAGGTGTATACAGTGTGATAGGTGACTCGGTCATTATGCGATACTAGGGACAAGATTCAAAATATCCCACGCCGTTCCTTTATAATGAAGCACCATTGGAAAAAAAAATTCAGATAGGTCATCAAATGAAGAGTTCTCAGTTTAGCTTTAATTTCAAAATGGTTATGCGTATTTACCCACAAATACGTTCTCAGCTGTTAACCCCTTTTTACCAAAAGTATAGAAATACCTGGAGGAAAGAGTCACAAACGTCTCACGACATTATTAAATGTGGCCTGCGGGTGCCCAACATGAAGACTTGTGTGCCATGGTTAAATATGAAGCTGAACAATTGTATCTCAAGGATAGAAGGTGAACTCTCGTTGCTCTCCTGGGTTAACCCTTTACAGATATCCTGAGAGTGAAACAAATGACTGAGTAAACAGTCAGTTCTGTTACCGTCTAGGTGATGTTCAAACAATGTTCCATGACGGAGGGAACAAGCACAGAATTCTGGCAGATGTCAGGTAGAAGGTTAGTAGCCGAGAATGGTAGATTTACTTATACTTCACAAACAATTTACTTATACTTCACAAACAATCAGGTTGTTTCCACTTTTAATTTTTTTTTTGTTTTAAAAGAATTCATTGGAAGATATTGCAGTTAGTTGTGTTCAGTACAGAAATAATGCCTATTATGCCCAGGTTTCTCTTATAAGAGAGTTACAATTCTTAACACCTTTCTCGAAAGCTTACCACTTAGTGTTTTATGTTTGTCTGTTTTGTAGGCGCCCTCTGAGGCCTATGGGCGAGTGGCGCGGTATAAAAAATAATATAGATGGATAGATAAATCGATAAATAGATAGATAGACGATTTACTTGTAGAAGGTGAAGGTAAATAGGGACACAACACCTTTTTTTGCAATAGGGTAAACATAGGATGCAAATATTATCATTATATGATGCATTGCACACTGGTAGGATGGGATTCTTACTGGCATTTCTGGGGCTCGATTCCCCAAGCTTGCAAAATGGATTACCACGCTTATTGTACTTGCGCTCTCACTCCAAATGCATGCACCACGTAATTACAACCTACCCAGTTAGAACACAGCGGATAAAATAAAGCAAATACCCATGAAAACGTATCTGGAGAAAAAAGTTCAAATGTGGAGGTGAAAAGTGAAAAAATATAACAGCTAGCTGTATAGGGTCAAGAAGAATATTAAAGTACATTCTTGACATGGCCCCTCCATGTTTGCATATAGGGTTTGATTTACAGATGTGGATTGGGGTGAGATGCTTGCCCCCATCGATAATGTCCCTGTTTCGGACTCAGCCCAGCAAAGATGCTATGCCCCATTACCGATCACTAAATCAGCAAATGAGGGGGGATTCCATCAGGTGCTAGAGTGCAACGTTGTCCTTCTCTGTTTCAAGCCCCTAACAACTGGTCTTGGCTCTCAGGAGTTTTAGCAAATGTCAGTCCTGTAGTCTACCTAGTCCAGGAGCAAAAGATGTTGATCACTATGCTTTTGTGAAACACATGAGGTTTCTCTCAACTTTTACAGTCTGATGCTGCGATGTTGGGGAAACATGATATCATTTTATTGCAGGAATAATGGTTCACTGCTCCACCTGTCATGGACGTTTTTTTTTTAGACCAGCAATAAAAGGGTCAACAGATAGGCCGCCTCTGGTCTCTTAGCAGCTAAGCGTAACTCCTCAGGCCTATCCCTTGAAGAATGCCCAGACCCCCGTCCATATAGTCAGCTTTCTAGGCTTTCTTGTCCAGAGAGTGGATCTAATACCCAGATGTCTGTAGCACTTTGTATTGTTTACTGGAATCTTGTAGCCTCTCTGTCAGAGCCTTTTAAAAATTGTTTAGCAGAAGTTCTTGATAACTGCCTCCAGGATGACTCTATCAAACTTATTATAGTACGGGGGATTTCAGTGTGACATGTCCAAATGTAGACAACACTTTCCCTGCCCAAACTAAAGGGTGTCTTGCAGCCAGAAAAAGAGGGGAATCCTTATTACCAATTTTATTTTTGGTTCAGCAACTGCCTTACATAATTTGATGGATATGACAAGTTCATTTTCAGCATTTAGTGACCACGCCACATTGTCTTTAACTCAGTGGTTTCCAAAATAACCCATAGACGAGAGCTATATGCTTTTGACCTCCAAGTGTCAGCTGGCTGAAACGGTTTGAGATGGGTACCCCGAAGTTTTAATCCTTCCTCTCTGCTTCAAATTCAGTATATCATCTAGCATGTATGCAAGGAGAGTGGCCTAAAGACATGTATGTTAGGGTTATGCATGTATTCACCACCTCCATATCTAAGAGATTTAAGTCTACTTTCACCCATAAGCCTACATATGATTGGGAAATAATGGCTACAAAACGATTCATGAGGAGGGAAATAAGCAATCTTGCATGAAGTAACTGGCCTATGTATCTGACTCAAAAACTGAAGATTAAACAGAGATATTTGCCATGGATGAGGGGTCATCAGGCTATGGTATCAAAACATGATGCAAAACTATGCAAAACTATGCTTAAGATCATGGGTTCCAGCAATACGGCTGTTTAAATTGCGAGAAACATCTAAAACAGCTCTCCAAATCAATCCGGCTTCCTGAACAGTGCATTTTAGAGATTTATATAAGGATAAAATTGATGCTGCAGATTCAGATGGTTGGGCACCAGTGTAGTTCCTCAAGAACACCTGTACCGGATGGTCTATATAACGCTATGCTAAAAGCCAATCCAGACCTATTGGCTGATATTTTAACCTTCATAATTTTTGAGCAAACCATAATTGCAAGAGAAATCCAAGAGTCATGGCTGACAGCGATTATCATCCCAATTTTTTAACAGGGCAACCGATCTTTACCACAAAATCATTGCCGTATAGCACTTTTAGATCCGCCATGGAAAATATTCACGTTGCTGCTTTTAATGAAATAAAATGACTAGATTTTTGCTGTATAGGTATAAGTATAATTGGTTATTTATAATGCTGTTAATACCGAGAGGTTTCTAAGTGCGGACCACAATTAGCGCGTTGCCCCTGAGCTATCCTCCCGAGCTGCAACAGTTCATGATTCTAATCAGTCAGGGTTTGTGAAAGGGGTTGTTCATAAATGAGTTGCTTTTCATTTGCTGTTTTTAAAGCTCGATTTTTTAAATCTAAAACCCCTTATATTTGGCTTTTATTGATTTTAAGCTGGCTTTTGATAGCGTACCGAGAGGTACTCTATGGAAGAAATTAAAAGCGTGGGCTTGCCCTAAAAAACGGTTGGAATTAATGCAAGCGATGTACACAAACACAACGGTTGCTATTCACATTAACCAGCATGGCGATCTGCCCCCCAATATTCTGACTTTTAGGGGACTGAAACACGTTTTCCCACTGGCCCCAGGTTGTTTTTATTTATTTTTACCCAATCTTAATCTGAATTTAGAAGTTGTTACAGCATTTCCACCAAAGAATTGCGTTAGGGAGGTCTAATGGCTTCTATATGCTGTCTACTTAGTGTTGATAGATCAAACCCCTGTTGCATTGCAAAGAAAGCTGGATGCTATTTCGGTTTATGCCTCAAGCAATAGTTTAACTATCACTACCCCTAAGTCTAATGTAAGGAAAATCCAAGCCAACAAGAAGGGTCATTTGAAAGGCTGATGTTGGTCATTGAGCAGCAAGCAGCTTCTGATAGTACAACACTACTAATATTTGGGGATTCGTTATAACAACACATTAGGTGAATCTCTCTACATGGAGAAGTTGCTTTTGCAAATAAGAACTTTAGCGGCTCTCTTCTTATGTTCTACAATCAAAAAGTGGTCCCGATTATTACTTATGGAGCAGACACTTTGACTCAGACATAGTAAAGTGGCAATATATAGAAGGTATCTTCTGGAAGCAACTTTTACCTCTTCCTAAAAGTAATCCAATTGCAATAATTCATTATGAGTTGGGACTCCTTTCTTTGTGGGACATAATTGCTAAAAGCAGAAGGACTAGCTGTTAATGATGCTCCATTCATAAGATCACATCAGAAGTGCAGGCTCCATGCAAATATCTAACTCACAATACAGCAGCAGGAACAGACCACATAATGCTCAACTGACAATAAGACTATCCAGCTGCCAACAATGATTAATCTAGGGCAGAGCATTAGCTGGGCTAAGGCATAGGCCTTTGAACATGGTGGCAGACCCAACAGATTACACAAGGATTTTGATTGGGAAATGTAAGCCAGAGTAACCCGCAGCAAATGTTTCCATTTAATGGAAGATGATGGAGGGGCAACATGGCTGCATACTTTCAGTTGACAGAAACAATGGGCTTTCTGCCTGATGGATGTGTTAATGAAAAGGAAGTGAAAACTGAATACGTAACACTTTTATGAAAAGCTGTAAGATAGTGAAGTCTGGGAGGCCAAGGATGACAGGAGGTGTGTATATCATGTGACTATCTTCATTGCAAGACACTGAGATGCAGCAGAGAGTAAGACTAGTGACAACAGAGCACCGGGAATCCTTCACCCACGTAAATTCAGAGCAACTATCCCAACTGTCAATAACACAAAGACCGCACACTGGCAGGAGGATTCCATACAGCTTTCACTCACCCAGGGTTGCACACACAAAGATGGGCAAGCATGAGACCATAATGCAACATAAGGCTTTTCATTTAATGAAAGAGGGCTGGGCTATTCGGCACTACAATTGTATAATGTATATTTAAAGAACTGAGGGTCCATGTTGAATGTAAGATGAAGGCAGCGGGACTAACACTCGACAATCATTTTAGTTTTATGGAAATGTGATATGACTATCTCCTTAAAAATAGTTAAATCAACAGACAAGACTTTGGGAATGTAATAGCTCTGAAAACACCACAACTGTTTATACAAATTAACATAGCAAAGCAACAACCTTCTGCTAATGCTCTATAATGGAATGTGGCGGGAACTGCAGGACTAGGCCTCTGATAATGATTTAAAGCAAAGGCGAGGCCATTTGGCACTAAAAATGTATTTTCTTATGCAGTGGACGATTCAGAGGGACCAGAGAACCAGCTTTGTAGTTGGTTGGATATTTACAAATCACAATTTTAGAAAGTCAAAGACTGAAGTTCTGGGGGGCAGGCCAGATTACAGAGTAGATTCTGGGTGCCAGCTGAGCATTCGCCAACGTGGTGAGGGAACAGGACAGTGGAGGACAGCCAATAAATGGCGTTGCTTAAGTGTGTTGAAATTTAGAGAAGAATGGTGCCCTCGCCAGGGTATGTTGCTGCAGTGAAATGCCAGCTGAGAGGAAAATGAACCTTAACCTATCTTTCACCGTAATATCGAAGATTTACAGCACCAGCATGTTATAATATGTAACATTATTACATGGAGATCGTTACTGACCTCTTCTCAGACAATCAGAATGTTTACAGTGCAGTTAATAACTTCTGGTATTGACTGCATTCTGAACATTCTGGGTCTGATTTATAAAAGTGTTTTTACAATTGTGCAATCCCATGGAAAACAGGGGCTATCTGTTTTCAAAGGCAGACAGGAAAACAACAATGCACTTCCCAGGCAAAATGTCTTTCAACAAGACACTCTCTGGGAGGACCTTTTTTAATGCATGCTATTAAACACACGAAATAGAAAGCTAAGACATGGGAAAATAATGTTGCTTTCCTATAGAGAAATCCTTTACCTTTACATGACACCTAAAGTATGTTCATGTTAAACCTGTTTCAGTTCAACCAACTTTGCAGTATAATGCTTAACATATGAAGACTAGTGTGTTATTTAAATACTATAACATAAAATAACATTTAATGTACTAAGTTTGTCTATTTACTTTACTCACTATTGAAGTAACATTTTTACTTCATTAACAGAACGCCAAAACATGTGTTGCCACTTCCGTTATGTGCTAATAGACTTATAGACCTCAGGAGAAGTCTTTAACTCCTGAGATAATGACCCTTCCTTAGCGTATGGCCATCAGATTTGCCTCTGGTCATAACTTGGTGGCAGACTATTATCATACAATAATGACCCCTCCCTCTGTTTATAGGCTGTTGAAGATCAGGTAAAAGATGTCTGCTATATTCAATGCAATGTATGCAACTCCATGAACAAATCAGCATCCAACATTCCAGGGCTCTGGTTAGTCCCTATGACCTACTTACCATTAAACACAAATAATGCCACAGATGGAAGGCAGCTGAGCATTCTCTGGTGTGGCAAGGGAACAAAATAGAGGTGGTGATCCACTGGATGGCGTGTCTAAAGTGTGTTTAAACGTAGAGCACAATCCATTCGACCTACAATAGTCAACCCGCCCCACCCCCCAACCGGCTCACCTACACATCCCTCAGAAGAATACACTGCTACAATGAGAAGAGAATGAACTTGCCCATATTTTTCACCTCGGCATTGAAGCTCAACAGCACCAGCACTGTATTCTCTGAGAAGGCAAAGGGAGATCAGGAGAAATATATCTGCTATATATGGAAACCACTGGCGTAACAGGGGCCCCCACAACCCACACCACCACATGTCCTGGGAAAACAAAAAAAATATTTTTGAATTCACTCTGCATGAAGGCAGAGTGACTACAAAAAGAAACATTCTTTGCGTCCTCCCCAAGGCATGGAAGACCCTAGGCTGGAGGCCTCCATGTCATGGGGTGGAGGGAGCCCTATGACTTCAAAAAGAAATAGTTTATTTTTGAAGTCACTCTGCCTTCACAAATAAATTAGTTCCATTAGGGTTTGGTCCTTAACAGAAATAATTACTTTATGAAGTCAGAGTGACTTCAAAAAGAAACAATGGGCCTCATTACGGGTTTGGCGGTAACCGTGCCAGTGCTACCAGCAGGTTGCCGCCAGACCGTAGTGATTTACCGGCACCCGACTTCCCAGTAACACTGGGGGATTGCAACCCTGGCAGTCTGGGAAGTCAGGCGCCGGCAAATGCTAAGTCTCCATTAACATAAAGTCCTATCGGACTCTATGGGAATGGGGACCACATAAGCACTGGCACCGTTAATAACAGTGCCAGTGCTTCCTTGAAAACTATGCGGGTGGGTGCCATTCTGCCCGGCACCGTTGCTTGGAGTCCAGCATAGTTGTAATGAAGCCCAATTTCTTTTTGAAGTGTTAGGGCTTGCCTCAATGCCTCAACCCCATGACGTGTGCGTGTGTGAGTGTATGTTGAAAGGGTGCACACTTAAATGTATCGGTGGCTGCCTTTGTGAGTGTATGGTGAAAGGGTGCACATTTAAATTTATGGGCGGGTGCCTGGGTGTGTGTGCCTGTATGGTGAAAGGGTGCACATGTAAATGTATGGGTGGCTGCCTGGGTGTGCCGTGTTGGTGAAAGTGTGCACACTTAAATGTATGGATGGCTGCCTGGGTGTGCCAGAATGGTGAAATAATGCAAACTTAAATGTGTGGATGGCTGGGTGTGCATGTGTGTATCTGGTGAATGGTGTATGTGCTTGCATTCAGGGGCGCAGCAATACAATAGATGGGTACCCCCTACATCGCTGGCAAGAGGGGAAACAACCAGAAACAAGGCACAGAAATCAAGCCAGCGGATATAAACAAGTCCACTATAAACAACACAATCCCACCAGTATTCGGGGCGGTCCCTCAATCAACCCCTCAGATCACTACATGTAATACATAGACAAGTTTTTTTTGAAAAATGTATTTATTTTTCTTTATTTAATTAGAAACATTAAAATGATTATTAAATAGATCAGAGCTCATATAAGAGTAAGTATAAATATAGGACATACAGCTATACAACATAAATAAAGTGCAAAACGTGAAGAAAAATGCTAATATCACAATAGAGCTGCTGGGAACTTGCTGCCCAATTACAAGCTGGGTAATAATCACCATCATCCAAAATAAGTCCAAGTCAATGTCGAAGGATAAAATCCACTCGAGAGAAGGGAATCCCTCGGGTGGAAAAAATCCTAGTCAACCGAATATAGTCAGGATGGTTTCAAAATGAATTCGAAGATGGATTAAATCCTGATAG
The DNA here is from genome assembly GCF_040938575.1 of Ambystoma mexicanum. Lineage (NCBI taxonomy): Eukaryota > Metazoa > Chordata > Amphibia > Caudata > Ambystomatidae > Ambystoma > Ambystoma mexicanum. The sequence goes on from NC_090936.1 coordinate 836,326,225, forward strand.
TGGCAGCAAAAAAAGTCGTTAGTTCCGAATCTAGCAGTTAGAACATTGCAATAGACAAGAAACTAAAAGGTCTTCACAAAAATGATATTCATAAAACCATACTCTAAAAAGTCTAACATGGGATGCTATACGTCAACTACTAAGGTGACATGCGAAATAAACCACAAATACGTAAAACAGTATCGTGAGCATGGCACCTTAAACCAGGTAGTTTCGATGGAAAACGCATCTAGCTGGATTACAGATGATGTCCATCTTCGTCAGGACGTAGCATTCCCGTATAAACATTCATGAAGATTCATCTGTGTCTTGAAATTACCATGATCTCAGACCCTTTGGGGGTGGGCCCAGAAGCCTGACAAAAAAGTCCAGGAAATAGCGATCCGGCCACACCAAAAGGTTGAAAAACCAGAGTGAGAGGATGGAGCGGAGAGAAAGGGACCAAGTTGGACCTGGGAGGAGCAGTCCAAAAGCAAGGAGGTCAGCCACTCAAGGGCCTGATCCGTGATGCACAGGTTCTCATGAAGTCGATTGATCAGGATTGATCAGGATGGTTTGGTTGACAGTGTCGAAAGCAGAGGAAAGATCAAGAAGGATGAGGACAGAAGGAATGCTGGAATCAAGGTTAGAGAGCAGATCTTCACAGGTGTTCAGGACAGCAGTTTCTTTGCCTCTGGCAGCTCTGAAGCCAGACTGATGGTCATGGAGACAACCAACAGATTTCGTGTGGAGAGTAAGATGGGAGATGGGCAGTTTTTCCAAAAGTTTGCCCAGGAAAGAGGTGATGGAGATTGGGCGATAGTTTACCGGGCAGGCAGGATCGGCAGACGGCTTCTTGAGGAGTGGGTGCATAAGGGAGTGCCTAATGGGAGAGGGGGACGTTCCGTGGCGAAAGAGTGATTACAGAAATCGGTCAAGGCTGGAGCGAGGGAGTCAGTATGGTTCTTGATGGTTCTCGTGGAGCAGGAGAGCACCTGTTTGGATGACACTTTCATAGATCAGACTTGTCTAGAAACCTCATCAGGTGTTGTCAGAGAGAAAGAGGAGAAAGGACCAAGAGAGGCAGAGATGGCCAAAGGGGGGGCCGAGAGAGGAAGAGGGGGAAGAAGAGGAGATGGAGGACAGGATGTCCTGAATTCTAGCGGAGAAGTGAGATGACAGAGCCATACAGAGGGCCTATGAGGGAACAGGAGAGGTAAAGACCGCACCAGGATTTACCAGTTCTTTTCAGATTTTAAATAGTTTGGCCGTGTTGTTAGAGGCCACAGAGACACAGGCTTGAATGTGTATTCTCTTCTTGATGAGTGTTATTGCTTCAACTGGCATTTTGGTGCAACCAGTCTATATATGTCTAAATGTTGCCTGGCAAGCTTTACTATATTGTTATTACGTGTCTACACTGGTCTACATTGTGCAGCCAGTTGGACATGCTTTCATTGTGGTATGGCATTTTTAATAGCAAAGATTTAATGTTTGTGTGCGCTGTTGGTGACTTGCATCTATTGGATTGGTGTTACCCTACAAAACAATTGCAAACACTGGCTTTTTAGCCAGTTTTTCTCAGAAAGTTTTCTGTATATGATATTAAAACACATATTTATATCTTTCTCTATCGCAGTGTGTGGCATGTCCCTTCAGCAGCACGTTTGTGCGTTTTGCACAAGTGTGATAATCTAGGCCGGCCCAGAGTGTGACGTGACCCTTGATTTGTTGCTGAGTTGGGAGGGGGCCCCCTCAGCATGGCTCGCAGGGAGCCCCCCACATTTTGTGGTACGCCACTGACGGACATGTAAAACGTACATATACAAATCAGCATCCTACATTCCAGAGCACCAACTAGTTCCCAATGACTTACCCACTCCCCATAATTCCACAAACCTGCTGAAAATAGTTGATTCGAATACCCAACACACACATTCAAAACTATGCAATGCAACTCACTCATCATGCTACACTCTATACATTTGTGTTTCGATAGCCCATTCTACCCTCCATGCACTGCATCCGTTTGCTATCTTTTGGGCAACTGCCTTACTGTTAGAAATGTCATGTGCCCATACTATGCTTTTGCTGAAATATGCTTAGGGGACATCATAAATGTATGTGTCGAGTTAGGGTTAGCCAATGGTTTCACCATGATTATGGCCTTGCTCTGCTGCACTATGTTATCATACTGTGGGCTTGCTACACGTTGGGTTTCCAGTATAGGTTTTGCAATGATATGTCACGTTGTATTTCAGTAGGCTCTGTGGTGTATGCTGTTATTGGCAATGTTGTATGATGAGGTGGTTCTAAGTTTGTGTCACACAGCTGTGTGCTTGTACGACAATTGCCATCCCGTTTTGGGGCTTGGGCTACATTCTGGCGAAGGGCGGGAAGGACAAGTCATTTGGCAAATGGCTTGAAGCACTTATGCTAACCCATACCATTTCAGGTACAGAGAGTTTACTCTATATTACAGTTTAGCTGTTGCTGATGCAATCAGGGCAGGCGTTGTGGTGCACCAGTAGAATTTTAGGGACAAGCCTAGACATCACACAAAATAGCGTTACTGATTATGCTCACAAAATGACCAGCACATCCTACTGACCAACTGCCCGTCTCCCCTTCTGCACTTTCCATGTCCCTGCCGCCTTTCTTGCGCAGTCTGTTCTCGACTTAATTAGCCCTAAGCCTCGGCATTCAATATGAGATGACTTTGAAGGTGTGAGCATTGCCGAGCCAATAAAGGGACATCACAAGTCTCAAATGCAACAACACAGGCTATTTTAACGCGAAGCATTAAAAGGAGGCAGAATAAAACCCGCCTGCAACTTCAGTACCTCGCCCTCTCGCTCTAACTAGCTCGAACCAGTGAAGGCATGAGCGGATTCAGTTTAACAAATATAAACCCTACCCCCCATTTCCCTTCTGCTCCTAACATAGCTCATTTTAGTTGCTTGCCTATTCCTGATTCCTACTCATACAAGCGTGGGAATCGTGAATCGGGAGGATAAGGAGCGCGCTATGGAGGAAAATGGCGTACCCTAGATGTTTATCACATTACATTAATTTACTCAATCATGAAAACGCTCTTTGCTAATGCAAATTGAGTATTAATATAGGTCCACTGCGTTCTTTCTGCCCATTCAGTTGCAAATATGCATGTGAGTAGATTGCACAAACACATCTACACCTTCGTGAACGGAACATGGTCATCTGAATGCAAAAGACGTGTCTGGGAATCGGTCCAGTTTGGGCACACGCTGGGCCTGATTTACAAAAGCACCTCCGCGATTAATTTTGCAACCGTTATTACATGTGGCATGACTCTCTTGCAGGAGCACTGATTGGGCACAGTCCTCATTGCCCATACCCTAAGAGCCTTGCCGATCTTAATTAATACATTTGCTAGCTTTATGAGAGAGCTGGATCTGCAAGTAAATTCCAACAAATCAGTGTTCATGGTGTGTTGTGGATGAAGGAATCCAAAATGTGCCACTATGTGGTGTGAAGCAAATGTGATCCCCTGGGTCAAGCATTTTAACTATCTTGGAACTTGATTTTCGGAAAGTTTCACAGCAGAGGCCCATTTGATGAAACAACTGGCGCTTATGAGGCAGTCTACTGGGGCAATAGCCTGCTTTATCAAGCAGCATAAACAAACACCTGATATTATAAAATCAATTTATCAAGCAGGAGCGTTGGGGGTCATAAAATATGGAGCAGCATAATGCTTTTCTGATCAAGATGGATTTCAAAGATAAGAAAATAATTTTTTGAAAAATATTTTGCCTCTTTCTAGCTCAGCCCCAAACGTTGCTACTCATAATGAAGTTGGCTTAAGTTTTATGGAAGCTGAAATAGTCCTAGAATCCATCCTCTAGTGGATTAGAGTTTCTGTTGGGGTGCTGCACAAAATTGTCACTGGACCTAGGCAACATACAGATGGAGAGCACGGTCATTCCGTACGTAGATGACATAGTGATCTGCCGCACAACAGAAGAACAGTGTAGAAATTACTCAGTACATATGCTAACAGTGTTAGCTGACAATGGCTACAAGGTGGAAAAAGCCAAATTACAGTACTATCAGACAGAAGTGCTATACAACGGGCAGGTGATCTCGCAAAAATGTCTGACAGGTGACGCCAGAGAGGGCGGAGGCAATAAGCAGGACAGCAAGGCACACAACAGTCAGAGAGATGCAGCAGTTCCTGGGGTCATGGAATTACTGTAGAGCATGGGTGTTTGACTACAGCACTTACACCAGTCCTTTACTGAGTGCACTAAAGGAAGCACAAAAAGGGAACAAAATAATATGATGGACAACAGAAAGACTGAGGCATTTAATGAGCTGAAGGAAGCAATATGCACAACTCCTGTGTTAGGGATCCCAGACTATAATGAAGAATTATTTCTGTTCTCACACTCCAACGGGGTAGTGATGATGGCAGTACTGACACAAAAGACAAGTTTGGGACACAAGCTACAGTGGGAAGTTAGACCCATTAATGAGAGAACATTATCCATACAAACAAGCTTTGGCTGTTGTTGCATTTGCAGTAGACAAGTCAGCATTACCATGGGATGTAGCACCACTCTTTATGTGGAGCATGTGCCCTTCACAATACTGGAAAGACCAAAGAGCACACTGACAACACAAAGATCATCAGGGTATGAGGTGTTACTATCCAATCCAGCTCTCAAGGTAGTGACATGCAGATTTGTCTATCCGGTGACCTTTCACGCTGACATTCCACAAGAGGGTGACTATGCACATGATTGCACAACGAACCTCACAGAATTCAGTGACAATTGTAAGGTACAGGGGGATGCACTTGAGGGGAGAGATGTGCTCTATATTGACAGGCCTTCAACAATTGACCAGGCAGATGGGGTAAGACATACGGGGACAGCAGTGGTGAGATTAAGGGATGACAGGACCAGGGAGGTAGTGGTCAGCGCACAATTGCCATCACATTATTCACCACAAGCAGCAGAATTAGTTGCCTTAATATTGGCATTGGAGTACAGCAGAAAAAAGGAGGTGATGATTTACTCAGATTCAGCCTATGTGACATCCACATCCAAAGTACATTCAGGGCTGTCACAGTGGATGAGGAGGGGCTTCAGATATACGCTGATGGGTCACCAGTGCAACATTCACTCCTACTGGCCAGACTTGAGGACGTAATACATTATAACAACCAGCTAGCTATTGTGAAATGCCAAGCACACACCAAAGGGTAAGATCCTATCTCAAGGGGAAGCAGCAGACGTTGAAGCAACATGCGCCGCATATTTTGGAGAGTTCCTAGAAATGGAGACCTTGTCACATGCCTATGATTATGTACAGACAATGATACTCAAAGAGGGGTACAATGTATTGCCAGCAACGCAAGTCATGGAGCTGTAGGGAACTGCACCCTGAAAGGAAAAATAATTGTGGCCCGGGAGGGGATGTACAGTTTCCCCAACTGATGTCCTATGGTGGCAGAACAACACAGGAAAAGTGGTAATGCCACTAGCATTATTGCACACAGCACTGACACAGTTACATTATCCAACACATACAGGGATGGAGGTGCTTGCCGCCCATATTGGAGAAACATGGTTCTGTCCTAATGTAGCGGAAGATGTAGCTGAGTTCATGAGTGATTGTTTGACTTGTAAGCAGTTTACTGAAGGACATACATTGAGAGGTGTGAGAGGAGCCATAACTTGCCCAGTTGGTCCATTCCAACACCTCTACGTAGATTATGGCAATAGCCTACCGCTACATGATAGTGGTTGTATGTCTATTCTACCATTGGATCCAGGCCAGTCCTTGCTCTCATCCTGATGTCCTCAGATCAGAGAAATTCCTGGTCAGGGAAGTATTCCCAATTTGCAGCGTATGTGAGGTCCTGCGGTCTGACAATGGCCCTCACTTCGCCAACGGGTTGTTCCAGCATAATACAACCGTACTGGGCATCCAAAACAAATGTTCCTGTCCTTCTCACCCACAAGCACACCGGGTGTGTGAACGCCTCAATGGCCTGCTTTAAAAGGCTATAGCCAAAATCAAATAGAGTCTCAACAAAAGTTAGCTGCACTGCCTGCATTTAGCCCTGTTCGCATTGCACAACAAGCCTGTGCCCAACCACCATTTAACCCCACAAGAGTTGGTGATAGGACAGCGCATGCAACTCCCCCTGGCTCCTCCTATTAGGGCAGAGAGGGATGCGCATAGTGCTGCAAATGTATTGGGTCAGGAAATGTATGTGTGAGACTTCCTTGATTGCTAGTGCCTCTTTTATTTCACGCCAGGTACAACGACACCAGGGAGGCCCTGAAGTAAGCAGGGAAAGCAACCGTGTCAACCACCCAGAGGACTTACTTAAGCAACCTCCAGTAGACAGAGTTCTCTTTGACGTTTTTCTCATCGTTGGGACCCACCTATATTCACGGGTCCCCATATTGTAGAAGCACTGACTGAGAGAGCGGTGAAACTTGTGGGGAAAAACATTTGGAATCATATCGGTGACATCAAGCCCTGCAAAGCTGTGGCCTCACCTGGCAACAATATTGAGAGGGCCATCAATCCTCAACCACCAGGAAACAGACAATGTGGAAGCCAGTCATTATTCAGGAAACCCCCAAGTGCACCACTAAATGACACATATGCTGAGAGGGATTCTCTGAGACAGCCATTCCAACCTTATCCAGTGAATGTCTTTATGGATACAGGTGCTTCAACAGTGATTATGGATCCAAATGCCATGATGGACAGCATTGACTAGGTGCAGAAAAATCACTCTGCTGATGTCAGTAGAGACACCGTGACGTAGCTGCATTAGTCATGAAGCACTCTTGCATCCATACACAGCCTTACACAAACACACACTGACATACATGAAGAATACGCTTACACAGTTCTGTAGATAGAGGACAGATACATATACACACTGTCAAAAACTATTATGTTCCTCATTAGCCAAATGCAGAAAAACTGAACGCAAGGCACCGAAGAAATGCAGAGCCAGCTTTGCAAATGTGTATGACAAACTAACTCTATGGAACTACAGGAACATATAAGGAGCCTGCCCGGACCAAGTAAGACTGACCTATAGAAATCATAACATAATATACGCGTGTAGAAATCATATTATAAATTTAATGAAAATCACAGAAGCCACAGGATGAGAGACAAAGGGGAGTAGAATCAGGCTGCACAGAGTGGGAAGGTCAGAGCTCACATTCAAGTTTCGAGATATACAACACATTCCAAGCTTCAAACGACAAGGGACCAGCTGTAGAAAAAAAAATAATAAATCCTCATAATTGCAGGCGAAAAGAGCCCATTTTTGTGGTTCACAACAACGTGATGCGGCCAAAATGGACAATGGGTATTCACCCAGAAGAGAGGTGAAACAAATGTTGCAACATGGAGCGCACTCTCGCACGCAAAAAGTGGTAGTACTAACAGATACAATGGGCACACATAGTCATTTCACATCACCTTGAAAAAGTGCACAGATGACCGAGAACAGAGCTGGGTCCCAGGCCTGAGGAGACCATTCCCAGCCAATCAGGGGACAGAAATACAGGGGTGGATGTCAGGAGACAAGGGCCAATGTTAATCCTGCGAACCTGAAACATTTTAATAGATAGTTTAATGGGGAAGACGCCGAGCAGCCATCTGACATGAGAAGGCCAATGAAACTAACATGCATAGGTGAATCCATACTTCCTATCACTCCGAGCACCCAACCAGAATGGATAGGTTTTTTGGCAAAGGGCCCATGTTGTGATGCAATTTGTCCACAAAAAGGATCTGCAGGGTTTGGGTGGAAGGAATCTGGGAAATCTTTGTGACTGTCCTGTGTGATCCATTCCTGTTGTTTTCTTGTAATAAATGACAGTTTAACTTGCCCTTGGCTGAGTCCTCCGTTATTCTGGGGGAAGGGTTGTTGGGCCTTTGGGAGAGCAATCCCCAGGCATCGGGCATACCAGAATCTCACCAACTCTGTTCAGAATACATCTGCCTAGGACATACTTACCTTTTTGGTTGCTGGTAGCTCCTTACAAAAGTATAGAGGTATTAGTTACCTTGGATTAGCTGTGTTCCTTTCAAAAATAAGTTAACACGCTTTTGCTTTCCTTAGTCTGTGCACTGAAAAGCAACTGTAATTTAAGATTGCACAACATGGTTTACTTACCTTGAGTATAACAGTGTTATCCCAAAAGAAATTATAGGTTTTTACTGTTCCTAGAATATGTGTGTCACTATTCTGCAAGGTATATTAACCCGTTGATGTTAGTATGTGATTTCTTGCAGAGCATCACAGTACTACTGATAGGGTCTACTACCCTGGTATTACTGAACGTAATCTAAAAGTAACTATTGGTTTTGACTTCCCTAGAAACACTGTTAGGTGTTCCAAATAAGGTTATATGCTTCGGTCTGTGCACCTTCAATCATAGTGTTGTGTTTTTATAATTGGGGGTATATATAATGTGATAATACACTTTCCTCCAAGATTTATCTGGGCCTAAATATATTTAAATCAACCATTTATTTTTTGCCATGCATAGTGTTTCAGTGTTTCTTTGGACCATTTGTATTACAATTTCTGTGCACTGATTATACAGCCCTTTTTCCCTCCCAAGATAAGCCTGGCTGCTCTGTCTACGCAACCCTGAACTCAGGTGGTGCAGCCTTATACTAAGAATGGAGTCTTGTACTGTCTCAGTTGCATGGTTTTACTAAGCCCTCAGTTGGACTTCATAAAAACTGACCTAACCGCCTGATGATCACCTGGTGAGGAAAAGTGTAGAGAAACATCTCTGCCAAGACTATCAAAATGGCATTACCTCGCTATCCTGCCTCCTGATACATGGAGGCAAAGATTTAGCAATATATTTAAGATTTCTGCTGTGATTAACAAGTCTTATTGAGTAGTTTCCCAACAGTGTAACAGATCTCTGCTACCTTGCTATTTAGAGTAATTTCATAGACTAGCATAAATGCCACATTTAGAGCATCTGCCTGCATGTTCTTTACACCTGACATGTGCAATGGTGTTTTTTTTAATATGTTTGTTTATTGACATTAACAAGCATATGTTTTCCTCTGAAGGGGTTTCTTGATGCCAGATGGAAAGTGCAGGTGCATTGAATTATTACATCCATTTAAAATAGCAATGCAACTAGCGGGCACCAAATAATTGCTTCATATGTTTTCCTTGTGCACATCATTTAGTAGTGGCTGCAAAGCAAAAGAAGCCATCGGTGGACAGTTGAATGTTGGATTTGCAAATGTTGGCAAGCTATGAGAAAAACATGATGCAAAAGCAGAAACGGGAAGGCGAATCTTCAGATGTGGGGGCCGTTTAACGAGCTGTATTGTTGAAGTCGGTTTTTTATTGGCTATGGTCAAGGCTGGAAAATGAGACGGGTTTAGACATTGTGGGATTATGTAAGTGGTTGATTGTTATGTGGGTGTGTGAGTGTGTGTTGTGTAGTATAGTTGGTGTTCATGTTTCCTTTTTTTTTTTGATGGCGAGGCATGGGCTTATTAGTTTATGCTAGTCATGTGCCAAGCAATGTCAGGAGAGTGAATAAGCAATTCTTGTTGTAAGCTCTTACGAGGATATCACTTGATTCCCTATAAAATGGACTAACTGCTTCTAAGCCTATGTTTATATTCAATATGATGTATTTTATTTTTTTAAATGATAAAGTGTTTAAAAAAAAGAAAAAGAAAAGCCTTTGCACTTTTGAGGAAGCTCGAGTACCCAGGAGCCCAGCTGTGATACTGATCCCCAACCTCTGTTACCTCTCTCTCTCTGAGGTGGCATGGAAGAGAATAAAGAAGACGACAGTGATGACACCTCCCAACATTCCGCCTAGAGAGAGGGTAGCGTGATTTCACAGATGTTCCATAGATCTCAAGCATAAGCAAAATCCCATGCATCTGTAAAGTTCAAGGCCTCAAATATGGCATGTGTAAAGTTCAAATCCTCCAATATGCCCTCAGCAAGTTTCACAGGAGGAGACCTTAGCACAAAAGAATTCCTTATAGAAGGCTGGCTGGATAGGAACAGAGGCTGAGGGATGAGAGGCAGAAACAGAAGACGGTGGCTGCTTCAGCAGAACAGAAACTGAGGGATGAAAGGGAACAAAAGAAGGCTGCATCAGCTTTAGCTGAACATAAATGTAGGGATCTGGTGATGGTTGAGCTGTACAGACTTGAGCTGAAGAATATCATGGTATGCAGGACTTCCAGTGATGAAGAGGGTACCTCCAGTGTGGCTCCCAAGGAGATCACAGGTGCAACATCCCCAAGCTCTTGGTCCAATCTTATGAGGGGAGAGATATTTTTGAATGGTTCTAAAAACTGGAGCCAGCAGCATGTGCATGAGGAGTTGGGGCATGCAGCCCTTATGAGACGTCTACTGATGGTTGCAAGTGATGTTATCATCCAGTTAGCTTCTGAGGAAAGGTCCATCTATGCCAATATGAAGGGATGCTGTGCTCAGCAAGTTCTGCAAGGCCCCAGAAAAATACCTCCAGAGCTTTAGAGAGTTCTGCAAAAAAGGGAGTCAAACATGTGAGACATTTACACATCGGTTTCTGAAATATCTGAGACGATGGGTTACAGGACACATTTGAAGGCATGTGATTGCAAATGAGAGCTCTTTAAATAATGTGAGATGGATGATTTATACCAACATTAAGTGGACAAGACTATCAAAAACCCGAGGGAGCTTGCAATGGCAGCCGACCAGTATGTGAGCCCTCCCAGCCAGAAAGAGGCTCTAGCCCCAGCATCCAGACCACATGACAAGGGGGTAATAAAAGTAAACCACGTAAAGCATAGGAGGGTAAGGAAAAAAGGTCCTCCACCTCCTGATAAGAAAGGGTCCCAAAAATAAATTAAAGGGGAGATCCACACCATATACATCTTCTGTAACACACCAAAAGGAAGAGTGAGGACACACAGCACTGGGGAACCCGCTTTCGCAGCTGGACAGGACTCTCTTACATGTGGTGACCAGAGTTATAGAAAGGAACATCCTTCCTGCAAGGGGAGGCCCAATTCGGCAGTGGTTAGTGCCACACTCATAGAGGAAGAAGAAGAGGAGTTTGTAAGTGTGGGAATCGTAGATGAGGAATTCCCAGTAGGCCAGGAAGTGGCTAAATGTACCCTAGTGTCTCTGAGCGTGATGATTACTGTGCTCCAAACTGGCACCCCAGTCCCTGTTCACAGAGATCTTCTTGGACCATGTGGTCATAAATTGGAACACAGACCCATCACTCTGTGATACTGCTGCGAGTATCACTGCAGTCCAACAACAGTGGGTGTGAGACACAGTAGTTCCAGACCCCATGACATCCCGATAGCAGGTCATTTAGGCATGACTGGAGACAACTGGCAAGCTGTCTTGAATTCTTACTGGCCCCAGATGGTAGCACAAATCTGACAATTTGTCTCGTCCTGCCAAACTTGCCAAGCAACCAGCAAAGTGGCCTGAGCCACGGAGGACATCCTAATTCCAGTACCAATGGTTGGGAGGCCTTTTGAGAGGATAGGTATGGACATTGTGGGTCATTTGAATTTTCAAACCTTCTCAGGGAACTGATACATTAATCTTGCAATCCAGTGTCCCTTCCAAAGCAGCAAAGCCCTTGTAGTGGTAAATGCACTCATTGGTATATTCTCTCATGTGGGATTCGCCAAAGAAGTTATTTCTAATAGATGATCCAACTTCATATTTGCATATCAAGGCCATGTGCGATAATGTGGAGTAACATAAAATTTCTCCACAGCCTTTTACCCACAATAAAACAGCCTTTTTGAGCAGTTCAATGAGGCCCTAAAGGGCATCATCTATAGCTTTGAAGAGCCTCTGGAGAGAAAGTTGGATATTCTCCTGCCCTGCCTAGTGTACTACTACTGGGAGGTCCCCCGGTGTAGTTTTGGGATCAGTCCCTTCGAAATTTGGGCACTGTGTTTGGGTCCACTGAGTCTGGTGTGGGAAGGTTGGGACGGCATTCTCCGAACTCCTTCCCACAATATAGTGGCCTATGTCCTTGGTTTCTGGTCTCGGAAGGCCAAGTACTGAGAACAGAGCACCCAGCACCTGAAGGCTAGCCAAGAGTTTATGAAGCACTGGCAATCCCAGAAGGCTTCAATGACTGAAAACACTTCCAGGCCAGATGGTCTGGATCATGGAACCAGTCAAAATCCTAAGTATTTCACGACAAGTGGACTAGGCCCTATGTGCTGCTAGAAAACATCATTGAGTTCCACTACCCATTGATATGAAGGCTCCGAGGCAGAGGCATAGGGTCTTCGAAATCAACCAACTGAAGCTCCACTACAGTTGGGATGACTTAGTGATGGCTCTGGTCACTGAGGATGAGACTGAGGAGGAGACAAATCCTGTCCCAGACTTATTGCAGAAGTCCACTGATGGGCTTCTAGAGGGGGTCCACATTCCGCAGACCTTCCTGAGCAGCAATTGTGAGATTTCCAGGAGCTGCTGAGTAAGTTTGCATATCTGTTCTCCCTGAATCCAGGAAAGATTAATTGGTGCAACAATGACATTGATACGGAAGACAGTAAGCCAGTTTAAAGCAGGACTCAATGGATACTGACAGGTGTCCAGACATTTGGTTGACTGAAAACTGGTCGAAAGACATTTGGTCGACGCAATTTGGTCGAAAACCAAATGGTCGAATTTTTTTTTTATTTATATATATATTTTTCGGGTTTTCGTTTTTTAAAAAAAAGGGGGTTTTAGAAAAAAAAGGGGGTTGGGGGACCCCCCCCCCCCGGACCTGCCCCCCCCCAAAAAAAAGGGTTAAAATAAAAATAAAAAAATTCAACCATTTGGTTTTCGACCAAATTGGTTCGACCATTTGTCTGGTCAACCAATTTTTTTCGACCAAATGTCTGGTAACCTATCTGACAATGTCAAGGACACCATCAAGGAGGAAGTCTCCAAGATGCTGGATGTTGGATTATTGAACCCTTGCATAGCCGCTGGGCTTGCCAAGATGTACTGGTCCCCAAATGTTCTAGCAGTGGGAAAACTGAAGTCTGTTTTTGCATGGAATACCAAGGGGTCAATTCAATCACCAAGATGGAAACACACCCCATCCCTATGGCAGACAAGCTTTGACCTCACAGTCGGGTACTGGCAGGTCAGCCTAAGTGATCCTGCAAAACGACAGAACAGCATTCTGCACCACAAAAGGTCATAACCAGTTCAATGTTATGTCCTTTGGATTCATGAATGCCCTTGCCACCGTTTGGAGGAAGGTAAACCCGGTATTATCAAAACTTGAAGATTTCAGTGTTGCCTACTTGGATGATGCAGTATTCTGTCAGATTTGGAATGACCACATATCCTATCTAAAACAGGTGATTCAAGCCATGTAGAACACTGGCTTTCCTATCAAGGCATTCAAGTGCCAGATAGCACAGGGGGCTGTGATTTAGCTGAGACATGTAGTCGGTGGCAGTAAGAAACAGCTTCTACAGGCCGAAGTCCAATCAGTTGTGCATTCGCACATCCCCAATGCCCAGACTCACTGCCATAAATGTGCCAAAGAAGGTCACCTGGACCCCTGCCTGTTAGACATCCATCCTGAGCTTGAAGGATGGCCTATCCAAAACCCCAGTTAGCAAGATCCCAGATTATGGACAAGAATTAATCATAGAGACAAACAGACGCATGTGAATTCAGAATTGGTGCAGTATTAGCACTGCTGAACTCCAGTGGATAGTGCAACCTTGTGCATACCTGGGTAGCTGCTTGACCAAGAGGGAACGCAATTGGTCCACCATTGAAAAGGAGGCATTTGCAGTAGGGTGGGTGGTATGCAAGCTGAAACTCTCCATCATTGCGTCCCGCTTCACTGTCCAGACTGACGCAGACCTCTCGGTGGCATATGGCCATGTATCGAGAGAATGTCAAGTTACTGCGTTGGTGTTTCTCTGAAAGGCACAGGGAACCCCACACTCTGGATTAGGGTTTTAAAGTAACAATTAATTGCGGAAAACTACATCCAAAGGATACAATTTGAAAGAGGGTATCAAGGGAATTTATTGAACCTGATACATCTTTTAGTATGACTTAAATCATGATTTAATCAGCACTTATTGCATAAAATTACATAGCAGGATAAGAACTTTTAAGAACACATCTATCAAAAACAATTCATTTTATTCAAATGTGCAATCATTCATCCACATACATCCATCACTCATCACTTCACTCATTCGGAACAACAGTGAATAGAAAATCTAAAATCTATAAAAATAATGACATATAATTCATCAGAAAAGTTTATAGAAAGAATGTGAAATCAATATTGCCGCATTGAATAATGAACGTGGCCGACAAAAAGAGATGGGTCCAAAGAATTTTCAGCCACAACCTCATCCCAAATTCCTCTCTACCGGTTTCGACGTTTGTACTCTATTATAGTGACGTCTTCTTCAGGAGATATAAATACATTCTAGAAGAAGGAAACATAAACTCATGAATCCCTAATCTATAGATGAAAACATGGTATAGTAAAAACCAAATGCACAATACTAACAACATGGAAAGTATAAACCCAATACTTAAAGACAATAATATCCTGCTGTCACCCAGAGTATAGATCTCTGAAGCAAAACCGTGGGCATCTAACAGGAAAAGTGCTACCCCTAAACATTGGTGTCCTAAACTCCAGTGGGATTGGGTCATGGACAGAAACAGTGCTAGCATGTAAAAGATTTTAAATTGAAAAACCAGGCATAGAACACTCTCTCATATTTGCTGTCAGTTAATGGAAAACAAAAATGGTTATGTGAACTATGAGTCACTGCTATGGAATGCATTTCCACATAGTTACAGAATATCCACAAATCATGTATAGACATTCCTATGTTTTAAGCTCACTTTTCCAAAACTACGTTTAAGAGATATATATTAAGAATGGACACTGACCTTGCCATGGTAAGTAGGGAGTAGACACACTCCGTCATTCCCTTTATCATGACTGGGACAACTGTTCATTTGAATGGCAGTGTCCATAGGCTGTTTCCTACACAGACAATGTGCTGGGCTCACAGTAAGGTACCCTGTTGGATTATTAACATGATTTAGCATGGATGCATATCAATCCCATATCTAGTATGAATAAACCCACCATGCGAGCTTACCTAAAGTGTCAAGATGGTCAAATTGCTCTGGGGGTAGGAAAGCCGGCTACCGGCGTCTCGCGCTAAATTACCCAGAAGTCTTACGTCCCTGTAACAACAGAAAGTCACAGCTTGGTTGATTTAGTGTTTCAAAGCTGTAAAGTGCCACAGCAGAAAAGGAGAAGGAAGGGGGCGGGTGCTTGTATGTATCACTTACCTTTCGTCCAATATCGAAGAGAAGGGGGGCCTCTTGAAGCCACCACCAGCTGAATGACCCGGGATGGGTGCATTCGAGCGGACGCAAGCGTGCAGCAGCACTGCGCTGCTTTCGTTTTGGATAAATATAGCGTCCCCGAGATCATGTGATCCCAAAACGTGTCACATGATCTCCCAATGGGTCCAGTGTCATATACGCAATTGCGTGAACGACCCGAAGTGAAGAAAGACTTGTGTCTTTTTATCCAGATAAATCAAAATACCTGCAAAGGTGACACGGATTGAGTAACCACTAAATTGATGGCCTACCATGAACCCCTGCTATGCCTGTGAAATTAGATAGGGTAGAAAGCCAATTTAGGGCCCTAAATTTGCTTAGATACAAAAGGTATACAATTACACGACTATTCAGATATAAATCCCTATTAGGAAGGAACATATTCTGAGAGTTAAAACACTCATGATGTTAATTGTTATGGTGCCATGGCTCTACAGTGTTTAAACCGTGTGTTAATGTTTTTAAATTAAAAATCCAAAGTTTTTCTTTATAATCCAAATTCTTTATCAATTGAGTCTGATTCTGAGCATACACTTTTCTATGCAGAACCATTGTATTTGTTCTGCATTGTGGCCCATCTCTGCAAAGTGAATTACCATCGGTGCATTTAGGTTCTGCATTTTAATTTTGGAACAATGTTCATTAATGCGGGTGCTCACCTCCCGAGTGGTTTTACCAATGTACAACAATTGGCAGGGGCAACGAATAGCATAAACAACATTTTTGCTCCTACATGTGGTAAATGTTTGGAGGTCCAATTTTTCTTTTGCGCATTAAAGGAGATGGTTTTCTTCGAAAATTTACAGGCAATGCACGAAGAGCATGGATAGTGGCCTACTACTGGATTTAGGTGAGTGCCTCGGATCATAGGAATCTTGAGTGGCATCCTACTTGCCCGGGTCATCTGTTGTTTCAAATGTTTGCTTTTTTTGAAAGCAAACAATGGTTTAGGCAAGCTAATGCCAGAGGCATTAAGAATGCGCCAATTTTTTAGGATAATGCCTTTTATGGCATTACTGTGTTGACAGAAAGTTGAAACACACACAAGCTCTTCCTTTTTTTCAATATCACGTTTAGGTAATAGGAGCTGATATCGATTAGCAAATCGGGCTCTCTTTCTCGAATGTTTTATCAATTTTTTCGGGTACCCATGTTCCAAAAGTCTTTTTTCTAAAATGGATGCATGTTTTACAAAGTTGGTGATGTCTGTGCAGTTGCGGCGTAACCGTAAAAACATGCCATAGGGCAAGTTGCAGAGCAAACTTGCAGGGTGTTGACTTTCGTATTTTAGTGTAGAGTTCCTTTCTGTAGGTTTTCTATGCATTTCTGTGCGTAGATGGCCCTCTTCAACAAAAATGGATAAATCCAAGAACGCAATTCTGGAGACTGAGTACTCAAAAGTGAAATGAATGTCTAAGTCTATACCATTGAGCCATTCAACAAATAGCTCCAATGATGTTTGTGTTCCCTCACAAATCATAAATATAGCATCGACATATCGGCGATATATCTTGATTTGGTCCCTGAAAGGATTGAGAACCCCCAAAATCTTCTCTTCTTTAAGCAGAGCCATGAAAATAATGGCCAGATTGGGGGTAAACATACAGCCCATAGCCGTACCCCTGCATTGTAAAAAGAAATCCTCTTTAAATTTGAAAAAACTATTCTTCATAACCAATTCAGCTTCTCTATAAAGGAAGTCTGTGGGGACAGTGTGTGGTAGTGGTCTTCTATTTAGCATTGTTTTTAGAATAGCAACAGCTCTATCTTGAGGTATATTTGTATAAAGGGCCTCAATATCAAGGGAAACCAATATTTGTGTGTGAGAATTGAATGTTTTAAATTCCACCAAATTAATGACATCTCTTGAATCTTAAAGAAAGGTGGGGGTTGTCATTGGCAGGGGTTTGATGAAAAAATCAATATATTTCGATATGGGTTCAAGTAGCGAACCACATCACGAGACGATAGGACGTCCCAGGGGCTTCTCCATATCTTTATGTACTTTTATGCATGATGTAAAAAAGAGGCAAGCGATGTTCCGAGTAGTTGATAAATTCAGCTTCCTTTTCAGAGAGGAAGCCTGCGTGGCCTCCTTCCTCGGTAAGTTGAAATATTTTGAGTGTAATCATCTCTGAAGGATCTTTTGCAATTTTCATATAGTGGCCAGGGGTCTGTAGAAGTCAGAGTACTTCATTGTCATATTTGCCAGCATCCCGGACCACTATTCCCCCACCTTTATCAGCCGCCTTGATGACTATAGACGAAGCTAATGACTGGATGGCCTGAAATTCAGAAAGTTTCAAATTAGGTCCCTGTTGGTTCCTAGGATGTTGAATTAGTTGTTCTATTTCCTTAAGAACAAGCTTTTCAAAAATTGTCACCTCAGAGGGGAGATGACTGGAGTTGGGGTGAAGGTCGAGGGTCCGGAGAGACCTGAAATATTAGGCTTACTTGAGATCGTGTTATTATGAAAAAAGAAACGCAGTCTCAATTTTCGTAAGAAACCTTTGATTTCACTGATTAGTGACATGACACTAGGGTTCTGAGTCGGAACAAAAGATAAACCCAATTTCAGGATAGAAGTTTCTTCTGGTGTTAATGTGCGAGAAGAAAGATTAAAAATAGGCAATATTTGATTCACCACCTGTAGGCACGGTTCCGTGTCTGGAAGTCCCGATGCATCAGCCCCTGCCCGGAGGTGTTCTGCAGGGGCATATTGTGTGTCATACGGCCTTGGGGAGCATTTCTGTGGCCTCTTCGGCTGCCCCTTCCTCAAAAAGGGTGATCACCCAAGTTTTGGATCGGGTCCTCATTGCCCGAGTTACTAGATGATGTATCTGAAAATGTGACCCATCTTTTTTTGTTGGTATTAGAGGGTCCAATATTCCAGTTCCCATTAGTTTTCCAAGCTGTTTGGGGATTGAAATCTTCTGCTAGGTATGGATAAACCTGTTCATTTTTAAATAAGGAAATATCTTTCTTTAATTTATTGGTCTTTTTTTCAATTGTTAGTTTCTTGAACTCCTGAAAGGATTTCTCAATTTGTTACAACTTTTGTTTGGATTCCACCATTAAAGTATTGGATAGAAAAGACTTTTCTAGTTCTGTCAAGGTTTCCAGGATCTTGCCACTGACTCTTTGAGCCGTTGTTGTGGTTAAAACCAACAGATCTCGGCTGCATTTCGTGGCAACTTGACTGAAAGCAACTTTATAATCATTATCATCCAAAATCAAACATGGAATAATTTTAACTTGTGACCCTTGTGGGATGATACTAGATCTTAAATATTCTTTCAATATATGGCCATGCATTTCTGTGCGGAACTGTTTCTTGTTCAAATTCAAAAGAGCATCACCTGTAGAGCCCTGATTCTGTATGGGCAGTTGTAGGTTTTCAAAAAATGAGGGGCCCTCAATAAGTTCTGTTATTAGGGCCTCCGTGAAGGAGATGGTATCTGTTTCCGCTATAACCCAAGATGGGGCCACTGAGCTACGGTACAGCAATATACACACACGATATAATAAATGTGATAAAACAATTTATATTTATCCTAAGCCGGATACCACCTCAGTGAAAGTGATAAAATAACCTGCACAGCCAAGGGCTGAATATCTATGTTTCTCTGAAAGGCACAGGTAACTGCCATAAATGTTCCAAAGAAGGTCACCTGGACCCCTGCCTGTTAGACATCCATCCTGAGCATGAAGGATGGCCTATCCAAAACCCCAGTTAGCAAGATCTCAGATTATGGACAAGAATTAATCATAGAGACAAACGGACGCATGTGAATTCAGAATTGGTGCAGTATTAGCACTGCTGAACTCCAGTGGGTAGAGCAACCTTGTGCATACCTGGGTAGCTGCTTGACCAAGAGAGAGCGCAATTGGGCCACCATTGAAAAGAAGGCATTTGCAGTAGGGTGGGTGGTATTCAAGCTCCAACTCTACATCATTGCGTCCCACTTCACTGTCCAGACTGACACAGACCTCTCGGTGGCATATGGCCATGTATCGAGAGAATGTCAAGTTACTGCGTTGGGCCATACCAATACAATGGTTGGACATGGATAGCCAACAAAACCCTGGGTTGCAGCACTCCAATGTAGATGGCCATAGTAGGTATTTTAGCCAGGAGGAGGAGCCCAATCTTTAGAAGAGAGAGTCTCAACCTTTTTGGCTGGGCTTGAGAGGAATTACCATATGGCAAGGGTATAGATGCTCTGGATTTTTTATTTTTCTATTAATAAATACAATGATGCAGGTAAGTCCATCTCCAAAAGGGCAATCTGCTGATGCTATTCTCCTTTCAAATTCCCTATGCCAAAAATAAATAGTGTACATGTGCGAGCTGATGCATCAGTAGCCTGATTATAGCACCTGCCCTAGAAAGGCACCAAGCACTTTCAGGTCACAAGTGCCCTCTTGAGAGCTGAAGTGACAGCCAAAGTCACTGCAGCACAGGAGTGGCATTTATGATATGCACCCCTGTTCTAAAATATCATGATTTGAAGTAGCTCTTGCAGGTGGCAGGGTTAGAGTATGGTGCATGGCAATGCTCCTAATCATTAGAGCCACTGTCATGTACAGGTTTTACCTGGGATCGTTCCCAGCGTACCTTGAAGAAAACTGATCTCTCCTCACCTGAAGCCAGCATGTCCCCAGGCTACATACACGTAAGGACAGAAGACCTCGGGGAGTGAGGCCAAAAGAGTGGAAACCCCTCAGAAAAAAAACCTTCTAGAAGCCACAGCTTACTTTCGCAATTGTCCTGTAGTCCAGGAGGAGGCAGAGTTGCTGAGAAGCATCAGGGCAGCAAATACAGGAAGCCAGGTAGGAAGACAGGGAGTCAAGCAGGAGCCAGCACATAAGGAACCAGGAATGGGCAGGGAACAGAAGGTCAGGAGGGGGTGCAGTTCAGCAGCGGAAGGCAGAACTGCAGAAGAGGAACAAACACAAGGAACGGGAACTAGCATCAGTGCCACTACCACAAGTGTTGAGATGCAACAAGCCTGGCCACAGCCCCATTAAAACGTATTCTGGTGCAGAGTGTCCAATGGACCCAGAACCAGAAACCCGGCCTCTTGGATGGTCATCCATGACCAAGTCGGCTGGCATATTGGAAGGGGCACTTCTCCCTTTATTACAACATCCATGCACAATACATGCAGCACGTATTCTGAATCGGTCGTTTCTGTGCAAAGGTAAGGGTGACCACAGTCTCCACCTTGTGAGTATATTTAAGGGTGATGTGTATTTTGACCAGACAGGTTAGTCCTGCCAAATGACAAGACAGGAACCTGAATGGCCAGGCCTCATCTTTGATCCCTTTGTGGGGGTAGGTGACACCCTCCTCCAGAGACAGACACTTAGCAGGAAGGAACCTCACACCATTGTGCTGCATACCAAGGGGGTTCTTGATCATATTGAGGAGGAAAGGGGATGGAGTTAGTGTAGATATGGAGAACTCTGTTCATTTGGGGAACAATGTCACCAAATTGTTTCTATCTACCTCTCTCTCCCCTTCCTGTCTGCGTCACTTCCTCTAGTGCAAAGCACTTTGGGAGTGATGTCAGAATGACAAAGTCCACTCATTTCAAGAGCAGGGATTGTACCCCTAAAGCAGGATAGATTTAGCCATTCCACCTATGAACCTTTTCCTTAAAATAAACACCACCACTTCTTGCGATCATCTTCTGCACCCCAAAGCTTGAAGATTTCATTGAAGTATCCAAGGCAGAGTTGAGCTCTGTTCTCAACCCATCCCCAGGGCACATTGGGGGTGAACCTGCTGCTGAAACAAGACCTGCCTCTCTGGAAGCCACACTTCTTCCAGGAACTAAACATGGGGAAGGACCCCTGGACGTGTGCACAAGTCTCCCTTGCTGGGATCCAGAAAGCAACAACTAACCGTGTCTCTGAAACCCCAGACCAGGACTCACAGCATCTAAAGAGTCAAGACAGACGAGAGCCTTGTGTTTCCTCGCATCAAACCAGTCAAACCATCTTTCAACCGGTTCTACCACATCTCAAACCAGCAAAAACCTCTGGAGCTGCCTTTGACACTCACCAAGCAATTCAAACTTGAACTGCACATTGAAACCTGTTTGCCACTGCATTGCGCTAGCTGAGTATGCTGTGTCTCGTCTTCAACTACAAGCTTCTTTCTTGCATCTGTTGCCAAACTGATGCTCGCTCTGCATGCATGCTGGCTGCCGATCACCATCACCAGAAGAACCGACCCAGGTGGACCTTTGAGCTCCTCAATCGGACAAAGCTTTGAACCCAGCCTGCTCATCAAGTAGCCAGCATCTTTGCCATCTACACGACCAGCTAACCAACCCATTTGGCCCTCACGATCCACCACTCCTTTAGAACTTCATCAAAGTGATCCAACCAGCCAGCGCATCCAGTCACTAGCTTCTTTGAACTGACCATTGAACCTTCTCTGGTGGCCCTCATGGTCCACATGTCTACCAGCATTGACTACAAACCACAACAAGCCCTGTCGAACCTCGCTACACACTGCTGTCTTCCTAGGACACTGTGAACGCCACACCAGGACTTCCTTAAACTGCACAAATATCATCAGACTGTCAGGTTTGCCTTGGGTGAACCGAAAATAAGGTACTATTTCCCAGAACCTCCCCCTTTGCCAGTTTTCAGCTCTCGAGTCAGGTTAGGTCATCTGGTGCAACTTTTCGCAAGACATGTCCTTTTACAAAGAACATTGTGGTTTTTGAACTTGCCTGCTCACCCCTGCACATTCTTCATTCTCTGCATATTCTTTGTTCTTTCCACAGGGTTGTTGTAGAGTTTTTCAACTTTGTTTTCTTTCAGATGGTGTCTTTATATATATATATATATATATATATATATCTAGAGAACTTCGATGGATCATTCCCTTTATTTTGAACTGTGATACTTTGCTGTTCGGTTCACTGCTGAATAACGTTCAAACACAAATTTAGGACTATAGCCTTCCGTCAGTGCACATTACCACAAAAGGCGAAGGAGGTACATCTCTTGATTGTGCCTGTTTTCCCTTTATTATTGGGAACACTGTTGGTTTATAGGGGTGTGTGGGCTGAGTGGGTAATTTGTTCACTACTCACCCCTAAAATCCTGCAGAAGTCATTTAGTGACTGACGTCTATTCCTCAAATTCATATAACAACCTCTCATGGCAAAACCTGCCTCTCTGAGGATCGTTGGCTCTTTGATGAGAAATAAACAGTGCTAAACCTTAAAAAGGCCACATGTACAATGATGCCAACCAGAGAGAGTGATGGCAAACTTGGGTATAACTAACTAAATAAATACTGGGTATAACTAAATAAATACTAGGTACAAATAATTTAATAAATACTGACCCAGCATAATTACTTTTTCCACATCGCTGCATATTAATGGCTCAGTGGATCTAATCCATTTCATCACGCTGGACGTTTCATCACATTTTACTGCAGTCTTTCTATGGAGAGGGAAACTCTCTACAGCCCCGTTATTCTGAGTTCCCAAACCTTCTGTGTGTTACCCCTTTATCGCGCCACCAGCCCTACACCTGCTGTGATGATGTAGCAGTGGGAGGGGCGGTGGAGGGGGCGGCCCGGATCAGTACAAGCGTTTTGCAGTAGACATTGGGAAGGTCTTTGAAAGCATAATCTGTGCAACAGCCTTGTCTGACTACAGGTTAATCGTGATAGTTTTTTTTGGCAGAACAGGCTTTTTGCTATAGTGCATGCTTGCCCAAGCCAAGCAATTCTGCACTCGTGAGGGACTAATAGGACACCCTCACCACAATGCACCATAATGTGGACCTGCGCCACAAAGGGTTAATCTAACAGAGACAGCATGGGAAAAAGGATATCACGTGAGGTTTACTCAAAATCCGTTGTTACCTTTAAGGACTTCAACATATTTCATGATTAGATCATTATAGCCAGATTGACAGCAAGATAAAAGCAGTCTTTTTCTCATCGATGACTGATCAGCACATTACATTTCTCAAGGGAAAAGACAAACTATGAGGTGGGTAATCATACATCTTGCTGTAGGGATAAATGTGCAGCTCTGGCGAGCATCTATAACTCACCTCTCTATGATCAAACAATAAATATAGACTATTAATGAACTATATCGTGCGTACTAACTTCCCCTGCTAACGGGGTTACCTGGTAAGACTTCTTGAAGACAAAAGACACCAAATCAAAATGTTGCCCTTAATAAACGAGGGCACAATCTATTGCTGGTCTTAATTACAAGGAACATGTATTGCCAGATCAAATACTCCACGAATACTTTTCTCTTTACAATATTACCGAAAGTACATTCAAAGCCCAGCCAGTTTACAATTCCGACTTTGTAAAAACATCCATAATTCATATCACAGAATAAAATGTACTCGTTATCTCTGCATTACTTTTAAAGGTTATCATCTTTTCTGGTAAAAAAAAAAGGACATCGCACATTTTGTAATTAAATGGCGGAATCACAGGCCGCCATCGCCATAGAAACAGTCTGCCCGAGTCGAGCGCACTGATTCCCCCGCCCCCCTCAACGCCCATGGCACTGACGACCTCTGCATGTGACCTGCTCCCAGAGGAAAGCAATTTAATGCTCCGCTGCCCAGAGAACAGTATATATGAATCACGAAAAAAGCAGATAAATTAGTGACAGGTACATCTGAATAGAGCGGATCCCAATGCTCTTATCTGCACCCAGGCAAGCTTGTTTCACCTCAGTTTCAAAGATAAAGCCTCATGGCGGGTTGCCTGTGCGAGTCCCCATCAGCCAAGCAGGCCCCTTTGTCTATTAGTGGAAGCGGCTGCCTATTATTTAAGTCAATGTGACAGCGATGAAAGCATAGTGAAAACTATCTGCTGGCAAGAAATGCATCAGCACGTTGCCAAGCATTTTACCTTCTGTATCTTTCACCGGCGCGCTGTCTCGTTCACTCCTTTATTTCCCACAACTTTGATTTCTGACAGATCAGATGGCCCGGGGTTGTTGCCGTGGCAAAGTAAAGGAATACCACAGTGGGCTGTACAGGAGGCTTATCGGGTGCCGGCACAGACAGAGGAGCTGCCAGCAATCGTGAGGGCTGTGAATGCCAGAGTCAAAAGGCAGAGCCATATCAGCAGCGAAGCAGTAAATTGTCTAGAGACTTAGATAGGGTGCCGAATTTGACACTTTCATGAAATGGTAAAAAAAAAAAAACACCACAAGAAACATTCCCTTTATTTTGAGACAATTGGAAAGTCATTTTAGTTCAAGTGGATGCTTTTTTCGCCCATTTGTTTTCGAAATCATTGTTTTCATCACTTTCTAAACGTTACCGCTATCCTGTGCTTCAAATATAATAATATATAGTATAGCCGCACTGAACTAATTATAAAGATTGCATCTCTTAATATGTCTTTCCTGGATGCTTCGATAATCACTCTCCAGCGAAGCGTGCACACCTTTACAGATGTGTGTTTCTCACATGCACGTGGGTGCTCTTCAATTTAACTGATGAGATGCCTCATGCAAAACTTAGACAATTCATTTAGAAGTTTGCCCTAAAGTAGGAGTACATAAAAAAAAACATATGATTACAGACATACAGGCCGATTCATGGAATCAACGTGCGCCGAAAAAACGGCGCACGCGTGCGAAAACGTGCGATTCGCAGTGAAATAGCAAAAATCGCAGTGCAAGTGCGATTATCGCACAGAAAACATCGCACATCTATTCATGGAAGTCCGTGCACGCGCAAAATGTGGGATGTGCCCTGAAAAAGTGCACGGCGAACGCCGTGCGATAAGGCCACAGCGAATTCGCACATAGCGCGACGCACATAACAAAAGTAGGCGTAACACGGGGCGTCACACGCAGAATGGGGAACAACTCGTGAAAATGTGGGCGTCACGGGGGAAGTACAGGAGGCAAGTGCGCAGAACGCCCACACGCTCGCCTACAACACGTATTCATGGAATCGAATAGGGAAAAACAGCGCACGGCCAAAGACGCGCACAGGCCCATACATGTCCGCCACATGAAAGCAGGCGGTAGTGTCCCTGCGCAGGAAAAAAATGTGCGCCAAAGTCCTACACGCGCGAGAAGGCCCACACGCGATCGGGCCTGGGGGAGCATGTGCGTGTATTTCAGAGGTGTGCGAGAAGTTTCACATGCGATCGGGCCTGTGGGAGCCTGTGCGTGTATTCCAGAGGTGCGCGAGAAGTTCCACACGTGATTGGCCTGGGCGCGTGTATTTCAGAGGTGCGCGAGAAGTTCCACATGCGATTGGCCTGGGTGCGTGTATTTCAGAGGTGCGCAAGAAGTTCCACACGCGATTGGCCTGTGCGCGTGTATTTCAGGGGTGCGCAAGAAGTTCCACACGCGATCGGGCCTGGGGGAGCGTGTGCGTGTATTTCAGAGGTGCGCGAGAAGTTCCACACGCGATTGGCCTGGGCGCGTGTATTTCAGAGGTGCGCGAGAAGTTCCACAAGCGATTGGGCTGGGCGCGTGTATTTCAGGGGTGAGCGAGAAGTTTCTCACACGCGATTGGCCTGGGCGCGTGTATTTCAGGGGCTCGCGGGTTTTTTCACACGTGATCGGGCCTGGGGGAGCAGGGTACGTGTATTTCAGGGGCTCGCAGGTCGTTTTACACGCGATCGGGCCTGGGGGAGCGGGTACGTGTATTTCAGGGGCTTGCGAGACGTTTCACACGCGATCAGGCCTGTGGGAGCCTGCGCGTGTATTCCAGAGGTGTGCGAGAAGTTCCACACGCGATTGGCCTGGGCGCGTGTATTTCAGAGGTGCGCGAGAAGTTCCACACGCGATTGGCCTGGGCGCGTGTATTTCAGAGGTGCGCGAGAAGTTCCACATGCGATTGGCCTGGGCGCGTGTATTTCAGAGGTGCGCGAGAAGTTCCACACGCGATTGGCCTGTGCGCATGTATTTCAGGGGTGCGCGAGAAGTTCCACACGCGATCGGGCCTGGGGGAGCATGTGCGTGTATTTCAGAGGTGCGCGAGTAGTTCCACACGCGATTGGCCTGGGCGCGTGTATTTCAGAGGTGCGCGAGAAGTTCCACACGCGATTGGCCTGGGCGCGTGTATTTCAGAGGTGCGCGAGAAGTTCCACACGTGATTGGCCTGGGCGCGTGTATTTCAGGGGTGCGCGAGAAGTTTCTCACACGCGATTGGCCTGGGCGCGTGTATTTCAGGGGCTCGCGGGTGTTTTCACACGCAATGGGGCCTGTGGGAGCAGGGTACGTGTATTTCAGGGGCTCGCGGGTCGTTTTACACGCGATCGGGCCTGGGGGAGCGGGTACGTGTATTTCAGGGGCTCGCGGGTGTTTTCACACGTGATCGGGCCTGGGGGAGCGGGGTACGTGTATTTCAGGGGCTCGCGGGTCATTTTACATGCGATCGGGCCTGGGGGAGCAGGTATGTGTATTTCAGGGGCTCATGGGTAGTTTTACATGCGATCGGGCCTGGGGGAGCAGGGTACCACTCACCGTCTGCCTTGCGTGTAGAAGAACACGTAGCCAACACACACCCGCTGTGAAGTAATAGCGTGTGAACCCCAACGCCTGCAAGACACACACACCGCACCCCACGAAAAGCAACGCCCGTGCGCGATACTTCACAGACATGCATACGCGCTAAGGGCCATTGGTCCAATGGAATCGCATATGCATGCTGACGCGCTTACGCGCTAAGGGCCTTTCCTCGATTCACACGCTGACGTGCAGAATATTCACGTGCCAAATCACTCCATATCAAGCTGGCCACGCGTAAGCACACGGAAGACCACGCTCCTGCCCAGAAGGCCGAACTACTGCCCCCCAGAGCCCCGAGCACACTCCCACCTACCATCTGCTGCTGCCTGACTGCCTGCTGCCCATGTGCCCTGCCATTTGCTGCCTGCACATCAGCCAGGGGTGCTGTTGCTGTGACCACCCCTGCTGGAACCGAAGACTCCCGACTGGGATTCCATCTCCACAGCCCAGCCCCAGGACCCAGTTGCCCACCCACTCCTGCCTCTGGGGTTGTCATGTCGGGGCAAACACCATCTTAGACCACTGACAACCCCTGGCCAGAGAGGCAGAGGGGCACCAGCTTCAGTGCCACCGAGGTTGGTGTCCTGGTGGAGCAAGTCCTGGGGCAGTATGATGCCCTCTTCGGAAGTTCCCGCGCCGACAAGGAAGGACGGACTCGGATCTGGACTGACATCGTGACTGCCATCAACGCGGAGGGGGTGGCAGTCCGCGACTTACAACATGTCAAGAAGCGCTGGGAGGACTTCAGGTCCAGGACCCTGAACAAGGCCCGGCGCCTCTTGAAGGCAGCGGATGTCAATGGGCACCGGGGCCACTTGTCGGAAGAACAGATGAGGGTCCTGGAACGCATATCCCCAGCGCTCCACGTCCAGGTCCTTGAGAGGCAGACCCGTCTGGAGTCGAGCGGTAAGTGTACATGCATCCTGATTGTGAGCTGTGCGTGTGGTGATTTTTCAGTAGTGTGCAGGTTGCACATCTGTTTGTATGGGGTCGAGTATGGGTGGGGGTGTACAGGGCCGTGGGGCTAACACATGCAAGGGCTGGAATGTGTGAGACATGGATGGTGCTTGTGTGTGTAGGCTTGCATGCCAAATGCAGTTGTGTGGGCACACATGTTTGGATGAATGTGTATGTAAGTAGACAAGTCCGTGATGTCATGTTGTTTACAGCTGCATGTATCAGCACTGTGTACATGTGCATGTATGTGTATTTGACAAGGGTGCAACAGTGATGCAACATGGATGCATGTGACAGCGGTATGTGGAAGCATGATCGGCAGATGTGACATGGATGCCCATCTGAACACTGCGACACTTGGCAGAGGTGTACACATGTATGCAAGTGTGGTGGTGTGTGTACATGTGTGGTGCACTTCCTGTGTTGCATGTGATGTCTGGCTCACCTTTGCCTGCTCATGCTGTTGTATGTGTATGGATGATGCTGGCAGTTCCGATATGGCTGTGGTATGGCTCATGTGTGCGAGTTGAAATGACATGTGTGTTGGGGATTGTGATGACATGTCTGAGGTTTGCCAATGCCACTCATGTACAACTGTCATGTGTGTATGTGTCCATTGTACAGTGCCCTGATGCCTGTGTTTTATTTCTCCCTGTCTGCAGCGTCAACTGATGAAGAGGGCGGAGAAGGTGCTGTGGAGCACAGTGGCGGGGATCCCACCGCCAGCCGGAGATGCAAGGCCCGGCTCCCCTCCCATGTTGTCATCTCGTCGGGGGGTGAGGAGTCCGGTGCCACGTCCCAGGCAGCAGCTGCCGGGGGGAGGTCCAAGAGGCGGAGGTTGGAGTTGGACTCCTCGGCAGCAGAAGGGGCAGCTGGGACCCCACAGGGCCCAACGGGGGAAGATGGCACGGAGTCATCCAGGTTGGTGGGGGGTTTTGTGGAGGAGGAGGCCGTGCAAGCAACAGAGACGGGGTCTGGAGGTGGGGATCACACTGGTGCTAGTGGTGCAGTGCAGGACCAGGGACAGGAGGCAGCACAGGCCGCCGCGGAGGTGCCTGTGTGCAATCCTGTCCCTGATCCTGTCCTTGCATCATCTTGCACCAGCAGGGATGCCTACGTCCAGACCCGTTTTCAGGCAGGGGATGAGCTCACGACAACTGGCCTTCCTCTGCCTGCGGACGTGGCTATCCAGGTCCGGGTTGAGGCTGTTCTGACTGGTGTGGCGTTGCGTCAACGGGCCATGCGAGGTGACCTGCAGTCTTTTCATGAGGAGACTGCACGTCATCTCAAATGGCTCGTTGACCACGTCAGCCTGCTGGGACAGGTCACCCAGGCCGGATTCCTCCGTATGATGGGGCTTGCTACGACCCCCTCCTCAACAGAACCCCCTACGTGCCAGTCGTCCTCCGTGCCATCTTCCCAACCATCAGTCACCTGGGTGCCCTGTGGAGCTGCCTCTGACGGTGCGGCCAGGCTGGTGGAGGAGGCATCCCTGCCACAGTCGGGAGTCGGACGTCCAGCAGGGGTGGCCACATCAACGACTGCACCCCAGCCGGCGGAGGATGTGCAGGCAGCAGGAGGCAGTGCACGGGCAGAGGCACAGCAGCAGCAGCAACGTGGTGGGAGCCATGAAGGCTCGGGGCCTTCAACATCGGAGGGGCAGGCATCGGCCGGAGGGCAGGAGGACCCAGGACAGAGAGTGTCTTCCGTGTGGCAGCGGTTGGGCCACGCCATAGATGCGTGGCGGCAGCGGGCAGAAGAGGCACGGCTCACAATGGTCAGGGCGGAGTACTCCATGCGGAGGGCCCTGAGGCGGGCCGAGTGCCTCGAGGCAATCCGCAGGGATTTGGAGGTGGACACGTCGACGGCCCTGCGGACCCTCGGGGCCATGGAGGAGGACCGCCTCCGCGACATTGAGCAGGAGTTCGATGATGCCCTGGCCCGGGACATCCAAAAGTGAGCCTTCAAACTAGCCCGCTGCCCTTGTACATAGTTATGTAGGTAGTCTTAGGTTTCCTTTTTTTTTGGATTTATTTTGGACCTTTTGGATGTAGTTTATTTTATTAGTTAGTGTAGTTAGAAAGGTTTCATTTCTTTTGTTGGGATAATGGACCCTGGCTTGTTCGTAATGTTGGATTGTATTTTTCTTTCACATTTTAACCATGGAGCAATGGCTTTCAATTTTATTTCCCATTGGATTTTGTTTTCTGGACAGTGACTTTGGACACCATTAGTTTGGATTATGATTTTTGCTTTTGCTTTTTTTCACGGACATGCTTCTTTTCATTTTTGTACATTCCCATTTCTGTTTCTTTATTTTTGATTATATTTATGTTTCCTTTAATACATATTTTTTTAGTGAACTTCAATGTGTAGTATCTCATTGGTTTCATGCATATCAGGATATGGGTTTTGAGATTCACTGACACCCATTGGGTGTATGTGAGGGAAATGTGTTCTGTTATGCAATTGCCAATTATGAGTGGGTGGATGCAATACTCGGGTGGGTGTTTTGCATTTGGAGGCTGACCATAGGGACCAGGGATCTAGATTGTGATGACATGTTGGCTGGGGAACATGAGTTGGGGCCTGCTGGCAGGTGCCCCACAGTGCTGGGGGGTGGGGGTGGAGGGGAACATGAGTTGGACATGGGTGGGGGCTGCTGGAACTTCTCGCGCACCCCTGAAATACACGCGCCCAGCCCAATCGCGTGTGGAACTTCTCGCGCACCTCTGAAATACACGCGCCCAGGCCAATCGCGTGTGGAACTTCTCGCGCACCCTGAGATACACGCACCGAGGCCAATCACGTGTGGAACTTCTCACCCACCCCTGAAATACCTGCACGCAGCCCAATCACGTGTGAAACTTCCCGCGCACCCCTGAAATACCTGCACGCAGCCCAAGCGTGTGTGGAACTTCTCGCGCACCTCTGAAATACACGCGCCCAGGCCAATCGCGTGTGGAACTGCTCGCGCACCCCTGAAATACACACGCCCAGCCCAATCGCGTGTGGAACTTCTCGCGCACCCCTGAAATACACGCGCCCAGGCCAATCGCATGTGGAACTTCTCGCGAACCTCTGAAATACACGCACACGCTCCCCCAGGCCAATCGCGTGTGGAACTTCTCGCGCACCTCTGAAATACACGCGCCCAGGCCAATCGCGTGTGAAACTTCCCGCGCACCCCAGAAATACACGCGCCCAGGGCAATCGCATGTGGAACTTCTCGCGCACCTCTGAAATGCACGCGCCCAGGCCAATCGTGTGTGGAACTACTCGCACACCCCTGAAATACACGTGCCCAGGCCAATCGCGTGTGGAACTTCTCGCGCACCCCTGAAATACACGCGCCCAGGCCAATCGCGTGTGGAACTTCTCGCGCACCTCTGAAATACACGCGCCGAGGCCAATCGCGTGTGGAACTGCTCGCGCACCCCTGAAATACACACGCCCAGCCCAATCGCGTGTGGAACTTCTCGCGCACCCCTGAAATACACGCACCCAGGCCAATCGCATGTGGAACTTCTCGCGAACCTCTGAAATACACGCACACGCTCCCCCAGGCCAATCGCGTGTGGAACTTCTCGCGCACCTCTGAAATACACGCGCCCAGGCCAATCGCGTGTGAAACTTCCCGCGCACCCCAGAAATACACGCGCCCAGGGCAATCGCGTGTGGAACTTCTCGCGCACCTCTGAAATGCACGCGCCCAGGCCAATCGTGTGTGGAACTTCTCGCACACCCCTGAAATACACGTGCCCAGGCCAATCGCGTGTGGAACTTCTTGCGCACCCATGAAATACACGCGCCCAGGCCAATCGCGTGTGGAACTTCTCGCGCACCTCTGAAATACACGCACACGCTCCCCCAGGCACGATCGCATGTGGACCTTCTTGCGCATCCCTGAAATACACGCACACGCTACCCCAGGCCCGATCGCGTGTGGAACTTCTTGCGCACCTCTGAACTACACGCGCCCAGGCCAATCGCGTATGGAACTTCTCGCACACCCCTGAAATACACGTGCCCAGGCCAATCGCGTGTGGAACTTCTCACGCACCCCTGAAATACACGCGCCCAGGCCAATCGCGTGTGGAACTTCTCGCGCACCTCTGAAATACACGCACACGCTCCCCCAGGCCAATCGCATGTGGAACTTCTTGCGCACCTCTGAAATGCATGCGCCCAGGCCAATCGTGTGTGGAACTTCTCGCACACCCCTGAAATACACGTGCCCAGGCCAATCGCGTGTGGAACTTCTCGCGCACCCCTGAAATACACGCGCCCAGGCCAATCGCGTGTGGAACTTCTCGCGCACCTCTGAAATACACGCACACGCTCCCCCAGGCCAATTGCGTGTGGAACTTCTTGCGCACCTCGGTAATACACGCGCCCAGGCAAATCGGGTGTGGAAATTCTCGCGCACCCCTGAGGTACACGTGCCCAGGCCAATCGCGTGTGGAACTTCTCGCGCACCTCTGAAATACACGCACACGCTCCCCCAGGCCAATCGCGTGTGGAACTTCCCGCGCATCCCTGAAATACACATGCCAGGCCAATCGCGTGTGGAACTTCTCGCGCACCCCTGAAATACACGCACCCAGGCCATTCGCGTGTAGAACTTCTCGTGCACCCCTGAAATACACGCACACGCTCCCCCAGGCCCGATCGCGTGTGGAACTTCTCCCGCACCTCTGAAATACACGCGCCCAGGCCAATCGCGTGTGGAACTTCTCATGCACCACTGAAATACACGCACACGTCCCCCAGGCCCGATCGCGTGTGGAACTTCTTGCGCACCTCTGAACTACACGCCCCCAGGCCAATCGTGTATGGAACTTCTCGCGCACCCCTGAAATACACGCACACGCTCCCCCAGGCCCGATCGCGTGTGGAACTTCTCGTGCACCTCTGAACTACACGCGCCCAGGCCAATCGCGTGTAGAACTTCTTGCGCACCTCTGAACTCCACGCGCCCAGGCCAATCGCGTGTGGAACTTCTCGCGCACCCTTGAAATACACGCACATGCTCCCCCAGGCCCGATCGCGTGTGGAACTTCTCGCGCCCCTGAAATACACGCACACGCTCCCCCAGGCCTGATCGCGTGTGGAACTTCTCACGCACCCCTGAAATACACGCGCCCATGCCAATCGCGTGTGAAACTTCCCGCGCACCCCAGAAATACACGCGCCCAGGGCAATCGCGTGTGGAACTTCTCGCACACCTCTGAAATGCACGCGCCCAGGCCAATCGTGTGCGGAACTTCTCGCACACCCCTGAAATACACGTGCCCAGGCCAATCGCGTGTGGAACTTCTCGCGCACCCCTGAAATACACGCGCCCAGGCCAATCGCGTGTGGAACTTCTCGCGCACCTCTGAAATACACGCACACGCTCCCCCAGGCCAATCGCATGTGGAACTTCTTGCGCACCTCTGAAATACACGCGCCCAGGCCAATCGTGTGTGGAACTTCTCGCACACCCCTGAAATACACGTGCCCAGGCCAATCGCGTGTGGAACTTCTCGCGCACCCCTGAAATACACGCGCCCAGGCCCGATCGCGTGTGGAACTTCTCACGCACCCCTGAAATACACGCGCCCATGCCAATCGCGTGTGAAACTTCCCGCGCACCCCAGAAATACACGCGCCCAGGGCAATCGCGTGTGGAACTTCTCGCGCACCTCTGAAATGCACGCGCCCAGGCCAATCGTGTGTGGAACTTCTCGCACACCCCTGAAATACACGTGCCCAGGCCAATCGCGTGTGGAACTTCTCGCGCACCCCTGAAATACACGCGCCCAGGCCAATCGCGTGTGGAACTTCTCGCGCACCTCTGAAATACACGCACACGCTCCCCCAGGCCAATCGCATGTGGAACTTCTTGCGCACCTCTGAAATGCACGCGCCCAGGCCAATCGTGTGTGGAACTTCTCGCACACCCCTGAAATACACGTGCCCAGGCCAATCGCGTGTGGAACTTCTCGCGCACCCCTGAAATACACGCGCCCAGGCCAATCGCGTGTGGAACTTCTCGCGCACCTCTGAAATACACGCACACGCTCCCCCAGGCCAATCGCGTGTGGAACTTCTTGCGCACCTCGGTAATACACGCGCCCAGGCCAATCGCATGTGGAACTTCTCGCGCACCCCTGAGATACACGCACACGCTCCCCCAGGCCAATCGCGTCTGGAACTTCTCGCGCACCCCTGAAATACACGCGCCCAGGCCAATCGCGTGTGGAACTTCTCGCGCACCCCTGAAATACACACACCCAGGCCATTCGCGTGTAGAACTTCTCGTGCACCCCTGAAATACACGCACACGCTCCCCCAGGCCCGATCGCGTGTGGAACTTCTCGCGCACCTCTGAAATACACGCGCCCATGCCAATCGCGTGTGGAACTTCTCGCGCACCCCTGAAATAAACGCACACGCTCCCCCAGGCCCGATCGCATGTGGAACTTCTTGCGCACCTCTGAACTACACGGGCCCAGGCCAATCGCGTATGGAACTTTTCGCACACCCCTGAAATACACGCACACGCTCCCCCAGGCCCGATCGCGTGTGGAACTTCTCGCGCACCTCTGAACTACACGCGCCCAGGCCAATCGCGTATGGAACTTCTTTCGCACCTCTGAACTACACGCGCCCAGGCCAATCGCGTGTGGAACTTCTCGCGCACCCTTGAAATACACGCACACGCTGCCCCAGGCACGATCACATGTGGACCTTCTTGCGCACCCCTGAAATACACGCACACGCTCCCCCAGGCCCGATCGTGTGTGGAACTTCTTGCGCACCTCTGAACTACACGCGCCCAGGCCAATCGCGTATGGAACTTCTCGCGCACCCCTGAAATACAGGCACACGCTCCCCCAGGCCC
Source organism: Ambystoma mexicanum (assembly GCF_040938575.1). Classification (NCBI taxonomy): domain Eukaryota; kingdom Metazoa; phylum Chordata; class Amphibia; order Caudata; family Ambystomatidae; genus Ambystoma; species Ambystoma mexicanum. Next base: position 836,361,059 of record NC_090936.1, read on the forward strand.
GATCGCGTGTGGAACTTCTTGCACACCTTGGTAATACACGCGCCCAGGCCAATCGCGTGTGGAACTTCTCGCGCACCCCTGAGGTACACGCACCCAGGCCAATCGCGTGTGGAACTTCTCGCGCACCTCTGAAATACACGCACACGCTCCCCCAGGCCAATCGCGTGTGGAACTTCCCGCGCACCCCTGAAATACACACGCCCAGGCCAATCGCATGTGGAACTTCTCGTGCACCCCTGAAATACACGCACCCAGGCCATTCGCATGTAGAACTTCTCGTGCACCCCTGAAATACACGCACACGCTCCCCCAGGCCAATCGCGTGTGGAACTTCTCACGCACCACTGAAATACACGCACACGCTCCCCCAGGCCCGATCGCGTGTGGAACTTCTTGCGCACCTCTGAACTACACGCGCCCATGCCAATCGTGTATGGAACTTCTCGCGCACCTCTGAAATACACGCACACGCTCCCCCAGGCCCGATCGCGTGTGGAACTTCTCGTGCACCTCTGAACTACACGTGCCCATGCCAATCGCGTGTGGAACTTCTTGCTCACCTCTGAACTACACACGCCCAGGCCAATCGCGTGTGGAACTTTTCGCGCACCCTTGAAATACACGCACATGCTCCCCCAGGCCCGATCGCGTGTGGAACTTCTCGCGCCCCTGAAATACACGCACACGCTCCCCCAGGCCCGATCGCGTGTGGAACTTCTTGCGCACATCTGAACTACACGCGCCCAGGCCAATCGCGTATGGAACTTCTCGCGCACCCCTGAAATACACGCACATGCTCCCCCAGGCCCGATCGCGTGTGGAACTTCTCGCGCACCTCTGAACTACACGCGCCCAGGCCAATCCCGTGTGGAACTTCTTGCACACCTCTGAACTACACGCGCCCTGGCCAATCGCGTGTGGAACTTCTCGCGCACCCTTGAAATACACGTACACTCTCCCCCAGGCCCAATCGCGTGTGGAACTTCTCGCGCCCCCCTGAAATACACGCACACGCTCCCCCAGGCCAGATCGCGTGTGGAACTTCTAGCGCACGCGTGTCCCCGAAACGCGTAATACGCATTCCCCGCTTTGCGTTTGCTGTTTGCCAGTCCGGTAAACTGGTACAGGGTTGGCATGGCCCTTTGTGATGGTTTTGCGATCTTGATGGCTTTTCCTTGCGCAAGGGCGTTCTTGGGGGCGTAACTGGCGCTGCTGCAGGGTCGCTGCGCCACTCTGCGCCACGTCTGCTTTTGGAATACGCTGTGCGCGGAAATTGATTTTATCGCACGCGGTTGGCGCAGACATTCGCACGGGCACGCTGTGCGACACTTTTGAGAGGAATTACATGAATCGGCCTGATACACCTTTGAAGAATAAAGTAGAACATTGTTCAAATATACTGAGTTCAAATGTATTCTCGAGAAAAGTGTATTTCTGAAACTCATTATTTTGTTGTGTGTTTATTGGTTAATTAAACGTTTTACACATTTAAAAAGAACAAAAGTGAAAAAAGAGCACATATAAATGATGTTTCACATAATTATAAAACAGCAGTTAAAAACAGTTAACATCTCCTGACACATCCTTAAAAAAAGATGTCTCTTAGAATCATTAATTGTTAAAATACAAACATGAAAACATTATTATCCTAATTTCTTACAGATTTCCAATAAATAATGAAGCTGACTACCAAGTTTTCTCCTGTAACCAGATAGGCCCAAAACTGATCCATGGCAATAAAATTCATATCACAAACCAAATGGCAGTCAGTATGCTTTTTCATAAAAAGAGATTGCATGTATACAGTCGGTCAATGCATGTCTCACAGTTTCCATTGCTTTTTTGCATAGTCTATAGTACCGGTCTTCATGGGGAATATTGTACCAAGCACCAATGGTTGCCAGCGTTGGTAACTGGTTTAATCTTAAGAGCATAATAAATCATCTTGTCCCAGGATCTAAAAGGTTTTTTCTTGTATAGACAGATGGTGAGTTTATTAGAAAGGGCTGCTGAGATACAAGATCTCTGACTTTTGTTTTATTTATATAAATTTGAGAGCCACGTTCTCCGTCTGCTCACAAGTACAGCCTATCTTATCCAGAAAAGCATATATATCCTTTTTCCATGGTTTTAGAGCATTATGGTTTTCAAGATTTAGATCTTTTTCTAAAAAAGGTGGTCTAGTGATCTGTAATTACCAAGTTCATCAGCAGTTTAACATAGACATTACACATGCCTACAATCCTTCTGGTGTTAAGTGAGATAAAACCTAGCTCACTAACAATTGCTTCAACCTGTACCGCTTGGGACAGTCCCAGTGCTTTCCTCCATAGTTTACCTTCAATAATGTTAAGCCACTCTGTTTCCTTAACAAAAAAAACCTTTGGTCCATATAGAATACCCAGCACAATACAGGTTTTATACAGCTGCATTGATCCCTCTATCGAGTGCCCGCCAGACTTTCATTTGAACGAGTCAACAGCCTGACACTTGGTCAGTCCTTTATTAGTTATTGTATTGGCAAGTGTGATCTTGTCCATGTTGTTAGTCACCAGGACTCCTAGATATTGGTAACTGCTTATCTCCTCCAACTTGGCTCCCTGCATAGTCCAATTATATTTTTCTAGATTCCTTCTGTTAGCCTAAATAGTCATACTTTTTGTTTTAGATGTTTTAATAATAAGACCATGCTCAAACACATATTGTTCTAATGCCTTAAGACTATTTTGGAGTCGCATTGTGGTCTGATCAAATGAAACAATGTCATCGGCATACGGAAGCCAGGCACCGGACAGTTTGAAATTCCGGGAGGATGGTTCCCACAGGTCTATAAATTATTACCTATTTCTGCAAGCTAAATATTAAACATCACCAGGGCCAGCGTACATCCTTGCTTTAAACCATAATTAACATTACAGCAAGCCTTCCAGATTGGTCCTTATTTGGACCTTGTTGTCCATGTACAGTGCTTTAAAAAAATACAATTATTGAGTATCCAGTTTTCCCTCTCTAAGTTTTTACCATAAAATCTGCCGGTCCACCATATCAAAAGCCTTAGAGAAATCAATAAAACAGATGTAAAGAGATGTGTCTTTACTCAACAGCGTGACCCTAATAAAATGCATTAATATCCAAAGATTATTTACAGTGCAACATCCTTCTCTAAAACCAGATTGTTGAGGCCAGAGTTTTTTTTTCTCCTCAATCCATTGATTAATATGGGTTAAATGTAGCATACTAAAATCCTTTGCACTGGAGTCAATCATTGCTAATAGCCAATGTTTAGGCGGACAATCTCTAAGGCCTTTTTTGTAAATCAGAATCATTACTGAATGGTTCCAAGATCTAGTGATCTTACCCGTGACCAAGATATTCTGGAAAACAATATGTAGCACATTTGCCCACAGTCTAGGATTAGCTTTCAGCAGGACATTTTGTATTCCGTCTGGTCCTGCAGCTCTTGATGCTTTGAGCCGCAGTATGATCTTCTCAATATCTTCTACATCAAAAGTTATATTTTTATTATCAGCAATTTCTTTGTATTTTTAATTTACCTCTACAATTGTATTTCGATGATATAGAGATGCAATGTATACTTCCCATTTGTCACTAGCAATAGGATACATTTCCAGCATATTCATATGACCTGCGCTATGTTTATGAAAGATGTACCAGAATGTCTTTTTATCTCTACCTGTTAATACGTTATACATGATTCTCCATTGGGCAGTAGCCATAGTGCCCTTATGCATTGTATGCCAATGTTTGAATTAAATGTTCAATCTTTTAAATTCAGCCAATTGTACTTGGGCATTTGTAATGTTCTTTCATGTAGTCTCTAGTATGTATTTCTTTAGTAATGTTTTCTTATTTGCAACTTCAACACCAAAGACCTTAGTATGGGGCTTATTAACAATACCTATGATTTCCTCTTTTCCATTTACTACGTTATTGATAAGATTCTGGGAAATCTGGCAATAATTTTCTGCCATAGAAAATGTCATGACAGTACCTTCCACCAGCAGATTCGACAATTCCACATTGGCCTTAGTCACATTTTTTTCAGTCCACTTAATACGTTGTCCACCATTGCTGGTAGTGGCATTTCCTTCCAATTGTACATTTGGTTTGCTTGATTCATTATTAATAATACATTCTACCGCCACATGATCACTAAGGGTGTTTGGAGTCAGTGAGACTTTTCTTACGTTCATAAAACTGCTTTAAGTGGTGACCACAAAGTCTATCCATGAGAACTGAATCCCATTTGTCCAGGTAAAAAACTGTTTTGAGTTTGAGTTTTAACATTTATAAGCTGGTAGAGTTGTTGTGTCTGCAAAAGAGACAGCCAGGGGCTTATGTCATTAGTTAATTCTCTGCTCCTAGATTAATTGGCCAGACATTTCGCATATTTTCAACCCAGCAATACTCATCAGAGATCTCCACTACATTATTTGGATAACGTGGGCATTGATAATTAAAGTCACCCACCAAATAATAACTTCCAGCAGGAAGGAGTTTCAACCATGCTGCTATCAGAATTTCAATATGAGTGATAATCACTTCAAATGTACCATTACCCAGTGGATTATATGTCGGCAATAAGCAGATAGTGGAGCCCCAATGCATTATCCAAATAAAATCCTTATTGTAACAATTGGAACTAATTTTAGTAGCACTATTGTCATTAGTTTAGCAAAATAATGCAGCCCATTAAAGGGTCACACATAAATCAGTAACGAAGGTAGGAGGCGAAGTGCAAGAGGAAAGTGCAGTTGGCAGCAAACTACAGGGAGCGGCTCATCATAGAACTTCCTTTAAGTACTGAAGTTGAAGTTCTTATAAACTTGACAGTTAGCTATTTACCCTGTGGCACTGCACAATTTATCCTTGCAGAATCTGTGAGAAACATGCAGTTGGCGTGGTTTATGTGGGTCTGCCAAACAGAAGGTATTTGGATCTTTTGCCATGAGTACATCCTGTTGCACCATGTCCTCCGACTCCTCTCTGAGTTTTAACATGCAGAGCAAGACCGTGAGGCTTGTGGATCTTCCTTCTAAAGATATATTAGCCTAATTACGAATTTGGTAATGATTATGGCATAAATGGTGTACGGCAAAATTATTGCCACATTATGAGTGGATGACACGTGTATCAACCATCCGTGGAATTCAAATTAGAGGAATTACTGAACACTCACATCCTGCAAGGTGTGTGCACCTCAAAGGCCATATGTAGGAATGGGTGGGTAGACATCCTCCTTCATGTGAACCTACCATAACTTAGCATTGGTCAGCATCCTCCAAAGTGCATGTCTTGCTATGCCATGTACCAGTCTGCATGATGAGTGTCCACATATCATTAATCACCCAAACAGGTACGCAGCCACACAGCACACCCATGGAGATAAAGCCAGGCCCACTACACTAGGGATTAAGGGACATGCCAATGGGAGCATGCAGGGTACAACAGCAGCCACACATACCTCTGCCTCCACCCCTGCAATCTACAGCTATAGTAACTGGAAGAAGACCCCTGCCAACAAAACATCTGGCACCGGCATGACAGTTGCACAAAGCAGCTACACCGTCTCCATCCCAGCAAGTGTGGCCACTGACACCATCGAGACTGACACTGCTGCCAAAGCTGTGCCACTGCCAGATGGCACCACAAACGACACAGCTGCCAATGCCACAGGCCCATCTGCTGCCAACACCACTAGCCCGCAGACCCCTATGCAGATCCATGACCACTCCCAGGCCTCCAATGGGGTGACACTGGCAACCACTCTCCTGGTCCATGAATCTTACCTTCTCACTGGTTCCATTGATCCATCACCACCAGTATCAGGACTAAGTCACAGGGGCAATGATGATGTCATTGGACCAGTGATGCAGGTGGCCATGGAGACAGGTACCTGAGTGGCAGTCCAGCCTTGTCAACACCCCTGAGAGTGTGCAACAGCATCCACTAGAAGGGATCTGGAGGAAGCTCAGCAATATTGAGCAACAATTTGAGGGCATTGAGAATATTGCAGAGCAGCAACTGCAACACCTGCAGGCAATCAGGGAGGCTGTGCAGGGATCATTCCACCTGTAGGGTATTTTGTATAGATTTGGGGCCTAGCGGTATTTTCTTATTGCCACAATGAAAATAATTCAGTAATAATCACTCTTTGCATTCAGATTAGATTTGGTATATAGTACTACAGTATACATACATTATTTCTGCACACTGATACATTAGTGGTATACATTATGTTGGTATGCGTTATTGGTATGCGTGGTTGGTGGTATTTTTGGTGAGCATAATTCCTTTGTTTTATTTGTGGCCCTAATATCCAGAACCCCTTATTTTTGTTTAGATTGTTTGTGTGATCACTAGAGAGACCTCAGGCCTACATTTCAGAAATACCACATTTTCATTTTTAGTGTGCCACCATGGGCAATTTCTCACTGAATTATTTACAACAGCGAGCTAACACGTGGTACAACACTCACTATTTTATATACAACAGTGAACTATGTCCCGGGTCTCTATTTCTGCTGACTCATTTACCTTCAGCAGGCTATAACACACACAGTTATTTATAATTGCTCATACTGAATAAAATCGTGCACACAGCTGCAGCCAAGTCTTATTTTTAGCTACCTTAAAAATGACAATTGCACTGTCTAAACATCTCCCCAAATCATCAGCACTGTAATGGTAAATGCACAAAGGAAAGAGAAAATAAAACACACTACCCGTCTGCTTTCAGATATTTTTGTGTATTATAAAAATTGCATTTAACACGATCTTACTCTTTTTACAGAGATAAATGAAATAGCACAGTCAACATTATCTGTAACAAAATGAGAAGAGGGCGACGAGAACAGTCGCAACATTAAACATGTTGATAAAACACTGGAATTCATTCTTCTACACTGACTGAATAGTTTCGCACTCATGCACACTGCCCCCGTACTTTGCAATGTATAATTACCTAATCTGTTCAGCATGTGAAATTCTTCGGCTGGTCGCCTTCTGGATGTGGCAATTTCCTATTCAAGCACCCCCAGTGAGAACAGGCACCTGCCGTTACTCAAACCGGGGATTATTGTCTGGAATTCCCAGTCTCTGCAGCAGTGCAGCTGGGATCTGCTTTTTCAATCAGGAACTCCACAGTCACCAGTCAGGTCTTTTTCCGAGCTGCGTAAAATGTATTCTGCTGTCCCTTTTCCCGAGATTCTTTAGCAAAGCTCTGTTACAGCCTGCCAAACGAGTACAACCAATGAAATTCTATCATGTCCTACCCGCCTTCTCATTAACAATGGCTTGGCTTATACAGTTGCAACTGTAACCAAACTGATTTCCTGCTTATTCAAGTCTTTGCTTCCTGCAAATACTGTGGACAGAGCGCAGATAGAAGCAAAGAAAAAAAATAAAAATCTGGATGCGCGTTTAAAATGACTTTCAGAGCCTGTCATTTTCCATCTTATTTTGCACTGGAGAACACATTATATTATTAATGAGTTAGAATCATTAGTATTGTTAATAAGGTTAGTTCATTAATCCTCAAATGTGTCTCCTGCAACAGAGGAATTTCAGGTGGAGAAAAAAAATATATGCTTTTAACTGTGAAAAAAAATATTTGCATTTTAAATGTAGAAATCATTTTTTTTACTCAATAGCCTGTTTTCATTTACATGTCCATGTCACACTGGCAACACATGCCTTGCTGTACCACATTATAGCAATGCACCAAACCCATGCAGTGGTGCTGCATAAAAATAATGCTAAATACTCTTACATATTCCCTCCTTTTTTCTGAGAATTTGGCAGTCCAAGCCATAATTAGAGGAAAATCAACTTGCTCCCTTCCTTCTTTTAAAATGTAGCAATCCAACAAAATGAATATTCACATGCAAAACGAAAATATCAAAATTCATCTTTGGGTCCATATGTTCCTTCCCAATGGAAGTGTCCATAGTTCAGTGCTTCAATTTAATTCTTGAAGTCAATCAAAAACAATAAGATAAAACAAATAACTAAAACAAAGAATTAACATAACAGATTAAAATAATTAATTAAAATAATAAATACGTGGAACTCCATACGCCAGGACACTTGTCTGCCTCTGATATGCCCCGACCAGCGATGTCACATCATTTGGCTCATTCGGGTGTTCTTACATCTTGGTACTCTTGGATCCTTTTCTATAGAAGTCATCTTTTCTTTGGCATTCCGGTTATTTTGTCTTCACCTCCACCCGGAGGCAGGCATCATTCGATCTTCATCCAGGGGACTCCAGGACTCCATCGTCTCCCGTGACCTCCGGTAAAAATATGTTAATATTCTAAATCAAATAGAAAAGAAACAGATTAAGTATATAGCACAATACTAACTTCACCCTTTTGCCAAAAATAAAACATGGTTTGTAAAACATTTCGCCCTTTTTCTTTCGCCTTCTGAAATTAAGCACAGGTCATAGAGAACAAGCATACATAAAACAACATTAAATATTTAATGTATTTTCATTCTGCACACCGACTCCATAAACTTCAGCTTCTTTTTTATATTATATATATATTTACATATATTACAGTGTTTATGTGCCATTATAATCAACCATCTTTATTTAACTTCTCTGTCACTGCCTCCTGACTGTACTCATTTATTTTACCTTCTTGTGTTCAAGGGACTTTATCTGTTTCTAAACGCTCCAGATTTTTTATCTCATGTCTTGGATGACATGGCTTGATTTGGTTTACATGCACAAACTGTTCTATTTCTGTTTCACCTTCATTCTTTAAAATTTTGTAAACTACAGGAGAGACTTTATCTATAATTCGGAATGGCCCCTGCCAGGCTGCTAGGAATTTTGAATTTTTCTGTTTACTTTTCCAATATTGAATTTATACACCTGATCCCCTACACAATATTCCTTTACTGTTGACTTTTTATCATAATATGTTTTAGCACCGTCAGCAGCGCTTTCCAGATTTCTCTGTACAAAAGCAAATGCATGTTGTAAATGTTCCTCAGCTCATCAATGTATTCATGAACTGTAGACGCGCTTACAAGTGTTTGCTCATGTGTTCTGTATAGCAGGTGTTGCGGCAACACCATTTTCCTACCTGTTAAGACCTCATGTGGGCTAATACCTGTTGCTTTGGCAGGAGTTGATCTGATTGCCATCAAAACCAACAGTAAACGTAAATCCCAGCTGGAACCTGCTTCAGCTACAAATTTCTTTAAAATGTCCACAACAGACCTATTACCCCGTTCAACTCCACCTGAAGAAGCCGCCCGATATGCGATATGTAGTTTCCTTTTCACACCCAGTATTTGCCATACCTTGCTCATTAGAGCACTTGTGAAATGACTTCCTCTGTCTGACTCAATTCTTTGTGGCAACCCAAACCTTGAGAACACATGATTCACTAGCAATGTGGCTGCTGTTTGCGCACTACAATCTGGTGCAGGAATACATTCAATCCACTTCGACATCAAACATACCACACTCAAAATATAACGGTTTCCTCTGCCCGATGTTTTTAAAGGCCCTACATAGTCTATTTGCAAATCTGACCATGGAAGGGTTAGGCCTCTTTTCATTAGTGGAGCTCTGTGCATTGGTGAAGCAGGTTTAAATTGGGCACATACTAGACATCCTCTAGTATACAATTCCACATCTTGGGACATATGTGGCCAATAAGCATAATCTTTTAGTATTTACAATGTTTTTTGTGAACCTCTGTGGCCTGCAGTTATGGCATCATGTGCATGGTGTAGCATTAGCCCTCTAAATGAAAGGGGTACCACCCATTGTATCTGTCCTATTATGGACTATCTAACCATGAGTCCATCCTGTAGTCTAATTTGTTTTGTATTCTTTAATAGCACCCTCAATTTCTCTTTTCCCACACAATCATCTTCTGCTTAAGGGTTTTGTCCAGGATCTATCAAATGGTCATAATAGATTCCCAAAATTCGATCATTCTTTTGTGCCTCAATCAAATCTTGGTCTGGAGTGTTGTAACTCCATTGTACCACTGATCGTTCTGTCTCCTTTGGTGCTTTAGAACGTGTTACTGCATCAATCTGTATTTCACCCAGTAAATGTTCAATAGGTAGCAATTCTCCCATCACAGCCCCAATTTTAGCCAGGTGGTCTGCCTTATCATTCCCCTCTTTATCCTCTCCTGGAGGTTTTAAATGCCCACACATTTTTCTCCAGTATATTGTCAAATTATATTCTGACACTAATTTGTCTATGGCTTGTATCATTTTTCCATGTTTAAGTGGCTTTTTGTTGTATGTAATCATGCCTCTCCCTTTCCAGCCAGGTAGATATTCCACAAAGCTGTTTCGTGCATAGTCAGACTCAGTAACCAGGACAATTTCACTGAATTTATTATCAATTGCAGTAGCAATGGCTTTAAAAATGGCTGCCAATTTCGCTACTTGACTGCTCCTAGCTCCAATTCTCATCCCTATGCTGGGGATACCTTCACATTTCAACCAGAAATTTTCTATTCCTGACACTAATTGTTCATTACTGTCATTTTCAATGTGAAAAGCACAACCATCGACATATACAGTTGGCAAGTCCTTGCATGTTTTTTCATCAAAATCTTTGTGTGGTGATTGTTCAAACTCCTGTAAATTAGGTTCTATTTCCATTTCGTTTGATGCTTGTTCAGCTGCACAGTCGTGTAAATCTGCTAAACTTTGAGCAATTGGGCTCTTTTTATTTTGGCCATATCTCACTTCTGCAGGAAAACCTTGTAACGCTAGCGTCCATGAAGTGATTCTGGACTGCGCTAGATTACCTGACCTAATTCTTTTACTCTCTAAGAATTGCAAAGGTTGATGATTTGTCTCAATAATCACCTTTTCTCTCTGAACAATAGGGCGGAAATGTTGTAGCGCCCACACAGAGGTTAATAGGGCCTTTTCACATTCATTGAATTTCATTTCAACTTGGGAAAATGCTTTACTTGCATAGGCAATGGTTTTGTGATTCACATCATGTTTTTGTGATAACACTGCTGACATACAATGTTCAGAGAAAGATATTTCTATAAAGAAATCCCTATCCTTTATGGGGTATGCTAAACATGGTGCCTTTACAAGACATTGCTTCAATTTGGCTACTGCCTCCAGACTGTTCTTTCTCCCATTCCCAGGGCGTATTTAGTTTTAGCAGTTTAATCAATGTTTGAGTGATTTCAGCATCATTTTCAATGAACTTTCTGTTATAGCCTGTCATTCCTAATAAACAACTTTTCACCCCTTTCACATTTTTAGGGTCTTTTAGGTTTTGTATGGCCTCTATTTTCTTCTTTTGTGGATTTCGTCCATGTTCAGTTACTTCATGGCCTAGAAAATTCACTTTTTTCTTGCAACATTGTGCTTTTTGTAAAGACACTTTGGCACCTGCTTTCTGCAATTGGCCAAGCACATGCCTTATTTCATCACAATGTTTTTTTAAGCTTTCATTTTTTATCAGGACATCATCCACATAAACTATGGTTCCTCTTTCCGCTGCATCAGGCATGGCCTTCCTCAAAAATATTCCAAATTCACTCCCACTATTTACGTCCCCGGACAGAGTTCTAACCCATGCGTATTGAGTCCTGTCAAATGTAAAGGAAAATAAATTCTGTATCTCCTCTGCCAATGGCACGCACCAATATCCAGAGGTGAGATCTAATGTGGTAAACACTTTTGAACCATGTACCTGAGCTGGGCCCTGATCAATGAATCGCAGTGGCCATCTGGATACTGGTACTCTTTTATTTAACTCCCTCAAGTCTGCACATAGCCGCCATTGACCATTTGGCTTTAACACACCTAAAATGGCCGTGTTGGATGTGCTATGTATAGGCCTGATGATTCCTCGCGATTCTAAATTTTTAATAATCTCTGCCAATGATTCTAAACATGCCAGCGGTAGTCTATACTAGCGTACAAATACTGGACTTCTGCTACACCCTTCCGGAAGTGTGGCCACATGTAGCTTAGTTTACCCGCAATCATAGGCATCTTTTGGAAATACATCTTTAAATTCCATAAATATCTTCCTCAATTCGTTTCTATCCTCATCGTTGTCACACGCATCCGCTAAGGAGATCTGCTCTTCTACCATTTTGGAAAATTCCGGAAAATGTTCTAGTAGTGGAATCTCGGCGCTTTCCTCTAGCTGTGTTGCTGTGTCTCTTTGTAAAGCTGCCACTTTAAATGTTTTGTCATGTCAGCTTCCATTTCAATGGGCTGATTTTCCATTTCATTTTCACTTAAATCAAATGTTATACAACTCTCTTGATAACAGCACACTGTCTCACTTGAATCATAAGGGTACACAGAATGAATTCTAAATATTCCTTTGGGCTGAGAGTCCAGGTATTCTGGCAACTCACCCATGGCATCTACATACTTCACCATCACCATGTTATTTAGATCTGCAGCATAATGTGATTTTTGTATGACCATTCCTAATGGGGAGTTTTCCTCTAAGTGAATATCTTGACAACCCTTATAATTTCCATAATTCTTACAGGCCCTTCACCAATATCTACCAATGGAATGTATTCATAATCCAGGCCTTGCTGTTTTATGGATTCATTCAGGCATACAAATGCATCAGAGTCTTTCATCTGCTGTCCATTTTTGCATTTCAGTGTTATTGCAAACTGTTTTGTAAATGCAGGAATAATAGTATCTTTCCTCATTTGTAGTTCAATTGCATAAGGAACCAGTTGTGCAAAATGATAAGCCCTTCTTTTGTCTTCAAATTCAGGTGCCGGCCCACCTAGGCGTGACCATATTTTTTGATTAAGGAAATCTAACACCATACACATTCTGTGCATGATGTCATTGCCCATGTAAAAATAATTTTGTCCTCCACTCACTATCCATACATTACGGTAAATTGTTTTCTGCCCAATGCTAATTTTAAGCATACATCTGCCTGCAATTCGGTTTTCAAAGTCTGGACTGTCCAACCCAGAAACATATTGATTTTTAATCCAAATTTCGGGATTTCCTCCCTCTCCATTATTTTTTGCAACAATTTCTCATTAATGAAGCTCCTCTCCTGTTCAAGCGCTAAAGTGTCTTTTATTGTTTTAAAACAGTCATTTATACCAACATGAACCCATGGTTGCTCATCTTCCATGTGTATTTCAGCAAGAGTGGTAATGTGTTTTTCTGAATCTGCTTTAGGAGTAATATTTTGTTTGCATATCTTTTCTTTTAAATAAAAACGTAATGTGTGCTCATCTATGGCGGTCTGCCAATTTTTCCTTGGGTCCAAGTATATTTGTACAGGTAGTTTTTCATTGTCACTCTGCATTTTGTCTTGACACATTAATATAACAGTGACACTAGGTATGCAACTATTCTGGAGATATATCTCCACAGCATCATTTGTTTTGGCAACGGTGTGACATTCATTTATGTTGCTGTTTTGTGATTTTAGTTTCTTAGGTCTCAATGGTTTTTTGGTTAAGGACCACAGCACTCAATTCACCCCATCTATGAGAGGAGACAATTTTTTCAGGCAATCTGTCCCCATCAGAAAAGGAATTTCACAAATAGATGTGATCAATACCTGTTGTTTCATTCTGTGCTTTCCTATTTTTATGTCAACCTCAGTTACACCTATGATGGGCACCTCCTCCCCATTAAAGTTATGTACTGGACCTTGATTTTCCTTCACTGTGATCTGATTATGTGGGGATCTACCTTCATTGATACTCTTTACCAGATCCTTGGACATAATTGTGGCCTGTGCGCCAGTGTCAATCATTGCAAATGTTTGGCATTTTTCTTCTACAGTGATGGGAGCATAATACCTGTCATCAACTTCCTCTAGTACACATAAGAAGTGTGAATTCTTACTGATTTCAGGACTCACCTTTCTCAGGCCTTTTTCACTTTTGGCTAAGCACATTGGTAAATGGAAAGACATTTTTCCCTCCTTTTTACCCATTTCTGCGCAAGAGACTTTATTCATTTCTCCATGTTCAGAGGTTTTTTGGAGTGTGGCCACTGTTCGCCTATCCATCCAGGTATCATCAGAGGCCACATTACAACCCTCCAACTGAACATGTGTAACAACATCATTCAGCAATCTGTCATTGTTTAATTATGTGCATTTGTGATCATTTAGTGTGGTACCAGCCCTTTCAGCCTCTTCAAAAATATGTGGCTCAAATAATTCTTCAGGTGATTGGCATGTACCCTCCTTTGGAGTATTTCCTTTTTCTGCCTGTGTTTGGTCATTGTTTTGACTGCCGAGGGAAGAAATCATAGCATCCACACTTACTCCCTGTTTACTGGTGTTCCCCATGCATGAGTCATTTTTCTTAAATCTGTCTCTTTGTTCTCTTGGAGTTTCAGGTTTTCTTATTTCATTTGTACAAATCTCCAATGTTTGATTTAGCTCTAGGTTAAACCGTACCTCTCTTTTACAAGTATTTGCACTTTCTGTTACATGTTCATTTACTGGCATTTTCAGTTTTAAATCATTAGACATCTCAGAATCATTATGCAAAATTACATCAGAGCAATCTGTCTTTTCGGCACTGCAGGTATCATAAGTACTTAGTCACTTTTCAGAAGCCCCCCGGTCGTTGCTATGGCCATCAGCCCCCTCTTTAGATGGTTGTTTTTGCGCTGTATAGAGCTTTCCTATTTGTTCAGCTAACATTTTCACTTGGGCCTCGAGGCAATGGAACCTTTCCATCCCTCTAGAATCCTCTTTCTGTGGCCTAGGTCGATATTGGTTGTTTTCCCCCTGATTAGATCTATTCTGATACCTCTCATGTGAGTGATTTCTATTGGGATAGTTTCTGAACTCTTGATTCATTTGTGGAGGGGAGCGGGGTGCACCCATCCTTTGGTTGTAGTCCCCTGGTGGGGAATCATTGTACTGATGTGGAGTGTAATTCATGTTCTGTTTCATGTCCTGTCTCTCATGTTGTGGGTACTGACCCCTATGTTGATTCCCATTATCAACAAATCGATTCACATATCGGGGTATATCCTGATTACCATATATAATAGTGTTGGGATCAAATTTGCTCTGTGTCCCCAATGTCTGGTAGGGACCATCATTTCTTTGATCTTGATTTTGTCTCTGATTATAGTTCATACCTGACATATCAGGCCGATAGCCTGCCCGGGGCCTATCTCCTAAATACCTAGGACTGATGTAGCTCTCCCTATTACTAGGATCATGTGATTGAAACATTGGTGCAGAGCGTGATGACCTTTGTTGATTAATCCTTTGTTCAGGTGCCAAATTATTTTTACCTGGACTTTGAGCAGACTCAAGGGACGTTTTAGCTGACCTGATTTCCATCACTGTTGCTGAGGGTTCTTTAGATTTAGGTCTAGTATCTTTCATTTTATCACTTTCGCTACCCTGACAATAGAGTACCTCATATAGTTTTGTGCTTTGATGCACAATCCACTCAAGGGACTTGTCACGATCAAATTCACGAACCAATTGGGATATGATGTCTTTCTGTAGCCAATAGAAGTAGGCGGTTTTAAATTCATTAGAATTGGGGTCAAAAGATACATCAAAGCGAGAAAATGCTCTTTTTAAATCTTGTAAAAACTGGCGAGGGGATGTATTAGTCCCAGCAGTAAGTGTGTAAGCAACTTTCTTTGCCTCCTGTAATGACTGGAAAGGAGTAAAATGACGCCTAATTTCTTTTTCAAACTCCACCCATGTCATATTCTGCTGTTCATTTAATCCCCTTATGATGCTGGCCGTCGGAGCATCTAAAGTTAAATGAAAATATTGTCTGTACTGTTCCTTAGGTATCTGGAGTGCTTTAAAAATGTCATGAACTGCTTCTAAGTGATCCTCAATGAAGCATTCCCCTCCTTTTTTAAATGGTTTGATGAGAGCTTTAATAGATTTCATTATTTTTATGGGGCTACTTTTTGCAATGCATGGAATTGCACTACTTGGTGACTCAATCCCGGTTCCAGGTGTATGGGATTGGTGGCTGCCCCCAATGGGAGTATCAAATCCCCCAAGGGCGCTGCAACCAAGTTTAGTCACTGGCCCAGTCATTGGAGCACTAGCTCTTTGGGCAGAACTAGAATTCACCTCCACTCCATTGAATGTAGTACCCTGCCGCCTCTCCTGGGACCTGGAATGCACATTTGTTGTTCTAAGTCTTTGCACTTTTTAAGGAGCCTGCGTGCTTCATTTTGCAGATAGTTGTTTTCATCACTCATTTATTACCTCCTGCATGTCGCACATTTGCATTTGTTATTCATTGAATTCTTTGTTTCTCTTGTCTCGTTCTTGAATCATTTTAACCATTTCTTGCTCTGCACCTTGGAGATCACTTTCTTTCTCAAAATTTTCTTTTTGTAAAATCTGCATTTCTGAAACAATCTCATCTTTATCCTGTCTAATGTGATCCGCTAAGTCTTTTAAATGTACCAATTCTTGCTCACTGTCTTCAAACTGTTTCTTGCTTTTGGACAACTGAATATCAAAATCTCTGCATTTTAATTGCATGTCTTTCTGACATCCTTCTAATTCTGTTCTTAACATCTCCTCTTTTTTACTTGCCCCACCTAAGTCAGTCTTTAACCTGTTAATTAGCTGGGTATCATTTTCTTGCATTCGCAGGGACCTATTAAAAATAAACCATATTTTGGCACATAGCCGTATTAAACAGTCTTTCCCTGCACTTTTATCGGCTGCATTCAATAACCTTGTAAGGCAGACCTGAATTATGCTGCCTTCTGCAAAAATATTGTCTAGTTTTTCTTTCTGCACCTCACCCTGAATGCGGTCATGCCATTCTGAGGTACTGTTCGATGACCACGTCCCATGTGCAAACAACTTTGCCTCTAAATATTGCACTAAGTCTGAGAATGTGGTTTCCCTTTGTGACATTCTGAAATTCGTTTTTGGTGACACACTGTTATTATGAAATGTGTTCCCTTTAATGTACAGATGGCAGTGTGAGACACTCTTGCCACGCTCAGTAGGTGCTCTATGATCACTTTCCCGGCCTGCAACGCACCATAAATATGTAGGGTATTTTGTATAGATTTGGGGCGTAGCGGTATTTTCTTACCGCCAAAATGAAAATAATTCAGTAATAATCACTCTTTGCATTCAGATTAGATTTGGTATACAGTACTACAGTATACATACATTATTTCAGCACACTGATACATTTAGTGGTATACATTATGTTGGTATGTGTTATTGGTATGTGTGGTTGATGGTATTTTTGGTGAGCATAATTCCTTTGTTTTATTTGTGGCCCCAATATCCAGAACCCCTTATTTTTGTTTAGATTGTTCGTGTTATCACTAGAGAGACCTCAGGCCTACATTTCAGAAATACCACATTTTCATTTTTAGTGTGCCACCATGGGCAATTTCTCACTGAATTATTTACAACAGCGAGCTAACACGTGGTACAACACTCACTATTTTATACACAACAGTGAACTATGTCCCGGTTCTCTATTTCTGCTGACTCATTTACCTTCAGCAGGCTATAACACACACAGTTATTTATAATTGCTCATACTGAATGAAATCGTGCACACAGCTGCAGCCAAGTCTTATTTTTAGCTACCTTACAAATGACAATTGCACTGTCTAAATATCATCAGCACTGTAATGGTAAATGCACAAAGGAAAGAGAAAATAAAACACACTACCCGTCTGCTTTCAGATATTTTTGTGTATTATAAAAATTGCATTTAATACGATCTTACTCTTTTTACAGAGATAAATGAAATAGCACAGTCAACATTATCTGTAACAAAATGAGAAGAGGGCGACGAGAACAGTTGCAACATTAAACATGTTGATAAAAAACTGGAATTCTTTCTACTACACTGAATGAATAGTTTCGCACTCATGCACACTACCCCCGTACTTTGCAATGTTTAATTACCTAATCTGTTCAGCATGTGAAATTCTTCGGCTGGTCGCCTTCTGGATCAATGTTTGAGTGATTTCAGCATCATTTTCAATGAACTTTCTGTTATAGCCTGTCATTCCTAATACACTTTTCACCCCTTTCACATTTTTAGGGTCTTTTAGGTTTTGTATGGCCTCTATTTTCTTCTTTTGTGGATTTAGTCCATGTTCAGTTAGTTCATGGCCTAGAAAATTCACTTTTTTCTTGCACCATTGTGCTTTTTGTAAAGACACTTTGGCACCTGCTTTCTGCAATTGGCCAAGCACATGTCTTATTTCATCACAATGTTTTTTTGAGCTTTCATTTTTCATCAGGACATCATCCACATAAACTATGGTTCCTCTTTCCGCTGCATCAGGCATGGCCTTCCTCAAAAATATTCCAAATTCACTCCCACTATTAACGTCCCCGGACAGAGTTGTAACCCATGCGTATTAAGTCCTGTCAAATGTAAAGGAAAATAAATTCTGTATCTCCTCTGCCAATGGCACGCACCAATATCCAGAGGTGAGATCTAATGTGGTAAACACTTTTGAACCATGTACCTGAGCTGGGCCCTGATCAATGAATGGCAGTGGCCATCTGGATACTGGTACTCTTTTATTTAACTCCCTCAAGTCTGCACATAGCCGCCATTGACCATTTGGCTTTAACACACCTAAAATGGGCGTGTTGGATGTGCTATGGATAGGCCTGATGATTCCTCGCGATTCTAAATTTTTAATAATCTCTGCCAATGATTCTAAACATGCCAGCGGTAGTCTATACTGGCGTACAAATACTGGACTTCTGCTACACCCTTCCGGAAGTGTGGCCACATGTAACTTAGTTTACCCGCAATCATAGGCATCTTTTGCAAATACATCTTTAAATTCCATAAATATCTTCCTCAATTCGTTTCTATCCTCATCGTTGTCACACGCATCCGCTAAGGAGATCTGCTCTTCTACCATTTTGGAAAATTCCGGAAAATGTTCTAGCATTGGAATCTCGGCGCTTTCCTCTAGCTGTGTTGCTGTGTCTCTTTGTAAAGCTGCCACTTTTAAATGTTTTGTCATGTCAGCTTCCATTTCAATGGGCTGATTTTCCATTTCATTTTCACTTAAATCAAATGTTATACAACTCTCTTGATAACAGCACACTGTCTCACTTGAATCATAAGGGTACACAGAATGAATTCTAAATATTCCTTTGGGCTGAGAGTCCAGGTATTCTGGCAACTCACCCTTGGCATCTACATACTTCACCATCACCATGTTATTTAGATCTGCAGCATAATGTGATTTTTGTATGACCATTCATAATGGGGAGTTTTCCTCTAAGTGAATATCTTGACAACCCTTATAATTTCCATAATTCTTACAGGCCCTTCACCAATATCTACCAATGGAATGTATTCATAATCCAGGCCTTGCTGTTTTATGGATTCATTCAGGCACACAAATGCATCAGAGTCTTTCATCTGCTGTCCATTTTTGCATTTCAGTGCTATTGCAAACTGTTTTGTAAATGCAGGAATAATAGTATCTTTCCTCATTTGTAGTTCAATTGCATAAGGAACCAGTTGTTCAAAATGATAAGCCCTTCTTTTGTCTTCAAATTCAGGTGCCGGCCCCCCTAGGCGTGACCATATTTTTGATTAAGGAAATCTAACACCATGCACATTCTGTGCATGATGTCATTGCCCATGTAAAAATAATTTTGTCCTCCACTCACTATCCATACATTATGGTAAATTGTTTTCTGCCCAATGCTAATTTTAAACATACATCTGCCTGCAATTCGGTTTTCAAAGTCTGGACTGTCCAACCCAGAAACATATTGGTTTTTAATCCTAAATTTCGTGATTTCCTCCCTCTCCATTATTTTTTGCAACAATTTCTCATTAATGAAGCTCCTCTCCTGTTCAAGCGCTAAAGTGTCTTTTATTTTTTTAAAACAGTCATTTATACCAACATGAACCCATGGTTGCTCATCTTCCATGTGTATTTCAGCAAGAGTGGTAATGTGTTTTATAACACTATATAATGGTGTTGGGATCAAATTTGCTCTGTGTCCCCAATGTCTGGTAGGGACCATCATTTCTTTGATCTTGATTTTGTCTCTGATTATAGTTCATACCTGACATATCAGGCCGATAGCCTGCCCGGGGCCTATCTCCTAAATACCTAGGACTGATGTAGCTCTCCCTATTACTAGGATCATGTGATTGAAACATTGGTGCAGAGCGTGATGACCTTTGTTGATTAACCCTTTGTTCAGGTGCCAAATTATTTTTACCTGGACTTTGAGCAGACTCAAGGGACATTTTAGCTGACCTGATTTCCATCACTGTTGCTGAGGGTTCTTTAGATTTAGGTCTAGTATCTTTCATTTTATCACTTCCTCTACCCTGACAATATAGTACCTCATATAGTTTTGTGCTTTGATGCACAATTCACTCAAGGGACTTGTCACGATCAAATTCACGAACCAATTGGGATATGATGTCT
This sequence comes from Ambystoma mexicanum, assembly GCF_040938575.1. Lineage (NCBI taxonomy): Eukaryota > Metazoa > Chordata > Amphibia > Caudata > Ambystomatidae > Ambystoma > Ambystoma mexicanum. Next base: position 836,381,519 of record NC_090936.1, read on the forward strand.
TTCTGTAGCCAATAGAAGTAGGCGGTTTTAAATTCATTAGAATTGGGGTCAAAAGATACATCAAAGCGAGAAAATGCTCTTTTTAAATCTTGTAAAAACTGGCGAGGGGATGTATTAGTCCCAGCAGTAAGTGTGTAAGCAACTTTCTTTGCCTCCTGTAATGACTGGAAAGGAGTAAAATGACGCCTAATTTCTTTTTCAAACTCCACCCATGTCATATTCTGCTGTTCATTTAATCCCCTTATGATGCTGGCCGTCGGAGCATCTAAAGTTAAATGAAAATATTGTCTGTACTGTTCCTTAGGTATCTGGAGTGCTTTAAAAATGTCATGAACTGCTTCTAAGTGATCCTCAATGAAGCATTCCCCTCCTTTTTCAAATGGTTTGATGAGAGCTTTAATAGATTTCATTATTTTTATGGGGCTACTTTTTGCAATGCATGGAATTGCACTACTTGGTGACTCAATCCCGGTTCCAGGTGTATGGGATTGTTGGCTGCCCCCAATGGGAGTATCAAATCCCCCAAGGGCGCTGCGACCAAGTTTAGTCACTGGCCCAGTCATTGGAGCACTAGCTCTTTGGGCAGAACTAGAATTCACCTCCACTCCATTGAATGTAGTACCCTGCCGCCTCTCCTGGGACCTGGAATGCACATTTGTTGTTCTAAGTCTTTGCACTTTTTAAGGAGCCTGCATGCTTCATTTTGCAGATAGTTGTTTTCATCACTCATTTATTACCTCCTGCATGTCGCACATTTGCATTTGTTATTCATTGAATTCTTTGTTTCTCTTGTCTCGTTCTTGAATCATTTTAACCATTTCTTGCTCTGCACCTTGGAGATCACTTTCTTTTTCAAAATTTTCTTTTTGTAAAACCTGCATTTCTGAAACAATCTCATCTTTATCCTGTCTAATGTGATCCACTAAGGCTTTTAAATGTACCAATTCTTGCTCACTGTCTTCAAACTGTTTCTTGCTTTTGGACAACTGAATATCAAAATCTCTGCATTTTAATTGCATGTCTTTCTGACATCCTTCTAATTCTGTTCTTAACATCTCCTCTTTTTTACTTGCCCCACCTAAATCAGTCTTTAACCTGTTAATTAGCTGGGTATCATTTTCTTGCATTCGCAGGGACCTATTCAAAATAAACCATATTTTGGCACATAGCCGTATTAAACAGTCTTTCCCTGCACTTTTATCGGCTGCATTCAATAACCTTGTAAGGCAGACCTGAATTATGCTGCCTTCTGCAAAAATATTGTCTAGTTTTTCTTTCTGCACCTCACCCTGAATGCGGTCATGCCATTCTGAGGTACTGTTCGATGACCATGTCCCATGTGCAAACAACTTTGCCTCTAAATATTGCACTAAGTCTGAGAATGTGGTTTCCCTTTGTGACATTCTGAAATTCGTTTTTGGTGACACACTGTTATTATGAAATGGGTTCCCTTTAATGTACAGATGGCAGTGTGAGACACTCTTGCCACGCTCAGTAGGTGCTCTATGATCACTTTCCCGGCCTGCAATGCACCATAAATATGTAGGGTATTTTGTATAGATTTGGGGCCTAGCGGTATTTTCTTACCGCCATAATGAATATAATTCAGTAATAATCACTCTTTGCATTCAGATTAGATTTGGTATATAGTACTACAGTATACATACATTATTTCAGCACAGTGATACATTTAGTGGTATACATTATGTTCGTATGCGTTATTGGTATGCGTCGTTGATGGTATTTTTGGTGAGCATAATTCCTTTGTTTTATTTGTGGCCCCAATATCCAGAACCCCTTATTTTTGTTTAGATTGTTCGTGTTATCACTAGAGAGACCTCAGGCCTACATTTCAGAAATACCACATTTTCATTTTTAGTGTGCCACCATGGGCAATTTCTCACTGAATTACTTACAACAGCGAGCTAACGCGTGGTACAACACTCACTATTTTATATACAACAGTGAACTATGTCCCGGGTCTCTATTTCTGCTGACTCATTTACCTTCAGCAGGCTATAACACACACAGTTATTTATAATTGCTCATACTGAATGAAATCGTTCACACAGCTGCAGCCAAGTCTTATTTTTAGCTACCTTAAAAATGACAATTGCACTGTCTAAACATCATCAGCACTGTAATGGTAAATGCACAAAGGAAAGAGAAAATAAAACACACTACCCGTCTGCTTTCAGATATTTTTGTGTATTATAAAAATTGCATTTAACACGATCTTACTCTTTTTACAGAGATAAATGAAATAGCACAGTCAACATTATCTGTAACAAAATGAGAAGAGGGCGACGAGAACAGTTGCAACATTAAACATGTTGATAAAACACTGGAATTCTTTCTACTACACTGAATGAATAGTTTCGCACTCATGCACACTACCCCCGTACTTTGCAATGTTTAATTACCTAATCTGTTCAGCATGTGAAATTCTTCGGCTGGTCGCCTTCTGGATGTGGCAATTCCCTCTTCAAGCACCCCCAGTGAGAACAGGCATCTGCCGTTACTCAAACCGGGGATTATTGTCTGGAATTCCCAGTCTCTGCAGCAGTGCAGCTGGGATCTGCTTTTTCAATCAGGAACTCCACAGCCACCAGTCAGGTCTTTCTCCGAGCTGTGTAAAATGTATTCTGCTGTCCTTTTTCCTGAGATTCTTTAGCAAAGCTCTGTTACAGCCTGCCAAACGAGTTCAACCAATAAAATTCTATCATGTCCTACCCTCCTTCTCATTAACAATGGCTTGGTTTATACAGTTGCAACTGTAACCAAACTGATTTCCTGCTTATTCGAGTCTTTGCTTCCTGCAAATACTGTGGACAGAGCACAGATAGAAGCAAAGAAAAAAGAAAAAATCTGGATGCGCGTTTAAAATGACTTTCAGAGCCTGTCATTTTCCATCTTATTTTGCACTGGAGTACACATTATATTATTAATGAGTTAGAATCATTAGTATTGTTAATAAGGTTAGTTCATTAATCCTCAAGTGTGTCTCCTGCAACAGAGGAATTTCAGGTGGAGAAAAAATATATATGCTTTTAACTGTGAAAAAAATTATTTGCATTTTAAATGTAGAAATCGTTTTTGACTGAATAGCCTGTTTTCATTTACATGTCCATGACACACTGGCAACACATGCCTTGCTGTACCGCATTATAGCAATGCACCAAACCCATGAAGTGGTGCTGCATAAAAATAATGCTAAATACTCTTACACACCTCATGGTGAGGGCAAGGATGTTGAGGATGAGAGACGTGGGACTGCAAGGGTAGAAATAAAATCAGGTATACACTTGAACAGATGCAAACACTTTCTTCTTTGAGCGGGTGTGACAGATGTACTATATGACTGTATACAATTGTGTAAGGTAAGTGAAATCAAATGTGCTTAAAATAAGTTCTCAATCAATTCTTGCATTGCAAGTCATCCTTTCCTGCTTTATCATGGTCATTGTGCGGTGGCAACCGGACACCAGCATGTGTATTATCATCCTTCTTGGTGGGAAGTATGTTGCCATCCTGGGACAGAGGAGTATTTCTCCTAGTGCACATGTTGTGCAGAATTTTTTTTATTTTTATTTATTTGTATTGATAAAGCACACAAACTGCCCAGGGGCATCGTGGCGCTGTCACAGAGTGCTCAACTTGTATAGGCAGTACGACAGTATTGGGTACAAATGTTTAGCCAGGTATCATATGATGACAAAAGAAAGACACGTATACTATACTGTTACTATGGTTACAGTGCAACAGCATGAGAATACAGTCTAGTTAAATACACTAGCAGAACAGTAGGGTTTTTAGCGTTTTGTGGAAAGTGGTGTAAGATTTTTCATTCCTTAGTGTAGTAGGCAGGGCGTTCCAGTTTTTCGGTGCAAGGTATTGAAAGCTGGACCCTCCCGCTTTGATTCTTTTGAATGTGGGTACATATACCTGATTAGAGAGGTGGGATCTAGTTGGTTGGTTGGAGGAGTTGGGGGTGATTCTTTCAGATAGGTAGGGTGGGGCATCTGATAAGAGGCACCTGTGTGTGATGGCCATTGATTTGAAGAGTATACGTTCCTTAACTGGTAGCCAATGGGCTTATTTCCTGGCTTGAGAGATATGTTTCCTTTTGGGAATGCTCAGCGCTGCCCTTTGTGCATTATTCTGAGTGACTTGTAGTTTTTTTTAGGTTTTTTGCATAGGTGCCCGGGAATAGGACATTGCAGTTATCCAGTTTAGGGCCTACTGTAGCTCTGGCGATGGATGGGCAGTTTTTTGTAGAGAGAAAGGGTTTGACTGCGTTGATCACCTTGGTGGTGAGTGCGGCTGACGAGGCTATGGCGTTGACTTGGCGGGACATTGTTAGTGAAGCATCTAGGTAGACACCTAGGGTTTTAACAGTTGTGGAAACTGTGATGGTGGAGTTGTCAATGTTAAAGGTTTTGTATTGCGGTGGGAGTTTATTGAGAGTTTCACTATTACCTACTGGGAGGATCTCAATTTTGTCACCATTTAGGCAGAGTCCGTTGGCAGCCATCCAGGTCTGGATGGCTGAGTAGATTTTAGTTAGGGCTGCCACATCTTCTTCGTAGGTTCCACTTAGTGGGAGTAGTACCTGCGTGTCATCAGCGTAATTGGTCTACGCTATGTTGTGACAGTCGAGATCATTGAAGAGTGGGAGGGTGAATATGTTGTAGAGAGTAGGGGCGGTGCATGAGCCCTGAGGGATGCCGCAGTGGATGGTAATGGGGGAGGCAGATGCTGTGTCTGAGAAGACTTTCATGAGTCTTCTGTTTAGGAAGGAGGCCACCCAAGCAATGGCTTCTGGGGAGAAATGTGCTTCGTTTTTTAGGTGCATGCCTAGGATATCATGGTTGACGTGGTCAAAGGCAGCTGACAGGTCCAGAAGGAGGAGAAGTGACAGTTTGCCTGTGTCCATGATGTCGCTGAATTGTATTTTTAGATCGAGTAGGGCGGACTAGGTCCCGTGTCCTGGTCGGAAGCCTGACTGTCTTTTGCCTAGGATGTGGTTTGCTTCTAAGTATTCCTGAATTTGCGCATAGGCAACTTTGTCCCGGATCTTAAGCAAGAATGGTACGATGGTGATGGTCCTATAGTTATTTGCAATTTATGTGTCCAGGGTAGGTTTTTTAGAACGGGGCACACCGAGGCTTCTTTTAGACTGTCTGGAACCATGTTGGAGTTGAAGGAGGTGTTAATGAAGGACTTGAGAAAAGGGACGAGTGTTTCTGCGCACTCTTTGATTAGTTTAGCTGGGCATGCGTCTCCTTTGCAGTTGGAGGGCTTAATCCTATTCATTATCTCAGATTTCTGTTATTTCCCTGAATTTGAACGGTGTTATGGGGACTTTGGTGGTCGGGGGCCCTGTGCTAGGGGTAATGCTGAGATAATTCTGTGCTGGTGGTGAGTTTGATGTGATGTGACAGGTTTTTGTTATGCTCCTTGATTTTTTCTTCCAGGAGTTCGATTTTGTTTAATAGGGCAGATTCTATTGTGTTCCACCAGGTTTGGTCTTTGACGATCTCATGAGATTTAGTAGCTGGTGTGGTAAGTTCTTTGTAGATGGTGAAGAGTTCTTTGGATTTGGAACTGGCATTTGTGATTCTTTCATTATAGGATGCTGATTTCGGATATATATGGCTTTCTTGTAGTCGGAGGTAATTTTTTTGTACGATGATAACGTGGCTGGGGAGGGTGATCTCTGCCAGATGGCCAGCGCTTTACGTTTCTGAGAGCGGAACTCTTTTAGTTCAGAGGAGAACCAGTTGTTGGAGTATTTCACTGTTTTGGCTTTTTTGTTTTGTAGAGGGGCAATGATGTCTAGTGCGGAGCTTATGGTGTGCTTGTAGATATCTGCTAGCACTGATGAGTCAGAGGATTTGAGATCTGTATTAAGGGTGCTGAGGTGTGGTATGATCTTGTCTTTAGTGAGGTTTTTAGCACTTCTTCCCAAGGCTGGGGGGGAGGGGTTAGGCTTGTTGGCCTTAGTGGTGGTGGTGGGGATGAGGAAATGAATGAGGCGATGGTCTGAACATGGGATAGGGGTGATGGGGCTGATGTCAACATCACAATTGTGGTCAGCTATCCAATCAAGGATGCGCCCTTTGTCATGTGTGGGTGGGTTTATGTTTTGGTCAAAGCCTAGTTCCTGTAGGGCTTGGGAGAGAGATTTGGCTGGTTTGTCTTTTTTGTCATTAAATCCAAGGTTGAGATCTCCTAGAAGGATACTTTTAGAGGTGATTGTTAGGTTTTCTGCCAGGAGGTGTGTAAGGTTCTCCTGGAACTCCAATAGTGGGCCAGGTGGGTGGTATACCAGGTTGATGGTAATGCTGAAGTTGGGGGAGATGGTGATTTTTATAGCAAGGGAATCAGTGTTGCCACCAAAGTTAGATGGGGTTTGTCTGGCCCCTAGGTGATCTTTCATGATGAGTGCTACACCTCCTCCTACGTAGGTGAGTCGGTCTTGCCTGATGATGGAGTAGCCCTGCGCTATGGCTAGGGTAAGGGAAGGCCCTGCGGCACTGCGTATCCATGTCTTGGTAATATCTGGAAAATCTAAATCCAAGTTAGTTATGAGTTCTGGGATTTCCATGGCATGTGCCGGCATGGATCTGGTGTTAATCAAGGCACATTGCAGGTTCTGGGGGTCTGGGTTACAATAGGGGTAGAGATTGGTGGTCCACATGTGGCAGGGTTAGAGTGTGTCAATTGTGGTGTGGGTGGGGCTGGCTTGGATGTGTTTGTGGTTGGGTCAAAGACTTTAAATGAGTTTGGGAGCACCTGATTTAAGGTGCTGGGGTATCTTGAGCGGAGACCCAGGAGTTGATTTCTAGTGTTGATGGATCATGTGCGCAAGGTTTTAGTCGGTGTGGGACTGATTGCTCTGATGTTACATGTAGTGAAGAAAGAGGGTAGGAAGTAGGTGGTTGGAATGCTGGAGGGGAAGGTGGGTGTGAGAGGTGCAGCTGGGATTTTGCTTGAGAGAGGGCGTTGCATGGTGGGAGGTACTGACTGAGAGCAAATAGTAGCAGGTTGCACAGGGAGATGGTAGGTGGGCCGCTGCGGGGTGGAGGAGTAATAATGGCGTGTTTATACAAGGGGGTAGCAGATAGGCAAGGTAGAGAGGTCAGATAATAGGGCATGTGGGATAACACAGGCTAACAATTAACAGTTGTTCTTACAATTTGCAGTGGTATTTGGATTTGGCACAAAGTAAAGTCAGCTTCAGTAACAAGATAAAAACATCAATGATAAGATAGTTGGGCTGTGTTGGTGACCTTGAATCAGGCTGGATGAGTAGATTATGACATGCAGATGTGAGAAATTCATCCCTCAGTAAAATGCTCAATTATAGATGTCAAAATACACACACATATTCAAAGGGATACACGTACTTGGTTAAGAGTGACAACAGCAACTTATCACTGCTTGGGGCAATATGTGTGAATAATATACTGGCTCACGTAGCAGGACGATTGTTTATTAGTCACTGAGTGCACGCAGTGCTTATTTGCGAGCGGGTGTAGTCTGTCGTGACGGGGTGGTGCCAAAGGCGGGGTACTATTTGCAGTGGCTGCTTAAGAAGAGAGCAAATGAGTAATGATTTTCAGGGAGAATGGGCCAGCCGTAAAGGAACACATACTGGGTGAGATTGTCTAAACGTACCTGATATGTGTTTGGTAGCAGCATACTTCAGGAAGAATCCATAAGTGATTTCGGCCAGGGTCTCTGGCTTAAGGCATGGACGGCAAAGAACAGGCACAGACAGGCCTGTGCCTTTGCTGGGTGCCTTCGATGGAGGGCCGGCTGACGCCTTCCGGCCTGGCCGATAGCAGGATATGGGAACGGTAGGCCAATGAGCAGCAGGCTCGTATGATGCTGCTAGGCAACCAGGTACACAACAAATGCGGCTGCCATTTTCTGCCTGCTTCTCGTGTCTCTGGTGAGTTTCGGGAGCACAAATAAGGCAGAATGCGAGTGTTTGCATGATCTGGGTTAGGTGGATGGGTCTCCAGGAAGATTGGGGTAAGGTATGGGGTGCCTGCAAGTGCACACTTGAAACACCTTACCGCGATGCACGCTCACTGCCGGTCCGGGAGATTCTCCTTCTTCCTGCTGTGTGGACGGAGCAGGCTGGGCTCCTACCCACCTGAGGATCGTGGGTGTAGTGAAGGTGTAGGGCCCAGAAAGTCCTGTGCCTTTGCTGGGTGCCTTCGATGGAGGGCCGGCTGACGCCTTCCGGCGCGGCCGATAGCAGAATATGGGAACGGAGGCCAATGAACTGCAGGCTCGTATGATGCTGCTAAGCAACCTGGTACACAACAAATGCAATCACCATTTTCCGCCTGCTCCTCATGTCTCTGGTGAGTTTTGGGAGCACAAACAAGGCAGAATGGGGGTGTTTGCATGAGCTGGGTGAGGTGGATGGGTCTCCAGGGAGGAGGGGGTAAGTTGTGGGGTGCATGCAAGTGCACACTTGAAACACCTTACCGCAAAGCACACTCGCTGAGGGTCTGGGTGAATCTCCTCCTTCCTGCTGTGTGAACGGAGAAGGCTGTGCACCTGGCCACCTGAGGATCGCGGGTGTAGTGAAGGTGTAGGGCACAGACAGGCCTGTGCATTTGCTGGGTGCGTTCGATGGAGGGCCAACTGATGCCTTCCGACACGGCCGATAGCATGATATGGGAACTGGGGGCCAATGAGCAGCAGGCTTGTATGATGCTGCTAGACAACCAGGTACACAACAAATGCGGCTGCCATTTTCTGCCTGCTCCTCGTGTCTCCGGCAAGTTTCGGGAGCACAAACAAGGCAGAATGTGAGTGTTTGCGTGATCTGGGTGAGGTGGATGGGTCTCCAGGGAGGTGGGGGTAAGTGTGGGGTGCCTGCAAGTGCACACTTGAAACACCTTACCGCGATGCATGCTAGCTGCCGGTCTGGGTGATTCTCCTTCTTCCCGCTGTGTGAACGGAGCAGGCTGGGCTCCTGCCCACCTGAGGATTGTGGGTGTAGTGAAGGTGTAGGGCACAGACACGCCTGTGCCTTTGCTGGGTGCCTTCGATAGAGGGCCGGCTGACATATTCCAGTGAGGCCAATAGCAGGATATGGGAACGAGGGGCCAATGAGCAGCAGGCTCGTATGATGCTGCTAGGCAACCAGGTACACAACAAATGCGGCCGCCATTTTCCACCTGCTCCTCGTGTCTCCGGTGAGTTTTGGGAGCACAAACAAGGCAGAATGCAAGTGTTTGCGTGATCTGGGTGAGGCGGATGGGTCTGCAGGGAGGTGGGGGTAAGGTGTGGTGTGCCTGCAAGTGCATACTTGAAACACCTTACCGCGATGCATGCTCGCTGCCCGTCCGGGTGATTTTCCTTCTTCCTACGGTGTGACAGGAGCAGGCTCGGCTCTTGCCCGCCTGAGGATCGCGGGTGTAGTGAAGGTGTCGGGCACAGACATGCCTGTGCCTTTGCTGAGTGCCTTCGATGGAGGGCCAGCTGACGCCTTCAGGTGCGGCCAATAGCAGGATATGGGAATGGGGGGCCAATGAGCAGCAGGCTCGTCTGATGCTGCTAGGCAACCAGGAACACAACAAATGCAGCCGCCATTTTCCACCTGCTTCTCGTGTCTCCGGTGAGTTTCGGGAGCACAAACAAGGCAGAATGTGAGCGTTTGCATGATCTGGGTGAGGTGGATGGGTCTCCAGGGAGGTCGGCGTAAGTTGTGGGGTGCCTGCAAATGCACACTTGAAACACATTACCGCGATGCACGCTTGCTGCCGGTCTGGGTGATTTTCCTTCCTCCTGCTGTGTGGACGGAGCAGGCTGTGCTCCTGCCCACCTGAGGATCGCGGGTGTAGTGAAGGTGTATGGAACAGACAGGCCTGTGCCTTTGCTGGGTGCCTTCGATGGAGGGCCGGCTGATGCCTTCCAGCGCGGCCGATAATATGGGAACGGGGGCCAATGAACAGCAGGCTCGTATGATGCTGCTAAGCAACCTGGTACACGACAAAGACAACCACCATTTTCCGCCTGCTCCTCATGTCTCTGGCGAGTTTCGGGAGCACAAACAAGGCAGAATGCGGGTGTTTATATGATCTGGGTGAGGTGGATGCGTCTCCAGTGAGGTGGGGGTAAGGTGTGGGGGGCATGCAAGCGCACACTTGAAACACCTTACTATGATGCAAGCTTCCTGCCGGTCGGGGTCATTCTCCTTCTTCCTGCTGTGTAGACGGAGCAGGCCGGGCTCCTGCCCACCTGAGGATCGCTTGGTGACTTTCCCTACCTCTTCTGGTTTGCACATTAGTGCACTTCCGGTACGATGGAGACACACAGAACCGTCCCTTTAGCAGTCCAAAGGTACGCTCTGTGCAGAACCTTTTCTCAATATGTCCTTCACTGTAGGCCTCCTTCTATGCTGTGAATGGGTTCTGGACCCATGCACAGCATTGGTATCATCAGCTACGGAGCTTGGGATAGCCATGATCACATGCAAAGTCAAAGGTGTATGTTTGAGTTACAGAACTATGAAACAAGTCTAACAATCAGTCATGACACAATGGTCTACATGTTTGTCTCTGTGCTTTTGGTACACTAATTGTCTATCCCTACATTACATAATTCCTTTATGGAATGGGGAAATGGTAAAAACTGCTTGGAGGATTCCCATTTCACACATCTCTCGCCACCAGATGTATCAGTTATATACTATAACTGGATTGGCAATGAACATGTTGTCTGTGAATGTCCAATGTAGGGTATGGTATTGTACGTAATGTTTATTTATAAAGGGCCTATACACAGGCAAGTGTTTCAAAGCGCTCCAGGGGGTGGGAACATGGGGAAAAACAACGGTCGCTCAGTGTCCTTGAATTTCAGAGACAAAAATAGCCTGCACAGGCAGAGTAAGTGCATATAATACATTTAACAGTTGAGGCACAGCAAATACGCCTGAACAGTGATTCTGCAGTTTTAACCAAGTGCATTTAAGGGTGAAGCTAAGGGAGAACAGACAGACAATCTTCCGGCATAGTGAAATCATTTCGTGAAAGTGCACAGATGGTCACAGGGAGGGCGAGGTCCAAGTGCACCCAGACAGTGAAGACTGGGGTAAGTGCAGCGTGAGCCACTCTCTAGGGTAGTTTCTCAAGTGCTGTAAGGGTGGGTGGGGTTAGAGGCCATGAAGCAAGTGTGGGAGAGGACTGGCGGGGTTGCCCGGGACCTGTGAGACTCTGAGGTACACCAGGCAGCCAGTCAGCAAGCTGTAGGGTAGAGGAGGCAGAGTGGGGAAGAGAAGAGACCCTGCCTGTACTGTATTTGATTCTATGTTGTAACTAAGCTTCAAGTATCCTTAACCGCTACGCCTGGTTACCTACAGGTTTGGTGCGCATTACCAAATAAACAAACAAACAAACAAACAAACAAACAAACTATTGTTAGAATGTTTGTGCTCCTATTGGGCCCCTATGAGAAAAGGTGAGTAATATCCCATTGTTGTGTTTTACATGTTTTATCGTGTTAATTGACATCAATATACACCTTTTTTGTAAATGCTTTACTTACTGTATAAAATTATGTTTCATATGTATCTCATATGTAATATGATTTGTGTGAGACATATATATTGAGAAACCATAAAACATTCATTTAAAATATTGAAGAGAAAAAATATAGGGTAACAAATGTGACCCCTTCATGAACTGGTAAAAATCACTCAAAGAAACATTCCCTTCATTTGAGACAATGCAAACATACGTTTAATTTCAGTGGATGTTTGCTCTGCTCGTTCTTTTGGGAAATCATTGTTTTCATCTCTTTGTAAATGTAAGCATACTGTTATCCCATTCTACAAACATAATAATACAAAGTAGTAGCAGCACTGACCTAATTATAGAGATTGTGTTATATTATGGACCTAACTCTTCATATGTCTTTCACTGATGCTTCGATATCCACTCTACCGCAAAACCGGCACGCCTTTTACAGATTTGTGCTGCTCAAATATATGTATGCTCTATTCAATTTAAACTGACTACATACTGCATGCAAAACTTTCAACATGCATTTAGAAGTTTGAAAATGTCTTGTTTTGTATGTCAAATAGACAAAGAAAAACTCTTGGATAGGACAACTGATTTGGTTTTCTTAGCCTTCTTGGCCTTGATGTATTGTTTTTAGAAAAGTCTCTTCAATTTGCATTGGAAAAATCATTTAAAAAAAAGTCACAAAATCAAATTTCTAGTGTCCAGCCTGGTCCCAACACGTGTTTCCCCGCCTATTGTGTGGCGGTTCCTCAGGGGTTTTAATGGCTAGAGGTTCTCACAAAAAAAATATAATAATATACATTGCTCTCTTGCTTGTAAGTCAACAATTGAACATTAAAATCACAATCAATCTGTGAGTCATATAGTGGATGCTTCACAAATCCCAGATTGGATTGTGAACCGGTGTCTCTAAGACTGAGCAAATATTAGCACTATGTCGCCTTTGAATCGGGATCCGATTCAAATGCGACAGCGCGGACCACAGTTCTCTCGGCAATCGTACCGCTGAAGTATACGCTACATACACCGCGGGAATCTCATAAGCACATAGTGCTAATATTTACTCGGTCTTGGAGACACCAGTTCACAATCCAATCTGGGATTTGTGAAGCACCACGTTTTGACTCACAGATTGATCGTGATTTCAATGTTCAATTGAAGCAAGAGAGCAATGTATATTATTATATTTTTAACAATACCTGGTACTTCATCATCAAATGCTAGGGTCTTATTCGTGGCTTCATGAGGCGTGTTGCGGTAGTCCCTTAGCAATCTACTTCCTGCTGTCTCTCATCCCCAAACAGAAGCAAACAAGCGTTCCCAGTGACAATACGCATCAAACGTCAGAGTATATGACACCTACTGAATGGATCCTTGCACTTCGCCAGCAAGCCTAAGCCCAACCAGCCTTGTACCACCAGTTGGAGAAATCACAGACTAGGGTCCAGACTCACCAACTCCTCACCTACCTCCATAATAAGTAACACCCAGATACCTTCTAAATCACGTGCCTTCAACCCACTCTACCACAAACCCAAACTGACTCAGCAACATAGCCCCTCCTGTCCTAACATCACAAACCCAACTAAGGACATATTTAAGGATAATCACAAAATCAAGTGAGCCCTTAGAAATGCCAGATCCCTAGTAGCTCATGTCACCGAAATAACCAACATTATTACAGCCAACCAGTTAGATTTCCTAACTGTTACAGAGACATGGCTCCACAAAGCAGCTGGTCCTGCCCTCTCCTTAGCTGTTCCACCTAACTTTACCATCATAAGACGAGACAGAGAAATTTCCAAAGGGGGGGTAGCATTCATCTGTAAATCCAATCTAGTTTTAAGAGAAACTTAACTCATGCCATTTCCCTCCGCAAAACTACTCTCAGCTAAGTGAAGTCTATCGGCCACATGCACCATCACTGTGCACCTGGTCTACAGACCCCCTGGCCCAGTGGGGTCATTCGAAGAGGACATAAAAACCTTACTGAACGCCAATTCCAAACCTGGTACCCAAACTATCATACTTGGTGACTTCAATCTAGGTTTGAACGATCCCAATGACACCAACGCCACCATCCTAGCGAATACTATCACTGAGGCAGGTCTCACTCTCAGAAACAATGGACCCACCCACATAAAAGTTCGACTCTGGATTGTTTTGCAGACATCAATTGTAACGCATGCACAACCACCCCTGAACCATGCCTTTGGACAGATCACTACCTGATCTCGCTCACCATGGAAGACAGCCCACAAACTATCTCAGCTAAGCCTATGGCCCCTCCATCCCTAACTGGTAGTAAAAAGAACATTACAGTAGCAAATCTCCTACCTTTGATCCATCTTATAACCAACACCAGACACCTGCCGTCCGACCCAACCGACCTGTCGATCTTTTCAACAACAGAATAAACTCAGCCATTAACACAATTGCACCCCTGATTCTCAGCAAAGAAAAACCTTTAGCTCACCTGAACTCGTGGTTTACTCCTAGCCTGAAAACCCTTTGTAATAAGAAAAGACATGCTGAAACCAATTGGAAATAAGAACCTACACATCTCCCTGACTGAGAAATATAAAAAAGAAATCATCCACACTAAAAAAGAAACATTCAATGAAAGAATCAAAAAATCCAGCTCAAGTACTCAGGAAATCTTCTCCATACTAAGAGAATTAGAATACCCAGTCACTCCAATTGACTCGTACATCAAAAACAAAATTTGGTGTACCGATATCCAAAATGCCCTCTGTAACAAAACATCATGCTCCAAGACAAGATTATAGCCAATAAATCTAGCCTACAAAGGGTCACACTGAAAACTCAAGAAGCCATCCTGCAAGAAATCACCAACAACCAAACCAAACCTTGTTGCCAATTCAAATTTAACTCAGTATCAGTTGGTGAAGTCACAAATATCATCTCTTCCCTTAAACCCTCCCATTGCCTGGGAAAATACATGCCCAGCTCCGATCATTAAAGAAGCCATAAAGGATCTGGCTCCTTTCATCACCACCCTCATCAACTCTTCCTTCAAATCATGCTCAGTCCCCACAAACCTTAAAGGCACCTGGGTACTACCATTATTTAAAAAAGTAACTTGGAACCTAGCATCCCTACCAGCTACAGTCCAATTATGACAGTACCATTTCTCCTTAGAATTCTGGACAGAGCTGCCTACCTCCAGATCCAGCCCTACCTGGAATTAAACAACCTACTAGGCACCCGCCATTCAGGCTTTAGGCCAAGACATTGGACTGAGACGGCCCTACTTGACATCAAGAGCCAATTGGATGACTGTAAAGACAAAGGAAAAGCATCCATTCTTCTACTCCAAGACCTATCCTCTGCCTTTGACATGGTTGACCACAAAGTCCCGTGCAACCACCTGAGATCAGCCACCCACTTCTCCAAGGATGCTACCGCCTGCATAACTTCCTTCTTAGATAATAGATCTATTAGAATATTCTCACCCTGATCAGCAGCGGACCCAGTACCAATCACCTGTGGATTTCCACAGGGATCATGTGTCTCCCCTACTTTGTACAATATATTTACAAAGCCCTTATTCAATATACTTGAGAATCTGGGTGTCTCATACACAAATTACACTGACGACACTCAGATTCTCATCCCCATCCATGGAGACTATGACAAAGACATAGACCTGATTAACAAAATCTACTGAATTATACAGACCTGGAAGGCTATACATGAATGATATCTTAACGACGAAACATCAGAGCTCTTAATTGTGTGCTCCACCAACAAACTGAATAAACTTCCCCTCGGTTTAAATCCATTACCATTGATGGCATCAAGATTAAAGTCGCCAATGAAGAAAAACCTTAGGTTTCTACTTAGACTCGGTACTCAACCTCAATAGGCAAGTAAATGCCACTGCCTCTGCCACTAGTTACACCTACAAATCGATCCACGCATGTAAACCATTTCTGACCAACGAAAGCTGCACTACGATAGCACATGCATTAGTATTATCCAAGTTGGATTACTGCAATGCACTTTATCTGGGCATGAGCAAACATAACATTAACAAACTCCAGACACTTCAGAACAATGCCTTAAGATCTGCCTTAGGCATCCCCAAATCACAGGACATCTCCCACGAGAGATGCGCTATTAACTGGCTCTCTATTAACAACAGAATTAAGCTCAAATCACTTAACATCACACACAAATGCCTTACCAACAAGGCACCCATATACCTGACCGACGGATTCACAAAATTGACGTAAGAACATCCCATTAGAAGGGCACAATCCAATGGTATCAGAATTCCCAACTTCAAACTCATCAAAACAGGAGGCGCCGACTTTCCAGTCAGGTCAGCCCAACTCTGGAATTCCATCCCTGATACCCTAAGAGCATTACCCTCTTTTCACCCATTCAAGACTAAAGTTAAGAGATGGTTACACTCCGCTGACAAGTGACTATCTCCAGCCACAGCCTTCTAGATAATCTAACACCCTACCTATGACTGTATAACGCACGATATACGTGTATATTGCTGTACATTAGTGTATTTATTTTCTGCTGCAAAAAGTTTTTATTAATATGCAATGTTCTCTGTATATATGTATCTAATGTCATTATTTCCTGTTAACTGTAAACAAGAATTCTTTTTTGCGCCCAGATGCCTTAGGGCCAGGTGCGCTCTATAAATAAATAACCAATACAAACAATACAATACAATCGACAAAGCGCTTGGTGGGGGTCAGCGCCTGTAATGCGGGCTGTCTGCATGGTTTTCTTGATTAAGGCCATGAACCTCTCTGCCATCCCATTGGCGTGTGGCCATCGAGGTGTGATTTTCTGATGGGTAAAAACCCATATGTTTTGCAAAAGCTGCAAACTCATGTCTGCAGAATGGCGGACCATTGTCCAACTTAATGGTGTCCGTGATTCCCCACTTGCTCATGAATTCATCAAAGATCACTGGCACCCGGGAGAACTCTGTTGACGTGGACTTCTTTACAATTGGAAAACTTGAGTGTTCATCGATGAAGAGCAATAGATACTCGCCAGACTCGAGGGGGCCATAGAAGTCCACAGCCACCTTCTCCCATGGATGTGCTGGGATCTGCGTTAGTTGGAGCGGGATCGGAGCCTCAGCCATGGCCATGCAATGGCATGCTGCGCAGTTTTTCACCCACCGGTCAACCATGGCATCCAAAAACGGGAACCACACATGACATATGAGCTGTCTCTTGGTACTATCTGCTCCTCGATGGCCCTCATGATGTGGGATGTTTTGACCCACTTTTGCTCTGCTATGCGGCATCACTGTGTTAAGATGGTGCCAGAAATGGAAAAATGGCCGCAAAACCCCTGAGCGCACCAAAACGTCTGAAAATCACGCTTTTCAATGCACAAAAAGATGGCTGCCAATCTGAAACACATGCTGTCAGTGGTGGAACCGAGCTCTCACTCCTGAAATATGTCACTGGGCTCCACAACAAGTGAAAATGGAGTACAGAAGGAAAAAGCAGTGCTTTTCTAAATGAAACCCAGAATCTTGCTTTAAAAACCTTTTTTTGTTGCTGAAACTGCAGAATGCCAGTACAGAACACCCTGAAACATCCAAAATTCTTGCTGGGTGCTACAATTCACTTAGTTTAAGAAATCATTGTGAACTTACAAAGTCCTGAAAAGCTGAAAGCATAAGGAGACTTTCACACCAAAAGTGGCCTGTCTGTGGATCTGTCAAAAATCTCTGGGTGCAGTCCCCTGGGCCGCCTGAATGACAGCTGTCAGGAGCCTGCCTGATTAATCTTTAAACATGTATAAACTGAAATCAAATGTTTGCAATCCAAGAGGCCTATTACTGATAGTAATCCATGTTGTAATTGCTTTGATCCCCAGGTTTAAATTATTGAATAAGAATTCTAGCTGTGATTTGATACAACAAGTTTGTTTTAAGCTAAGGAAAAATTCAACAGAGTTAACAAATAAAATTAAACTTGGCTGAAGCTACCAAACTGGAATAACAGGTTTTCTCACAGAAAGAAGGTCTTTCCCCCCAACAGGAAATCACACAAAAGCTCTAATTATGGGGTTGGGAAAGAACCTGGTCTACAGAGGCATGAGGAACAATGACCATTTGCAACTAAGGAAGTGTGAGGTGTGAAGACAGTCGTAAATGGCATCTGCCAAGAGCAAGCATGGAGGAGACTGCACCGGGACTGCAGGGATACACAAAGAGGCGGACCCAAACAACCATATGTAGCTGAACATTAACAAAGAACATTTTTTTTAAAGACTTATAATTTTCCAGTCAAAATTGTGAAAAATATAAAAGTAACAGATTTGTGAATCTAAATTTTGGCTGAAGGTTTCAAGAGGCAGCAAAATTGTGTGACATGTTCTGGAAAGAAATGGCAATGTGATTATATGCAAAATGTATTTCTACTAGAAGTATGAAACTTTGTACACTTATGCCCATGTTAAATGCGCACACTTGTAGAAATTTGCTTAAAAATTGGACATTGTGTTCCTGATGAAAAGGGCAACATTTTGTGAAAAGCGGAGACAAGATCCCACAGCTACGGGGTTTTGAGAAGTAGCTGCTATGTAAAATATGTACTCTATATATTTGATTGTTATAGAGGTTGCACATGTGTAAATATGTATTGTGCCAAAAGTAGATTTTGTGTTCCAGGGGCTAGGGGTGGATTCCCAGCATCATACAATGACACCATAAAGGTGACACTCTGTTTCTCTCCTCCTATTAAGGCAGAGAGTAGACTCTGACCCAATCACCTGTCAAAAGTGGCAAGCTTAGGCTAAACCGGCCCACAAACCCCTTTATCATAGCATAAATAGGGACAGCTCACCACTCAAAAGGACAGACAGTTTCACTCACTATCCCGATGCTGGCGGAGCACCCTGCTGCCGAACTCTACATCTTCCTTGCTCCAGACTCCAGAAACTTGGCAAAGCAGAAACCCATTGCATAGCTGAACTATTTTCAGCTAGGCCTCAAATTCCAGAACCAGAACCCCACAAACCTAAGGGGAAGCATCAAAAGACAGCTGCGATGCACTGTACTGCTTGCCTGCTGAAAATAATTATCATCAGAACCAAGAAGGGCAGATCCAATCCAGTCCTGTGCCGTGCTGTGACCAGAGGGCCTTGCAGATCCAGTCCAATCCTGTGCCGTGCTGTGAAAATATTGCCTTGCCAATTCTGCCCAGTCCAATGTGCCCAGCCGTCTGTCCTAAACCTGACCAGAATTCCCTGACCAGAAACTTGACGGTCCGGAATCTTGACGGTTCCATTTAAAAACATATCCAGTGAGTATCTATAGAAAGAATTGTGTCACTGGCATATGTATTTTGCATAGTCTCGAATAAACAACCTCTACTTAAACGTCCATAATTCCCTCAGTTTCTGAGCTAGAAACACAATTTCTGCTTGTAGCTAACATCCACAGCTTTAAATTGCAGTCCAAATCAATACGGTTCTCCCGTTATTGAAATATTGCGCAGTGAAAAGTTTGCCGTGAATTTAAGTTTTGGGAAATTCTTACACGTGTAAAACAGCTTCTGATTGCCTCCGACTTGAGTTTTAAGATTTAAAATTGTTTCTTGGTATTAAATCATTGCTTGTGTTTGTGGGCAACTATCCACAGTGGCTCCCATAAGAATTTATAAAAATGCCAGCAATTTTGACCATATTTGATATTTTTGCCCAGTCCATTCTAAAGATAACTTTAAAAGCCATTCTGACAGCTTGACAGTCAATTCCGTTTTCTCTTGTATTTGAAAGGGGGAAAGTGGGATTTTTATTCTATTTGATTTCTGCAATTCCTGAATACCTGCTCTCTCCTCCTATCTCTTTACATTGCCTATTTGGGGGTTAAGGGTGGGTGTGCACGGGGAACGTTTAACCACAGTGCATCCAATCTGAAACCACACACAAGTATTATTTTCTTTGCTGAATTGTTTTGCTCATTACTTACTCTTTGTTTATTTAAGAGATCATTCAGTGTTACGTCACCCCATTGGTGATTGTAGTGTACCTATTAAATATATTTTAAATACATAAATAAATCTTTACCTTTGCAAACCAGCCTGATTCCTGGTTCAGTGTGACTAGGTGGGGGGTTCCAGGAGAAGGGAGTGATATGAGTGGTATATCATTCAGAATAAAGAACTTTTAGACAAAAATAAATAAGGATTTCAGTTGGGACAGTACTGCACGGCAGTAGTCTCTCCATCTGTTGTTCTCTGTAAGCTGATCGCCAGTGCCATGGAGGGGGCCGCAGCTGAGGCTGATGCAACTGTGTCGAGCAAAACAGCTTGGGGTAATGCGTTCGCGGTCACATAGCTGATGTATTCGGTGTTGCCAGGTCTAGGTGCAGGCTTCCCTGTGGGGTGTCTTGACATATAGTCTGCAGGGTTATTCTCGCCCCCAGGATGATAGATGATCTCAAAGTCATATTCCTGTAGTCTGATACCCCATTGCTCAATTTCGGGGTGCATTTTTGTCCTGGGGTTCCCGAACAGTGACAGCAGAGCCTGGTGGTCAGTGATGAGGGTGAATCTCTTCCCTACTACGAAGTTGTGGAAGTGCTCACATGCCCAGAGGGGTACCAGACTCTCTTTTACGGCTTGCGAGTATGCAGACTCCGGTGGGGCTAGTGCTCTGCTGGCATAGGTCACGATGTGTCTCGGATGTGCGTCCACCCCATTTGTCTGCGCCAGTATGGCTCCCAATCCCACTTGACTCACGTCCACAACAATTTCAGTGTGCCAGTCAGGATCTAAGTAGGCCAGCCTCCGGGCCTCGACCAGAGACTGTTTGATGGTGTCAAACACTGATTGGCACCTAGGTGACTATGTAAATGGGACCCCCTTCTGTAGTAGACGCCTTAGTGGCTCTGTAATGGTGGCATAGTGTGGGATATACCTGGCACAGTAGCGTGCCATTCTCAGGAATGATCTCACATCAACTGCCTGACCTGGTTCTTGAAGATTGAATATGGTAGAGACCTTGTCGGGATCAGATGTCATGCCTTCAGAGGAGAAGATATGTCCAAACAACTTCAGCTTGGATTTGCTGAAGTGACACTTGTCGATGTTGAAGGTTAACCCTGCACCTTGGATAGCAGCGAAGGTCGCCCGCAGGGCGGTGTCGTGCTCTTCAGACAATTTTCCAAACACAGGGATATCGTCACTATAGTTGAATGTTCCACAGGTTGTGAACCTGGTCTTTTGCGTCATCTGTGGGGGCAGTTGAGCGAGTGGTGTCACCCTCTTGGATATGAATGCCAATAAGGCCCAGACAGGACGCTGTCCGATAACTCAAGAGGCACCTTTCCTTGGTTGGGTTCTGGATCCCATGGATAAATGTTGTAGTGGAGCGATCGCCGTGTATGAGCCGGCCTCTGAAGGATCCGATCGAGTGCAGGGGAATGTCAGAACCCAACTGGAAAATCTTGGATATTGTCTGGGCAAATATCAGCTTATCCGGGATTTGTTGGAACTCTTTCTCCTCCATGATGTTTACAGTGGTCCCTGAATCTACCAAGAAACAGAATTGACTGCTACAGATCTCTACTGGTATCCTTGGTGCTTCCCTGGCTTCTCTCTCATCCATATGAGGTTGACATCCTCATCCTGGGTGTACTGGTCATAATGGTCATTCTCGTGTTCTACTCCCTGAGGTGGTCTTGCATAGTATCCTTGGCGTGGCAGTGGTGGTCCATCATATTCATCACAAATCTGTTGAGTCTGGTCATATGCCTCACATTCTTGTGTCTCATCTTCATGAAATGAGAACAATGGAAATGCATTAAATAGAAGAGGACTTACTATTTTATCCATACAACATTTTTCAAGAAATGGTTTAAAAGTTTGTTATTTTGTTTTGATTGAATAATTGAAGACATGATTCTCAAGTAGAGTGCTATGCACTAAAACAGAGTCATTTACCAGACACCTTCTTTGGATTACCCCATAAAGAACAAGGAGTTCTACTTGGAGACGGGGTCTCAGATCCTTGCCTCACAGCAGTATTGTACCAAAAGCATGACAAGGTCGACAAAGTCATCTCATATGCGAGCATGACTTTGTCAGCTTTGGAGGAAACATTCAAAGACTGCAAGAAGGCACTCCTGGAAATTCTGTGGGCATTGAAAAATGACTGCCCATTCATACAGGGGGAGCACATAATTGTCGAGACTCCTCACCAACACTTGCAATATCTACAAAGTGACAGAATCCGGGCGGGGAATGTTAGTAATTCCAGAATTACTTCCTGGATTCAGTCCATGCAAGGCATTCCTGTGGAGGTCAGATATGGCCAAAACAAGAAGAGTCCCCTAGCGCAAGGTTTGGCGGAATTCCATGATTGTGCTCAAGAAAACTGTCTCAAGTATAAAAGTCTAATGACCAACAACAACATGGATGCGTAGTTAACTTTCCCACACAAGGTCTATGAAGAAGAAAAGTGTCAGGGGATACCCACAGTTTATGTGGATGGGTGCTCCTACCATGTTGATAGCAATGGGGAAAAAGAACAGGTGCCTGGCTTTGGGAATGCCTTGGTGAATGATACCCCGGAACCCTCTGCTGCTTATAAAATAGGACCCCAATGTAGTCAAGTTGCAGAATTGATGGACGTATATTAAGCCATCCTCACTACAGTGCACACCAACTCAATACACTGGTCATAATCACTCAATCTGATAATGTCAGGAATGGGTTTGTGGTGCACCTGATTAACTGCTTTTTACTAAAATAAACCCCTAAAGCATGCCAAACTGATCTAGTCAATCGACGATCTGGTGACCTCCAATGAGATGACCATCTATTGGAAGAAGATAAGAGGTCATTCCAAGATAGAGGGGCTAGATAAGACTGGGAATTACCTGGCTGACCGGTTGACTAAAACAGGAGCTCTAGAGGGGGATTTCATAGAAACAGAATCCCTGCTGGGTGAAATCCAAGTTGCCACTGGCACCAGATCACAAACTCTTGCTAATAGCAAACTCTCAACAGTCCAGTGAAGTAGAGATAACCCAGATGTAGACTTGATCACTGCACAAAAAGAGGACTTGAACATTGTGAAATGTTATCGACACATTAAAAACCCTGTAAACATTCCTCTAACAGAGTCAGATCATACAGTTAAAGAGGATCTATGGGTGCTGATTAAGTTTTACAAGATGTTCCGGATCCAAGATGGTTTGTTGGTAAGAAGAGCCCTATCTGGATGTGACCAGTGGGCGGTACCTACCTCATTCCAAAGCCTGATTTGAAACCACACCCATGATGCGCCTACTGCCATTCATAAGGAGTTTCATACGAAATTGAAAATCTTGGGCGAGGTTACCTACTGCCAGGACCTCAACATTTACCTAAAAGGGTGTCTGTGTGTGCTCAATTTCAACCCAGTTCACTCACACAGAGAGCTCCCCTACAAAAAAGGGGAATGACACTGCCTTGGTCATATGTGCAAGTCGATTTCATCTGGCCAGTGATTCGCTCCTCTAAAGGAAACAAGTAAATGTTGATGGTGACATGTTTGTTGTTCACAAAGTGGGTAGAATGTCTTCCAGTCCTGAATTGTAAGGCACAGACAGCTGCTGCACTAATGATCATCCACATCTACTCTTGTGGTGGCCTCCCGCAAAGGTTTGAGTCAGACCAAAGAAGCCTATTACCAGTGAGATGATGGCAAAGATGTGGGAGATTCTAGCAGTAAAAAAAAAAAACTCCACTTTGCCTTCTGCCTGCCTCAAGTGGGGGGGGGGTAGAGAGATACAACAAAACAATTGTGAGTATCTTAAAGAAGTTTGTGGCAGACTATGGATGCAGTTGGGACATCTGATTGCCGCTTTCTCCTGTTGGCTATTCGGTATACACCATCTTCTGTCTCCATTTAAGCTCATGGCCAGATGAAAAATGGTGTTACCACAGAATCTGCTCTATAGGACTCAGGAGCAGACACTGATAAATGTTTCCACTACTCATGAGTACATTGAACATTTAAGGAAGCACCTCCAGCACGCATTTGCTTATGCTCAGCACAATTTAGAAAAGTCGGCTGAAGGAATGAAGTCCTACTATCATCCAAAGACCAACAATAACGAGTATGAAGTAGTTGACAATGTTTACCTGTGCAATTTGTAAAGGAATCAGTCCAAGAAGTGGACATTCCTCCAAACTTGGCGTGTATATAACATATCAGATTTTGCTTAAAAGATCCGCATCCCAAAAGGAGAACAGACAGACGAAAAATGGGACCACATCAATCAGTTGAAAAGCTGCCATCACAGACGCGCTTTACAACTGATTGATGCGCCAAATGAAAGTCGAGCATGAGGAACCATCTGAAGAATGAAAAGGAAGGATGAAAAATTCAGATGGAAACTATGATGGCTATATATGTAACAGGGAGTAATTTACTTGGTAGTATTGTACAAATGAAGAAAATATATAAAATGTCTGAAAGGGTGAAAATGTCATGTTATAATTGAATGTTGTTTTAAATTCTATGTCAATCTCCCGGGGAAATATGTGCCTAAAAAGTACTGCAACTACTAACCTCCTTAACTTCTAGGGACCTGGAAAAGAAGGAAAAAAGGGGGTGCGATACTAGACACTCCAAGCCAAAGATGGAAAGGGAGGCTGGAGCGTCCACTTCCAAAAGAAGGAAGAAAAGGGGGTGCCATGCCATACCCCCAACCCATAGATGGAAGGGGAGAATGGAGTGCTCACTCCATAATGAAGTAAATTACTCATAATGAAACCCTACTCTACCCTGCTCTTCCCCAACAAAGAGTCATGGAAGAACAGGGGGGCAGCATGTGGGGTGAATTGAAAGGCCCCAAACAGGAGTCCCTTTCACATGAACAGCAGGATTTTAAACACAGAACTTTAAGGGCCAGTTAAACTAGGTGAATATCTTCTACGCCATATTTGTCTCCATCTAAACGAAGCAATGCCTTCCAACATCCTGGTGTCAAGCTGTAGTAGTGCCAATCTATAAAAAAAGGCGACCACACGAATCCGGCAAGTTATCGCCCCATAGCACTTCTTGATGCACCTGGGAAGATTTTTAACTGTATCATTTTGAGAGATCTTAATATTTGGGCTACTAGTGAAAATCATTGAGATCCCTTTCAAACGGGCTTTGAAGCGGGCCTTGGCACTGCTATTAATATCATCACGCTCAATGCCATTAAGGCAGCCTATGCGGCAAGACAGCAACCTCTATACTTGGCCTTTGTAGACTTTCGAGTCGCGTTTGACACTGTGGACCGCCAATTTCTTTTCAACAAATTGCTGAGGTTTGGCTGCCCACCTTCTCTTATTTCACTCATAAAGCTGCTTCATACAAATACCACAATGCAGGTCAAATTGAACTTGAGGAGTGGGCTATTATCAGAAATAATCCATATCAAACGCGGCCTTAAACAACGCTGCATTCTAGCCTCAACTCTGTTTAATTTATTTATTCGTGACTTGGGAGTTGAATTCTTGAAGGTAACAAATGACGCGCCAAAGCTTGGTAACCAGGTCATCGCATGGCTTCTCTATGCTGATGACCTGGTTCTTATCTCACAAACGCCAAGTGGATTACAGACTCTACTTAGCCAACTAGAAATCTTTGTTACCAAACATAATCTAACACTCAACTTGGAGAAAACCCAAGTCATGGAATTGGAAAGAGCAAACTGAAACAAACTAAACACTAGGTTCGTTCAGCATCAAAAACTGGTTTTAGTCAATGACTATAAATATCTGGGAGTTATGGTTAGTAATTCTCCTGCAAATAACCCCCACAAATGTAGCATTACTGGCAAACTCTCCACTCCAATATCTCGGGCCAAAGTCCTCCAGGCCAAGTTTGGTAAATTTTCTTGTGCTCATGTTCTAACCTTTTATCAGCAGAAGATAATCCCCATCGTCACCTATGGGGCTGAGACATGGCTCCCACAAAAGCCATTGTATTGGGATAGAATGGAAGCCAATTTTGGAAAAAAGTACTCAAAATCCCTAACACAACGCCAAATGCTCTCTTGCGGTTTGAGTTGGACCGTTTGTCAATGCACATCCAAGTGTCTTGTAAGAGATATTGTCTTTTCCGCAAATGCTTACTGGGTCTTGCTGCAAACAATTTGCTCTCAATATTGGCAAACTATCTTTTGCTTTCTCCACACTCTTTTCCAGAAAACTGGAGAGCTAGTGTAGTCTCTGATCTGGCTGATGTGAACATCTCGCTAGACCTTTTGCTCAATAATCCATTGAAAGCCAAACTCAAATTGTATCAACTAGATTGGCATCATACCCAAAAGAAATGCTTATTGCTAAGAGACTTCGACAGATCATCCTTTGGTCATAAAAAAATTCAGCAAACAGCTGACTATTTACTGAAGTGCCCGTCATAGACACTTAGAAGCCAAGTCTTAAGATTTCGCATGAACTTATGGCCAACCAATCAAATCTTATTAAGAAGGGGTCTAATTCATGTTGATGCCTCTTACTGTCGGTTTTGTAAAGTTGATGGAATGGAAGAGACACTAAAACACGTATTAATTGTGTGTGTTGCCTTGAGAAAACAAAGGAAAATTGTCCTTCACAAGTTAATCCAAACACATCATTTAATGCGGTCAGATGATGAACTATGGTATGAATTATTTGCTACCTCGAAAATCTCATTGAGAATAGCCACTATGCAATTTTTAAGTGCAGTATTGCCTAAAGACTGATCATCTAGTG
Organism: Ambystoma mexicanum; assembly: GCF_040938575.1. Classification (NCBI taxonomy): domain Eukaryota; kingdom Metazoa; phylum Chordata; class Amphibia; order Caudata; family Ambystomatidae; genus Ambystoma; species Ambystoma mexicanum. The sequence continues at coordinate 836,407,827 of NC_090936.1, forward strand.
ATTTTATTCTGGGTTATTAGTTGTCACACATGTATAGGTTTTATTTATAATGTGTGTGTGGCTGGACGTTAGAATTGAGTTTAAGTATGCTGTTATATTGATCTTTACTTTCCTTTGCCTTTTATTCTGTGGCTTTCTCATTTTATCCTTATTGTTTTTTAAGTTGTCATTTGTCTCTTCCTAATGTGATGTGATGCGATTTGTAATTTGATGTTTTATGAACATTTTTATTTTGAACAGTTAATTTAATTTAACCAACCAAAATAAAATGAAAAAAAAAAAACTAGGTTTCTGGCTTCTCTGAACATGTTCCAGTTGTGAGAATTGGTGAGCAGGTGGGGAATAACATTGGGGATATGGGTAATTACATGCATATTCATAACTGTTATACTTTTTATGGAAATGACAGAAAGGTACCACATGGCCGTGCTACATGTTAGAGACCTGGGGGTCGACTTGTCTAACTCCCCATGATTAGCAGAATCAGAAAGAATGTATATTATGGCAGTCGCTAGTAAAATTATGAAGTTATGATACATAAATAGTTTTTGTCAGAAATTTGGGAATTGCCATATGTTGCTCCAGACCTCTAAACCAATCCTGACTTGGAGGCTGGGTTTGGTAGGAGAGAGAAGGGTAACTGTCCAATCCTAGTTTTGGGAATTATTGCAGGGTACTTCTCCAAGTTTGTAAAATTGGGGGTGTCATTTCTGCTTTATAGGGGGGACTGCATTAGGAGGAGGGGACACAGAGACTGACAGACAGAGAGACTGAGACGTCTGCTCAAACTTACCATCTGACAGCCAGAAGGAAACACCAGCAGAGAGTACTGAGAGTGCATCTGATGGACCTGTCTATTTCTAGGAAGGCCTCAAAGCTGACTGGGTCCAATGATGGAGAGCAGGAGGCCACCTTTGAGAGTGGTGTGCCCAGACCCCTGCCCTATCTTTCCAGAGTTTCCTGAGATGCTGCTGGCTTTCCTGAACTTTAAAGAGAGGTTGTCTATGTAAGCAGAACTGAGCCCTGGGAAACCAAAAGGTGGGGGAGCCTGCTTGCCTTAAATCCTTTCTCTTTATAGTCGGCGGGGGGAAAAACGGTGTAGATCCTTAGCCTATTTAACTAAAAATATTAATTTCATTAATTTCCCATTTGGTAGAACACTACAGGGTGAATTAGTTTAAAATTCAAAATTACCAAAGCTCACTTCCCAGTGTGCGCTGAAAACTCTAGCCTATAATTTAATTGGGCAATCGCTTTTGTCCTGCTGAACCCAACTTCTTCATGGAAGTGAGGTGTATTTGTTCTTAAATCAGCCCAACATTTTTATCCCCCTTCCCCAACACAGGCCTTTCAGTGGAGGGGGGTCTGAAATCTAAACTTCCCCAAATCATTCTAATTATTTTTCCAACTTCCCCAACACAGACCAAAGTTAGGGGGTCTGAAAAACAAACCGCTGCATGACCCAGTGTTTATTTGCCTTTCAAGCCTGCAGGAAAATCAAAATCGCAAAACACTACATGATAATTGCTTTTGTTATTGATCAGTGTAATTATATTTTGAAGTCAAATTTGCAGAAAGTACGAGAGAGTCGGGATTTTGTTCTTTTCAACTCACTTTTGTGATTTATTTATGCCTGAGAGAAGTTGATTGTGTTGTGCCAGGGACAAAGTGGTGTTTGACATTTTCTCGCTAATTTCTATTACTTTTATTTAAATAAATACCAAATTATTTTGCATACAACGGCCTGGTTCTTGGCTCATTGTTAGCTCAGGTGGAGGGATCCAAGCAGTATGATATGTGTCTGAAGTGGGGCCATGTAAAAGAATCCATTAAACAGTTTGTTGCATCATACCTTAAGTGGAGAAGGAATTAAATCGCAGTGTTGAGGATGGTTTCTCAATAAACGGTAATAAAACACACACATAACACTAGAAACAACTCAAACATATTCCACCTGATAAAGCTAATTGATATTGACTGTCAGGTAAGTCCAAATGATACACAGGTTCAGCTGATCAGCCTCCAGCTAGTTGAAAATGCTGTTGAAACTTAAAACACAACACAGACCACCATGCAGCCAGACAGAGCCATGCCCATGCACCTTGCTAATCTCATGCTTTTATTAGAGGAAAATAGATAACAGAAAATCCTTCATGAGAGGCCCCTACCTTCAAGAATGAAGAGAAGGATGCAGAGTCCACCTCACCACTGGTAAAGACCATACACACATGCACTGACAGACCTTCCATCATCATCATCATCATCAAAGATGCTTTATTTAGGGAATCACCATAAAAGCAGATAGTCCATATTACAAAAATGATCAGAAGAAGGTTCAATAAGACAGTTAAAATCTCTGTATGCAAAGACTCAGGGGGAGGGATCCAAGCAGTATGATATGTGTCTGAAGTGGGGCCATGTAAAAGAATCCATTAAACAGTTTGTTGCATCACACCTTAAGTGGAGAAGGAATGAAATCCCAGTGTTGAGGGTGGTTTCTCAATAAACCGTAACAAAACACACACATAACACTAGAAACAACTCAAATATTTACCACCTGATAAAGCTAATTGATAATGACTGTCAGGTGAGTCCAAATGATACACAGGTTGAGCTGATCAGCCTCCACCTAGTTGAAAATGCCCATCAAAACTTACAACACAACACAGATCACCATGCAGCCAGACAGAGCCATGTCCATGCACCTTGCTAATCTCATGTTTTTATTAGAAGAAAACAGATAACAGAAAATCCTTCATGAGAGGCCCCTACCTGCAATAATGATGAGAAGGATGCAGAGTCCACCTTACCACTGGTAAAGACCATACACACATGCACTGATAGACCTTCCATCATCATCATCATCATCAAAGATGCTTTATTTTGGGAATCACCATAAAAGCAGATAGTCCATATTACAAAAATGATCAGAAGAAGGTTCAATCAGACAGTTAAAATCTCCATATGCAAAGACTTATTAAAGATTTAATACCATAAATAAATAACAACATTTGATATCCCATTTCTCCTCAATGTTATTGCTCTATGTTGCAGGTTATGATATGATATGATATGGCATTTATAATGTGCCTATATGCAAGTGTTTCAAAGTGCAACAAGGCAAGGGAGGGGGAACAGACGGAAGACAAAGATCTTACTAGGTCAGGTAACAGTGAGATCGCGCAAGTGCAGGGGAAGGTGGGAAAGGGTAAGTGTGGGGTAGAAGGGGGAGGGGGCAGTGCAAAACATAGGAATAAGAGTAAAGAATAAATAAATAAATAAATAAAAACAGTAGGTAAAAGTATGGCCAGCTAGTGGCAAGTGCAGGAGTAAGTGCAGACATCAAGTGTCAAGAGCTGGGTGGGGACTGTAGGGATATCAAAATAACGTCTATCAAACTAGAATTGCAGTGTGGGTGGCACGTTACATGGGCCATAGAGTCCTCTGGATAATGGCCCTTGCAAGGTCTTAGCCCATTGGAGTGGGGGATCACTATGACTGAACTAGCTGGCAGATTCCCTGATGGAGGATCTGCTTGGAGTGCTGGAGTACCATATCGTCCCCTAGGGCAAGGTCGGCCGAGAACTGGTTACCAGGCTCAAGCTTACCATTGAGACACAGACCAAAGTTAGGGGGTCTGAAAAACAAACCGCTGCATGACCCAGTGTTTATTTGCCTTTCAAGCCTGCAGGAAAATCAAAATCGCAAAACACTACATGATAATTGCTTTTGTTATTGATCAGTGTAATTATATTTTGAAGTCAAATTTGCAGAAAGTACGAGAGAGTCGGGATTGTGTTCTTTTCAACTCACTTTTGTGATTTATTTATGCCTGAGAGTAGTTGATTGTGTTGTGCCAGGGACAAAGTGGTGTTTGACATTTTCCCGCTAATTTCTATTACTTTTATTTAAATAAATACCAAATTATTTTGCATACAACGGCCTGGTTCTTGGCTCATTGTTAGCTCAGGTGGAGGGATCCAAGCAGTATGATATGTGTCTGAAGTGGGGCCATGTAAAAGAATCCATTAAACAGTTTGTTGCATCATACCTTAAGTGGAGAAGGAATTAAATCGCAGTGTTGAGGATGGTTTCTCAATAAACGGTAATAAAACACACACATAACACTAGAAACAACTCAAACATATTCCACCTGATAAAGCTAATTGATATTGACAGTCAGGTAAGTCCAAATGATACACAGGTTCAGCTGATCAGCCTCCAGCTAGTTGAAAATGCTGTTGAAACTTACAACACAACACAGACCACCATGCAGCCAGACAGAGCCATGTCCATGCACCTTGCTAATCTCATGCTTTTATTAGAGGAAAATAGATAACAGAAAATCCTTCATGAGAGGCCCCTACCTTCAAGAATGAAGAGAAGGATGCAGAGTCCACCTCACCACTGGTAAAGACCATACACACATGCACTGACAGACCTTCCATCATCATCATCATCATCATCATCAAAGATGCTTTATTTAGGGAATCACCATAAAAGCAGATAGTCCATATTACAAAAATGATCAGAAGAAGGTTCAATCAGACAGTTAAAATCTCTGTATGCAAAGACTCAGGGGGAGGGATCCAAGCAGTATGATATGTGTCTGAAGTGGGGCCATGTAAAAGAATCCATTAAACAGTTTGTTGCATCACACCTTAAGTGGAGAAGGAATGAAATCCCAGTGTTGAGGGTGGTTTCTCAATAAACCGTAACAAAACACACACATAACACTAGAAACAACTCAAATATTTACCACCTGATAAAGCTAATTGATAATGACTGTCAGGTGAGTCCAAATGATACACAGGTTCAGCTGATCAGCCTCCACCTAGTTGAAAATGCCCATCAAAACTTACAACACAACACAGATCACCATGCAGCCAGACAGAGCCATGTCCATGCACCTTGCTAATCTCATGTTTTTATTAGCAGAAAACAGATAACAGAAAATCCTTCATGAGAGGCCCCTACCTGCAATAATGATGAGAAGGATGCAGAGTCCACCTTACCACTGGTAAAGACCATACACACATGCACTGATAGACCTTCCATCATCATCATCATCATCAAAGATGCTTTATTTTGGGAATCACCATAAAAGCAGATAGTCCATATTACAAAAATGATCAGAAGAAGGTTCAATCAGACAGTTAAAATCTCCATATGCAAAGACTTATTAAAGATTTAATACCATAAATAAATAACAACATTTGATATCCCATTTCTCCTCAATGTTATTGCTCTATGTTGCAGGTTATGATATGATATGATATGGCATTTATAATGTGCCTATATGCAAGTGTTTCAAAGTGCAACAAGGCAAGGGAGGGGGAACAGACGGAAGACAAAGATCTTACTAGGTCAGGTAACAGTGAGATCGCGCAAGTGCAGGGGAAGGTGGGAAAGGGTAAGTGTGGGGTGGAAGGGGGAGGGGGCAGTGCAAAACATAGGAATAAGAGTAAAGAATAAATAAATAAATAAAAACAGTAGATAAAAGTATGGCCAGCTAGTGGCAAGTGCAGGAGTAAGTGCAGACATCAAGTGTCAAGAGCTGGGTGGGGACTGTAGGGATATCAAAATAACGTCTATCAAACTAGAATTGCAGTGTGGGTGGCACGTTACATGGGCCATAGAGTCCTCTGGATAATGGCCCTTGCAAGGTCTTAGCCCATTGGAGTGGGGGATCACTATGACTGAACTAGCTGGCAGATTCCCTGATGGGGGATCTGCTTGGAGTGCTGGAGTACCATATCGTCCCCTAGGGCAAGGTCGGCCGAGAACTGTTTACCAGGCTCAAGCTTACCATTGAGATCACTCAACAATATCAAAGACCTGTAAGGTGCTATATCAGTAGAGTCAGTTATCATAGATAAGGCCTGCTTCAGCTCTGCAATTTCTTGTTGGTTCTTGTCTTAGATAGATATTCAGGATCAGGACACTAAGACACACCTTAATGTCAAGTACCATGAATAATAGGTTAAAGGACTCCACTTCAATGCATTTACACAATATCCCAAGACTTATGTGTACCCAAAATAATAATCTGTTATTGGGACAACCTTTGTTGGATTTTTGAGCTTTGCAGAAAAAGATATGTTGGTATGGTTTGTGAATGGGTTCGGTTAGCCAGATTTCCAGAAAGCAGAAGATTTTGTTTTGTACAATAAAATATTTTTTATTGGCCATCCCGCTAACATTCCAAAAGAGAATGGACACCAACTCCTTGCTTTTTAACTGCTTAGGGTCCCCTTCCAGAAAGGCGTGGGTGGCAAAAGAGGTGTCAGCGACTAATTTCTGATCTACTACAGATTGGGGAGCTAATGCGAAGTGCAAGGGGTTGTGTTTCCTTTTCTATCTTGCATGTCAAATCAATGAGGTTCCCAGAGGTCAGGTGAAGTTGACCTTGCCGCAGCACCTCTCATGAAGCAGGGGAATGGGTCTCAGTATGATAGGTGGGCTCGCAAGAGGTAAAGAATGACATTCTATGGAAAGTAGCCCTTGACCCAGATGTTTTGCGATGAGTACCAACTGAATATATTCATAGTTATGATTGATTGGATCAGCATATCGGTTAGCTCTGATGATGTCTGAGTGTATTACTGATAGACTAGCCTTGGTGTGGAGCTGCCAATAGATAGCTTTATTGATAAGGGACTCTGGATGCTCTGTAGAGCCTCAACAGATTTTCTGAACATTCGTCATGTATAGAGAAAATATCTTTTCATAGCACTTGGAGTGAATAGGATCTGAATTAGGTGATGTCAGATATATTAATTAAAGGTACTTTTTGTTGGGGAATTAACAGAGGAATCGGCATAGGTAAACCACAAACCTTGGCACCTGGCATTATTCTGTCCTTTGAGGGAATCATGTACTTTAACTTGCAGCGGATAGGCCTTAGAGGTTCAGAGTTATTTATTTATGTATTTATTTACCTATTTATTTATTTATTTATTTATTTAAAGCACATATCAGACCAAGGGCATCGTGGAGCTGTTACATTTAAAGGACATTGCTGGTTACAGAGGAGTGTATATTAATTACATTGATATTTGCATGTATGGTTCATCTTGGAGTTACATAGTACAGAGGATAATATATATATTTGCATTTAAGGTTCATCTTTGGGTTACAGAGTGCATAGAAAAAAGCATGAAGCATACATATAGAGCATCTAGTGGGTTCACCAGGTAAAGAGGGCAGGGGTGCTGGAGTGTAGTGAGGGTTATACGAATAGTGTGGTCTTGAGGGTTTTGCGAAAGGCGAGTAAGGAAAGTTCTGCTATGAGTGCGTAGGGGGGCATTCCAGAGTTTAGGTGCTATTTAAGGGAAACCAATGCTGCCGGCGTAGGCTCTTTCTTTTTATGGAGGGTATGCAGAGTTGGTTTGAATGGTGGCTCCTAGTGGGGTGGGTGGAGATGTTTTTGGATATAGTTTCTGATAGGTAGGATGGGGCGGAGAGATTGATGCATTTGTGCGTAAGTGTGAGAATTTTGAAGTTGATCCTTTCCTTGTCAGGGACCAGTGGGCTTTGCGCTTTGTCTGAGATATGTGGTCGCTTTTTGGAATGTGAAGGGTGGCGTGGAGCACGCTGTTTTGTAGTATTTGGAGCTTGTTGATGCTTTTTAGTAGATATGCCCGTAGAAGGGCATTGCAATAATCAAGTCTAGCTCATATTGTGGATCTAGCTATGGATAGGCAGATTTGAGTGGTAAGAAAGAGTTTTATAGCCGGTATAATATTGTTGGCGTGAGCAGAGGCAGAAGAGATGGCGCTGACCTGTCTTGTTATTGAGAGAGTAGAGTCTAAGTAGACTCCAAGGGTCTTTACAGATGTGGAGACTGGTATATTAATGTGGTCGATGGTGAAGTTAGTGTACTTAGTGTTGAGTTTGGAAAGAATTTCCTCGGTGCCCAGAATGATAATCTCAGTTTTATCCCCATTTAGGTAGAGACCATTAATTGCCACCCAAGTTTGGATGGTGGCATATATCTGGAGGAGAGCTTCTTCATCATGGTCGTAATCTCCAGTAAGGGGAAGGAGAACTTGGGTGTCGTTGGCATAGTTCGTGTATGCTATGACGAGCGCATCCAGCATGTCAAAGAGGGGTTTGGTGAACAGGTAATAGAGGGTGGGTGCATTACATGAGCCATGGGGGACTTCACAGTTGATGGTGGTGGGGGCATTGGCTTGCTTAGAGTAGATCTTCATAGCCATTCTAGGAAGGAAGTTATCCAGGAGGTAGCTTTGTCAGAGAAGTGGGTGGCATTGGACAAATGGGAGGTGAGGATATCATGGTCAACAAGATCAAACGCAGCGCAGAGATTAAGGAGGAGCAGGAGGGCAGGTTTGCCAGTATCCATTATCTTGGTGATTTGGTTCTTAAGATCTAGGAGAGCGGTTTCTGTGCCATGACCTTTGAGGAAGCTTGATTGTCTTCTGCCTAGGGTGGCATTGGATTTCAGATATTGTTGGATTTGGATGTGGGTGGCTTTGTCCAAGATTTAGAGAAGGAAGGGAACGGTAGTGATGGGGCGGTAGTTGTTGGGGCATGCATAGTCTAGGGTAGGTATTTCTATGAGTGGGCAGACCCAGGCTTCTTTTAGGCTTTGTGGTACGATACCAGAGGAGAAGGATGTATCAATTAATGCTGTATTAATGGGGGTGAGTGAGTCTGCGCATTCTTTGATGATGAGAGGGGGACATATGTCCCCTTTACAAGTGGATGGTTTGATGTTTGAGAAGGTTGGTAACTTCTGTCTCTGTGACTTCTCTGAAGACGAAGAGAGGTATTTGAGAGAGGGGTTTAGGTGGGGGGGGGCTGTGGAATTTCCTGGTTGGGAAGGGCATTTTGACTTTGTTGATGAGGGTATCCTGAATGCTGGTGCACCACACTTTGTCTTTGGTGGTGATTTCATCCAGGGTAGTGGCTGGGGTATGAGATCTTTGAAGATGATGAACATTTCCCTCGATTTTGAGTTAGCTTTGGAGATTCTTTGGTTGAATAATTCTGATTTAGTTAGGAATATGGCTTTGTTATACGTGGATGAGATCTCTTTAAATTCATTTAGTGAGGATTGGTTAGGCGAGGATTGCCACTTGGCTAAGGCTCGCTGCTTGTTGGTGCGCAGTGTAGACAGTCCTTTTGTAAACCATGAGTTAGAGTGCATTGATTTTTTCTCTTTTTTGTCTTCTAGGGGAGCTATGGATTCAATAGCTTGGAAGAGCACCTGTGCATAGGTTTTGGCCAGAGAGATGGGGTTATTGTTAAAAAGACGTTTGAGTTCTGGGTTATCAAGAAGCGGTGCGAGGTTGATTTTAGTTAGCTTTTTCGAGCTTCTGACTTTGGCGGGTGTGGCATAATAGAGTATCTTTCGTGTAGGAATGGTGGGGATAGCACAATTGGATGAGGTGGTGGTCTGTCCATGGGAGAGGCGAGATGTTGGTGATGGACGAGGCGCAATTGTGGTCTGCGATCCAGTCGATGGATCGGCATTTGCAATGCATTGGTGCAGTGATTTTATGTTCAAATCCTATGTGGGTGAGATATTTGGCTAAGGAGGCTGCTGCTTTGTCTTTGGGGTCATGCAGGCCTAGGTTGACGTCACCAAGTAGGATGGTTTTAGTTGAGCCTTTTAGGTTGTTATGATTGGGAGAAGGTGCTTTTGGTAGTCTGGTGGTGAGCCAGGCGGCCTGTAAGTGATTAGGATATTTATTGTGCAGTTGGGGGAGAGAGAGAGTTTGTCAGTGAGGAGATCAGCGTTGTTTTCCCACTGTTGGTTGCTGAGTCTAATGGAGAGGGTATCTTTGAAGATGAGGACTACACCTCCACCTTTGGACAACTTACGGTCCTGTCTCAGGATAGTGTATCCTTGAGGGTGAGCAAGAGAGAGGAAGGGGCCTGATGCTTCATGTAGCCAGGTTTCAGAGATGGCTAGTAGGTCGAGTTTAAGGTCTGTGATGAGGTTGTTGATCTCCAGTGCATGTGCTGGGAGGCATTGGGTGTTGATAAGCACGCATTTCAGTTCAGTGTGGGATGGTGTGAGTGGTTGTTGGTCGTGAATGCTAAGGTTAAGGCCAAGTGGTGTGGTATGTGAGTGGTTGAATGCCTGTGAGGGCTTAGGGCTAGATGTGGTGCATTGGGTGTGATGGTGGGTGTTGGGCAACTTGTGGTGTGGGGGCAGCATGTGTGTGGATGGTATAGGGGTGCGGGAGCTAAGTCTGAAGTTTCTGAGGTCGATATTCGGTGGGGCGCTGTGGTGCGTGATGTGTAGCTTAATACGGGCTCTGAGTCTGCAGAGTCTGGGGTTGAGGAGGGGTTGGTCCATGAGCTTGGTGGTGTGTGGGCTGGCCTGGGTGTTGTGTGGAGGGCAGGAAGTGGTGTGACTGTGGTCTATTGGTGGTGAGAGATCTGTGTGGTGCATGAGTGCCATGCTGCAGATGGACCAGAGGGCGAGTGTGATGAATGTGATGGCTAGGCGGGTGAGGTGGAGTGAGGTGCGATGGGGTGGTGGCACTGTAAGGTAGATCATGGGAGGATACATTTGAGCAGTGCAGTGAAAATATAGTGCAGGCTAGTATAGGCTGGTCAGTAAAGGCAATTCACAAATAGGCTAGTCCAACATATGTCGGGTGGTTCAAACAGCAATACAGAATAGGCTGCTCATGAGAGGCAATTGACAAATAGGCTTGTGCCACGGCAATACAGAGAAGGCTGCTCACGAAAGGTAATTCACAAATAGGCTAGTCCAACATAGGCGGGGTGGTTCAAAAAGCAATACAGGATAGGCTGTCAAGAATGTGTCAGGCCATTGTACTTTGAAAGTGGGCACACCAGTATAGATATGGAAAATGCAATTATCATGAGCTAGTTCATTAGGGTTGGGCAGATGCAATTTAGGATAGGCAAGCAATTAGCTAATGGAGCGGCGGTTGGACCGTGAGGCAGCAGGGTGGCCTGTAGGGAGGAGCAGATCATGGGTTGGGGCATCGCATGGGTTGGCATATCAACAGCATAACATTGTGAGATTGGCACGTAGTTCACATGCAGGAGGACTTAAGTGATTATGAGCATACAATGATAATGAAAGCACATATTAAGTAAATTAAATCAGAATTAGATCACAATGGATACACAATATAACATATCAAGTGAGATGCTAGCGGATGCTGCCAGCATTGCATAACGACTGTGATTCGCAGAGAGTTGGGAGGTCGGTGTAGATACAGCTCATCAAGAAGCAGGAGAAAAGTGTCTGAGGTTCGAGCCTCGGGCGGGAGAGATTCTGTGGAGATATATGCGAGTTTATAGGGACGGGACCTGTGAGTTTAGAAAGTCTTGGAAGAAGGCGCACACCAGCGCGCTAACAGGGGCAAACAGGCCCTTATCTCTCGCGGGCATTGCCTCGAGAGAGCCAAATTCCGCCTGCCGGCAGATATGCTCCGTAGTAAATAGAACACGTTGCCTAGCAACAGTGTAAACTAAAAGGTGCGGGCGGCCATTTTAGGGCAATGTGGCCCGTACAAAAAGCCTGAAAATGGCTATGGATCCTGGCAGTGACTTCTCAGGGGGTATCAGGAATCATGCAGGTCGATTCACACGTCTGTGGGCACCGTGTGCTTTTGTCATGCTTGCTGTCAGGATCAGCTGTTTCCTCGTCGATTGGGGCTTGCGAGCTGCAGCTTGGTGTGGGCGATGCTGGAGAAGGGCTCCTGCCCTCTCCTGAAGAGCAGGGTGCTGTGAGGTCACCTGTGCTAACAGGGCCTTATCTCTTGAGGGCCTTGCCTCGAGAGAGCCGGCTTTCGCCTGCCGGCAGAAATGCTCTGTAGTAAATAGAACACGTTGCCTAGCAACGGTGTAAACTTGAAGGTGTAGGCGGTCATTTTAAGAAGGCAGCTCGGTGGGGCAATGTGGCCTGTATGAAAAGCCTGAAAATGGCTATGGATCCTGGCAGGGCTTTAAGTGGGGTAAGAAATCGAGGGGGGGCCCTCATTTGGGGGCGTTGCTTGTGGGGGGGGGCGTGGCCTAAAACGTACACAAATCGTAAGGTATGCACACACATATATATGCATGTTATATATCTGTGTGCGTACCTTACTATGGTTTGTGTACTTTGCAAGCCATCTTTTATAACATATTTATTTCTATGTTTAGAAAAGATGGCTTGCAAAGTACACAAACCATAGTAAGGTACGCACACAGATATATAACATGCATATATATGTGTGTGTGCATACCTTACGGTTTGCCTACTTTTCAGGCCATTTTTTTTTAAACATTTCGGTTTTATAAAAGATGGCTTTGAAAGTACACAATTCAAGCCATCTTTTATAAAACTTTGACTACGGACAAAATTGTCCGTCGGCAAAGATTTATAAAAGATGGCTTGAATTGTGTACTTTTCAAGCCATCTTTCATAAACCTCTAAAAATGTCGAGGAATCCCCAGGTTCGCCGAGGGTTAAAGACGCCTCGGCGACCTGGGGAAACAAAGGGACAGTAACTGCCTCTGGTGACCCCTCGCGCGAGAGGTCACCAGAGGCAGTTACTATGACTTACAGAAGTGGCAGCCAGGCACAGCATCGCTGTGGTTGGCTGCCACTTCTGTCAGATGCCTGACTTCATGGCATCCCGCCAATGTTGCGTGCAGTGGAAGGGGGGGCCCCGGCAGGGCCCCGGCTCAGTCCCACTTTTTGGAGACTGCCGGGGCCCGGCCCCGGCAGGCCCCGGCCCACTTAAAGCCCTGGATCCTGGCAGGGACTTCTCAGGGGTATCAGGAATCATGCAGGTTGATTCACAAGCCCAGATTGATGTGAAGGGGAAGACTTGGGATGGGTTTGTTAGTGCAGGATAAACTAGATGAAGAATTTAGCATTGGGGTGTGTTAAGGAGGGGGCAAAGGGAGGCCATTAGAGCTGGTATGAATGGCTAGATGCCGACTCTTGAGTGACACAGGTAACTCTTGTTTCCACAGCTGGGTTAGTAAGATTGACGATTGCGACTTTATTAAATCCAAATTTGATTGAATATCAAGTATAAAAACTTTGCATATGGAGCAGCAATTACAATGTGTGGGTTCTTTGGATGTAACAGGGTGGCCTGAGTACTCTGTGGTAGGAAGCAGGGTAGCATTTGATAACATGGGCAATTGAGTACATGGTATAGAAGCCTCTGACATGTGTAAAGCGGCAGAGGCAACACCTCAGATGTAATTTCCCATCAGGATGGTAAAACCAGCATTAGGTGGCTTTTTAGCGAGGAGGAATGTTAATTCATCTTTACACCCCTCTTGTGGAACACTCCCCCTGCTGACAGACCATCAATTGACCACCCTTTATCTCCTTGACAATAACACCATCATGCATATAGTGCAGCTGATAGAGTGGCACTTACATAGTCTCACTAATACCCACACAGCCATGCCTCCTTCAATCAAGTTGGTGACCGTGCTACATTTCTCTGACAACAGCACATTTCAACACTCCGTTGGAATGTTGCAAAATATGTGGCAACCAACTTTCTCATGTGTCCTTTCACATGTGTGATATACCCATCTTCTACATGTCACTGACAACATTGCACGCTGGATGCCATCAATGTCATACCATGGAGGTTCTATAACACAGCACACATGTGTCATTGGTACCAGCCCATGTGTATGAGCAGGTGTACAGAATTCAGAATCAGGAACACACCATCAGTATCCAAATGGCCTGATGCTGATCTGACCATCACATACTGCTGTGCCACATGTTCTTTTCCAAACCTCTTGAGCCATGATCCTCCAGGAAATTACAAGGCCAGCCTACCCATAGGGGTCCACAGATGAGGCTCTTAGGTGAACAGTGAAATCACTCATTGTAGTGTGTTTAAAATGCGTTAATTTGTGGGTTGGTATCAGAGACGTGTGCGGATATAGAGGGCGACTACATTCGGGGTATGTGGATAATTACACTCCCCCTCGCCTGCCCAGCCCCCTTTCAACCTTGCTAAATAAGGAACTGATATACATGGAATGCAAACAAATCACATATGACTGCATCCACTGGCGCCAATGATATTGTCCATCCCTGTGATAGATACTGGCTATCTTTGGTTTACTTGGTTGCTGAACCATCCTGGAATCTACTGAGCTGCTATGAATACTGCTACAATGAGGCACAGAGATATAACTGTTTTAAAATTAAAAGAGGATTTGGACCACTGAAGGTCATATTCTGATATATATAATGAATTGGCAGAGCCTTGGTGTACACGCATGAACAGGCTTGGTAAATCATTATTGCATGCTGTAAGTTGCATGTTGCATGCTGCACATTGCAACAGGGAGACTGTACCCAAACCAACCAAGTATAACATTCCAGAGAGAGTGATGATGAACGCGAAGATAGACATCAAGGACTTGACAAAACAAATGGGTGTGATGGTTTGTTGAGCTGGCCGCAGATGGCTAAAACGTTATTTCTAATCCCTCTGTGAATGTGCACATTTTACCATTGTGAGCAGCATCAAGGGTAATTTGCACTTTGATGGTGTGTTGATGACAATGGGAAATGTGTGTAGGCAATAGCACCTAATGCTGGGGAAGTAAGCTTTGTGGTACCACCTTGCTTTGATGGAAGGGATTTCATCGGGGTGGTAGGAAGTTCAATATTGTCAGAGATGTGCAGAAGTAGGACAAGCAAGTCCTAGGCCATGACACATGTGAAGGTTGGATGTCAAATAATTTAAAATATACTGAATTATAGCTCTAATGTGCCAATGGAAGTTTTAAATGCCACCAGCTTGAGTAGAGATTCATGGTTGTGCACTGAGTTCGGGGGTCCCTGGCCGAATATGACCATATGCATGACCCTGATCATTTGCAGTCGATACAAGGTGAACAGTTGCTATCTTGTGATTGTCTATTTGGATGTTCAGACCCCCGAATAACTTGCCTATTCATCACCATTTACCTTGCATGAGACACATATGGAAACACATGGGCTGACTACTAAGAATGTATGACTTTAAGTCATATTTGTGAATTGGTAGCCCTTAAACATACTAGTCCACCCACACCTAATCCACCAGGTGAATGCCAAAACACTCCTCCGCCCCAACCTACCAAATATACTCCAACAAATCCCTCCAGTGCACACCCGAACTCCAAGAAGTATGCGGTCCACAAATCAAAGGCAGCATGCCCCTTTCTCCTGACTAGTTGGGTTTGGGTACGTGAGATAGACCATAGAATATTGTAGTGGGCTGGTGACAAAAGACCCCACTGTGGGTGTAGCAGAAGTAGATGGAATAAACCCCATAACTTCTAGATTGTGAAGGTGCATCAAGGAGAAATCAACCCTCTCCATCAAGCACAGCACCACTTCATAGGCATGGTCTGTGGCTTCCTTAGGCTCTGTGAACTCCTGGCTGTTCAATGTTATCACACAAACAAGTGCACAGAGCTGTGAATTATGCTGGTCCACATTTTTAGACTCTAAACAATATAACTTCCATCTTCAGGTACTATGCTGGTACCATTATTATTCTTGTAATGGTACCTGTTCATCTCTATAGACAACCTACAAAATAACAATTGGTCATGACATTCTTTTCTACATGCCACAAATACCTTAAGTGTGTACATACATTCCCATTTTAAGTCATTCTTACTCTAACCTACCTGCCCTCTCATTTTATTTTTCCACAAGGAAATCTTTTCCATGTTCGACAAATCTTATCCAGCCCACGCCGATGTAAGTCATCCCTTATACTTCACACCACACATTGTACTTCGTTTGCAGTATCTCCACTTTACATGCTAACTGCAGACAATTACTTATCCATCTTTTTTCCTGTGTTACTTCTCATATTATCTTTTCTTTTTACACTCAGGTTTATTACAGTATCATCATGCACCTTACACTTAATTACACTACGTACATAGCCAACCACGTCACCTTGTTGACATCCGTGACGTCACGCACGTCAATCACGTGATGACGTCCCGCGTCTGACGTGTATTTAAGCCGCCATGTTTTTCAGCATTTACACGTTGAGTATCGAATGGCTCTCCACTGGATTCGCTCATCCACTTGTAAGTTTCCGCCTTTCTTTTCTACTCTACAGCAGGACATCACTTACATGCAGTTAATTTGTAACTGGAATACTTTTATCTTATTCTATTTTCTGTAGGCATATTTGCTTACCATTGTTTATCCAATGGGAGGACAACTACCTTGCCACAACCTTAAGCTTGCCATATCCGTACTACTGCTCTCTACGATCACATCGTAGAACTACTAGAAACCTGATGTACATTACATCACATTTTAGTAAGTATTTCTCTCTCTTCCATATTTCAAATTATGCCATTAGTCTTCTTTTTTTGGACTTCACTAACCATACAAACAAATATTCACATTATTTGTAGGTGTGGCGAATACCTTATTACACTTCAGGAAGTCTACACTAATCCCAACACTTTGACTCTTCTGACCTTGAAAAACTGGTACCCCACATTGTAAACATACAGTACGCCTCTTCCAGCTTTTAATCATTGATGCATTGTTTTGACAAAAGTTAAGTGTTGGTTGTGATTGATGGAATATGTAAAAATGACCATTTGGAGATTGACCAATATGAAAACTATGTTGACTCACAAGTTATATCAATGAGGAATTAACCAGGTTAATATGATCACATTACTATAAATCATTATTTGCACAGATGATGAGTGAGATGGGTAATATGCAGAAATATGTGGTTCAGATTTTGTTAATTTGATTGACTGACTTGTATATTTCTCTTTTGAATTTATAGAAGTATGAAAATTGAATGCAACTATCAGCCCCTGATGAAGAGAATTTTTCTCATACGCGTTGGGCATATATCTGTTTTGAACACATTTTTCTGAGGAAAAATTGACAAATACTTCTGTGAACTTTGCATTTATGTTCTTGATTGTAAGAAAGATCTATACAGAATACAGTGATTATGTCCTAATTTCAATTGAAGCACCGCTTTTTACTACCTCCGCTACTCTAATAAAATTACTGGGCTTTTCTAGACATAGACAGTGTGCAGAGGACGGGAGTTCCCAAATAGGGAATTTATTCTATTTGTTTGCCTTTCCAGAGGTGCCAGTAAACATGCATGCAGCAGTATTTTGAAAGGCATGAATTCATTGAATTGTGTGGTAAGCGGATCTTGCTTATAGAGCATTGCAGTATTTAAGCTTATAATGGCTCTAGCAGTGATAATACAGTGTTTTTCCAAGAATACATCTCGTAATTGTCTTGACAACATAACACAGAAGCTGATGTGCATGATTGGCCTTGCACTAAATGGAGAGTGCAGCATCTGGATTTGTGGCCAGCATTTTAACCTTTAGCTCGGTCATAACAAGACATACTTTAAGCGAAATTTAAAAGTACATTTATGAAACCCTTTGAAAAGAACAGGCACCGGAGACGGACGAGAGGTCTATTTTAGCTTGATTCATCCTGAACCAATTATCACACATCCATTTATCAATGTGCTGAAAAATAATTAGGATTTGAGAAATATAAGACATATCTGTATATGTAAAATTGAAAATGTGTTTGTTTGTGGAGGAATCTGTCGCAATACCTTGCTCCTTATACAATTCCACATGTTGCACAAATCTGAACCAAATTGTGCATAGATGACTGTTAGAACCCCCCCCCCCCGACATTACTGGCTACATGGCATTTGGACACCCCTTCCCATTCCCTGGATTTCAGCACAAGTCAAAATGTCTGAGTTTGTGACTTGGCAAAACATTGTTCCTTATAGAATTCCACAACGTTTCACTAATCTGCACCAAATGCTGCCTAGTTACCTTTTAGGACCCTACAGACATTACTAGCTGCATTAGATTTGGACATCCCACCCTTTTCTCCGTATTTCTGCACCTTCATACATGAGACAATTGCCTGAAATTGGTGAAATATCAATGTGGTTGTAGAAGGACCGGTCTCAACACGAGGAACAAAACTCATGGTCCAGGCCCATAGGTGCATGGTTTCCAAGATATTTGCAATGCCACAAACTTCACCATGCCAGGGTGAGGCGACAGGTGGTGTGAGAGCACAGAAGTTCCCAGTAGGCAGTTGTACACCAACTCTCGCTCTCCCCCCAAAACATCTTCTCCGGCGTATGTCAGCCAGGTTCGGAGCCAGCCTAAACATTTTGGGGGGGCTCGATGGCAGTTTTGAAAACTGTTAGTGAGATGGGACATTAAACATATTGCGCTACTGATTCACCCTCCCCCATCGTGCAACCCCGTCCCGAAGCCCAGTAGGCTGTGCAGATATTACACTTTCCTTTGGGCCATTAGATCCATCTTTCACTCCAACTCATCAGAGGCATAGCGACGATTGTGTAACAAGTAGGGCCTGAAGCTAATGTAGTAGGGTCCACAGTAAGAAGTGTCCACAGAAGAAATGGCACTTGTTCTGCCCACAGACAAATGTACAGGAGTGACAGAGCCGAGTGAGGGAGGGTGAACCAATCAAGGGTGGATGTCCTGTTGAAGAATTTTTGGGTTATGTTTAGTATCCTGTGGTATTTTGTGGTATTTCTTAACAATATATTGTGGTGAACATATTGGGGTATTTTTATAGTGGTGAGACTAACTTCAGAACATTGCCTAATATGAATTTCACCAGGATCACTAACAGTAAACAATTACTGGACGTAGTACACTCTAATCTGCTTGTGGTATTTTATGTACAATACCACTTTTGTGTCCTTTTGGCTGTGTCTCAAAATACATTGATGATTTCACATCACAAATAGTTGTACTCACACACACGCATAGCTCTTCTGAAAAACTCAAACTCCCACAAGCAATTTACCTTATGCTTCGCCACATGTGGTAATGAGAATTACCACCTCTTGGACCTCTGTCCGTGTGCTAACACAATAATTCAGATACATAATAAGAAAACTGAATCTAACTTGTTTTTTCATTTGTGGCTTTATAAAATGTTAAAATTCAGAAAATGACCAAACAGTTGCATTAGGCTGTACTCCTTTACAGTGGCTTATACTTGAAAATCCATTTCATTAGAGAGCTTGCACACATTAAATAGCTTTTCTAATAATAAACTTCAATTACACATTTATTGCTGGCTGGCTAACGCATGGTTTTATGTAACCTTCAATGTTTCTCTCTCAATGCTTGGCAGCTCTGAGTTTCTTATCTTGACAAAAAAACTGCTTCATAAACAGGAATCCACGTAAAATATAGATTGTGAATTACTTTAAGAAAACAAATGTATTTCTATCTCACAACAGCGGGTAACATATTTCTCTCATACAATTCACTCTCCTCAATTTACTGCATAATTATCTAGATATGTTGGGGTTGGTAGAGACTTGCACCACAAAGGTCAGGATAGCCTTTCACTGCCTTGGCCGGTGATACTGCCCCTTTTTTATCTACTGTACAGGACAGCATAGGAGAACTCTTATCACGTCCACTCCCCTTTCTGACTGGAAAGAATGAGCCAGCCTTTCTGATTGCAAAGTCAGCAAGAGGGAAAGAGTCCTGGAATCAGCTGTCTGCCAGTCCTGCTGCCCCCTTCACCACTGAGTGAGAGAATGTGACCCAACCCTCTCTGCCTCAAACCTTTCCCACAAACCCCTCTGTCACTCAAAAAACACCTCCCCTTGACAAGATCATCCCACTAAAATAGCATGTGATTTCCTTGGTGCCTTTCTCATTGTGAAAACTTCATTGCTGAATAGAAAATGATACATCTCTCCTGTGCTTCCTGCAACAAGAAAATAAAATGGGCCTCATTACGAAATTGGAGGAAAAAATATGTCTTTACCGGCATGCCGGTATGAAAGTGTCCGAGTAGCCTTGATCCCGCAAACAGCAGCTGAGTTCTCATGCACGGCATGCCAGTAAGGACCCACAAACCCCATGATGACGGCATCAAGAAAAGTACTGATACCTCCTCCTCCATCAACATCCCCTAAATAACGGTATCGCTAATACCATTAGCGCTAATACTGGGTCCATCATTCCGGAGCCGGAAGTAACGTCATTGTGCAGGAACGGGAAATGCTCAAGTGGCCATCTTCAAAAACACAATCCATTGAAATCCTCCACAGACAGGACCTGTACAGGCAAAATCACAAAAACACCTTGAATAGGATGTTCAAAGCAACCAAGAAAGCCGCAGCTCGCCTGTGCAAACCTCGATTTAGCGACCAGGAACTAAATATGTTAGCCGACATACTAGTGGAGCAGGCTGACGTTGTATTTTGTGCTGACCTGAGGCGTCCAGCACAGCTTAGGACAAAAACAGATATGGGAGGATGTAGCGAGAAAGGTCAGTGCAGTTGGCACCACTGCACGCTCCGTTAAGGACTGTAAAAAGCAGTGTGATGAATTGCGCCTGTGAGTACGCAACATACTGTTGGCCATTCACAGCCAGCGGCTGGCAACAGGCGGCGGTGCACACTCCCCCATAAAGTTAACTAGGTGGGAAGAGACGTGCAGTTCCACAATCGATATGGAGGGCATCAAAGGAGTAGGTGGAGCAGAGTATGGTGTCCCAACATCGGCTGATGAAGGTGAGTGACCCTTTGCGCAAAACTCAAGTCCCCACAAACACCTGACCTCCAAAGTATAATGTAGAATCTGATGAGAGCCACTACATGGCCCATCATACACACATTCACACATCCTTGTCTAGATGCTGGCCCCACCACAGTAACATCAAATGTCATTCTGCATGCCACTCTTATACCTAATACACACCCGATACACAGAACAACAGCATATGTCACATAGCACGCAAGCCACTACAGACCTGTAGGCCACACAGCAGAAACCATGCTAAACATGGCAACACCTGAGGGATGCCAATCCTGCATGCACCGTGTCCGTCACAACAACAAGAATGCAAAGATCCATATGGCACAAACTGCACAAACACCATCACTGAGGCCCTGCCTCTCTCTGTCCCCCACAGGCACAGATGCAGACAGCAACCGGCATGATGCTGGTGCACATCCCAGGACACCAGCCAAAACTTCCAGTGGTCGGGACGATGGCACTAGGCCATCCACACCCAGGGGCTCAAGGTTGGTCCAAGTGCCACACAAGGCACACACCAGTGCCCAACCACCTGCACAGCCCACAACACATGACCACTAAACACCTGCCCCTGCATCCCTGAAGACACATATCTGTAGGCCGAGCATGAGGGCTCATAGTTGGCAGGCAGTAGTTCTGCTGGGGAGGCAGCTGCATGCGCACCACAAAGTGCCAATGAGGAAGAGGGCAATGAAGACTACACCCATAAGGGAAGCAACTTGTCGGGGGAAGTTGTCCGTACGCCCAGCCCGCAGGACATCCCACAGGCCACCCCACAGTGCACCCCTCAGCACAAACCTGAAGGCGAGGGCAGACATGTAGAGTGGGCTACATCAGAGGACAGTCCCGTATCGGCCACATCAACACCGGCCAATGAACCATCCACCTACACCCCAATACGGGACCTTGAGGGACATTTGTCAAGGATGGAGGGCCGGCAACAGGAAATGCATGAACTCGTTAAGCAATATGTTGCCGACGGAGAGGCAATGCTCTGTGCAATGAGGGACCACACCGTGGAAATCATCAAGGCCATTAACAGGAATTACAGGCGGGTCCATGAGGGCTTTGCCACAGTGGCCCAGATCCTTACGAGAATGGCCAACTCCAAAGTGGGGCCGGCAGTAGCAGGGGAAACCTGCACGTGACCACTGGCAGTGCATCTGAACACATGTTGTGCACTTGATGTGTGGGTGTGTTGGGGGAAGGGTGTGGGTGTAGGGGGTCTGTGGGGGTGTTGGGGGGAGTGCAGGGGGTGTGTGGGAATGTTGGGGGGATAGTGGAGGGTGCATGGGGTGTGTAGGGGTGTTGGGGCTAGGGGGGTTGGACGGTTCATTCATGTTGTAATTACCATATGCACAATACACCTGTTGTGTTAAAAAAAAATCACATGACTAGACATGGCTACACATTGCTTGTGTCAATTTATTGAATGACAGTGTACAGTGCCATTTCATCCCCAAAACCAGTGCCCATATTCCCCCTGTCACAGTGCCCAGGGTCCCACATCCATGTCACCCACTGCATACCAGTGCTTTAGAAACTATGGTTTATCAATGATTGGTGCACAGCATGTCCCTCATGTGCATCGTGGCCTGGCTGATGTGAAACATCTTCTCCTTCCTCATCTTCATCTTCACCTTGTGGTGGCTGCTCCATGTCAGGTGGCAGAGGAACGTTCCGCCGGATGCACATGTTGTGCAGCATGACACATACCATGATGATCTTGCCCACCATCACAGGTCTGTAAATGAGTGCACCATCCAACCTGCTGAGGCAGTGAAACTGTGCCTTCAGCAGGCCAAAGGTCTGCTCTATGACCACACGAGTGCCTGCTATGGGCACAATTTTAGTCCTCTTGGTGCCTGTTCTGCGGATTCCTGACTGGAGTGAGGAGCCACGGCTTCAGGGGATAGCCAGCTTCACCCGCATGGGGGCACAACAAGGTATGTGTAAGTGTATTTCTTCAGTTCCATTTGTGTTCAGCCTGTACATGGTTCATGCCCCTATGCAGTATATCATGAATGGCAGCTATTCACTTCACATCTGCCCAACTATCTGCCCTGTACACAACTTGGCATTCCATGGTGCTGGGCTTTGGTGACGTACACGACGTAGTGGGCCTTGGCTTTGGATTCACCAACCACCCAGATGGAGTGGCAACGTCCATGATGTAGTCACATGTGAGGGTTGTGTGGCAGGGGATGAGACCAAATGCATGTTGGGCAATGTTTGATGCATTAGGCAAATGCCTAACATGAAACGGCTAGTTTAGTCTATCATGCTTATGGATAATTGTTGATGCCATGCATGTGTCCTTTGACGTCCTCACACCAGTCATAAAGGCACAATATGATTGTTGGCAGGGTCACCCAGTGTATGGATGTGTTCCTTGGATGTTGCAGGGTATCAACTTGCATGGTGGTACTCATGTGCTGTGGATGAATCCCCCACCATTCTCACACATGTAGGTGTTGTTCACTACTTTATGCCTCCAATTTGAGACTTCCTTGTCACATGTTCACATGTGTTTTCCTATTTGTATTCATCTGCACATGTTGCCATGGTGTTATGCAGTGTAATTGTCGGGGAGGGGCAGTGACAGGGGATTTCCCTGAGGGGGATTCCATACTGTGCACTCATGGAGGCATGACCTGCAAGGTGCATCGATACGGTCATGTGTATTCAGCATTGTGAATGCATGATGGTGTATTGTGGTGCTGTGGGTACGGGCAGGTGATGTCCAGTGGACAGATACAGGGGTGTGCGCTAATTGTTAGTCTGACATTTCCACATTGATGTGCGGACCAAATATGTCGGCCTCCATTTTCTTTGTCATGCATCTTATTTGTATGAATATGGGCACGTTGTTTGGCAGCATGGACAGTGTCCAGACACCCCATTGGGGTCCCTCTCATGGCCCAGAGGGCAGGCAGGTTGAATATGCATGTCCCCCCACGATACACTCCCATGGCTCAGAGAGCAGGCAGGTTGTATATGCATGTGCCCCCATGATACATTCCCATGGCCCAGAGGGCAGACTCACCCAGCAGCCAGGCACGTCGTGCAGCATCTTGTTCCATATAGCTGGGTAGCGAGGAGTTCAGCAGCACCATTGCATCATGCATGGATCCTGGGAATCTGGCACATCAATGTGTTATGATCTTGCTGGCATCACGCACCATCTGCACATTGATGGAGTGGTATAGCTTCTGATTGCGGTACACCACCTCCACGGCATGCGGGACTACCAACTCCACGTCGGTGCAGTCGAGGACACCAATGACATTGGGCATGCCTGCCAGTGCATTGAATGCTATTTTGGTGTCATTCACCTCCTGTTCTGTCCGTGGTATGGACATGTGGGCCTTTGCGTGCTTTAGGAGTGCATCCAGCACTTGGTTTAGCACAACGGAGAAACATGGTTGCGAGATGCCATGCAGCTGCCCCACTGTTTGCTGGTAGGTGCCTGTGGCCTGGAAGTGGTGCACAGACACCACCTTCAGCAGAAGGGGGTGGCAGTGCAGATGTTGATCAGGCTGACCAAGTCCTCATGTATTAGATCCGCTATGGTGTTGATGGTGCCCCTGTCCAAGCGGTGCAGGGTGTGGATCTGTGCTGGAGTTAAGTTGAATGGACTGGCCCTTATGTGAGGGATTGGTGGCTGCCTGCGGGGAACCACTGCCTGCACTGGTGGGATTTGCTGGGGCGGTCTCACCCTCCTTCTCCTCTGTAATCCATGCTGTACTGCTTGCTCAAGGAGTAGCAGAGCAGACATGTCCTCCAGCTCCAGTATTGCTATTGCAAGTGGGATCATTTTGGTCTTGGAAGGGGTGTAGTGTGTGGGTGAGCTCCTTTTGTACAGGGATAGGCTCCATTGCCTCCACCTGTGTTGATTGTGTGCACCTGTGGCAGTTGGCAACACAGCAGTTAGCTATTTACGAGTGATCCGCTATGCCGCTATTGCCGGCAACGTGGTGGCCCTTCTTACCGGCATCTGGATGCCGGTATGTGCATGTCCGTGCGACTCGTAAGTCCTCTTCCTTGCGGCATGCTAGTATTGCTGGCACGACGCACACGCACGCCAGTTTGGTGGTGCACGGCCACAGCAGGTCCCTATCGATGCCGGTTGTACCGGCTTCTAGGGTCGTGATACAATGGCCCGGTAATAGATGCCGGTATTGCCTTACCGGTACCTTTATTACCGGAGGGTCAACACTGTAATGAGGCCCAATGTCTTTAGCAGAACAGATCTTACATTCCACACTTTACAACATAGCGCAGTCCTGCACATTTAAAGTTTATTTTTATGTTCCATTTCCAGAGCATAATGCATTTCCATCAACCTGCATTCAGTTTATATAATGGACCAATTGCACTAAATGTTAGTATGGGAGTATATTACATGTTAAATTGGGCTGGGTTGATTAGTATATTAGTTTCATGTTAGTTTCATTTTTTTAGTGCAACTGAGCCGATTAACATAGCATCATGGAGCAAAGTGATTATTTTCTAGCATGTATTCTGTCCATTGGCATCTGTTTAGATTCAGCCTGAGTCTCATACACTTGAGTCCATCTATGAGTCTCACACATTTGGCCCTAGTTAAAATTCAAACCTTTGCTAAAATGTGAATGATGAAATGCGGATTCTGGAGGATGAAATGCAGAGCCTACATTCTTCCTACAGTTCCCTTGAGAAATGTTTATAAGTAATGGGTTAAAATACTGCATTTTGCAGTACACTTTCTGTGATAAATTAGGTAAAAAGCCACACAGTTTACAATCGGTTTTGTAGGGTAAAACATAAAACCTTAGTTAGATGCCAAGCCACCAACAATGTACAGGAGCATTTTCAAATGCATTTCCATAAAGCCTGTTCCGATTATATGTCAGTACTCTGCAAGTGTAAAAAAGCATGTTCATATTGATTGTGCTGACAGAACAAACAAAGTTTCCATATTTCATGGACACTCCCGTCCCTTGCACACCTATAGCCACACTTCAAATTGACCTTCCTGATCTCTACCCTCCTCTATGGGCCTTTTACTATAATCTTGCTTTGGCACCTTGTTACCTGTTACTCTTTGCTGTACTGTGTTTTTCCTGCTCACCAAGATGTACACCCGCCGTGATACTTACGCGTTTGGGAGCTGTCAATAAATGCAATACATAAATAATTAAAGCTCATTAAATGAGTGCAAACTTCGATTGGGTGATAACAGTTTATGTAAATATGTTCCCTGTACAGCGCTTTGGCGAAAGCGTTATATATAAATCACATATAATCATTACCAAAATCCCCCCAAATAAGAACACTTATGTTCATCATGTTATATTCCCCCATAATACGGAAGAGGTTTCTAAGCGCAGACCCGTGAATCGAACCTGCGTTGCTTTGCATCATCTATGAGCTCTTTGCCACTGAGCTATACTACCCATGTCAATGTAAGAATATTTACGTCGCCTTTGAGCTTAACACCAGTAAAATAAAAAAGCTGAGTCAAACTAAGGAAACATGCCCTTCCCATGTAAAAACACTCATGTTGTCTTTGCCCTTAATGCAAGTACAACATTCCATGCCACAATAAGACCTAGCCAGGACAGCCCCACTGTAGTACTCCCCCACACTCCAACCCCACCATCACATAAAAACACTCAAGTTGGCTTTCCTTTGTCCAAAAACGTCAGTTATGCATGCCATGCTCTTGTTAACAAATGTTCATGCTCCAAGAGCGTTTAGACTGCGCTTATTAACACGCGTAGTCACATGCATGTACATCATTCACATTGCATTTGTTCATAGGTGTGCACTTGCAGACACCTAGCATACAAATATACACCCGCCTACACACTCCCTCGCATGAATGCACAGATACATTCATACATGCATTCATACAAACAATCCCTGCATGCACACAAATACACTTTCTTGTAGTTAATGGCAGTTATTGAGAGCATGCGCCATGTAAAAGCTGAGCTAGCAGTTAAGCATTTAGCTGCAACATGGGGGGGGGGGTCTTCTGATATGCCCCCGGCAGGCTTTTGTCCTCTGCCTTCACTTCAATGCCTGTTTTCTCACCTAGGAGAGAAGTGTATTTTCTTAAGTAAATACACCGCTCTCAGAGGTGAGAAATGTGACGGGTTCTAGCAGGCAGATCCTGGGCTGGGTTTAACAGCAGAGTAATGCCTGCTGGGTAAAGGTGGGGGCGGCCTTTAGCCCTCTCAAGCCCATGCCTGGTGACACCCCCAATGCCAGCCAGCCACGCTTGCCCACTTCCAGTGCGGGTTATTTCAGTGTGAAAAGCACATCAAGCGATAAGCAAATCGGAACTGCAACCTACAGAATCAGTGTTCTCATATCTATCTACAGAACCGTTCGCAGAACGGGTACTTCTGCTAATTCTTCATATAGGCTAAAAATGTTTTGCATCTTGTTGACTTTGCTTTGAAAGGCAGCGCCGATATTTGTCAAGAAGTCATGTAGGGGTTTAATATAAATGTTTCTCAAGAAAGGTTTGCTATTGTAAAGTGGCTGCCCACTCTTAATGATATGATATGGCATTTGTAATGCATCTATACATAAGTGTTTCAAGCACGATGAGGCAGGAAAGGGGGAACAGAGGGAGGACAGAGACAGCGATCTTATTAGGCCAAGTGACTTCGAGATTGCGCAAGTGCACAGGAGAGGGGAGGGGAAAAGTGCCAGGGGAAAGGGTAGGGCCAGTGCTGTACATGGGAGCGTAACAATAACAAGAACTGCAGCCAGCGGGTGGCAGGTACATGGGTAAGCGCAGACGGCAGGGGTCCAACAGTGCAGGTAGGGGGACTGTAGGGTTACAGATACAGACGCAAGTGGAAGGGTTTCCAGGAGGCAGTGAGGGTGTGCAACTGGATGGGCAGGGACCTGGGCCCGAAATCAGAGGGTAGCCAGGTTACCAGTGCAGTGTCAGACAGGAAATCAGCAGGGGAGACGAAGAAAGAAGGCAGAAGCAAGGAAGAAGGGCTTGAGGTGCTTCTGCACCGGAGATGGTTCTCCTCAAGATTCAGAGAGGCCGGGAGGCTGTTCCAGAGGGAGGCCCCAGCCGAAGAAAGAGATCTACCACCAACTTGTTGCTTGGAGAAACGACTGACCCTGAGGGAGTTGGAGGTGGAGGAGCAAAGAGCTTGAGTAGGAAGGCATTTACGAAGAGAGAGTTTGAGGTATTGAAGACCTCATTTTTCAATAGGAATGTATTGTTGGTGATGGGCACATTCTTTACAATTGAGCCAAAGAAGGGGCGTGATTAATATTTGTTTAAAAGTGTCCGGGAACACAGGGTAATTCGTAGAATTCAGCGCACAAGTGGCGCACGCAGCTGGCGCACAGTGTGCGCGTGCGACTTTCTGCGCCAGCCGCGTGAGCTAAAATCCATTCCGCGCACAGCGTATTAATGGATTTTAGCCTCCAAAACCAGCCGTGGCGCAGAGTGGCGCAGCGACCCTGCAGCAGCACCAGTTACGCCCCCAACCCCTCCCCGTGCGCCATGCACAGCGCACAAATCCCGTACATGGCGCACAGGCCCCGAACCACGAAAACGCCAGTAAAACTCTGCGCGCACCCCTCCGAATACATGTACACCCCGGCGCGGGAAGTGTCCCACGCGATTGGCCCTGTGCGAGCGGGGCACGTATGTTACTGGGGTGCGCGGGTACTTTCACATGCGATTGGCCCTGTGCAAGCGGGGTGCGTGTATTACTGTGCTGCGTGGGAACTTTTACACGCGATTGGCCCTGTGCGAGCGGGGTACGTGTATTACTGGGGTGCACGGGAACTTTCACATGCGATTGGCCCTGTGCGAGTGGGGTATGTGTATTACTGGGGTGCGCAGGAACTTTCACATGCGATTGGCCCTGTGCGAGTGGGGTACGTGTATTACTGGGGTGCGTGGGTACTTTCACACGCGATTGGCCCTGTGTGAGCGGGGTACGTGTATTACTGGGGTGCGCAGGACCTTTCACACGCGATTGGCCATGTGCAAGCGTGGTACATGTATTACTGGGGTACGCGGGAACTTTCACACGCAAATTTGCTGTCAGAGCGGGTTACGTGTATCCAGTGTGGTGCACGGGGAGTCCTACACATTAATTGGCAGTGTGGGTCCTCCCAGGTGTCCCTTCTACCCCCTCCAAGGCCCCTGCAGACAGCCCACACCACAGGGGACTACCCTGCACCCCTGGACATGTCCCGCAGGCAGCCCGTCCACCATGGTCATGCCCCCCAGCCAAGCCACATGTCACGTTGCACTAGTGATCATCCAACTCATATTCCCCAGCACCCCCACCCCCATCAGTGAGGGGCACCTGCCAGCAGGCCCCCACTCATGTCGCACTCATGTCCCCCAGCACCCCCAACCCCCATCAGTGAGGGGCACCTGCCAGCAGGCCCCCACTCATGTCCCCCAGCACCCCCACCCCCATCAGTGAGGGACACCTGCCAGCAGGCCCCCACTCATGTCCCCAGAACCCCCAGCCCAACAGTGAGGGGCACCTGCCAGCAGGCCCCCATTCATGTCCCACTCATGTCCCCCAGCAGCCCCACCCCCAGCAGTGAGGGGCACCTGCCAGCAGGCCCCCACTCATGTCCCCCAGCACCCCCACCCCCCATCAGTGAGGGGCACCTGCCAGCAGGCCCCCACTCATGTCCCCCAGCACCCTAACCCCCCAGCAGTGAGGGACACCTGCCAGCAGGCCCCCACTCATGTCCCACTCATGTCCCCCAGCACCCCCACCCCCTAGCAGTGAGGGCCACCTGCCAACAGGCCCCCACTCATGTCCCCCAGCACCCCCACCCCCATCAGTGAGGGGCACCTGCCAGAAGGCCCCCACTCATGTCCCCCAGCCTCCCCACCCCCCAGCAGTGAGGGGCACCTGCCAGCAGGCCCCCACTCATGTCCCCCAGCACCCCCACCCCCCAGCAGTGAGGGGCACCTGCCAGCAGGCCCCCACTCATTTCCCCCCCAACATGTCAACATCACTCACAATCATGGCCCTCATGGCCACCCCAATCCCACGGAACGCCACCCCTGCCCAAATAACCAACCAAGCATAACCTACACCCCACATTGAAATGCCCATTACATGAAACAACCCAAATGGCATGTATGTACATCAACACATGTCCATCACACACACACAATGGGTGCCAGTGAATGTGAAAACCCACATCGTGACATGCATGAAACCAATGAGAGAATACCACACATTGAAGTATGGGAACAAATGTATTGAAGAAAAAATGTGGTGAAAGAAAATTAAATACCAAACAATGGACATAAGGAAAACAATGCAGAATGTCACATAATGATAAAACAAGGAAATCATTATCCAAAATATATGAAATCAAAAATGTCTCCAAAGTCTCCTTCCAACAAAGCAAATCCAAACAGAAATTCAAAAGTAAAATCCATTGCTCCATCGAAAAATCAAAAAAAGAAAATGCAGACAAATCCACACTCCAACTATTTACAAGGATGAAATCCTGGATCCATGAGCCCAAATGTCCAAATGAAACCTACAAAAATACACTAACTAATGAAGAACTATATACAAAAATGTGGGGTATTGTCCAAGCGCCCCAAAAAAAATGAAAACCAAAATGAAACCTAACTATTTACAATGGCAGCGGGCTAGTCCGACGGCTCACTTTTGGATGTCCGGGGCCAAGGCATCATCAAACTCCCGCTCAATGTCCTGGAGGAGGTCCTCTTCCATGGCCCCGAGGGTTCGCAGGGACGATGACATGTTGGCCTCCAACTCCCTGCGAATTGCCTCAAGGCACTCAGCCCGCCTCAGTGCCCTCTGCCTGGAGTTCTCCGCCCTGACCATTGTGAGCCGTGCCTCTTCCGCCTGCTGCCGCTCCGCATCTATGGCGTGGCCCAACCGCAGCCACACGGAAGACACTTCCAATCCTGGGTCCTCCTGCCCTCCGTCCGATGCCTGCCCCTCCGATGTGGAAGGCCCCGAGCCATCATTGCTCCCACCATGTTGCTGCTACTGCTGTGCTTGTGCCTACGCCCTGGCTCTTGCTGCCTGCACATCCTCCTCCAGCTGGGGTGCAGTTGTTGTGGTGGCCAGCCCTGCTGGACGTCCGACTCCCGACTGTGGCAGGGATGTGTCCTCCACCAGCCTGGCCGCTGGGTCAGAGGCAGCTCCACAGGGTACCCAGGTGATACATGGGTGGGAAGATGGCATGGAGGATGACTGGCATGTAGGGGTTTCAGGTGAGGAGGGGGTCGCAAGAAGGTCCAGCACAAAGAGGAATCCAGCACTGGTGACCCATCCCAGTAGGTCAACACAGTCAAAGAGGCATCCGAGATGACGTGCAGTGTCTTCAGAAAACACCGCAGGTCAACTCGCATGCTCCGTTGACGCAACGCTATGCCAGTCAGGACAGGCTCAACACAGTCCCGGATAGCCACGTCCGCAGGGAGAGGAAGGCCAGTTGTTGTGCACCCATCCCTTCCCTGAAAACGGGTCTGGACGTAGGCATCCCTGCTGGTGCCAGATGATGCAGTCACAGGATCAGGGACAGGATTACATACAGGCACCTCCGCGGCGGCCTGTGCTGCCTCCTGTCCCTGTCCCTGCCCCTGCACTGCACCACTGGCACCAGTGGAATCCCCACCTCCAGACCCCGTGTGTGTCCCTTCCATGGCCTCCTCCTCCTCCAAACCCCCCACCAACCTGGATGACTCCATGCCACCTTCCTCTTCGGAACCTGTGGGGTCTCAGCTGCCCCTTCTGCTGCTGAGGAGTCCATCTCCAACCTCTGCCTTTTGGACCTACCCTTGGCAGCTGCAGCCTGGGATGCAGCACCAGACTCACTCCCGGAAGAGATGACAATCTGGGAGGGGAGCCTGGCCTTGCGTCTCCGGCTGGTGGTGTGATCCCTGCCGCTTTGCTCCACAGCACCCTCTCCGCCCTCTTCATCAGTTGACGCTGCAGACAGGGAGAGATAGAACACAGACATCAGGGCACTGTACAATGGACTTGTCGGGGGGGGAATTCTGCTGGGGTCGGCTGGGCCGTCCGTAGACCTCCGGGCAGGGAGGCCCCAACTCCTCCCGTATATCCCAAAAGAGATAGAGTATGAGACACACGCAAGAAGCAAGGTGACTCTGCTGTTTATTAGACAAACGGCAGGGATGGGTCAAGGATCGTACGCGTCCGTCCTGACACACACACAATCGTGGGGCTCGCAGGCCCTTTTTACCTTAGTATGACGCCCTACTTGCGTCACCTTAGAAAGTTTAGCAAAAAACCTATTTCCACTCTGGATTGGTTACTCGAGTGGTAGGGTTAGTATAGCATACATATAGAGAACGGTGTTAGTGGTTGAGGGTTAGTCAGGTGGTATACTTTGGCTGTCCCTTCAATTTGATACATGAAAATTGTTACATGAAGACCTCTGAGGATTGGTCAATGTTAATGGCGTCAGTGATAAGAGCCCCATGTTCTGATTGGTCCGCTCGCAAGCCTCCCAATCTGAGACTATCGCTGTTCCCAGCTCGCGGTGCACCTGTCATTTGCAACAATGTTTTACTATGGGTAGGTGTAAACAATGTGAGGATTTATTCATATGTTGGGAGGTCGACTACTCCCACTGCTGCAGATGTCCAATGAGTCTTTTAATTGTATCTGCCTGTGTCTTGAAACGTGGGATTCAGGCATCTCCTTCCTTCTGGGCTTGGCATCCTGTCAGGTTTGGCTCTGTCACGTGAGGTGGGACCGTGTTTGAGGCAAAATTCAGCACAATTAATATTGTTTTTCCCACTGTGTGCCTGGTTTATCTTGCAGGTGCGACCTTGGTATCGGCTTGCAGCGTGCGAGATTGCAACATCGTGCCCTTGGCGGTGTGTTTTAGCCGGGCTCATTCTTCAGGGTCAGCAACCAAGCTCTTGCTCATTCAGTGTTCATGGAAGCTTTTGCTTGCGGCCTACTTGGGCCTGGTGCATAGGTGGAACCGTTTGATGCAGAGCGCTTTAGGTTACGGTATCATATTGCTCTATCCTCAGTATCGTGTCTCCGTTATATTCTTCATTATGGTACGTGGTTCTTTGAAGAAGCGTGAGCAAGCCTTTTTAGATAAGTTCATTATACGTCTTGCGTTTCTGCATTTCGAGAGCCTATGTGGAAAATAATAAAGATGCACGTCCGTGGGTATGTCTGTCACCTACGTCATAGCACTGAGTATGTTCTTGGTGTGGGAGTGTCCGGTGTACATGTTTGCACAGGTGTGCTGACCGTTGGCTAGGTCGTCATGGCATCTCTAACGACATGTAGGTTTAGTCGAGTTGATCCATGCCGCAGGTGTCGGCATGGACAGGGCGGGCTGCTGGGCAGGTAGGTGGGCACATCCGTATGTTCCTGTACCAGGGTATTTGTTCGTCTGGTAGATAGGCAAACTCCTCTTGTGGCGGGTGTCTAGGCCGTGATCCTCTAGGCCAAGCGCGAGAGGAGAAGGGTGGGAGCCTGTTCTTCCATTCTCCCACTTCAGACTGATACACACATGACAGTTGTACATGAGTGGCAGTGTCAAACTTCAGACATGGCATCACACTCCCTGACACACATGTCATTTCTATTCACACACATGAGCTATTCCACAGCAATATTGCATCAGGCAGCACCATCCATACACATACAACAGCATCAGCATCCGAAGGTGAGCCTGACGTCACATGAAACACGGGGAGTACACAACACATGCACACACACCAACACACTTAAATGCATGTGTGCATGTCCACCAACTGTCAGAGTGATGAGATCGCCATCCATGTCACATCTGGCATTCATCCTTCTATATGCCAGTGCCACATGCATCCATGTTGCACCAGAGTTGCACACTTGTCAAATACACACACATGCACACGTAAACAGTGCAGATACATAGAGCTGGAATAAACATCCATGTGTGACACCACAACCATGCCAATGTACATACACAGTAATTCAAACGTGTGCTCCCACATCTGCATTTGGCCTGCATGCTTAGCCACACATACACCATCCATGTGTCTCACACATGACAGGACTCACATGTGTCAGCCTCACGCCCCTGTACATACACATCCATACATGGCCCTACAAAAACACATGTGCAACCTGCACACTATTGGCACACCATGACACGCACAGCGACCAATCAGTATGCATGTACACTTACCGCTCGACTCCAGACGGGTCTGCCTCTCAAGGACCTGGACGTGGAGGCTGGGCATATGCGTTCCAGGACCCTCATTTGGTGGTCGGACAGGTGGCCCCAGCGCCCCTTGGCATCCGCTGCTTTCAAGAGGCGCCG
Organism: Ambystoma mexicanum; assembly: GCF_040938575.1. Lineage (NCBI taxonomy): Eukaryota > Metazoa > Chordata > Amphibia > Caudata > Ambystomatidae > Ambystoma > Ambystoma mexicanum. Next base: position 836,441,796 of record NC_090936.1, read on the forward strand.
GGCCTTGTCGAGGGTCCTGGACCTGAAGTCCTCCCAGCGCTTCTTGACATGTTTGAAGTCACGGACTGCCACCCCCTCCTCGTTGATGGCAGTCACAATGTCCATCCAGATCCTGGTCCGTCCTTCATAGTCGGCGCGAGAATTTCCAAAGAGGGCATCAAACTGCCCCAGGACTTGCTCCACCAGGACACCAACTTCCCTGGCACTGAAGCTGGTGGCCCTCTGCCTCTCTGGCTGGGGGTTGCCAGTGGTGCCAGATGGTGGCTTGCCCAACATGGCAACGCAAGAGGCAGGTTTGGGTGGGCAACTGGGTCCTGAGGCTGGGCTGTGGAGCGATGGTATCCCAGTCGCGAGTCTACAGTTCCAACAGGGGTGGTCACAACAACTGCACCCCTGCAGATGGATGATGTGCAGGCAGCAAATAGCAGGGCACATGGGCAGCAGGCAGGCAGGCAGCAACAGATGGCTGGTAGGAGCGTGCTCGGGGCTCTGGGGGGCAGTGATTCGGCCTTCTGGGCAGGAGCGTGGTCTTCCGTGTGTTGTTGCATGGCCAGCTTGATACAGAGTGATTTGGCACATGAAAATCTTGCACGTCTGCGTGTAATTCGAGGAAAGGCAGTGACTTGCACAGGCTTTTTCCTCGTGACGTGGGCATAGTGGTTCAGCGCGTGTGAAAAACTGCATATATGCGTGTGAATGCGTGTAATCCAAGGAAATGGCCTATGCGCGTAAGTGACGTGATGCGCACGGGCGTTTCCATCAACATGGGTGCATGTTCATCGTACACATCCAAAAACTGCACGTCCGAGTGTCAGCTCGTGTAATTGGAGGAAAGGGCCTTAGCGCGTACACGCGTAAGTGACGCTGCACGTGTGGGCCGCTTTAAAAGGTACGTGTAGGACCCCATTTCCTTGTACATGCTTTTCGTGGAGAGCGAGTGGGTGAATTCTGTACTTCTTGTCGGTTCACACGCAATTACTTCACAGCGTTTCAAGTTCATACTCCCTGTTATCTCTGACAGTGTTAATTTTTTTTGGGGCTGTTTACTCAGTGTTCACTTCTTCTTTTGTCCTGTCTCCTGAGACAGCGTCCAAATCTTTTGGCGGGGGTGTTGCCAACTCGCACACACGCATTTTTTTCACGTTCTTTTTCCAGGCAGACAGTGAGTCGCGCACGCATTTACCAACTGTGCTTGCCCCGTGTGTCGCGTACCCCTTCAGAGGTCATTGTAGGCTGCGTGTAACATGCGTACACTTATTTTTGTGTTTCTCGGTGCCACAGCGTAGTGCGGGTTCATTTTTCCACGCAAGTGGTCTACGAGGGGTTGCGTGCACGTTACTTTTTGTTTTCGGGATACCTGTGCGTTGCGTGACCCGTCATCTTCCCCCAGGGGTCACAGACAGCCTTGCTAGAGCACTAGGGTACGAATTCCATCTAGTACCCTACCCCTTAAACCCCCAATTGCCCAGGACAATTGTTTACTGCAACTCCCATACACACAACAACATCAGTGCCATGGTTGGGAGGCGACCAAGCGGTAAGGGAGGCAAAGGTGGCCGACCTCCAAAAGGTGGGCATGGTAGGGGACGTGGCCAGGATTTGCAGGGTGCCCCTAGACCCACATGTGTGGAGGACCAATCAGGGATACCCAGTGCCCCCCCATGGTTGAGGGAAACGTGGCTGACACCATCCCAGCTCAGCCCTTGTTGGACCAGCCCATTGTGGCACCTGACCCGGCACAGGATGACTCCCAGGCTGACTTCCAGGTCAGCAAGTCTAAGCCACGTGTGCCGGTGCAAGTTGGTGTCACCGGGCCACGTGGATCTGGGGCTGCGATGTCATCTGCTGCCCCAAGTAGGCAGAGTGGGGAGGCTGCAGGGGCAGCTGCAGCTCTATCCACCCAGCTCTGAGTCTCCCAGCCGGGACAGTGTCGGTCCTGGTCCATCAAACTGACGTTGCCCCTGCCAACATCACACTTCAGCCAATGCCTGCACCAAGACCTATGGTCATTGTGCATTCGCACACTCCCAGTACCCAGTCCACCTGCGCTTCTGCCCCTACTGACCAGAGCGGCGCAAGCCACTCAGGCTCTGCTCCACCTTTGAAAAAGAGGAAGAAGGGTGCTCTGGCACTACAGGCTGAGACCCCAGACACGGCTACACAGTCCGGCATGTCAAGGAAGCCTAGCTTTAATGACCCAGAATTTGATGCACTTGTGACCTATGTGTCGGCACATAGCCGCGAAATGGTGGTGACTGCAGGGTGCAAGACCACACCTGGTCAACGCAGGGCACACTGGCATACCATCGTGGACTGCATAAGTGCCCTTGGATTTGTGAGGCGCACAGCTGATGATTGCTACAAGCGTTGGAATGACCTGAAACGCAGAGCAAAGAACAAGCTGGCCTCAAATCATGCCGCTACTCTGGTGACTGGCGGTGGGTCTCCACCAGAGGACAACAAACTCACTAAACATGAGTCTGTTGCTGGGACCTTTGTCACAGAGGAACAGATCCAAGGCATGGGAGAGCTACCTGGTTACGAGGCATTGTCCGGTGAGTGCCCATGCATGTGTGTGTAATCCATGTGTATGTTGTTTGGGTGACGGGTTCTGATTGAGTGGCAGGTGAGGGTGTGTACCCCTGAGTGTTATGGGTCACCCATGTGCTTCCTCCAATACATTCTTGTCCCTTTGATTTGGGTATGACACTATCCCTTCGGCACACAGTAGCCAATTAGCCCCACATTACTGATGTTGCACTTGAACTATCATCTTGCAACAACATTATTCTGATTTTTTTTCTGTGTTCATTCAGGCTGATTGTTTAGATTATCCCATTTTTCATATGCTTTTTTCATCCCTAATGCCACATATGTGAAATGCTTCTGTCATTGTTTACACCCCACATTGTGCCACTTTAGTTACCTGATTATGTGAATGTTTAAACCATTCAGGGCGAGGGAGTATTGGCCTGCTGAAATTTATTTTTAGGGCCTGTTTGCATATGGAACATGATAGTTGTTTCCTGTCATGTGGAAGTGAGCAACCATTGATGTGTACATCTGCCTACAATCACTGTCTAATTGTACACTGGATGTGTTGCAGTGTGCGGCACATGCATATTTTGCAACACTATTCTGCATTAATCTTCTCATCATGTCCGTGTGACATGGATGTGTGACAGTACTAATTCACTGAAATATCGCTGTAGTTGTCTAATTTACCATGGCTATGCTACATCACATCTGTGTGCTGGCATGTGTCATGTATGTGTATTGGACATTCCACTCACAGGCTGATGTGTGATGCCAGTGCTACACGACATGCTGCGAATGTGTTGCTTTTCTATCTTGGTATCCTCATTGTCTGCCTTTTTGACTGCCCTTCAGAATCATTGACAGTGCATGCATGCCAGGGTTATGGCCATGTGGGACATGTGTTAACCATGTACAGGATCTCTGTCTTGTCAGGCCTATGTGTGTGCGCTATGGTGCTCATGCCTGTTTCCATTTCTTGTGTTTCATGTTTTTGCAGGTGACGACGCACTTGATGCTGGTGAGGTTCAGGAGATGGTGCAGACCCAGGAGGATTCTCAGCCACGACCAGGCACCAGTGGGGGACGTGGTGTGGTGGTGGGTGAAAACACTTTGGTACTGCAGACCATACTGTCGAGGGGTGCCTCTGGGTGCAGCTCCCCAGACCTCTATTCAGGTGCTGAGTCAGATGATGAGAGATATGTGCTGTCGCAGGTCAGTGCTTCTGGCAGGGATTCTGTTCTGTCCAACCCACCTGGACCAGGGGTAGAACCCTCTATGGGGATGTCAGTGTTGATAGGTCCGCCTTTGGCAGTTACGGATGCAGGGTTACACTCCACAGCATCTGATCCTGTTCCTGGGCCAGCAGATCAGAGGGGGAATGCAGTCCTGCAGCCTCAGGAAGTGCCAGCACAGCAAGGTGCAGATCGCCTTGCCCCAAACAGGTGTGGTGCCCGCCAACGCGGTGGCCGTGTGGCACCATGCAAAACTGTATGGGAAAACTCCATGTACGGTATGGCAACCCAACAGGCAGCATCAGTAGAAATGATGGCTCAGGCAATGGAGAGGGTGAACACTTCCATTATCCCCCATGAAAGGCAGATGGAGCAACAACAGCAGGCAACAGACTCCCTTTTCCAATCACACAGGGGAGACATGTTGGTGTCCAACAGGGACCGACGGGCGGCACTGGAGACTCTGCGCAAATCCATATCAATAGAGTCACAGGTCCACAGGCAAGCCCTGAGGGTGGAACTCCATAACCTCAGGCAGAGTGCTTGAACTTGATGCTTCTCGAAATGTTAGGGCAGAACAGCAGCTGGAGCAGCTCACACGTTCGCAAACAGCTGAGCTGCAGGCAACACGTGAGGAGATCCTGGCATCCCACGAGGCCATGCATGCAGAAGTGCAGGCAACCCGTGACATGCTGCAGGGGGATCTCCACACTTTAATCCTCCAGAATCAGACCTTCCAGACCTGCATGCTTGCTGCCATGGAGGACCATAGCAGGGCTTTGCGTGGGCTGCCTCCCATAGTGCCACCACCTCCTGATGCAGCAGCAGAGGGTGAAGAGAGCGACAGCAGTTCTCCCTCAATGACATAGTCGTGCAGGCCATGAGCCCATGGAGGCATGGTAAGGTAAAAAAAAAAATCAATGGCCATGTGGGTGGCCTCCCTCCCCTCCCCTGGCCCCCACATGGCCATTGATTTTTTTTTTTTTTTTTTTTTTTACAGTGGGTTGCCTTGTGTGGCTCCCGTGGGCATCCACTGTATTCCGGCTGGGCACATGCAGGCTTGTCCTGAGTTTGGGTTAGATGCTTGGGTTTGTGACACACACACCCCTCCTGCTTCCCATTTCCATGGGCTTGCAAAGGGTGTGACCAAGTGACAGTGACTTACACAGTGACATTTGGCTCCCATGAGCTGTGTGGGCAGTCTGTAGTCAATACTGTGTGTACATCCCTAGTGGGTATTGTTGTTGTATTGTACACTGCATGGTGTATTGATATGTGCTTGTGCATCCATGTCTTCCTCCTAATTTGCAGGTTCCTTCCTCATGTCTTCACAAGGCCGTCTCCTTTGCAGATGGAGTTCATGTTGTATGCAGTACACTGACACATTTGCGTGACAGCAAGACTCTACAGTTGGAAGGGGTCGATGTGCTGGCTTATTCAGGTTGTAAGACTACCACTACTTTGACTTAGTACTGTCATGTTTTGGCAATGTTTCATGGTGTGTTGCTGTATTGTGTTTGTGGCAAGTATTTGTTCATGTGTGCTGTTTGTTATTGATTACTGGGAGCATATTGTCTGTGGGCAGTTTCTATTTGGGACAGTGCACTTTGTGACACTTGTGTCAGGTCTTGTGCATTGCTTTGTTTGCTTTCACATTGCATGACATGCCATGGTGTGTTGGGTGACGGAGCTGGGGAGGGGTTGGGTGACATGGCGCTATTTTCATGTTGTATTTTGCAGTATTTGGGTAGTCATTCATGCAGCATAAATGTGTGTTTTTTTTTGTGACACAGCATTGGTTGTCTATCGGCAGGTAGGGATGCACACAATGTAACAATTCCAGGTGACCAATCTCAGGCTGTTATGGTTGTGACAGTTGACTGTCCCTTATGTCATCATCATTGATTGTCAGCTGGTATGTGCCAGGGCTGTGTGCCCTCCACAGGGGTGTGATTTTAGGTGAAGTAATTAGCCACCAGCTGCGTACGGGCTGCCTCACCACGTGCCCTTTCCCCTCCCATGCACAGCGGCCGTGCTTGTGGTTGGGGATGTGGGGGCACCACCATGTCCACGGGCAGACCCTGGCGTGTTGCAACATTGTGCAGGACACATGCTGCCACTATGATCCTGCACACTAGAGGGGGCGCGTATAGCAGCTGCCCACCAGAGCAGTCAAGGGAGCGAAATCCTGACTTGAGCACTCCGAATGTGTGCTCCACTATGCCCCGAGTTGCAATATGGGCTGTGTTGTATCTTAGCTCGGGTGGTGTGGTGGGGTTCCGAATTGGCGTCATCATGTGGGTGCTCAGTGGGTAGGCACTTTCCCCTGGGGAGGTGGTGATGGGTATCATTAGTGGGGTTGTGACATTATCCAGTATCTGACATGCATGCATGTGCAGGGGCATTTATACTCATCAAGCAGCCATTTATCGCCATGCCGCCCAGCTTCTAGGTCCCGGTTTAGGGTTGACATTCTGTAAATGAAACTGTCACAGGTGGACCCTGGATAGTTGGCATATACTGAGGTGATGATTCCCTTGGCATCACATACTACCTGCACGTTGATGGAATGCCAGTGCTTGCGGTTTCTGTAGATGTGCTCAGTTGCCCTGGGAGGACGTAGAGCCACATGGGTGCAGTCAATGGCACCTAGCACTTTGGGGAAGTGTGCCACCCCGTAAAAATCCTGGACGACAGCCTGCCTTTCTGCAGGTGTTCTGGGCAGGTATATGTGCCTGTGGACTGATGGGCGTGCAGTCATGATGGCCAACACCTGGTGCAGGCAGCGTGACTGCGTGGCCTGTGATACCCCCCACTATGATAGTAGTCCGCTGAAATGAACCAGTGGCCAAAAAGTGCAGTACATTGAGCACCTTTTCCAAGGGGCTCAGTGCTTGGGAGCACAGGGTGGGTGATGTGAGGTCATCCTCCCACTCACTCACCAGGTTGAGTATTATGTGAGGTGGAAACCTGTACCTCCCATACACCTAGTTATCAGGCATCCCAAAAAGGCTTGTTCTGGGTGTAAAAATTCTGGGCCTGACTATCCTCCTCCTCCTCCTGCGGTATCCCGCGACCACTGCTGCGAGGAACGGTATATTCATCTTGGCGTCTGAGCTTGCTTGTTGTTTGCACGCACTTTTATGCTGCGCGGGTCCACATATGCCTGCTTCCTGCTGGCATACGTGTTTCCGGATCAGCGCGTCTTTTTTGGCACACGCGTTAGCCCCGTTCGAGTCCATGAATACGTGTTGTAGGCGCGCGTGTTGGCGTTCCGCGCATTTGCCTCCTGTACTTCCCCCATGACGCCCACATTTTCACGCATTGTTCCCCATTCTGTGTGTTACACCCTGTGTTACACCTATTTTTGTTGTGTGCGCTTCGCTATGTGCGCTTTTGCTGTGCGCATAGCGCACGCTGTTTGAAGACGTGTGAGCCAGCGTGCGCCACGCAAGATTTTAGCGCACATCCATGGATTTACACACGCACAGACTTCCATGAATCACTGTGCGCAGGTTTTGCTGCGATTTTCGCACTTGCGCTGCGATTCGCACGCTTTCGCACGCTTGCGCAGGAATTTTCAGCGCACATTAATTCTATGAATCGGCCTCAGAGTCTCTTAACACAGGGATTAGGACATCCACAGGGTCACAGGGCCAGGTAGGGGATATAATGCAACCAATTAGTTCCATAGTGTTCTGTACCGTAATAGGGGAAACAACAACATAGTTGCACTGAATGGCAATGAATCCTGAGATGGTGCTTCACAGGTATTGGATAAGGTCGTTTTAGAATTCAGGAACAGGCAGATGTGAGTTTTTTTAATTAAATTAAAAGTGCATATGTAATCTACATAAAACATTATACACAAAAATGCATAATGAAAGATTGTTTATCTATTTAATCATGCAGCACGTACTTTAAATGTCCTTTATCTTTTCGTACTAATCATGCAGGTATAAGATTTATATAACAGCATATGTTTTAAATGACACTTGTCAGTTCCTTAATTTAATTCCAGTATGATCATATTGCTAAAATTAAGCTAATGTGATAACCATTCATGCATCGCGCCCAGAAAGCTTCTGAAATAACAACCTTTGTGCTATGTACAAACCTTCCGAATATTTGTATACGTAGTTCATTTAATTTTGGGCAAATGATATAAAGGTGATGCAGTGTTTCTATAAGCGAATCTTCTTTATAAAAGCAGAAATTTAGAGGCAGAAATAATGAAAATAGGCCAGAAATATGAGAGATCTATCCTTAAATCATAATGTTTTGTATTAAGGAACAATCGTTTCTGAATCCTACCTGATATACGTATAAAAAGCTGTGCTGTCTCTGCCCACTCTTAGATTTGTGACTGAAATAAAGATGTAACCTTGTTGCATCACTAACGTGATGGTTGTGTTCTAGAAGGTATCCTTTTATTGTTTACCTTGTCCAATATTTTGAACAATTCTTTTCTTAGAATTAGAGGCAGTGGGCCTCATTAAAAACCAAAGTTCTGGTGGCCTGGGATATTAGTCGGCGGATTCAGGAAGTCCCTATTCCTGTGGAGGCACCGGCAACATTAGCGGCACCGGTGCTTCTATGAAAACTCTGCCATCTGGGGCCGTTGCGCCGGGCAGGTCAGACACAGTTGGAGTGGGGCGGTCGGAAAGTGTGCCAGTATGGTGCGACAGGCACCCTTATTTCCAGACTGCCACACTTAGAATGAGGCCAGTGTCTCTTTGGCAGGGCAAATGCACCTTCCTGGCTTCCAAGACTGTTGATTTATACCCACAATTACATCATTTGTGCTCATAGGAGTGTTTTACACAAGAGACTTTCTGTTATCTTTGCTCCATTTTCCTAAATATATTTTTAACCAATGTCTTTACCAATATCTGTTAATGGTACTAGCAAAGACAGGCCCTCATTATAAGGTTGGTGGTAGCACTGCCAGGATGGCTCCAACCCTTATTAATGTTACCGCTGCCTGACATACTGGTGCTACCGGGATATCACAAGAGGCTGCAGTACTATAAGGTCCCATTCCCATGGAGTTCCATAGGACTCCATGGGAGTGAGAACCCTGAAGCACAGTTATGGTGCCGGTGCTTCAGTGAAAAACATGCTGATAGGGGCCTGAACTCCCGGCAGTCCGGCCTGCCAGTTGTTCAGTGCCCATATGGCAGACTCACAGTGCCCCGGTCTGGTAAAGGTGCCAGTAACTTGTTACCAGCACCTTTATTACCAACAAAACAAGGGGGGGGGGTCCAGGGAGTCCCTCTGCCAGACATTAGTCCTGGTTATGAGAGCCTTACCCAGAGCCTTTAGCTCACTATCTTTCACAGAGAAGAAATATCCAAAACATATCAGTCTTTGTCCATAGGGAAGTCCAGCACCGAAATGCTAGGCAATTCTCCTCTGAACAAAAGTACCAACAGCAATCCCCGACATGTGTTTCGGTCTGGTTGGACATCATCAGTAGGGTGGAGCTGTGTCTCTCTAAGAATAGAGTGCAAGGAGTCCACATCTCGATTCCCTTAGTAACTTAGTGTGAGACTCAAAGTTACTTAAAATATGCAAAAATACAAGGGGGTTCCTGGGAGTCCCTCTGCCAGACATTAGTTGTGGTTATGAGAGACTTACCCATAGTCTTTAGCTCACTATTTTTCACAGAGGAGAAATATCCAAAACATAGCAGTCTTTGTCCTGCCCTGTCGCAGTCCAGCATGGAAATGCTAGGTAATTCTTCTCTGAACAAGAGTACCAACAGGATCCCCAGACACGTGTTTTGGTCTGGTTGGACCTCATCCATAGGGTGGACCTGTGCCTCTCTAAGAATAGGGAGCAAGGGGCCCACGTCTGGTTTCCCCTAGTAACTGAGGGTGAGACCCAAAGTTACTTAAAATATGCAAAAAATCAGGGGGTCCTGGGAGTCCTTCTGCCGGACAATGGTCCCAGTTATGAGAGACTTACCCAGAGTCTTTAGCTCACTATCTTTGCCCACTTATTAAGTATCCTGTGAAGAACTTCTCCCTGGTCTTCCCGTGTTTTGTCTCCCCCTTCTTGTGAGACTCTTTGTTGTGTCATTCACCCAGTAGTGCAGAGGTACAGTAGGAAGGAAAGTGGTTGACATCCGAGTCTGCAGAAAGGACCTCTCAGGTCAGACAATGAATTCTTCTGCAGACCTGATAATCATCAACTACTACCTGATGTTCAATGTATCTGCAAATGGCTGGTCTATTTGCAGTAGTAAGTCCAAACAAAATGTGATGTTGACTCTTCCTCCCACTTCCCGTGGGAATTAGGTCTCCAGGGTGTGGCTTTAATTTAGGAGTTCCGCAGTAGGGATTAAAGGGGTTAGTGACTGACCTGCAGAATGTACATCCTAGTCTTAAAGATTGCCAAGCCACAATAAAATGGACTTGGAATGCAAGCTCTTGGTGTGAATTGCAGTTGCTATGCAGGCAAATGAGATATCATGGTAGATAGAATTCAATAATTTAAAACCAATGTATACCCAAGTGGACGGCAGACAGCCAAGTGACACTGGGACATCGGAAAACAATTTGACCCTACTTTTTAACATCCCTCCCCAGACATTAGGGTTGGCCAAACCAGAAACATTTTCAGGGCAACTCAAAACCTCCCACAGCTTTACAGCCCAGATATATTTAATCTCCAAATCAAAGTAGTTTGGCTGTGGTAGGCCAATATTGCTTCCATGTTGTCATTTCAATGCAATGAAGAAACAGTTTTGGCTACACGTTTTATTTTTGCAATGCTGAATACCATGTTTGAAGAAAATCTGCTAATTTAAACAGCCATATGAAATTAATGATGTTAAAACAAGGCTTTTTGGATTTGGTGGCTTATGATGCCAAGTTGAAACCATGTCCAGAGGCAGCACAGCAAACCTACAGATTTGTTTGTTTTCACATCGTTTTATGCCAGAGTAAAAGAAGAACTAAAGGTTTTGTTATCCTTGGTGGTTAATAGACCAAGCATAGTCACTGGGTTAATCAACCTCACATTGAAAGTGATTAACAAGTTCAACCAAGGGTCTGGAAAGAAGTAAAGAACATACGGGACCTCAGGTCTAACTACAATTACCTGGGACTCCCTCAGTAGCAGGGCATCACCATTTCATGTTTATATATGCATTGGTTTCTCTTAGTCTTTCTCTTGTTTCTATTTCCGTTAAGTTCTGCCATCATATCATGATTTGAACAAATTCAGTAATGTTTGTGAAGCACCTCAGCGTAAGGTGCTACTGTTAGGCAGAATTATATGCAGTACCCTTTGGGAACACCACACACAAAAATAAGACTACAAGTGACAGTACAAATTCACCTTTGGTACAAGCCTGTATTACACAGTAAAGTTAGGGTAATTACCACTGCCACCAGCCAAGTCTTGATGTAAAGGAAGAAAAACAGTGCTCCAAGAGACACAAACAAAAAGGGATAGGAATTAATCCTTTCAAATACTCCATGTAAGATGGGGTGTACCGGATCTGTAGTTTAAAGAGACTACATAAAGTTAATGGCAACTTTACATGTTTCTGGGAGACAGCAGTCAGTCCCAGAAAAATGGAGTCAGTGGGAAGTCTAAAAGACAACCCTGTGTCACTGCTCTGAAGGTGCTGTGCAACACACATAAAAATGATGCTCATGGAGTAAGTGAGGTTCCAGAGACCAAGATCACACAAACGGTAAAAACACACACAGCAAAACACATGTAGAGTGGGAAAAAGGCTTACACTCTTACCAGATGAAAAAAATAAATCCTAGAAATCCAGCAAAGCTTCTGAGGGACTCATTAGGTAAGGGAAATTAGCCATTTATAAGAATTCTCCCTAACAGCTACAGAAGTTTAAAAAATGATATACAATACAATATACTTTCCAGATGTCCAAGTCATCTTGATTTACGGATGAAGAAGCACAATCCCAGCATTGAACTTTGTACCCTGAATAGTGCACCGAAAATTGCAGTCGACAAACAGACAAAAATGAGTTACTATGGAAGAAAAGATTCAGCAGATAAATATGCTGTATCAAGAATTCCTAGATGTATTTTCATAAATTGACTCAGAACATTTACTTTTGCACATAGAATATGACTGCCAAATTGATTTAGTAACCAAATTAAAAATTCCACATGGAATTTAACAGCAAATGAATAATTGAAGAATATAGGTGAGTGTGATGAATGGACTACTTATACGCAGTCGTACAGGGCTAAATAGTGGACAAAGAACCTACTCAGCCCCATACCACTACTAAACAACAGTACGCCAACATGCAAAGGCAGACAGGTGTACCTCCTTCACCTTTTAGGGTAGTGCAGGTTGAGGGAAACCTTTTTGCTCTTCAGTAGGGCTATGAGCTGATGCAGGAGCAACACAAACAACACTAGTATAGGGATACCAGAATTACCAGCCCACCCCCTCCCAAGGAGCAGGAGCTCCTCCACTGCAGGAGCAGTGATCCCGCTCCGGATTCGTGCTGGGAAAACAGCTGTAGCGCAAGGTAGGATTGCTGACATCCATGCCACACCTGCGCTCGTTCCGGCAATAATCTTCAAAAATCGAATCGCTGCCTCGGAATATTGGGCATGCGACTGCAAGTATTGTAAAATACTTTTTTGCGCCTAGAAACTGCCCTAAGTGCCCGCATTGTGCACAGCTTTTCGTGCCTCCATTGCCTTACACGAGTCTGCCCCATCCCAAGATGGCTGCCGGGCTCTGCAAAGCTGCTGCCTGACTCTCCAATCTCCCTCTGATGCCTGCCTGGTACCGACTGGCTCACACCTCTGCCTTCCCAGCCAATCGCTCGCCGGAAGGCGAACGCCGGACCAGCCCACGAAGGAGCACACACAAAGGAGCAGGTCCTGTCCCGAGCCTGTCCAGAGAATGGCTAGAGGCTAAACTGGGACCATTGCCCCTCGAACCTCCCACTGTTTCAGCATTGAACTGCAAACCTGACATTAACATAGGTAAGCATCATCAACACGCTCCATAGTTGGCAAATGCCACCACTGTCTAGCTAAGCCTGCAGTACAGCTGCACTGTAACACTTACTGTTTCAAATTGTGCATGAGCAACTTCGCATACATTTATACACATGTACATGTTGCTAACTTCAATTTTGGGTGACCTACTGCACCCATCTACTAAACTTAAAACTTAGTCCTTCCGCTCAGTATTGTGCACCACGTATGCTGCCCTGTTCCATATGTATTGCATTCTCTCTGGCTGCTAGCCTTAGCATTTCTGCCTCCTTCCAAATGCCTACGTTGATTGACCACATGGTTGACCACACGTCCCCAAAGCACCAAGGCACCCCTATCAGCACATTTTTCCATTCATTCCTAAACACTCAGACCACTGTATTTAGCCTCATCTTCACCCAGTATTTGACTGTTGCATTTAGCCCAGTATTTGACTGTTGCATTTAGCCCAGTATTTGATTGCTGCATTTAGCCCAGTATTTGCCTGCTGCATTTAGCCCAGTATTTGCCTGTTGCATTTAGCTCAGTATTTGATTGCTGCATTTAGCCCAGTATTTGACTATTGCCTTTAACCCAATGTTTGATTACTACATTCATCCTGCCTAGTATTTGATGACCGTACTTAGCCTACTCTGCCCAGTATCTAACCACAGCATTTAAGTCTAGTCCCCTTAGCTTAACTAGAAGTAACACTATGTACTCTTACCTGCCTAACCTAGTCCACCAAGCATTACTCACCAATCTGATAGCTATACTTACTATCGTCTATATGACCATGCCTACATTTCTGCCCATAGAGGGCTCAGGAGCCCACATACAACCTACTTCCAAACCTTGCAACCTAGCACAGAGGAACCTTAGACTCCGGGCTCGACTACCCAAAATATTCAAACCCATCATCAAATACAATATCAACCTGGAACACCTCCGACCCAAATTACTCCCACCATTGGAAATTACCGCCCCTCTCAGGTGCAAACTCCACCATAAAATTAATGATATGATATGATATGATATGGTATTTGTAACGCGCCTATACACGAGTGTTTCAAGGCGCGACGAGGCAGGGAGGGGGGGAAACAAGGGAAAGACAGACAAACGATCCTACTAGGCCAGGTGTCATTCAGATCGCGCAAGTGCAGAGGTAATGGGAAAAGGAGAAGTGCAGGGGGAGGAGGTGGGGGGGAAAGTGCAATACAGGGTAAGTACCGTAATAAAATAATAAATAATAAATAAAAGGGCCAGCTGGTGGCAAGTGCGAGGTAAGTGCAGAGCAAGTGCTGGGAAGGCGGCTGTAGGGATGCAGTGACAGTCCCGAAGTGCAGGGGGAGCCAGGGAGGCAGTGCAAGTGGAGAGTGGCTGGGCCCTGGGCCGAGGTCACAGAGTGGCCCAGATGCAGGTTAAGTGCAGACTTCGAAGGGGAGTTAAGCAGGTTTAGCAGGGGAGAGGGAGAGAGAAGGCAGAAGCGAAGAGGAAGGTTTTGAGGTGCTTCCGGAACCGGAGATGGTTCTCCTCAAGTTTCAGGGAGGCAGGAAGGCTGTTCCAGAGGGAGGCCCCTGCTGCGGAGAGAGATCTGCCCCCAGCTCGTTGCTTCGAGAAGCGGCTGACCATGAGAGAGTTGGAGACGGATGAGCGAAGGGCTCGTGAAGGCAGATATTTAGGAAGAGAGAGTTGAAGGTATTGTGGCCCCAGGCCCCAGAAGGCCTTGTGGACAATGCAGAGGGTTTTGAACTTAATCCTCGCAGCCACTGGGAGCCAGTGAAGAGATTTCAGTCCTGGAGAGATACGGTCCCACATATAGCCAACCTCCCTCTCACAGTGCAGCCAGAACCAGAATTAAAAGCTGCATTAATCAATGCCAGATCTTTAGTCGCTCATGCTACTGACATAGCAGATGTCATACGCGAAAACGACCTTGATTTCATTGCCATTACTGAATCATGGCTCCATGAGGCAGCAGGTCCTGCACTCACTCTAGCAGTCCCAGAAAAGTATACCATCCTTAGAGCTGACAGACCAGACGCACGAGGTGGAGGAATAGCAATTATCGCCAAATCCAACCTCTCTATGAGAATCACCTCCACACCCTACCTTAAATACTGTGAGCTTCTTTCCATCAAACTACCCACCGCCAACTCCCAAACACTTAATATTTACCTCCTCTATAGACCCCGAGGCCCCACCAATACCTTCAACGAAGATATCACCTCTGTTATCTCTGAGAAGCTAAAAAATTCCTCTCAAACCTTAGTGTTAGGAGACTTCAACCTAGGGTACAACGATATCAATGACCTCCAGGCTACTGCCACAGCTAATACCTTGTCAGAAATAGGCTTCACGCAGATCGTGAATATTCCCACACATACCAAAAGGAGAACTCTAGACTGGATTGCCAGTCATAACTGTAACCCCTCTATAAAGCCATTGCCCCCCAAATATGGTCAGACCATCACCTTATCTCCTTTACCCTCAACACTATAAGAACCACAGTTCTCACACCCACCCCCGCCATACCCACTTTAACCAGAAATAAGAAAAATATCACAGCAGATAATATTCTGCCTCACATCCTACCCAAACTTAATTCTCTACCTGACCATACCGACCCAGGGATCCTAGTGGAAGAATTCAATAACGCTATGTCCACTCCCCTTGACAGAGTTGCTCTGCTTAAACTTAGAAACGGTAAACCAAAAAAGCATCTAAACTCCTGGTTTACACCCCATTTAAAAAACTTAAGACTACAGAAGAGAAAATGTGAAACAGCATGGAACCGGCATCCTACCGCTGAAAATAAAACCAACATAATAAACATCTCGCAATACAATAAAGATATCATCCTGACCAAACAAGAAACCTATAATAATAGGATCACCCAAGCCAACTCCAGTATGAAGGAGCTATTCTCCATCCTAAAAGAACTGGAAACTCCTATCGCAGCACAGGACGACTCCATCAAAGATAAAACTTGGTGTACTGACATACAACTGGCACTAACCAACAAAGTGGCCAACCTCCAAACTAAAATTGCCCTAAAGAAAGCCTCATTACCAACCCAACCTCCCGTCGACAAAACCCCCAAACCCAAACCTAAAGAATCTACCCAATTCCACTTCTCCAAGGTCTCAGTGATTGAGGTAGAAAAGACCATTCTGACTCTTAAACCGTCTAATTGCAAAGGTGACCAATGCCCCGCACAACTGATAAAGGACGGGGCTAGAGATCTAGCCCTCTTCATCACAAAACTTATTAATGCCTCCTTCACTATGGGCACCATCCCTCGCAACCTAAAAGAATCTTGGGTACTCCCCCTCCTGAAAAAACCAACCTCGGACCCCAACATTCCCACAAATTATAGACCCATCACCACAGTGCCTTTCTTACTAAAAATTTTAGACAAGGTAGCGTACACCCAAATCCAGAACTTTCTTGAGATAAACCATCTCCTTGGAACATGCCAATCCAGTTTCCGTCCACAACACGGCACAGAAACAGCCCTGATTGACCTAAAGGCTCAAATAGACTCACTCAGAGACAAGGGCAAACTAGCTCTCCTTCTCCTTCTGGACCTCTCAGCCGCCTTTAATTTGGTGGACCACAGAGTCCTATGCAATCACTTGGACTCAGCGGCCCACTTCTCAGGGGAGGCTATAGTCTGGATACAGTCATTCCTTAGTGACAGGACCATGAGGGTGTTCTCCCCCGCAGCGGCAGCAGACCCGATTCCTATCACCTGCGGAGTGCCACAGGGATCCTGTGTCTCGCCAACACTCTATAACATCTTCACCAAGCCACTCTTCGACGATCTCGATAATCTGGGTGTCACCTATACCAACTACGCAGACGATACCCAAATTCTCCTACCACTTACTGGGGATTATGTTGAAGACCTGGCTCTGGTGAACAGAGTCTATAGCATCGTTCAAGCATGGATGGCCAACCATGGCCTATGCTTGAACGATGACAAAACAGAGCTTATCATCCTGGGCACTGCAGCCCGCATCTCCAAACTCAACCAAAACTACTCAGCCTTCATCATCGATGGCAACACTATCAAGGTCGCCAGAGAAGTAAAAACCTTAGGTTTCTACCTTGATGCAACAATATCCTTAACCAAACAGGTGAACTCACTGGCCTCATCCACGGCCTATACATGTAAATTAATACGCGCTGGGAAACATTTCTTATCAGATGGCAGTTGTCTTATCCTAGCCAGAGCCCTCATCTTATCAAAATTAGATTACTGTAACGCCCTTTACATAGGGACAACCAAACAAATCATCAATAGAATTCAAGTGCTCCAAAATAATGCACTTAGAGCGGCCTTAAGCATCACTAGAAGAGCACATATCTCAGAAATAAGACGTAAACACAAATGGCTTTCTACTCAAGAAAAAATCAACCTTAAATCTGCCTCCATCATCCACAAATGTTTAAACAACAAAGCCCCCAGCTACCTTTCAGAACGCTTCAATAGGAAAAATCCCTCCAGACCTACAAGGACAGTCAGCCCTAACTGCCTCCTAGTACCCAGATTTATATTTACCACTATTGGAGGATCCAGCTTCCCAGTCAAGGCAGCTCAGTTATGGAACGCCCTACCTCTTGCACTTAGATCCGACCAAACGTTCAACAACTTCAGAAAGAATACCATAAAATGGCTCACCGAGAATGCAACATAAATGGCACTCTACCTCTCGCACCTCCACTTGTACTCTACCTGACTTGCTATTTTGTTCGCCATTGATCTGACTGTTTGGTGGTGCTATATCTGCACTTGTACTTGTCTCACCTGTAGAGCCAAAAAACTGTCTACTCTGTAACTTGCGTGTTCTGTAACTTGTTACTTCTGTAACCAAGCTGTAAACTTCCTTGTCTCTTGCGCCCTGCTACCTCAGGGTCCGGTGCGCATAACAAATAAATAAACAAACAAACAAAAGAATTTCTAACTAAGGCTCTACCTAATTATAATATTTATTTAAAATGAAAAAATGTCAAATAACTACTAAAACAATGACAAGAATTATGGGTCTGGCAGGTGTGTGGCAAGTGCTTGAAGTAGTATGCAGTTGTATTTTGTTTTGGATGTGGTCCACTGCAGACACATTCAGAGTTGGCGATCTGTGTTCCAATATTTTGCCTGGGAGCTCAGTGCTCGGCATTCAGCTGAACGATCCTACTGAACATTAAAAAAACTCTTGGAGCATCTTAACAGTCCCTGCTGAGCTATGCCAATGTGAGATTATGAAATGTGATTTCAGGATGCAAACTAGTTTAATAGGTACACAGACGTGGTGTGATAGTGATCCTCAAACTATGAATACTGAGGTTTGCTCTGATGTTACTAAACAGCTCTCGAAGGATGGTGGTTCAAGATCTATATCTTTGTAATGTGATTCAAATGACTTTAAGGAGCGGGGTGGTGTTCACTTAAAATAGGTGGCATCAACATCTCATGCTGTAATTTCTACAAATGATTTGTGTCACATATTGACCATTAAAAGCAAAGTGTTCATTGTAGAATGAGTAGTGAGTGTAGGCGCAAGAATTCTGTGTGATAACACATAGATCAGAATCAACAGAGGGTTGTAAAATGGGCTGGGAAGATTATCAATAACCCCTTCAAGGGATAGTGGGTTCAAAATAAAACAGAAATTAGTACACAGACAGAGAGAAATTCTGATTTAACAAGTAGCACCCAGATCACAGTGAAGGGGCGGGGGTCATGCCTAATAGAGGGAATTAAGTATACTAAGTCCTGTGGGAAAGCAGAGGTTCCTGCACTAATTATGGGAATACAAAAAAAAACAAAAAAAAACTGGTATTATATCATACTTATCCATATTTGGTAATAGAATACATGTTGGGGTGTTAAAAAACATTGAGCTTAACACTTTATAGATCAAACATTCTGTCCCTGTTATATGAAATTCCTCACTTGTGTCTGTTATCAACAAAGGGCTTAGAAATTGTTGATTTTAATGATCGGACAATGGACATAGTGGTCCTGAAGATTCTATCCAAGGTTGTCCAAGCTATGTTATTGGAGGAGGTAGAAAGCCTAAGAGTAATGGGCTATGATTTATGACCTAGTTCATACTTAATCGGTTGGAAAAATATGAATTAGGAAGTAATGCCAGCTTCCATAAAGAGTTGATGGATGCTAGCTGTGTGAAAAAGGATATAGAAATGAGGTGTGCCGAAGGGAATCATATGGGAAGAGTACGTTTTACGAAGTGCCAAAGTTTGAATGATTGGCCCTGGCTTCCAGTATCTATGTCAGATAAAAATGAAATGAGAGATATTACTAGGTATCATCCCTAATAATTGGCAGGAAGGAGAGAATATATATGAGAATGATCCACATGGAGTAGATATGGTTGATATGTTATCTTGGAGCATCAAAAGTTTGCAAAATTCATGCAGGATTGTGAGCAGACAAAACCTCTTAGTCTTTACTCAATTGTATTGCTGCAGGAAAAATCCATGTCAGGTATGTTGTACTGGGATGGGCATACATTTTTTCAAGAACTTGCTACCAACATCAATGGGGGCAGGCCTTCAGGGGGCTTTTTACTGTACTTGGTAATAGATTGGGTTTGCAGGAATTTGTGTCTGTCAGAATATCAAGGGAATTCTGGCATTAAACATGTGTATTCCGGGGCATACTTTACTTCACCATATATTACTTAATATTTATTCCCATTTTTTACATTCTGATATTCAAGCATTCTTGGATGACTTAAATAAAATCATAGAGTCATTTAAGATTGATGCATCGGAAGATATCATTATGGCAGGGAGTTGGAAAACAGTATGCCGCTACCCCGGTAAATGTTTAAGAACAAATAAGGATTGGGGTACGGCTGCTCTTTGGTCGGGATTATATGAAATTTGGTGTTTGATAAATTCTAACTGGACAAGTATTTGGGGATATCCCAAGTAAAACTACTTGCTACAATGAGAACTTAGTGGCATGGATTCATATATTTTCCTCTCCCCGAACCTCTTTCATGCACGTAACAGAACACAGGGTATGTGATCATTGTACTTTAGCCTAATATTGCAATTAATAGTCTTTGCCGCTCCTAGAATTGCATGTAGGGATTTAAGAACAAATGCAAAGAAAAATTGTATTAGATGTAGGTCGGGTTTTTGAAGGATTATTTTTGGTGGGTCTTTAGAAAAAAAATTTTATTCTAGGTAAATCAAAGTTTTAAGATGGTAAATATAGTAGTTTAGAAGAAGTAATAGGAAGTTGGGGTAATTAACTTGAGATGATGCGTGTTGAGTATTAAGTAATTGACTTGAGGAGAGGTGAAGCGATTGAGGTATTGAGTAATTGACTTGAGAAGAGGGCAAGCAATTAAGAGATATCGTGAGGGAAGGTGCCACGTAAAGAGTAAGCTGAGTTTCCTGCTTCGTAAAAACGTACAGAAGGAACTGTTTCTAGAGCCCTATTTATGGGTCACGTAGGCGACAAACTTGGTTAAAGAAAACAGTTTGCATCCCAATCGGGGTATTTTTAGGGGTAGATATATATGGCCGGCCAGTCTGTCATGTCTGTCAAATTGTATTATGTGTTGTGTACTGTACATTTGTTTATGTTGTAGAATTAAGAAGATATGTTTATTTAGATGAGGACATATTGGCACCACGCCAGAAATTAAAGTGATCAATAGTGGAGAAAATAGGATATAAATATGAGCTAAGGATGAGAATGTGCATGCATGCATCATTTAAATGATGGAAAAATACAATATTAGCTGAAAAAATGTAGAATACAGTTTGAAAAAGTGTTCATGTTTGAACCATTGTAAAAACTAGACAATAGTAAATACGGGGTTCATTCTTATATTTGACAAAAATAGACAGGTTAAACTACTTAATTAACTTCACATGACAAAAACACACTAGTTTTACTGGAAATGAAGACTAGATTAGACTTGACAAGATATGAAACATTGTGGCTTTAAGCTGTTTTCAGCCGAGTGTGTAGTTACAGAAGAGAGGGCTTCAATTCTGCCAATACATTCCTTTCTTGTTTAAACAAGTACAGATAAAAAGACTGCAGCACATGAGAATGTTGGAGACTAAACATATTCTCTTAAAAAGGAAAAAACGAAGTGCGTAGCTTGGCAGTTGGCCAAGAAAGATCGCGCTGCTGAAAAGTGGACAGTGTTTGATTAAAGGATTAGGAGATAACAGCCTACGCAGTTAGGCGAGGTAATTTATGTTCACAGTAAACAGTCTTTGAGTAAAAAATGCAATTCAGGCAGTATGCGCGGAAAACATGACAATGAATAATGGTGAAATCAACAGATGTGAGGGAAGCCCTTGTCTGTAAAAGGAGCAAGTTAACTCCTTAGTTATTAGTATGTTGAAAAAGCTGATGTTTTTGGACTGGAGGATTGAATAGTTGAAGTTATCACCTTTATGATTTGAGGTTGTTCACTGCAGTAAAGCCATGTGGAGGTTAGGGAAAACCACACTGAGACATTGTTTGAGAATTATAGAAACTGTTTCTTAGTGTAAAAAAGATTGACTAAGCCATCATGATGGAATACTGATGAATGCTTTTTAGTATTGGACACAGGTTAAGAAGTATTAAATAGTCACTTATTGTATGTGTGGCAAATAGCTGTGCAAATAAGAAGACAATGAGGCATTTATTCTTTTGAATAAAATGGGCTTTTATTGCGCCATGACTGGGAGTTGGGAATAGAGAAGTATTGCAATGCAATGACAGCATGAAGTACAAATACATGCAAGTTTATACATTTGCACTAAATAAATTTGGAATACAGTAGGCAGCTGTCAAGTGAGGGAGCTATGTTTCCAGTGTTGTACATTATGTCTGTACAATTTGAGGACATTTGGAGACAAAATTGGAAATAATCTGTCCCAGATCACAGGTGTAGCCAAGATTCAAAATGTACCTTTGAGTGCAAATTGCAGCAAGAAGCAGACCAATGTGCCAAGTATATGGTACTTGAACTAGGCAGTTTTGGGAAATGACAGAAATAAATGAGGAATAATGTTATTTTTAAAAAATGTTTTGAGATACATGACAAAAATGGAATAATGTTGTATTTAGCAGTAAGCATTGAAGAAAGGGCTAGCAAGCTGTACCGACATGGGCAAGCATTTGTGTAGATGCACTGACCTGAGAGAGAACACAAACACACATGCTCACGCACACATAGAAGCACACACCCACATATACACACACATGGTTTTATGGAAGTATAGGAGACTAGTATACTACATACAATGCCTCCTCGCACTCATGCCCAACACACACACACAGGTGGCTTTTGTTTTTACAGTTAGTATGACAGCTCATGTGGAATATACGAACAGCATCTTTAGAGAAAGATAGGAAGAGCAGAAATGTGCGTGTGTCTAAATATTGAGATGTTTTTGTGAAAAATGAAACGCGAGAACAGGAACAGTAATTATATTTTACTGCGTTCATAAGTAAAGACTGTTTGAAGAAGATATGAAAGTGGTTTGGGAACAAGTGGGAGTACCAGTGAGATCACCAAAAGAATGATTCAGTAGTTATCACACATTCTGGACCATCTTGAGGAAAGTCTGCGAAAGTCAAGACTGGCTAGTGATGAAGAAAGTTGGGAATATGGCAATCAGAGTGTGCACCATGGGAAAATAATTAAGCACCAGATGGGTTGAGGAAGGGATGGGTGTATGCTCTAAAGCAAAGGGAACAGATTTTAAAGGAAGCAATGGTTTGCAGAAAAAAAAAGATAGATTTCTGAAATATGCAGAATGATGAATGTGTAAACAGGGCTAATCAGAAGAACTCCTCCTGTGCATTAGCTAGATGAGACAATAGAGCACACATTGCACACATATGTGAAAACTAATAATATGCAGGACGGATGGATCTAAACATAGGAGGCTTGTTCTGCCTCAAGCATAGAGCCTCGTCTGTGGGCAGAGTGATTTAAGAAAGAGACTAGAAAGAGGATAACCATACTAGTTGGGGACAGGATATGTCAGAAAAAGACAGAGAAACCTTCTGTAGGGAGGAGGGGGTTAACAGATGTGGTCCTGAAGAAGGTTCTCCAATGTACGGAGAAGTAAGATGGTAAGATATAGACCTACCTAAATCTCAGGCATCAGTATCTCTGGAGCGGCTAGATAAACCAAAGGGAGATTCAATAGTGAGAGGGTGGACTTGCCAGGTTAAGGTCGCTGCCAGGAAGAAGGCGGGGCAGAACCATTGTCCCTGCTATGGACAGACGGACAATAGGGGATGAATGTGAGTTTGGGGTTTCAAGGTTTCCTTTGTTAGAGAAAGGAGTAGTAGGCCATAGTATATACATTGGCCGCAGTTAGATAAGGATAATTTAAAGTGGAAAATCCCAAGTTTAATTTCTGGCCCTGGGAAATCGATACATGAGTTAGAAAAAATGACAAGAGGATATATGTTAGCCATTGCAGACATTAAAGTTCTTCTAGTCACTCTCCTTGGGGAGAGATCTGATGATGTTTGGTCAAGAGCAGGATATTCGAGTGTTACCACGTTGAGTACTGCTCATGATGAAGCACTGTTTAACAATTATAGGTAGGGACTCTGATTTTCGAGGATTACCAATTTTCCCCGATATCTAGACTCCATTAATATAAATCTATTACTCAGGGGACTCTGTTAAACCCAAGTAATTCATTCTTACTAAGTGCAGGGAGTGGGATTTGAAACTGTGTTGTCTTGTATTCAAGACAAAAGCATTGCCGGTGAGCTATCCTGGCAGCTCTATGAAAGAGTTGTATTTAATGATTATTCACCATTGCCACTTTGTGGCCGAATGTTCAATTGAGTGCATTTGCAAACTGTCTTTTTTTTATCTGTCAATTAGTCCCTTATTGTTGCGCGTATTTGTTCATAAGCACAACAATAAGGACACTTCAGTTCCCCCTTTAGCTAATAGCAGACCCTCCCATCACAATGCTAGCAGGAAACTGCTAATGATGGGCCATTAGTCACTGAATGGTTTTGTGTCAGCATTGCAATGGAAGGGGAGGTGCAGTGGGGCTTGGGGAGTGGGTGTGAATTGTAGGCAGCTTTGCCTCTCTGAAGGTGTGTAAGTGCCATCACTTAACACTCTCTGACTCACATTCATGCATGCAGCATTATTGCACCATAAAAGCGCTTACAAATGCCCATTGTCCCCAGAGCTCTGACAGCAGCCAGAGTCTCCAATGATCCAGCTTCATATTTCTTTTCTGTTGCCATCAGTGGGAGGATCCAGACTCCAGTCTGACTACAACTTGCCCTCAGTATCTGAGGTAAGTCAGGCCTTGGGCCCCGGCCCTGTCTGGAATGCTTCATTCCATTTGGTAGGAGTAACTCCCCAACCAGCAGAAGGGGCCCCAAAGGCAGTTACAGGCCTCAGCCATGGCCTGATTTTTCATTTATTTGGACAATGTTTGTTGGGTCCGTGGACCCGATTAATTAACTTATTTCTGCAATGTTGGTCCTGACCAACATTGCATGAGTAAATAAATTAACCGGGTTCACAGACCCGACAAACATTGTCCAAATAAATAAATAAACCATGCAGTGGCCAGAGGCAGTTACAGGCCTCAGCCACGGCCTGGTTTATTTATTTATTTGGACAATGTTTGTCGGTCCGTGGACCTGATCAATTTATTTATTTCTGCAATATTGGGTCCACGGACCCAACAAACATTGTCCAAATAAATAAATAATAAGTAAGATAGTTGAACTTAAAATTGTTCCCACTTGCATTTAGAAGTGTACCCAATTGCATTTGGAAGTTGCGCCCAATAGCCTCTCTGAGAAAGTTGAATTTAGAATTGTTCGGACCTGCATTTAGAAGTGTACCCAATTGCATTTAGAAGCTGCACCCATTAGCCTCTCTGTGGGAGTTGAATTTAGAATTGTTCCCACCGACAATTAGAAGTGTACCCAATTGCATTTAGAAGTTAGGCCCAATAGCCTCTCTGAGAAAGTTGAATTAAGAATTGTTCCCACTCGCATCTAGAAGTATACCCTACAGCCTCTCTGGGAAAGTTGAATTTAGATTTGTTCCCACCTGAATTTAGAAGTGTACCCAATTGCATTTAGAAGTTGCGCCCATTAGCCTCTCTGTGGGAGTTGAATTTAGAATTGTTCCCACCTGCATTTAGAAGTTACTCCCAATAGCCTCATTGAGAAAGTTGAATTAAGAATTGTTCCCACTCACATCTAGAAGTGTACCCTACAGCCTCTCTGGAAAAGTTGAATTTAGAATTGTTCCCACCTGCATTTAGAAGTGCACCCAATTGCATTTAGAAGTTGTGCCCATCAGCCTCTCTGAAAAGTTGTACTTAGAAGTTGCGCCCAACAGTCTCTGTGAGAAAGTTGAAATTAGAAGTATACCGATTGCATTTAGAAGTTGCACCCATTAACCTCTCTGAAAAGCTCAATTCTGAAGTGGACCCAATTGCATTTAGAAGTGTACCCAATTGCATTTAGAAGTGTACCCATTTGCATTTAGAAGCTGCGCCCAATAGCCCCTGTGGGAGTTGAATTTAGAATTGTCCCCACCTACATTTAGAAGTGTACCCAATTGCATTTGTCGAGAGTGGATGAATGAGGAGAGCGAAAAAGTGAATGTGTAGTGTGGATGAGCGTATGGAGCGGATGTGTATATGGAGCGAATCAGTGTTTGAGCAGATGAGCGCGTAAGCAGACAAAAGTACAAGCGCGGGGTAGACTTGTGCACATGCGCAAGAAGGACAGGATTGCATTCGGATGGAACACATGAGAGCATGCGTGAAGCACACTGGAGAATGAAGGTCAGACTTGAGATCGCAACGTGAACCAGAGCACATGAATAAGATGTGAATGTGTAGGACAATCGAACACCTGAAATGAACAAAAATGCATAGACGGACCTGCCCACACGTAACAGCGTGACATACTTAATATGCTTTGGAATGAAGGAAACACTTGAAAACATACATCATACCACACCCCACGCTTACTCTCTCCATTACACCACCACTTCTCTAGAACACTCTGGATATCTCTGGATAAAGCCGATCAGAGCGAAGTCATACTCCTGATCTCTCAACCACCACACCTACAGCTAAGAAGCAGCCACCACTTGAATTCCGCACCAGCTGCACACATACCTGGTGCGCGCACGCACTTTTGGACTCTCTCTACTGACCTGAACTTCGGTTCCCAAGGGCGTTCAACCTACCAGCGCCTTCAGACCATACCAATGGTATATAAGGCGCTATATAAATGCAAAATAACATAACATAACATGCCGTGGCCAGAGGCAGTTACAGGCCTCAGACACGCCTTGTTTATTTATTTGGACAATGTTTGTCGGGTCTGTGGATCAGATTAATTTATTTATTTCTGCAATGTTGGTCCCGACCAACGTCGCGGAAATAAATAAATTAATATGGTCCACGGACCCGAAAAACATTGTCCAAATAAATAAATAAACAAGGCCGTGGCAGAGGAGCGGGACATGGGCAAGACTGTTACTGCCTCTTAGTCACCCTGCAAGGGGGCACCACATGTAGTTACTGGCCTCAGCCACGGTCTGGTTTATTTATTTATTTGGACAATGCTTGTCGGGTCTGTTGACCTGATACTGCAGAAATAAATAAATTGATCGGGTCCACAGACCTGACAAGCATTGTCCAAATAAATAAATAAACCAGACCGTGGCTGAGGCCAGTAACTACATGTGGTGCCCCCTTGCAGGGTGACTAAGAGGCAGTAACAGTCTTGCCCATGTCCCGCTCCTCTGCCACGGCCTTGTTTATTTATTTATTTGGACAATGTTTTTCGGGTCCGTGGACCATATTAATTTATTTATTTCCGCGACGTTGGTCGGGACCAACATTGCAGAAATAAATAAATTAATCTGATCCACAGACCCGACAAACATTGTCCAAATAAATAAACAAGGCGTGGCTGAGGCCTGTAACTGCCTCTGGCCACGGCATGTTATGTTATGTTATGTTATTTTGCATTTATATAGCGCCTTATATACCATTGGTATGGTCTGAAGGCGCTGGTAGGTTGAACCGACAAACATTGTCCAAATAAATAAACATGCACACTGCACCAAAACAAAATGCAGTACAACATTGTGTATGTTGCGGCTCTTAGGCTTTATTAGAAGAGGGCTATATGGCTTAATAAACCTAAATATGTTCACTCTGTATGGGCTTATGGGCGCTGCTGATTTAAGAACGGCTCTCTCGGAGTTGTTCATCCAAGTCAAGAGTGTCTCCAGTGGGCATTATTGCTGTGGGCATCAAACGTCCAAAAATAGATACTTTTTTTTAGTCCAATTGGACGAATAAGTATGTGCTTTCCATTGCTGAAATTGCTGAAATGTTCTTGTGCCTTTGAAATGTGCTGGCCTTGCATTTCATTATGAGAGGCCAGATAATACCTTTTGCATGTGTGTATGTACACATCGAGGTGCAGGCGCGCTACACCATTGAGCTAACTCTGCTTCAGTGACTATCCCCCCCACCCCCTCCTTGAAATATGATTTGATGGACGGGACATCTGCACTTACTTTTTGTTAGGCACTGACAAAAGCCTTTCTTGAAACTGGTGGCGTAAAGTTTTACTGTGTTCTTGCAGAAAAATGTATTTGCACAAAGGCAGCCCAACTTTGAACTTGCTAGTTTTAAGAAAGGCTTCCATCACCTCTCTGCCTTCAAAATCAAATGCACACATCAGCCTGCTCCCGTGTATTCAAGCTAACATATAACAATGTTATTTATTTATTAATATTTATATACTGTGCAGCAGCCCACCAAAATTTGAAAGTGGTCTGTGCCAAATGTCCTTTGCAGAGACACTGACCTGTTTTAAAAGAAAACGCAATGGGGAAAAAACGCGATAAGGAAAAATATTCTCCCTTACCCACAAAGCATTAAACAATGCTGCCCCTAGTGATCTTGTAGACAGACTACACAAAAGAACCTCCATCAGACCTACGAGAGCCAGTAACACAAACTGCCTCACTGTACCAAGATACCGACTCACCAAGATCGACGGCAATATTTTTCCTGTGAAAGCATCCAAACTATGGAACTCCTTGCCACACCAGCTTAGAGTAGATCAACCGTACTTACAATTTAGAAGTACTTACATTAACATGCTTAATTCAACTGACTACGATCCTGTGCCACTGTACTAGCCCCTACCTAGGTTGCCCTACACTAGACTCCTATCATACTGTAACCTTGATGTTGTGCCCACTTATCCTTCCTGTCTGTAACCAGCTTCAACTTGCATATCTGTATATATATGTCTTACTGCGAACATACCTGCAACTATACATGCCGCATTGTAACCATACCTGTAATTATGTAAACTTTGCATCTTCTTATTGCTGCACCCTGTTACCCTTGGGTTTGGTGTGCATCAGAAATAAATAAACAAACAGATGTGGCACATGAATTTGTGGGCGCCTTAGTGCAGGCAGGAACCAGCTTGCACCAGGCAGATGACCCGATTGGTAATCTTTTCCGCAGATGGGCCCCAGCAGCCAGAAGATTACCCTGATCCACGCAAATGTACGAAAAATACCTACCTGAGGTTTTTATGCCAGACATTGCCCACATCAAAGAGTTAGTCCAAGACGAGGTAAACATTTCAATCAGCGTCGATGAAATGCATGAGATGCATGGTGATCCAGCAGTGGCAGTCCTCTTCACTTTTTGTGATCCAAAAAGTGGAGGGGTGTGCCTTACTATCATGGCAGATTTTGAGGTGGTTGAAACTTGCAATGCAGTTTCAGTTCCAGCATTACTTCAGAAAGTCCTCAGCAAGTTTGGGAAAGACTGGAGAGATGTAGTGTGCGTTTGTAGTGATTCAGCAAGTTATATGAACAAGTTCGTGTGATGATCTGTCCAAGGGCAATGCCGATTTCAAGGCCTTCCACATGCGCGTCTCCTGCCACTTGCTTGATGGAGTTTTATAAGCAGCCTTAAAGTCCTCAGATTTGGTTAGAGGTGCAGTTGACTTTGTGGTCCATTCTGATGCACTATTTAGATATGTACATGAACTGAAACGCAAATACCTATCATTTAGAACTTTGCATGGATTGAAACAAAAGGTTATCCCAACTGTTTCCTTTAGCCGGTGGTTCTCTGTATAAGAGGCAGTGAACGCCATACTATTGGTGTGGTGATGTTTTACCGATTTCCTCCTTAGTGATGATGCCTCTGGCAAGAAATGTGAGGATCTGAGGGTGCACATTGATAGTGAGGCGAAGAAAAGTACAGTCTACTGTGTTCTCTGATTTTTGCAAGAGAACATGACCGCTGTAGTTGATATAATTAAGAGGTTGGAATCAGAAAACACATATGTTTACCATGTGTACAATGTCATTGATGTGGAGGTCAAACTCTTATTTGAAAGAAAGCTGGGTGAAACTTTCAGTGACATTGGGCCTATAACATGTGCACTGTTGGAATGTCTGCCACTTGGCAAACAAAGGACTGTTGAGGAAAGGTTTGGGATATTCTACGCAACAATGCATGAAAAATGGCAAGCAATGCTGTGTCGAAACATCCCATCAGCCACCATGTCATTCGAAGTGAGTGAAGCCTCTTTGTGGTATGCCATGCAAGTGCTAGATCCTTTCCGCAAAAAAGAATTTACACAACATTTTGAAAAGTATGCATTTATTTTTAACCATTTTAAAGACACTGAGATTGTGTGCAGCCAGTTTAATGGGTATTTGGCAGAGCCTGTGCCTGAGAATCTGCATCTTCAGGTGCATGAGCATTGGTTGGGAAGCACCAACAATGGGCAGATTTATCAGCTTGTGTGTTGGATATTTTGGCCATGCCCATGTCCAGTGCCAACGTGGAAAGGTATTTTTCCCCAAAAAAAATCTTTATGGGAAGAAAAGAAAGTGCACGGATGAGCAAAGAATCCTTGAAGAAGTATTGCATGATTTATTACAATAATTTCGATTTGTAGGACTGCAACAGATTACTGTATTAACATAAAATTGTTTAGAACATCTTGCACTGAGAGATTACCCTACATATGCACGCAATGAAGCAATAAAGAACATTTTGTTTTTTTGTTTATTTATTCATTTGTAATGCGCGCCAGACCCAAGGGTATCCGGGCGCAGAGAAGAGAATATGCAAAGCTTACAATGTTACATAGAATTACAGTGTTACAAAGAATTACAATGTTACATAGAGTTACAGTGTTACATAACTTACAGTGATAAAGAGAAGGTATGTACAGACTTAGCAGGGAGGCATTGCTATAAAGAGAGGCAGTCAGTTGTATACAGTGTTACTAAAATTATTTACAATTGTGATATATCTCTAATAATACATATATACATTCAGATAAAGTAGCATAACACAAGTGTCTATCAGTACCTTACATTTCTGTGTTTACACCTAGAAAAACAGTTGTCCGCGATTTTTTGAAAGGGGCAAACAGGAAAACACTGATAAACACAGATTCTGAAATTTTTTGAAAACACAAAAAAGAAAAAAACAGAAGTAAAAAAAAATAATCCCCTAAAACAGGAAACCCTAATTATAGGGTGGGAGTCTGAAAAGCACCTAGAGTGCTTTATCCGGACACGTCAGACATGGGAGCTATAATGTCGAAACAGATGCAGGATGGGGATGATCCTCTTATTTACATTTAGAATTTTCAGGAGGAATGTAGCCTGGAGACTGGTGAACCTTGGGGAGAATTTATACCTGTATTCTAACATATATTATGTCAAGGGTTGCCAGTGCGAGTAAAGAAGTAGCAAAAATTGGTGAGAATGAAAGCAAAGCCATTGTCAGAAATACAGCTTCCCATTGCTCATTATTGCAGATTACTGAAGGAGAAGAATCGATAGAAAGATGATGTTATGAAAGGTGAAGAAGCAAAATTAGTGCAGAATTAATTCTCAAAATATGCCATAAAAGGGCGATGTTGACTAGTGTGGAAGGGTCAGGTTTGCAGCAAACTACAGGCATGCCATAGGTGAATAAGCAAAGGCAGTTTGATCAAAGTAATAATGGATTCATACCACTAGGTAGGTGAGGCTTCCGAGGCAGAGGCTTCCAGAATAAAGAGGGCATTCATAGAATAAGCAACATGGATTTCAAAACATATAAACGATAATCAAGGCATGAGAGGAGCGCAAATTAGGAGACCTTCTGTATGTTGGAGATGCGGTATGTCAGGGCACCTTGCACGCATGTGTAGAAGCCAAGGACTTGTGCAGAATGGGCAATTTTCAACAGGGTGGGGCAGCACACCCCCTAGTTTATAGCTCACAAGTCAAGGAAGGGTTTGCCCAAGATCAGACACTATATTAGACATGAGCGCTGTGAGTGCAGCAAGTACAGCAGCTTAGGAAATGTGCAAAATAGATTTACTGCAGAGGGCAAGTACAGTGAGCCCAAATGCAGATTTAGTAATATCTAAACATGGAATCAATAGTGACAAACAGGAGTGAAGGTATCATTGTGAAAGGAAAAAAAAAACACATGCTTTCACAAGAACAGAAGTATGCATGCATCCACAGTGGAACGACCTCACAGGGCAACTTGATGTGTTCAGAATTGTTAGTGGCACTTAGCCTGAAGGAGTGCCTAAAATTAATATGGCAAAGAGAGAACAGTTTCTGTTCTAGTGCTAGACAGTAGAACTGTATAGCCATACAGCAACGACAGAAAAGTATTGAATGATTATTAGAACAATTGTGGATTTTGTTGAAAACTATAAATGCAGTCTTCTTGCCTAGTGATGAATTAGTAGTCTCTAGAGGAGAGTGTGTTATGACACATTTTTGTAACATTTGCCACAGCACCTGTCAATGTTTTAAGAAAGGGATTGGATGATAGAAGCCTAAACATGATGATTTTGTTTAGTGAATTAGGGATAGAGTTTTCCACTTTTTGGAATGCACCATTTGAATGTGGATGTATTTATGATGGTTTGTACAAGGCAAGAGGCCCTGCAAGGTGTTTTTTGGTGAGACAAAAGGTTTTGGTGTTATAAAATAAGCATAGTGTTCTGCATACCTATGTGGCCTAGTGGAGGAAAGAGGTGAGAATATTTGATTAATTCAGTTTCAGACCACAGATATATATGAACAAAGAGGGGGGACAGAGCACCCCCATGACATTAAAAAAGCAGCATTCAGTATAACTTTAGGAACATTTGGAGGGAGTGTCAACATTTCATGTAGACTATGGGCCTTGTTGGCATGGGTCCAGAAAAATGAGTTAGAAGATGAAAATAAATATTTCACTTTAAACAGTATAAGAATAAGGAGCTCAGTTTAAAAAATGATGTCATTTGGATAAAATAAATAAATATATGGTTATATTTTTTTTTATTGTCTATCTGTTGTTTATTATTTTTTGTCTCCTTGGTTTGAAAGTGTCAACCATAGGAAAAGAGCAAGTCCTCTAAAGGGATAAATCATTTTTGTAAAAAGAAGCCCATATGATATAAGGGCAAAAAATGAGACAGGCAAATGTCTTTATTGCCTAGAAATTAGACACAGGTGAATGTGTTCATTAAATGCAAACCAGGTCCCAGCAATCAGACAGCATGCAGTAAGAAAAAGGTAAATATGTACGAAAAAGGGAGAGGATTACTAGCTTTGATATATAAAGAACCGACATACATGATGATGTTTTTTCTAGGAGACAAGGATGTTCAAAAGGTGAGATACTGGAGTTTGTTTGGAATGCAGGTGGGGTGACAGACACACACGAGTAGATTCTTTAAGGGTTGGGTAAAGAAGAAAAAGTATTGTTGATAGACATACTTATTTTTCAAAAGAAACTCTTTCAGCTTTCTATTACAGGTGAACAGGAGAGGAGGCATATACATTAAGAGATTGATGGCACACAAACATATGAGCAAAAAGTGTGGTCAAGGGACCCAACCAAAATGCGCAATCACAAACACTACCGGAAAAACTCCCTCATCCTTATTTCCCCCAGGAAAAGCTATCAATTGCTGTTCTGATCGACTGTTCCTTGATGACCTAAATCAAATGTATCACTGCTGTATAAATACAATGGACTTCTGGCCTAGGCATCGAAAGGACCTGGGAGACTTGCTGCAAAGCAGCCCAAAGAACAAAAATGATCAGATCAGGAAAAAGATCAGTGGACATGAAAGATGTCAAACCAAGATGAAACGGTGGAAGATGAACTAATGAAAGAAGAACAAACATTAAGAATGTGTATGTGGTGGACAATGAAGAAACAAGGCACCAAATGCCATTATGGGGTGGGAGTAATACAGACGTGTGCAGTAAAAATCACACTTGATCAAACTTGTGAACATGGCTTGGTGGGCTTCCTCAAATTAGATGTCAACTTTTGATTCTCATAGTGGCTGTAAATGACCTAATGTATAAATTATTATACAAATAAACTGGGTAATGGAGGTGGAACTCAGATAAAAGTAAACAAAGGTATTCTTTAGGGACACATACATGTTTAGACTAGGAGAATATAATGTGTCTGTAGTGACATTGAAGAAATGTTTTAGAATACCTCTCAGATTTAAATAAAATTGTTTTACAGAAAAGGGTGAGTAGGACAGAGATGTGTAGGTACACTAAAAATTGGGGAGGGTGGACATGGGTGTAGCGGTATGTTTTGAGTAGATGACTAAATACAATCCAGAGGGGAGTGTACAGGAGGTAGCCCCTCTCATACTGACTGTATAGAAAATAGACCCCACCCGCCTCAAACTAAATGTAGATAACTTGTCTGGTTGACTCTAATACTGTGAACAATCAGAAATGTAGTACCTTTCAGAAAAGCTCTTCTAACGTGATCTATTTTGTGTGGTCAGAATGTCTTGCACAGTAGAGCATATACCAAGTAGTACATGTTTATGATACATTATCGAACAAATTAGATGTGAAATTGAGCAGGTACCAAGTTTTGAGTAAAAATAGGTTGGTCAGGCATTGCGTAATTATGTTGGCCATTTTTGTTAAGACAAGTAGGGCAGGTCTAAAATGGATGCTTGAGCATACAAAATGGTCGATTTTTGTAAAATCATAATGATGTCAGTGGATATTTTTTTCGTAGAAGTTCATGGAGAGTCCACTGGTGCAGAATGAGCTAGGTGGAACCTGTTTAGACTAGTTCTGAGTGGCAGCTAAGGCAACTAACCAGGGACTGGAAAAGGGGTTTTCTTCAAATACCAAGGCCAATAAGGATTTTTTATATTTTTCATTGCATTTCATCACTTTTTAAAATAGTTTATAAGGAGCTGAAATCTGAGGGAAGTTACAGAGTTTCCTTTGGTGTGCTGTATGCAGTATCCTGGTCCGCTGAAAAGAATAAACTGATGTCTCTTGAAACCCAGCCTGAGTGTCCTGATATGTTTCAGCATGTGTTTCCTGACCCAGGGCACCAAGGCCCATTGAGAGGGTGATGGGACCTTCTCTTCAGGGTTTTATAAAAGAAAAACATATAGCCAGAAGAACACAATTTGGGAACCACATGTGTGTCATTGCAGTAAAATGTTGTTGATTTACATTTGTGCCTTTGGTTACATTTTATAATTGTAAAGCCCTTCTTGCACTCCAATAAGGTTTAGAGACAACGGGCCTCATTACACGGACGGCGGTAAGGGTTAACGGTCACCGTTAATTGTACCGGTGACCGTTAACCCTTACCGCCTTACTACGAGGTCCCTTTGCGGGTTGGAGAATTTAACGCCTGCTTTTTGCAGGCGTTAAAAAGCAACCCGCAACGGGACCAGGGTTCTAATTACGGTACCGTAATTTGCGGTGCCGTAATTAGCAACTTCCCCATTCCCATTATGCTCTATGGGGCAAAAATGGGAATGGGGAAGGGCAATGGGGGAACGGGGAATTACCGCCCCACCCATCTTGGAATAGGGCGGTAATTCCCCTTTCCACCAAGGCGGAAAGATAGACAATTATAAAGGTGCTTATTAAGTCTCCAAATAGAATTGCTGATGAGGCGTTGAAAAACTAACTGGGTATTTCAATTGTCAAATGGCATCGCTAAGATTCAAATTGGCCTTACCTGATGTAAAAGGCCATTTACCTATTATCACCTTTCTTTATTCAAACTAGGTTGTATGCTCCCCCAATTTCCAGTTTGGGAAAAAGTCACTGTTATAACTGGCCCATCGATTCAGATTTGAACGGCAGTGGATACCTGTTTTGAATAGTAATAAGGTTCAATTTGTGGTAGCCCACACATGGACCTTATTGAAAATACAGCAGTGTGGTACAACATGGCAAAAACATGGTGGTAATTCATTACCACTGCATTACCGCACAACCATACTAAAGGTTTGGTGGTGAGGTGGAGGATTTTCCTCCAACAAAAATGTGGAGGGCAATCCATCACTTTATCACCAGAAATCAGCAACATCGGTGGAATTACCAGTGGGGGAATTACCACCAGCAGTAATTCTGCCAAAGTCCCCATGCAGTCCTATGGATTTCCAATAAATTGGTACTTAAACTGCCTACCACCTCTTGTAATTATGCTGTAAATCTGTCGGACCAAATGGTGGTAACACTAAATTTGTTTGGCAATATTTCACTATCTTTAGCACCAAAAATTCTGCCAAACTTGTAATGAGACCCCATATGGTCTTCAAGGAAACAACTGCCTTTTGAATGACAGCGTGTGAGGGCCCCTGTGGTTGATGTGAAGCATTTCATTAATCCCTTTATAAGGTTCTCATTGTAACAGAATGTCAAATATGAGGGAGGGAAACAAGCTTTTATTGATTTGAATAATAAAATGATGCAGATTATTCTGTTTCTGAAAGTGAGATCTGCTATTCAGACCCCACATTCATAATGGTCCATGCCAAAGAGCATAATGCAAACATGTACCTTGCTTTGAGTATCTCCTGACATCCCCATCAGCTGTCACACAATGCCAATAGGGCAGGCTCAAAGGTCAGATGTTTACTCCGTGAACACAGTAGTTTGAATCCCAAGGTTCGAACAGAGAGAGGTGGCTTTGTGGCCGTATGAACTGTTGGTTCAAAATATCATAATAGTATACCCCACAAGTCTGGTGGTTGATTATTATCTAAATATAAACTGTGTCTAGTTTTGGCATGGTGTATGCTGGGGATTGTACAACAAAACAGCCAGAAGCAATCCATGTAATTTTGACATTTTGGTAGAAACTCTCTCTTTGATCCCCCTGAGAAGGTTTGACACCTTACTCCAGGCAACAAGAACACTCTTTGGGAGGTCTCCTTGGAAGTAATGCTTCAAGGACAGTTCTATCATTACAATGGCCTCCTCACACCAGGGTGCTGATCTTTGGAGACCTTTTAATATAAGTAGACAGAAGAAAGGGGCAGTATTAAACAGGCATCGCAGAGCTTTAGTGCACCGAGGAGATTTTCCTTTTTGGGCTGCTTTTCAGCTCCCAAACTTTCTGCCCCCTCCCCACTTCCTTTATATAAGGCATGATGCGTATGACATCAGAAGGCAAAGGACACTTATTAGAGGAGGCAGTATTGGACTCTTTAGGCTTGCTGTGGACCAATCCAATATAGGATTGGCAACCACCCCTTAGTTGATTCATCTTTGGAAAACTCTTGAAGAAGGATTCACTTGGAAATCTGTTGGCGGGACAGTCATCTCCAAGGTCCTCTGCCATAGAGAAAAATACAGAGAGCTCCAAGGAATCCAAAGTTGTAACTATCCCAAGGGTCAATGTGGGATGACCAGCTGGCTGGACAAGACCTACTGCAACTGAGATACTGGTACCCAGGACCCTGCACACTGGCGGTGGCAGAACCCTGTAAGTGACCTTTACAAGGCTTTCTGGTTGTGAAGGACAGATGAAAGGAGTCACCTTGCCCATGACACCCTGGACTCTCAGGGACTGGAATGCCTAGAAAGTAGCACAAAGCCTGTTTACCACCTCAAAATGCTTTTTGAGCAATGCTTGACTCTCTTTAAGCAGATACTGGACCTGGAGTTCTTGCCTTGGGCACTCCAAGAATGTGGAATCTACTTAGCTGCCCTTTTCTATGCCAAATTGACACATTGATGCTCAACACCCTGTCTAGATTTCAGCTTGACTCTGTGGAAGCTGCTGCCATCTCAATACAAGAGAAGTATTTTCTTAACATGACTCAAAAACAAACTTGACCCACTAGAAGTCATCATCTCGACCATCTCAAATGCTGACTTGACCCACAGGAAGCATTGTCTCGACTCAACCACCACCTTCACCTTGACCCTTGCTCGAGCCACTGTTTACTCACCAGTGGGAATTCACATCTCAGCTATCCCTACAACGCAAAACACCTGAAAGCCTGGCTTAATGCTTTTGAGTCCTGAAAGACAAGACTTAATGTATTTGAAGTGGCTGTGTACACCTTGACTGCCGGGAAGGACCATAGTAACTTGCTGCTGAAATCTTTACCTGAGCATCTTTGTCTATGCATCCAAAGTGTACCTTTAATTTAATGACTGGTGCTTGTCTATGTTTTCCCTTTCAGTTGTGGGCATTAAAACCTTATGCAATCATCAATACAATAAATACAAAAACACTATTGACAATTCATCAGTATCATGAATACACAATAAAAGTCAAATATAAAAATAGACATACATCCATTGAGTTTTAAAAATGTTAATAAAGATACTGCCGCAATCCCTCGAGGTAATTGTGAGCCACCCAAAATTCTGAACCAGAAGTAAGTTTCATTCAAGATGGCCACATCATGTACACATATTGCAAATAATGTGACTCTTTTTGCTTGAATGGTGATACAAAAAATTAAAAAGATGTTTTGATGATTCAACTTCATTGGCATAAAATATACACAAATGACTCTGCCTCATTTTTCTGTTAAAAATAATCTCCCCTGTGTGGATGACATTTAATCTTAATCTTAAAAACATCTTCATTACGTGGCTGTTTGGACACTGTGTCATATAGGATGGGAGTACAGCTCTCCTCTTATTTCCAAAACACAAGTCATTATTCTTTTTATAGGAGCCTATCCCATCACATGTATTACACCAATCATCATGCAATGTTTTGTTTTGGGCCACAACCGGGTTTGTTATTAGGAGATCCACGCTCACATTACACGTAGCTAAAATCTGAGCACATTTGCAGTTTAAATTAGATAAGCATCCAATATTCCAAATTCTTCCTCATCAAGTGATAGAAAGAGTTCACTGATCCTGTCAACATTTTCCTAAATAGTGAGAGTGCTCTCCACTTAACAAAACATCTCATGGAGGTCAAACCTCATATCTTATCAAAAAAATGCAGCACACATAGGCCAATTTAGTGTCTTTGACCATATCCTTCACTGTAATTTACGAAAATCAAACATTTCCACAAAAGAGGTTGGGCCTCATTACACGGACGGCAGTGGACCAAGGTGCTATTAATTAACTAGCGGGCCCGTTATTAGCTCTGAAGTCCCTCAACGGGTCCCTTCCATAACGCCTGGTAAAACCAGGCGTTAGGGAAGGGACCCACTAAGCGACCTCGTAGTAGGGCGGTAAGGGATTGCCGGCACCGGTGCCCTTACCGGTGCCGGTAATTCCTTACTGCCTACTGCGTAATGAGGCCCAGAGAGTGGGAACAAGCCATCCAATTGCATTTTAATTCCAGAGACCTCTACTGCCAGAAAAGCACTACACTATACATGATAAGAACATTCTGGGAGTTAAAAATGCATTTGTTCAATGATAACACTATCTGAAGGATCTATATACACAGTACAGGTATGAACTTAGGGTTTCTTAGAACTATAAAATGCTCCAATCACAGGCATGCTCAATTGATGTTGTTCTTTTGCAGGTTTCCGTTTAATGTCTAATATTGAACAGGCAATAATCAAGAGAAGTCTAATGCATTATCAAAATCGGAGGGAGAAGAGGATACAACTACACATTCATACTTACAGCCATTATTAATAAAGAAATCACTAACTTTAATAAAGCCTTAAATGAGAAACGAGGTAAGTTAAAATGGAGCATTTGCTAGGGATACGTCTGGAGAAGCATAGGTAGGACGTGGGCAAGCAGATTAGGAAACTATGCTTATTTGTACCTGCAATCTCCCCTCAAACTATCGCTCTGAACTGGTGTAATAATGCACCATTCGCAGGACACCCTGAGATCATAATCACCACATAGTTATTAAAATAACTATTTTCATGGCCCTTGATGAGAAAACAGGTGACTAATGATGTACTGTCATGAATAATAGCCACCATGACCTGTCAAATTGCTAGTGCCATTACCTACAGCAAGCAGACCAAGCAAGCAGACTAAGACAACAAATATCCTTATATTTTGAAGTGGAGCTGCCTTAATTGGAAGAACGCAAAGTGGTTTTGGTGTTGGTGGACACATTGAGAAAACTGGCCCACGCCATTTCTTTGGAGAAACTACCTATGGTGATGAATTGGACATGGTTTTTTATAAATATAAGTCATATACTTACATGGATTAACATATACTACCATCTTTGAAAGGGGATACCAGCGTGCATCAATGTTCTAGGCAGTACTCTGTAACATATTAAATAACACTTCTCATGAATCACCCAGGTGCCACCCACAATCAGACAGACAGACTGAGTGGGTAAATAAGTCATGGAACCATTCTTAAGATACTTTCCATCACAATTCCAGGAAGAGTGGGACCATTAGGTTCATTTTCATATGTAAATCTCAAACATGCCAAAACTAAGTTTTCATGGTACATTGCTGCATTTGGATTTCACCCTAAAAATGTTCCCAGAGTGATACCACCATTGGCGGTTCTACAATCACAAGCACAAATATAACAAGATACAAAGAAGAAAGTTCTCATACATGTAATACAAATGAAACCGAGTGCAAGATGTTTTCAGACAGGAAATGCTTAGTAGCGTCACAGAAAGATTTAAATCAAAACGTGTGAGTTTCAGCAAGACATTTGAAAAGTCAGGAGTTTTTCCACAGTACACCATGATGGACAGATAATCTTTCCAATGGCAGCAGAGCTGGAACTACCAGTCCATTGGCATGTGCACCCAGTGTTCCATATCTTGTTACAGAAACCTGTATGCAGGAAGAAAACTGGTCATCATTAACATTTCCCTAGAATATGAGATACAAAACAGGCTAGAATCACAAGTATGTGGAAGTCAGATACAATATATATATTTTTTTTTTGACTGGAGTCAGTTACAATATTTTACAGAATGCAACAAACATTGGCCAGAGAAACAATCTTGGGCACTATCAAGATATGTTAATTCTCCCTGACTCATCAGCAGTTTGCACCCAAAATTCCAGGTGATACCCAAACAGGTGGAGAGGGATTTTAGAGGGGATGTGCTCTCATGATCCAGGGCACAGAAGACATGCACAACTGGAACTGGATAGGAAAAGGGGCATACGGGGGAAGGAGAATCTAAAAAAGATGCAAATTATGAAATAACACAGTCAGGAATCTAAGAGATAAAGGGTCTTTATGGCAAGAGCCCATTTTTACATTGGGGACACTTCCAAGATGGCTCCCAGATTCCACATTTGTTTCGAAAGCCTAGACAAACGACTAGACTCCTAGTGGAATGAATAGGACTATAAATAACTGTCACTAGCTTTGCGAAATTGCTTGTCAATATTGTCTGTAGATCATCCTTCTGTCCCATTTGAGCTCCTTATGAATTACCTTGTTTTTAATTTCATGGATTAATGGAGGTTAAGTCTGCACCTTTGTCACTGTCCTGGGTTGGAATATTGCTTATTTCCTCTCTTCCTTATCTTTCCACTTCCTCCCATTTGGATTCATTCTCCAACCCACCATCCTTTCCCAGTTCTCTTTCTCTGATTGTCCCGCCTTCACACTCAATCATTTCTGCAATTTGATGTTCCCATCTCCGTGGACTTCTTGGCACACTCCTAATCTTTGGCACTCCAGATACAATGCAACAGTCCTCCTGACTCTACACACAGGTGTATTCTGCATGGCCATTTCCTTCCTAAACCTTTGCACTTTTCCACTGTTGAGCCTTCCGCAACTTTACATTTGAATTCTTTCTGTAATAGCTATGTTCCTCTTGCTAGGATTATATATCACAGTGGCAGTGTTCCCCTGAAGGTTTTACTGGGAAAGTCCTCTTAATAAATCCCACGCTAATGTGTGCTCTATTCCACTTCATCAGTATTATGTGAAAGTCTGATCTTGTCGTTCACATTTTTGGTCCCCTCCACCTTCTTCTGGATATTAGGACTCTGGGTTGTGGCATTCATCCAGGGGCTGCAGAGTACAGCAGAATGGAATGGGTTCACATCTGAGTCTACAGAAACTACCTCTGAGTTAGGACAATGGGGGTCATAACGAGTTTGGAGGTAGCCATGGTGCTATTAGCGCCATGTCTGCCTCCAAACTCGTGTCCGGGTCTGGGTTCATTGAATAGGGACATATCGGGTCATTCCAACCTTGGAGGTCCCGGTATGTCCCCATTCAAAATACCCCTTCCCATTCCCATTCGAGCCCCCATAGGGCTCAATGGGAATGGGAAGGGAGCTAATAACGGGCCTGTTAATAACAGGCCCGTTATTAGCTCCCTGGTCCCCCTGCGGGACCCGCAAAGGACGTCTGGTCTGACCAGACGTTCTGAGCGGGTCCCGCCAGGGAACCTCGTAATGCTGCGGTAAGGGGTTAATGGCACCGGCATCCTTACCGGTGATGTTAACCCCTTAACGCCATACTCGTAATGACTCCCATGACTTCTTCTGTAAACTTGACAATAATCCACTGAAACCCGATGTTCCCTTTATCTGCAAATTACTCCTTCATTTGCTCTTGTAGGTACATACAAAATGTGATGGTAACTCTCCACAAACAAGGAATTTGCTCCCTTACATTTTATTGTTTATGATATTTCCAGGTTGTAACCATTGTAATTAGGATGTATTTTACTCCTTTATGGCTAAGTGCTCTAGTTCACAATAAAGTGACATATCCAACTATAGCATATGTGCACAACCACGTTAAGGCGAGTGGGTTGCATGGGATTCTGCTATGCATTGTCCTTATCATTTGCCTGTCATTGTGGCATTAGAATCTAGGAGTGGCGGGGGCTAAAATAGGTGTTTTGGCCCACACCAGAGTTATAGTTTATAAACAATCAAAGATTTTGAGAAAGTGCTGGAACAATTGAAGGAGTATTGTCAAGATCTACTGTTGTTTATTGGACACAGAAAAGAAGAATGTTAATAGAGAAACTGCAGAACCCTGTACAAGTGGAGAACACTGTACAAGTGGTGAAGGCCCTGTGCAGGCCCACTGTTAACTAGTGCACTTCAGCATTTAAATGTTTAAATGGATTTGGAAGGGTGTTTGCCATTTTTGTGCAGGCAAAACCCTGCAACACCTTGGTTAAGGATCAGATCTAAATCCTCACACTGAATTCAGCAAAAGGTATAATCCCTCAAACATACCGACCCATAAACCGATCAAATGAACCTTTGAATTATTTGCCAAAGACAATGGGCCTCATTACAAGTATGGGAGTGTTAGGAAAGATTTCATATTTGAATGTAATTTTCCCTCCATTTGTCAACCCCCAAACTTTTTGCTGCTGTTTTTCACCCTGATCTAACCTTTGCCAGAGAAGTGCAGCCCTCAGCCGCACTCTTCTGGGCTTTCGCATCTCTTATGGGGAAACTGACATGCCCTTAAGACAGTCAGTACTGGGAGACTTCGTTTCCCTTAGTCCTTTCCTCATGTTGCAGCTTTTTTGCAACATGTAACAAGAGTGCAATGTAACTTACTTTACCGCACCCTTGGGTCTCTAGTCATTCCAAAGGCCCTAGAAACTGTCACTGGACTTATTATGAACTGTGCAGATGCGCCACGGACAGGACTGGTGGCAGCTATCGTTTATCTTATGTTTTGAACCCTTTTGTGCCATGTTATCCGCGCTTGCCGCGTTTGGGACGAATAGGTGGCCTGGCTCCAAAATGGCCATGCCACGAGGTTCTTTGTCCTGTCCTTTGGCCATCTTGCCCTTCACCTTCCCCCGGTCGAGCCGACCCAGGTCAGTCCTTATTTGGTCATGCACTTTCCCGCAAAACCCAAAGCTTTTCCGGCCTTCTGCATGCCTTGTGTGTGTGCCTCCAGGATGTGGGCTGGGATGTCTGTTCCCAATACACATCCTGGGTGCCTGAGAGTCCGGAGTGTCCTGAATGCCTGGGACCACCATGGTCCGTGATTGGTCCCCGTATGGAGTGAGTGTTTGTGAGCAGATCTCCCCTTCGGTCCTCTCCGTTTTGGCGCAAAGCGAACTTTAGATAAGAGGAGGCCGAAAACACCACTACCATGTCGATCTCCTGAGTTCACACGAACAAAGGATAAGGAGCCAAGTATCCTGCAACAAGAAGCCGAGTCGAGGAACCGCTGGTGACCTGCTGAAAGGTTCGGCACCCTGAGCCCGCTGTCATCCTGCGAGACCCCTCTGCATCTGATCATCCTAGAAGAACTGTGAAGGTGCTTCGACCCATTGGAATAGTGGGACCATCTATTCTCAGCACCTTCATCAAACCCTGCAAGTA
Source organism: Ambystoma mexicanum (assembly GCF_040938575.1). Classification (NCBI taxonomy): domain Eukaryota; kingdom Metazoa; phylum Chordata; class Amphibia; order Caudata; family Ambystomatidae; genus Ambystoma; species Ambystoma mexicanum. Next base: position 836,485,199 of record NC_090936.1, read on the forward strand.
AGCCTCTTCGGAAGTGTCCCTGTGCCAACCAGTGGGCTGACCATCTTACGCAGGATGTTTGCTCTGTCATCGCCGCGGTTTCTAGGAAGACCTCGAAACTTGGTATACTGCTTGCTCTGTGTCCACGGCACTCTCACACCAAATTTCGTACACTTGGCATTCCCAGGTCTGAAGTGAGACGAGTGAGCCCGGACCATATTGAACGCGGTTACTGTGTTGCCCTGCTGTGGCAATGACCTGTGCAAGTTCGCTGCACTTGTGACCCCCTTGACCCGGAAGCCTGCTACCGCAGAAACTACACAGTGTCAAAACGTCCTGATTGTTGCATTCGAACCTGCCAGCGAAGTGGACTGAACTGGCGAAGTCTGGGTCTGCCTGCGTCGGGGACCGGTGAGTAGTCCATACCCCAACCGGTGGCCCCTAGTGCAGGAGCCCATTTCTTTTCTACCGCTGTTGCGAAATAGCAACTCTATCCCGCACTCTCAACCTGCCTGTGCCCGCAAGTGGAGGTCCTGCTTGAATAGTGGGGACTTGTTCTTCATCGACCTTACCCGCCTTCCTGAGCTGCTAGTGACCCTTGAAGAGACACTATTTTGTCCAGTGGCACAGGCGTGTGCATGTACTATTGAGCATAAGGCTCCTCTCTTCGTAGGGCTTGGACTGCCTCTTAGTTAGGTGTATTCTTGATGTGGAACTGGGTCTAAAGATTACTTGCACTGGCTGTTTTCCTCCCCATCTAGGTGGACTACATATTTCATGCTTCTTAATCCGTTAGACCCCTCTGGTCTTGTATATATATCGTGTTGATTGTGATGTGTTGGTTTACTTCAGTATTATTGTGATTCTTTGGTATGGTCTATATTACAAAGGCCTTGTAATAAATGTGTCTATATTTTTAATTTAACACCTGTCTGGAGTAATTTGTAAGTGTCCTTGCTTTGTGTGCTCATTGAGGTCTTTCAGTCACCCTCACCCCTCTTGAGACTTAGTCTTGACCGCCTGCCATGGCTACCCTGATTGGTCTGGTTTGTCCAGAGGTTACCCTGTTCCAAGAAACTAGGTTGGCCTTCTGAACCTCTGCCCCTCCAGGTCAGAGTTCAGAAATCCATCTTAACAGTGGTAAGGCAACAACAGCTCCGGTATCGCTACCGGCACTGTTGCTACTGTACCGCCATACTACGTGTTGTGCTCGCGGGCCTCGTTCTGCCCGCCAGGCCCGACCAAGCACACTTTTGGCCTGTGAAAGGCCAGCTTCAAATGTCTACACTAGACTGGGGTTGAACTCATGTACAGGCCGGACAAGGTGGGCCAGAAAGTGCTTGCATGTGCTATGTTGCACACCATATCCATCTGGTGCAACATTTTCTTGCTTCCCTGATGTGAAGATCCCACCCCCTGAGGACGATGATTCAGTGGCTGTGGGAGTAGAGGCCAGGCTTGGGCGACTGGCTTGCCAGGAAATTATTGACAACTTCTTTGGATGAAGCAACCAAATTGCACTCCCCTTGCACCTTTGTAAAGCAAATATTTCTGTGCACATTAAACACTTGCACTCAATAAGGAAAGTCCAGCCATTGCTTCAAGTGAAATGTCTTTAATCTTGCAACATGCAGCATGTAACTAACATCCCCACAACAGCATTGCCCTCTTGAGAACACCCAGCCCCAAAACGCCCACCCCTGCCCAAAACACTGAACCTAAGAATCACCCTCCCCAGAACACCCACCCTCAAACACCCATCCCAAAAAAAACAACACACAGAATCAGCCACCCTCAGAATCACCCTTGCCAAAACACCCACCCTCAAAACCCCCTGCAGTGTCCACATGTTATTTGCTGGTCCTCTTGGCCTTAGGGTCCTGCTCCTGCTCCTTGCAGGCAAAGTGGCGCAATGAATGGCCCCTTGGGGTGCTTCGTAGGGAGCCCTATGTGGGGGTAACAGAAGTGGATGACTCAGACCTCTGTGCTGGATATACTGTAGTGCCAGCTGAATAGCCTTGTTCAGCAACTCTGCAGAGGCCATGTATGAATCAGTGTGTTCATGTACTCTCTACTCCAGTGTTATCATGGCTGCGGTGGCAAGGCCGACTGAGCGAGCAATCCTATGGGTGCACCCCTGCAGGAAGTCCCTCATCGCCTGCATTTCCTGCAGCTGCTGGGCCACACGTGAGTAAATTTGCTTGCTTGCTGCCTCTGGGTTGCATCCAGCCTTGCAAGTATTGTACGCATTTTGTTGTCGGGCAGTGGTGGTGGGCTATGTGGGCTTATTGGTTGTGCTGGGCTGAAGCATGGTGTGGTATCACGCGTATACTCCTCCTCTTCCCACTTCCTCTTCAGTGGGAGGGACAATGGCCCTGCCATGATGTGTCAGGGGCTGCACTCTACGTGATTGGGATGGTGGTGTGCTGGCACCCTGGGATCTGTGTACCACTGCTGTGATGGTCAGAGTGTGTGCCACTACAGGCGGTGGCTGTGGCATGGCACTGGGAGCTGAAGTGACAACTGTGTCACTTGCCTGACTGATGGGGGGGGCACTGACCGCTGGCATTGGGATTGCAAACCCCCTCAGGGCTTGATGTTGTATCAATGGCAGTGGCAGGTGGTGGTTGTAGAGGTGGTGGTGGTGGTGGTGACGGTGAAGTTGCTGGAGGTGGCGGTGGAGCTGGTACTGTGGTTGTGGTGGCCCGACAGCCCTCCCCTGCTGCTTGTTCCTGCTGGCAAGTGGATTGACCTCTGCAGAGGTGGGGCTAGTGATGTGTCTGCGTTTGAGGTTCCAGTCTGTTCACTGCTTGTGGACTGTGTCCCTGTTGGAAATGTAATAACATGGTGTTAGTCATCCAGCAGACATGTCTGTGGCCTTACAGTACACTCATGCAACATTGTGTGTGTACCAGAGTTCCAAATTTCGTGTGCATCGCTTGGGTGCTAATGCTCTGATGGGTGGTCCTGCATGTATGTGGTGGTCCCTGCTTTGTATGTACACAGTGCCTACATGTGCACATTGCCTGTTGGCCTGGCAATGTGGGTTTTTGTCGTGGGTGTCGTGTAGCATTTATTTCTGAGGTGGATGATCTTGGAACACATGGGTGCTTCTTATGTGTCCATGTGCATGCATGAACGTTTCAACTACAACAGTCCTGGCATGCTGGTATTATCACTGTTTTACCTGCGTACTCGTAAAGATCCACAAAGTACTGCCTAGTAGCAAGATGCTGCATTCTCTAAAGCATTGGCAATATACAGAGTATCCCACTAATTATAACTATCGACTTTGCCTACAGGGTAGACTCTGAGAATAGACACATTCAGTATGTTTTAGTATTGTGGCATCCAATGAACATATGTTTATTTGTTAGGTTATGAGGTTATGATATGTTAGATTTTATACTGTGGCAATCACTACCCTAGGTGGCCAGAAGTGCCTAGATTTGTCAGGAAAGTCACATATTCTGGCCCCTCATGGGGTATCCAGAACTGAGACTGCAGCCACATTGAAAACGACCATAGGAGGAGAGGTAGGATGAATGATTAGCATATTTAACATCAACAATGCTGGTATTATGATAGTGTCCTGTTGTATAGATGGCGGTCGTATCGGGTACAATCTGACGCACATCACGCCTCACTCCAGCCAATCGGCGGACACGTTGCGTGTCTGCAGACCTAACGCGAGCCGATTGGCCAATCGGTGTCCTGCCTGCGGAGCGAACAGGGAAGTGTGTCCACGGAGCGGACATAGATATCACTAATTTTTAGACCTACTTTTTGATTGTTTTTAAAAAAAAACTACTGGATGGATTTGCACCAAATTTACAAAAGCATGCTTTCGGGACCAAGCCGCTGCTCCTGCCGCAAATTTGGTGAAAATCCATCCAGCGGTTTGGGCTGTTGGCAGGCACACATTTTTTTCCTCATACAGTCTATGGGAAAAAATACATGTTTTGATTCCCCCCTATAACTTTGCCCCCCGTGGACCAAACCTCACCAAAAAATTCAGAGTGGGCCATATACATTTTTGCAAAGTTTGTTGAGGACTCGTCCAGAGGGAGCAAAGTTATAAGCCACCCAAAAAGTGCTCTTCCTGTGGGATTAGCAAATTAACCTTAACTACACAGCCACTACCGTATAAATATATATATATATATATATATATATATATATATATATATATATATATAATTTTTTGTTATTGTTTTTATTTTTGTATGTATTTATTTTGTATTATTATTATTATTATTATATGTTCTATGCTACTTACTATGACATGTTTGCTTTACAGTTGACTAACACAGTTGGAACTGGTTATGTTTTTTTATTTTATTAGCCTTTGCCTTTTATTGGTACTAAAATAAAGACGTTTTAAGCTTCATAACATAAGGCATGGAAAATGAGTCTGGTAGTTTGCATGCCTGTCATTTCAGTGTGAGAGTGCGCTTATATCATGTGACAGCAATTTCTGGTACTTAAAGAAGTAGTGAAAGTAGTGAAGTAGTGAAAATAGTGAAAGTTATCAGTAAGCGTTTGCAAGATGGGGTTGGATTGTGCTCCAGCATGCCATTGAAGTATGGAAGCATCTTTGTCTTTTAGGCGTTACCAAAACCTATCAGACCCCAGATGGGAATATCTGGGAATTCAAAGTCCTGTATCAGAAGTGAGAGAGCCCAGAGTGGACTATTTGCAAGGTGAATGTGGTTCACTCAAAAAGGAATAAGGAACATGGAATATCAACCATGCCCCAGAGTGCCATACCTGCATGGTGTGTGAGTGGAATATCATGGTGAGATTTATTTTGAGATACACGTTTAGCTCAAGGAGATCAAAATTGTCAAAATTGTGAATTACTGGTTTTAAAGTGAATCAAAAAAGCTCCGAAATGTCATATGTTTGGGTCATCTGGTCTTCTTTTAATTGGATAATCATTTAGAAAAAAATCATAGAATGGTTTAAAATCATGACTACATATACTTAGATTGACACTTGTTGAGATTTTGGACTCCCCCGTGCCAGAAACACAGCAACATTAGTCACATAAAGCAACCTTTTCCCAATAAATGAATAATTCAAAAAATTGGGTTCTTCTTTCTATTTCTGGATGGCTAAACTTTATACTAGAAGAACATATACAGAATCAACAACGCACTATCCTCCTACAATATATAAAAATCAACAGTTGGGTGAACTTTTAAAACTACTTAGCTACCATAACATTTCCTCTATAACATCACTTAGGTATTTAAAAGAAATCTGTTTATACAACTTTAAGATAGACCTAAATAACAAAAAGACATAAAAAGTGTGGAATTCTTAATTCCAAAGTGCTGTTAGTACACGTTTCCTTAACCAGGCACTGTGGATATATCTAGCCACAAAAAAAAAAATAATAATAACTGCTACTAATTCATCTGATTTTCTTACCAATTGATTGGCAACACCTAAAGTGCATACGTTGTGCAAAACAAGCAGGGGTTTAAGATATGTTATCCTTAGGTCTTTCAACTGTTTTCACATAAACTGAAAGTGCGTTTATGTGGTAAACCTCTGCCTCTGACATGTGAGGTGAATATGGTTTGTGCTTTTTTATTTAGTGTCAATTTCCCTATAAGAATGTTGATTGTCTGACCCATTTGTGGAAAGCTGATTTTTAAAAATAATTATTCATTATCATTCCTCAATAGTGTAAATCACTGAGACTAGTAACTAGTTGTATTGCACCTCTAAAGGTCATTTTATAGAGTTTGACACATATTATGCTATGCTCTGTTATGTTGTTTTATGTTATGGTATGCTTTGTTATGATAGTAACTTATATGTAGATTTCCACATTTCCTGAATCACACATTAATGCTGTCATGCCTCATCAGTATGGTTTGCAGATGTTAAGGGGCTACATCTGGGCTTCTACCATGGTTTATAGAGCTGCAGTATGTTATGTTTTGTCACTGGGCTCTTCATGCAATGTTCGTAGTTCGCAGAATCACACTTTTAAAGTGCCATTCCTGATAATTCTACTTATGATCTTATGATAGCTGATTGTGAGGCACCTTTACATATGTTTTGTGCTCTAGTTATGTATGTGTGTGTTACATTATGGCGCTTTGAAATGACTGCTTTCACTGAAGGCCTCTCAAAAATAAACTCTGAATAAATGAATGTTAATTAGCTTTTATTAAAATTTAAAACTTCCCTGAATCAAACATGTCATACATAAGACATCAGAACTCTTGAAGAGAATACTGACTGAAAAAACATCTGAGTTGTAGTAAAAACAATAAACACTTTTATGATGCTGCATCGTATGACTCAAAGATATTCAAATTTTTTGTCACAGAGCTATAAGCACAGATGGACTGATAAACAAACGGCAATGCCTGGAAATCGCAGGTTAGATAACGTTCTATCAACACTCTATCTAATTTATTGGTAGGGAGTTTTACAACATATTGTGATGGCCCCTGTCTACTGCAAAGGTTTCTCGAAATCATATCTTAGCATGCCTGAGACGGGTTGAATACATTTACTTGTTTCAGTAAGTGCCATATGTGTAAATACAAAGCATATTTAGCCTGTAATTGTCCAAAGGAAAATGGTGTACTCTGATCGTATATACCTGCTTATCATGTGAAGCACAGTTCTGCTCAACAAGCATAGTTATCCCATCTTCTAGAGGGCGCTAGAGAGCCGACCAAGATGGCGGCTCCCATGTGAGCTCCCACGAGGCTCCTAAAAAATCCTATACAATCGCTGCTTCTCTGACAAGAAAACGACCAGCTGTACTGTTGGAACTGGGCTCCGTGAGAAGACACAACTGTTACTGCCGGAATCACTGATGGTGACCTATTCTATGCCTGCAAACGCATGAGGACTTGTGAGCGAAGCGCAACAGGGCCTCGGACACACTCACACACCCGACTGGTCCAGCTAGACACAACGAAGAAGCGAAGGGTGGGCAACCGACCGCTGCGCCTTACGGAGGAGGTCCATCGGAGCCGCTGCCATGCCACCACCCTCCCCATAATTTATCAGGCAGCTGGGAGCAGGAGACCAGCGCAGCGACCTTGGCCCTGCGACCAGACGCCCAACAGCAGCACCGACCTGCTCACCCGGGGAGGAGACCGGCTATAGCAGACTGTGAGCAGACCCAGCAGCAGTGGCGCCACCAGTAGCAGTACAGCTCTGCTCGAGGCCAGCACCGAGGCCCCAGTGAAACCGGACATGTAGGGGTGGACACCGGAGTGACCAGCCAAGCTGAGGGCGGTTGTCTGGAGAAAAGATGAGCTGCACGGCCGGTGGGTATGCCGGAGCGAGATCAGCACCCAGCGAAGGATCCCCCCGCTTCTCCCCTCCAAGACCAGCTGATGGGAAGGCCTCAACAACGGTGATCCAGCGCTCCCCCCACCCCACTGCATCATCCTCCTAGCGGCAACGAGGGACCCGCAAGATGGGAGGAGGAGTGCCCCCCACCTAAGCACCACAACCCCTGACAGGCCGATACACCACGCAGGCAAGGGGTTGAAGAGCTGGAGAAAAAAGAGGCGTGCACGGCCTCCAACCGTCCGTGCCGCCAACCCGGCCAGCACCCGAGGCCATGGCTACCCACCTATCATTGAGGGGAAATTACAATCACACCAGCCAGCGGTGACTGCCCGCTCCACTCCCCGCATATTACGGCAGCAGCACAAATAAGAAAACTCGGCCATAGGAACACGCTCCTTGGCTAAGGGTGCACTGAATGGTTCTTTCTTTCCTGCTGAGCTGTGTGTAATCCTGCAGTAAATCCGGACATGGGAGCCACAGACAGACAATAACAGCTGTGCAAGAGGGAAATCCCACAAACCCTTTGGGAAGTGTAATAGACTTGTTGGTCTGAGTTTTATTCCTTTGCAATCTCGCAGTAAATCCAGACAGGGAGCACCACAAACAGACATCAACAGCTGACCTTGAGGGAAATCCCACAAATCCCTCAAGAAGTGTGGCACACCTCCAGAGGGGGCAGTGAGTGACATATAGAGTGAGACGACCACAAAATAGCGTTGCTATCCAGCACAGGTACAACGTCCGTGCTACAGGAACCTCAGAAACAAAGCAGCGCCCAACTCCTTTCTGTGGCGTAGCCCCGGTTGTGATCCTGCAAAACACCAATTTGTACACCCTCGGACTGGACTGAAGGGGACATGGAACCTGGCTGTGATTCCGTGTCGACAACCGGCAATATGTTCTCTGCCTCGGGGGTGTAACACTGGAACACTGTCCAGACACGGTCACGCTGCTGCCGCTTTCGCATATCCATTAGGCAGCAAGAAGGGAGGACGTGCTGAGGGCATTTCCCCAAATCACTGTGCTAACCATACCGGCACTAACACCGAGCTGATGCCCTGAGCCCCCCGGAGAACAAACATCGGCTCAACACTTATAAATCCACCATGGGGGCAATTGACTCATCCACATTACCAGATAGCCTGCTGGCGACCCAGAATCAACCTCTTTTCACCAATTAGCCGTCCGACTCTGCTAAAGGGGAGCAGCGGATCCCACACAGCTTCAAGCTCATTGTACCCCAACACGTCTCTAATGCCTCCTAAGGCCCAAAACCACAGGTCTCACCATGGGAAAGACTGGAAAAATCCCAACACAAGTTAAACTTCAAACCTGGAACCGGGGCGAGAACACCCAGGCCCACCAGCAGACCGGGGTCACCAACACAGAAAGAAACACAAGATGATGAACCCTCTAAGGCGGCAAGAAGGGAGGACGTGCTGAGGGCATTTCCCCAAATCACTGTGCTAACCATACCGGCACTAACACCGAGCTGATGCCCTGAACCCCCCGGAGAACAAACAGCGGCTCAACACTTATAAACCCCCCATGGGGGCAATTGACTCATCCACATTACCAGATAGCCTGCTGGCTACCCAGAATCAACCTCTTTTCACCAATTAGCCGTCCGACTCTGCTAAAGGGGAGCAGCGGATCCCACACAGCTTCAAGCTCATTGTACCCCAACACGTCTCTAATGCCTCCTAAGGCCCAAAACCACAGGTCTCACCATGGGAAAGACTGGAAAAATCCCAACACAAGTTAAACTTCAAACCTGGAACCGGGGCGAGAACACCCAGGCCCACCAGCAGACCGGGGTCACCAACACAGAAAGAAACACAAGATGATGAACCCTCTAAGGCGCTGGAAATCAAAGAGATTGTTCTTGACCTGAAATTCGGGATCAGACGCCTGGACTGCAAGATGGATGCATTATCCTCTAAGGTAGATCAATTACAGCATCACCTCCACAAGCATGCAGACAGGCTAGACAGGGTAGAACAAAGGGTCTCTGACCTGGACGATACTACGGCAACACTGATGTCCAGGGTGTCAACCCTAAAGGGCCAAATGAAAACCACGATCGCGAAGAATGAAGACCTGCAAGGACGTTCTCGGAGAAAAAATATAAGGTTGGGTGGGATAAGAGAACAGCAATTTCAGACGAGGATGGAAGACCACGTTGAGAAACTATGCAAATACATATAAAAGCATACAACTTTTCAGAGCTGAGGTGCTGTCCCGACTGTTTTTTGTAGAGAGAGCCCACTGGATTCTGACTACCCGACAGATACTGGGTGCAACCCTGCATCACATCATAGCAAAACTGCTCAACTATAAAGACCAGGACACCATTCTGAGGCTCGCCAGGGAGAAGGTAGAACCCCAGTTTGATGGGGACTCCATCCAATTCTACCCAGATTTCTCACCAGCCATCCAAGCACAGAGGAGATCCTTTGCAGGTGTTAAACGCCGCCTACAAGATAATCAGATGATCTACTCTATGCTATTTCCCACTAAACTACGGATCCACCATCAAGGGAAGATCATATTTTTTGAGTCACCCGAGGAGGCAAACTCCTTCCTCGACAGAGTCGGCTGCAAGCCCCCCAACAACAACAACCCTAGGCCACCACAGAAAGGCCAGGCGAGGAGGAATCCACCTTGAGTCAATTTACGGATACATAACTAGACCGAGCAAAGGTCAATAACGCCATCAGAGATTCTCTCTCCTGTATAAGAATGGAGTCTCTCACCTTGGAAGGCCACTTGCGCCCCAGGCGCAGCACTGTTAATGGTTTCACTAATTGGGAGGGATTAGGCCTGTTGGGGGTTGCCCAAGCAGGGGTGGGGGTTCAATGACTGTTTGGGAATTGCGCCCTCAGAGTCCTCGCGCCCGTTGTCCCACACCAATCCGCTTAAATCTTATCTCCTCGTCACTCTGTGAAAAGAGCACCAAGAACGACCATCACTCTGCCTCTGCACCATCACCGCCCTCCTCCACGGTGGGCACCAATCACCTCCCACAACACAGAATTTAGAGGGGGCAACATCCGAGTAAAGACTCAGAAAATCCTACAATATCTTAGGAGACCTAGGGTCGATGTGGCCATGCTACAAGAGACGCACCTCCTCCCAGAATACGAGCACCGTTGGGCCCACAAGTGGGGCTAACACGGGTACTTTTCGTACTATTCGTCATACGCTAGAGGGATGGACGTCCTTATCGATAAGAAAGCCAATTTCAGCTTGGTGACATCAGTAAAAGATGCTGAAGGCAGATCACTTTTAGTGAAAGGGATCCTGGCGTGGAAAGAGGTGCTTTTTGTGAACTCCTATGCCCCTAACGTAGATGGAGTGAACAATTTTGACTGGGTTCTGTCCCAACTCGAGGGATCTGGTTCCACAACAATCATCTGGGGCGGGGACATGAACAGACCGATTGACCCCCTGAAAGACAAATCACACAATACGTCCACTCGATCATCCAAAGCAAGCCTTCAGATTCAAGAATATTGCTGTGCATTCAATCCAGTTGACGCGTGGAGACATGCTAACTGTTTGAGTTCACCTTCCAATCTCCAGGCCACAACACCAGCTCACGGATCGATTCCCCTAATGTCATCTCGGAGCCCGTTCCAGCGGGGAACCTGCCAAATCCTACCCAAAACCTTCTCCGACCACTCTGCATTAGCTCTTGAATACAGGCTCCACACCACGAACCCAGGCACGCCCCACTGGAGGTTTAAGTCAGGCTCATTGTTAGACCAACTATTTGCCAGGGAACTAGGTGAAGAAATCAACGCCTTTTTAGAAGTCAACCTAGACTGTCACTTCAGCGGGTATGCTCTGGGAGACCTTAAAATGCATGACAAAAGAATGCAGAATACTGAAATTGATTAGAAGTGAACTGGCCGGGAGCGAGAACCGACTAAAGAGTTTGGAACTCATATGCTCTATCTCTAATAATCCAAATGTCCAAGCAGAACTCAAAGAAGAGCTTCTCAGATTCAGGAATATAGCAGAACGAGAGTTGAAATTCCTAAGCAGGGTACACCAAATCCACCAATACGGTGAAAGCCAGAAGCCCGGAGCTCTATTGGCACTGTTGATAGCTGCTGATAGGAAACCCACCCGAGTTGAGAGAGTGTGCAGCACTTAAGGCACACTGGTACACACAGAGGAAGAGATTGTCAGTGCATTCCGCTCCTTTTACCAGGAACTATACAGCTCCAAACACACCACTGACCCTGACACACTACAAGGATACATGAATGACACTGAAATCTACCGGGTGGAGAGCGAACTTCGAGAACCGCTGAATCGTCCCATCTCCTTGGAAGAAATCCTGTTGGCCATCAAAGCCAAACCAACACCAAAGCCCCAGGCTCTGATGGCCTATCTGGCAAATTTTAAAAGGCTTTTGCATTCACAGTAGCCCCACTCCTCCAGCGCATATACAAAGAGGTGCTAGAACACGGGATCGTACCACCGACCCTCTGGGAGGCCATTGTGATTCTGCTACACAAGTTAGGTAAACCCCCCGAGGACTGCGCCTCCTACAGACCGATCTCCCTGATCAATCTAGATAACAAGATATTGGCCAAAATTCTCACGGCTAGATTGCTCCCTCTGATGCCAGCACTGGTACTAGGTGACCAGGCCGGCTGTGTCCCGGGGTGAAATACAACATTTGGTATCAGGAGTTTGTTTGGAGTTATGGAAGCACTCGACCCCTCACACCAAGCAATTGCGGTCCTCCTTGACGCTGAGAAGGCCTTTGACTCTGTCGAATGGCCGTATCTCTTTGCGGTACTCAAACAGATGGGCCCGGGAAAATACTTCATCAGACTGATCTCTCTCTTATACAATAACCCTCAATCGTCCATTATTCTGGACAACACAAAGTCCACAAGTATTGACCTACAGCTGGGGACAAGACAAGGCTGTCAGCTTTCAGCGTTAATATTTGCTTTAATAATGGAACCCTTAGCGTCAGGGCTCCGATCCCGTCAATTCCAGAGAGGACTTGCGCTCGGACCACATAAGCGAGTTATTTCTCTTTATGTGGAGGATGTGGTCCTTTTCATCCAAGATCCAAATGCAAACCTGAATCCCATTATGCGCGAAGTCATTAAATCCGGCTTAAGAATTAATTACACAATATCAGTAATATTCCCCGTGACACCGGGTACCCAAACATTTTCAGACGACCACAGGTTCACATGGGAGGAGGCCCACATCTGATACTTTGGGATTTGGATGTCGCTTAACCATAATTACGTCTTTAAAGATAATTAAAAAACTGGGATCCCTAAAAAGGTGGAAAATGCTCCCACTGACATTATGGGGTAGAGCCTTGTTGGTTAAAATAGTGATACTCCCCAAACTCCTTTACCTGTTTTCCAATATACCCCTATTGTTACCTCAATCCTTTCTACAGAAAGTCAGAAGCTTGATCCTTGAGTTGCTATGGGCTGGTAAACCAGCAAAGGTGGCCTACACAATGCTCATATTATCAACATCACAGGGTGGTCCCAGATCTAGAAAGATATTACTGGCAGCCCATGCACAGTTCCTCAGCTATTGGTACGGTACTAGCTTTATTAGACCGCACGTACAAATAGAACAGGCCCCGGTGTCTCCCAATTTGCTTAGAGCGGTCATCCTCAGTCATCTCACAGTGCCCCAATCAACAATGAAAGTGGTTCTTTCCACATACGCGATCTGGAGAAAGCTGGCACAGAAATACGGGGCCCACACTGGATTCTCCCCCCTGCTACCAATCAAGTTCATACCCAGTGTCCACCTAACAACAGAGGCTGTCTTTCATCAATGGGAGGACAAACTACATTCACGGACCATGGGCGACCTGTTCACTGAGGGCTCATTCATAACTCTCCAGGCAGCCAAGGAGAAGTGAAGCAGCACATCCCTTGACACATTCATATATTTGAGACTTAGGTTCACCCTGCAAACACTGTTCCCGACCTTCCCGCAACAACCACCTACCTGGCAGCTTCTACACAATGCAATTCAAGCTCAGGGTAAAGGCAGACTAGTCTAAATATTATACAGGTCCCTCTTGACAGATACAGTACCTAAAAACACACGCGATACAGTACCTAAAAACATACTAGATGAGGACTGGACGTACATCCTCGGACAAACTGAAAAGGTAGCACTGAACACACGTTTTAAACAGATCCACTTCAACTATCTCCATCAAACATACTACACCCCAGCTAAAAAATGTATCCAATGTCCCGACTCAGAGGCCTCCTGCGAGGGATGTGGCACTCCAGCAGCAAACTTCTTTCACCTAGCGTGGGAATGCCCTGCCATGTCCCGCTTCTGGACGCAGGTGCTGCAGACAACAGCTTCAATTATCAGGGAAGACCCGACGCCCATCCCTACCATAGCCCTCCTGGGCTAACGAGATATATCTCTCCCACGACTAAGAGACTCACAAGTGTCTTACTGGTACTCGCACGCAAATGGGTGGCGCTGTAATGGGGAAGTGGACCAGCCCCCACTTTGGCGAACTGGCTGAAATATGTCCTATACTGTCAAGACGCAGAATCAGAGTTCATCAGAACATTACCTTTACATGCACGCCCCCTCGACATATGGGGACCATACATCCTTTATCTATGACCTCTCTCCAATGATGAATCCTCGCCAACCCAATCCCAACAGACTCCCTGAGCGAATTTGCCAAGTGATTTGCCCCAGATGACCCCGGCTCTAAACGAATACATGAAGATACAATATCCTTTGTATGCAGCTATTATGGGGGAGGGGAGGATGCAGAGATTCTGGGGCACAACTGTTGATGCACCCTAATGGGTGTTTTTCTACTGTTAATTGTTGTAAAACCCAAAAATAAAGTTTTTAAAAAAAGCATAGTTATCCCATCTTCAAATATTTCAATATTTCAATGAACATGTAATTAATCAATACTCCCCTCGCGGCGAGAGCATTACCGAGTCAGGTAATGCCCCGGGGCCCTTAGCTATAGGCCTTAACAAAGGCCCCGGGGCATTACCTGACTCAGTAATGCCCCCGCCACGAGCTGCATATCGCCATTAGTACCCCAGCCCGCAAGACCGAGGTACTAAAAGCATTTTGATGACAGAGAATGACAGAGAAAATTGCAGCTGGCGAAGGGAAACCAGAGTCTTCCATGGAGGCCACCTGGGGCGGACGCGCTGGAAACACTTTTGTTCCCAGGGCTTCCGCTCCTGAAAAAATAAAGATAGCATGGTAAGTGGGGTTGGGAGGGCGGGGGGAGAAGGAAGTGAGGTAAAAAAATGATTTAAAAAAACGTACCTGAGTCCCCGGCGGGGGACGATGACAGCCTCCAGCTGTGTGGAGGAACGGAGCGGGGATGGCCCAACTTCGAGCCTCCTCATTAACTGAGGGGCTGCCACGCCCCCTGCAATGGACAAAGCAGGGAAATGCCAGCGAGGGCTTCTCGGCCGGTTCACGACTCAGCGAGTGCCAATCAAAATGTGTTTTACATTCTGCTTGACTCTCGCCAGGAACTAATAAGGCATATTTTAGTATAAACATATATTTGTGCTATCAAGAAGATTGGTTTGCACCTCACCCATACATGCATGTACTCTTGTAATCAGTGTTGTTTTAAAAAATAAACAGGTTCTCCACATGTTGGTTCACCAATGTGTTGTGCCATATTACCTAATGAATAATGGATGATTACTTTATAAACTGAAATAGCATTTGCATTTATAATGGGCTGTCCCATTATATTAGTGGTCAATAGTTAGTGAAAATCCACTACTAATCCCAGTATCTGTTTTTGGTAGCCATTGCCCAAATGTCTTTTTTAGCAATAAATCCCAGTGCTACAAGTGGCCTCAAGTGGCAACATTGTGCAGCCCAAGTTCAAACCGAAGAGACTCCTCAACATTCTAACCACCCAAAACTCCCCAATGCTCCACCCCAACAACAGCCCCTCACCAAAAAAGTTGAGAACTGAAGTTTGCAAACAAAGAAGTCAACCCACCCTCAGCCTGACCACATTACTTGCATATCCCTTAAGCTAGCCTAATATACGTTTGTTATTGCAGTTTATCCCACAGACTATATGAGGCACTGAGGGACGTCATTTTAGCATGTTTTCTTCCTTAATGGATACATCTGTTTTAAATGTAAGCAATGCATTCTTAGCCTAGGATTTCTATAGACATACAATGAAGATTAGTCTGCCAATTAACTTTAAAAGAGACTGAGCATAAAACACGGACCCCTCCATTGAGTTTCTTAAATTTAGACAGATAAGACATGAACCCCCAGTTTCTTCATGACGGCTTTGGGCTCTTGTCTGGAAGTAAATATAAAAATTAATTATTGGCCAAAATATTGTTCCTTTCGCTGCTCAACTGCAGCAGCTTCTTCATAACTGGAACATTGTCAAAATTAAATTAACTTGTATTTGTCATGGCCATTCTATTGTCCTATCTGTCTCCTTTGAGACCTGATGAGATCTTGGAATTTCGTCCAGCTTTTCCCATGTACTTCTTGCTCAGTGGCTTCAAGACAAGGTAGTTGGACTGAAAACTGAGAAGATCTGTCACTAGAGCCTCAGAAGCCACAACGACCCAAACATTCTGAGACTGGTGTGTCAGGCCTGCATTTCTAAGTATTCTTATTGCAGTATTAGTGCACATATTCTGGAGATGGCAGATGGGTCCTGGTGGCTTTGGAAAATGTTAGGGTCTTCAGCTAAAGTCAAACATTCCTAATGACGCTATAATGGAACACTGTATTTATTGGACCTGCTAATCAAGGTCTTTTACTCTTTCAGGCTCAGTGGAGACCTAGTTGTCTTAATAGTCTTGCGGAGTCCTAGGAGCATTTGAGTATGTTTTAGGGCTCTGATTGTAAGGCCACTCTAGAGCCTTTCAACCTTTGGTGAGCATGGTCATTAAGTTAAAATGTAGCCGTTCTTCCAGAAAGAATTATTAGGTCCGTTAAATCGCCCATGCCCAAAGTCAGATGTATCATCGGATCATTGATTGACCAGTCCATCACTATTCAACTAAGGATGTGTGTTTTTCAGAATCATTGTATGTGCTATACCTATGGTGTAGATGCCATTAATGACAACCTCAAATAAATGAGGAGCCTTGAAAGAAAGACAGATGAATCAATTGTATTTTAAGTGTGACAGATGGTGTAGAACTGGCTGATGTGCGCAGGTGCTGTAAAAATTGTATATATCGTAGTGGTGTATTTTTGTATTTGTAAGATCTTTTTATTTGACAAATAAATTCAGCATTTACGTGGTTCCATTTATTGTTTTTAATACGTGTTCGTCAAGGAATTAGTAGTCTACAAAGTGTTCAGGCATCCTATCTACATTGCATATTTTAGAGATAGTTGGATGTGGTAAACCTTGTCATTGCCTACCTTGAGTTTTAGTATTGTGGAAACCCTATTTGCAGGCTCATGATCTGCTTTAACATCATTCATTCCCTGCACTTTATATGCCAATTTCTGCCAGCACTGCTTCTTCACTCTAAACCCATCTTCTCAAATATTTTTTGTAAGCTAAGTATCATGAACGTATGTGCTTGTGCAGAGTTACTGCACAGCTACATATCAACACTTGTTTGTACAAAAAAGAGGTGGACATTTAAAAAAAATAATATTGTTACATAGCCTTGAGTGCAAATAAAGTCCTATTTTAGACACCTTGTCATTTACTGGTTTTGCTGGTTTAGAATAGGCACTCCTCGATGGTAAGTGCTCTTTTCCAGTAACAAAAGGAATATATTTTGCTTCTCTCTTTCCTACGCAGAGACAATGTACAACTGTGTCCTAAAATGCATTCATCCTTCTGTTTAATGGGGTGGAGCAAGAAATAGAAACGTAAAATTAAGGCATAATGCTTGTACTGCTCCATTTACTGCTGTGCCCAATGTTTCAGTACTGATGAGGCAGAGGAGGGGCATGGAGCGGATATAACATCTCTGCCGTGCAGTCCTCCTCACTCTCATCAGTGCTACTCATTGTACGCTTACATGCAATTTTCAGAAAGTGTTAAAGAGAGTTTGCCTCAATGTTACTCTTTCCTTATCCATGCTGCCTCCTGGATTTGTAAAATTGCATTCATGGGACTCGAGAGCACCTGGGGGCTAATGTTGGTTGTCACCTGCATGCAATTTAGATTATTGCAAATTGATATATCTTATTGTGATATCCTATACTGCTTCACTATTGAGGCAGTGCTAATTTACTCTCTTAAATGGCACTTACCTCCTCATGCCAGCCATAAACAATCAATCCAGTGGTTTGAGGATCAGAAGTCAGTGAAACCCAAGCTTATTTGCATCTCAGAACTGTCAGATTGCCTAGATGGCAGCACTGAGCTGAACCCCTGACTCTCCCTGTCTCCCTAACTCTGTACCATCTACAGGAAACCACCCTTTTCTTTTTTTTTTTTTAACTTTAAAATATTTTTATAATGAGAAATCAACATAAAAGATATTCAATAACCATTAACGATATACAGGACAAATGTCAATGGATATGTAGGAAGTATCAACAAAGCTATTTAAAGAAGTGCAGATGACTTACAATCAGATATGTGTGAATAGAAGGGTTTAGTTAATTTCAAAAGAAAAATATTTTTAAATGAAGGGGGGTGACAAAACAATAACAAATAAAAAAAACAGACATATATGTAGCATGACAGACAGGACAAAACATAAACAAAGGGAGTAGACGGGAGGGAATAAAGGAATACATAATGATAGTATTAGTGATAATCTGTATTAGGTAAAAAGTCAAGAAACGCTTGCCATTTCAAATTATGTTTGCACAGTAGAGCAGGAGAGGGGGCTATGCAATTTTCTAACCTATGGATATTACAAATATTGTTCCTCCAACACTTATAATGAATGTGTTGTAGACTTTTCCAATAAGTAGTAATAGTTTGCAGTGCAATCATGCGATATAAATCAAAGAGTTTCTTTTGTATGTTTGCTGGCTACTATGAGTTTGATTGTTTGCTATACAGAGATCCAAAAGGGTTTAACATGTTGACAAGTAATCTTGGGTGGCTTCCTTGTAACCCCTAATCAAGCCTTCTTGAACTCTGATATAGCGCCTCGATGCCTACGGGCTGTAGTGCGCTTTACAAATCTAAATAAATAAATATGTTTAAAAGAGCCTGAGACTAGTGAGCAACTCCAGCAAAGGTCATTAGGTAAAAGTCCACCTTTGAAGAGGGAAGCCGGGGTAGCAAAGGCTCTATGGTGAAAAAGAAAAACAGGGTTTGTGTTGGGCTGGCTGATGAAGTAATTTTCCAGATGCATTTCCACTGAGGAGGCCAGTCAAATTGGAGATGAGGCAGTGTGCAGTTGTCTTTCCAGTCATTATGTAACGGACCAGCTACTAGAGTTGACATCAGAGATTTATAGAAGAAAGACGCAGTAGAGTTGAACTTTAGTATAAAAAACAATCTTAGTACATCAGGTATATTGTAGTTATGAATAAGTTGATCATAATTTTCAAACATAGCAGCAATAATAATCAAGTATTGCTTCATGGTAGATGCAGGTAGATGATATTTGATAGCAAAGTCTCTAAAAGTAATGGGAGCATTTTGTGAGAAGAATTGATTACAGTATTTAATGTTTCTAGATAGCCATGGCTTCCACAATATCGATTTGCGTTTCACCTTGATCAGGGGATTAAGCCAAAGAAGAGGAGAGGTAAAGGCAGAAATGTTGGCAAGAGATGGGAACATATATAGTTTAAGATAGAGTGCAGATTGATGGATGCAGGAAAATGTCATCCGTTTATTCTTACTTTTATTAAGGTAAATATCCGACAGGGGAATTGAGGAAGCCAGAGCTTTTTCTAGAAGCACCCAATTGGGAGCATATTCCAATTCTTCTTGGACAAACCACATTTGTACCTGCTTAATAGCAAAGGCTATGTGATATTTTCTAAAATCTGGAAAATTGACACCACCCATATAGCAAGGTTTCTTTAATTTACTGAGTGATATTCTCTTCCTTTACCCCATAGATATCCAAGTAGGTACAAGTAAAAGTCTAAGGACTTGAAAAAGGAAAGGGGAAATGAAATAGGTAACATACATAAAAGGTAAAGAATTACGGGGGAGATCATCATCTTTATGGACTCTAAATGACCCCACCAAGAGAGATAAAGGGGCGTCCATGACGTTACAAGTTCTTCAACTCTGGTTTGTATGATCTCTTTATTTCTTTTTCGCATATCACAGACAGAAGTAGATATATGGATTCCAAGATATTTGAGGCCTTGAGAACACCATTTCATTCCTAAGGATAGCGTATGATGTGGCATGCAATATCTGTTATGGGGAACGATTTCTGATTTATCAATATTGAGCTTAAAGCCAGATACGTTAGAGAAGTTAGAGATAGTCTGTAAGAGGTGCGTACCACTTTATTTTGGAATATAAGGACATCATTCGCACATGCAGCTGTTTTAATATGAAGGTTTTGATATTGGATTCCTAATATATTATCATTTTGTCTAATAGTCTCTAAAAAGGGTTTAAGAGCTAATATGAAGAGGATTGAGGAAAGAGGCCAGCCTTGTTGTGTTCCTCTGGACAAAGGGAAAATGGGAGATAGTTTACTGTTCACAAAAATTGCAGATTTAGGCATTGAATAAAGTATGCCAATAAGGTATAAAAAAGGAGGGCCAAAACCATGCCATTTGAGGGTTCTAAATATAAAGTCCCACTCAACTCTATCAAAAGCCTTTTCGACATCTAAGGCTACTGCAGCATGGGGATCTTTGGATTGGTGTATTAAATCAATAATATCCAAGAAAAGTCTAATGTTAGAGGAGGACACACTACCATTCAGATATCCAGCTTGATCTTGTTTAAGGAGATTGGGGAGAAAGGAGAGGTGTCTGTTGGCTAGAATTTTCGCATAAATCTTACAATCGGTATCAATGAGGGAAAGTGGGTGATAACTTTGAGGGAGTTCTGGGTTTTTATTGTGTTTGGGAAAACAATAATCATGGCTTCGAGAAAAGAACCTTGCACCTTCCCTTCAGATATAAAGTGAGAATAAAGATCACTAAGTTTAGGAACTAAAAGATTGGAAAAAAATGAGAGTAGAGGTTTGTAGAGAAGCCATCAGGGCTGGGAGCTTTGCCTTTTTTAAGATGTTTAATGGCTTGAAGAATTTCAGCAGGGGTAATAGGAGGATTAAGAGAGTTAAGATCTATCTGGGACTAAGAGTTCCTAGGTATGTTGTGTAAAAAACATCAATAGAGGTATTATTGGAAGGAGCTTCAGAGGAGTACAACTTAGAGTAGAATTTTGAGAACATTTGAACATATCCATATGAGAGCATTTTCTGTTTCCTAAGTGATCTTGCAGGGTGACAACTCTAGACTTTTCTTTTATGAATTTAAGCTAAGAGGCTAAAGATTTTCCCACCCTATTGGAGAGTTGGTAGATTTTCGATTGGTATTTGAGCATATTTGCACAGGAATATTGGTTTACAATTTTATTATACTGAAGTCTTAACTTCAAGACTTCTTTAAGAACTATTGGTGAGCTAGTACTAATGAATTGAATTTCTAAAGGTTTGTGCTGTCTGAGAATAGATTCCGACTCTTACTTTAGTCTTTTCTTTTTATTGGCAACAAATGAGATAATATTGCCTCTGAGAACGGCTTTCTAGCAATCCCAGTTGTTTGTAGTGGATGTGTCTTGATTTTTGTTTACAGCAAAGTAATTATTGTGTTGCAGGGTAACAAAGGGTGTGAGCATCATTCAGGAAGCTAGTATTGAATCACCATCTATTTGAGGGTTTAGAGTTACTGGGAGATTGTAGTTGGATGTGAACGGTAGCATGATTGGAGATCGTGATGGACTCTATTTGGGCTTTTAGGAGAAGGTTTACCATGGAGTGGAGTATGAAAATGTAATCCAGTCTTGAAAAAGATTTATGGGGTGCGAAATAAAGGGTAAAATCAGAATCAGTAGGGTGAAGTAAGCACAATGCATCACTAAGGCCCAGTTGCAATACGAAATCAGTGAATTGGTTATGAGATGTAGTATTGGTAAAGCGGACACTAGATTTCCTATCTAAAAGGGGGTCTATAATTTGATTGGAATCACTACAAACAATCAAATTGTGGGAATTTGCCTGGAACATGTGATTGGTAAGCAGCCTCCAAAAGTTAGGGTCAGGGGATGTTGGGCCATAAATGTTAGGTATGGAATATTCTCTAGAATTAATCGATAGTTTGAACAAAATCCATCTTCCCATGTGATCAGACTCATTAGAGAGTATATTGCATTTGAGAGATTTGTTAACTAAAGTAATGACTCTATTTCTTTTTCTGTAGCACTAGAGAACACCTGACCAACCCAATGTTTCTTAGGTTTGGCTGCTTCTTCATTGGAGAGATGTGAATCTTGAATGCAGGCAATTGAAGGTTTCAATATGTTTAGATGAGATAATAGTTTTTGTCTTTTGATTGGATTATGTAATCCTTTAATGTTTCAAGAAACTTGAGAGGCATGAATATTTGGTGGTGAGTCTATGAACCATATGGTATAAATGGAAAAAGGCGATAGAAAATTGCAAACATTTTGGTACCAATTGAGTGACATGATACAGCACGTTGGCACGGGGTATAATAATGTATCCATTATAACAGATGAGACCATAAAGGGAGAGAGACATAAGGAAGGTGATATAACAAAAATCTATAACATGGGCATAGGCAACAGTAAATCAGCATTACGGATTATGGATGAAAAGATGTCCAAAAAAATACACCAGTCTATGTTAAGATAAAAGACAAATGCGATGGTGGGGGGGAGAACTAAGCCTGCCGAAACCCCACCCCGGTGGAGAAAACAGAAAGATGGGTAACAAAATCTTGAAAGTGATAGAAGGTGACGTATCCATGTCATTCCTTTTCTGAGAGTGGATATATCTACATAGATCCGCTGAATTCTGAAATGTGGAGGTCTGTCCATTTAGAGTAACTTTAAGAGTGGCAGGATGTACAGTGCCATATCTAGCATTTTGCTGCCTAAGAACTGGCCTAAATGCAAGGAGCTCCTTTCTTCTTGCTGCCTTTGCTTTGGCTACATCTTGTGTTATAAAAAGAATGTTTCTTTCCTATGTCAAATTTTTGATTAGCCTGACTTTTTTCATAATGAATGTGACATGCATAAAATCAAGAAGAGCTAGTATCATGGTCCTGGGTCGGTTGTTGGAAATTTGTGAAGGCCTGAGAGGGCCAATTTGGTGTGCTCTTTGGATATTGAGTTGTACTGAGGTTGAGAGGCTAAGAACTTGAGGCAAGAACATATATAGGAAGGCAGTAGGGTTGTCTATTTCAATCCCTTCAGGAAGACCGATAACACGAAGATTATTTCTTCTATTCTGATTTTCGAGATTTTCAGTCTGTTGTTGTAGAGTTAATACTGTGGCTTCCAGTAAGGTGACTTTATTGGAAATTTCCTATGCATTCCCAACCCGCCTCTCAACCTCATTCATCCTGGCTTCAAAGATAGACCACTTGCTATCAAGTTGCTGTAACATATCATTAGTGTCCTCCATGAAAGGTTTAAGAGCTCTGATTTCTAATAATATAGTTTGCATAACCGGGTCAGTTGAGTTCTCTATAGGTGGCGGAGACTCGCTTTTTTGCCTTTTACGTGCAGCAGATGAAGAAGGTGGCCCGTCTTTGGATTGCGCTTTCTTTGCTGCCATAGTGTAATATAATAAAGTATTCTCTCTCTCTTCCCTCTTCACTTCCTCCTTTATCTTCTCATCTTTTTACTATTTTCAAAACCTTCCTTCTTCTCCTTCCTGGTTTCATTTCTTTTTCTTCTTCCTTGTCGCTTGCACTCTCTTTTTCTTCCCCTTCTTCCGTCCGCCTTACTATATTATTTTCTTCTCCCTTTTTCTCTTCATTCTTATTTTTCTTTTCCTTCCCTTCCCTTTTTTTATTACTCCCTCTCATCTACTTAAAAATCACACTTGACTACACAATTGCCCCAGTAGTAATGTAGGTGAAAAATGTTAGGTCTATGTAGGTTAAGGTAAAAGGGGGAGTCAAGTTTTACTTTATGAAGGGAAAAAAAAAAAAAACACGAAACAAAAATAGTTTATCACTGTTTACTTACTTCTTTCTTTCCCTCTCTTCCCTTTCTTTCCTTTTTTGCCTCGTTTTTCTTTTTCCCCTTTTTCTTTTTCTTTAAAAAATATAATAAGAAGTTAGCAAGAAATGAGTAAGAGTCTTAACTATGAAGGCAAAATCTCAAAAATCCTTTTTCTTTCCCCTCCTTTCTCCTTTTTTACTGTGTGTGTATGCACAGGGTTCCCGTGATAAGGAGCGGACCACGCCCTTCACCGCCGCTGCACAGTTGATGACAGGAACAGTCAGCAATGCCACGTACGGGATGACTCGACTTGAGGACCCAGCCTCCCGGAGGTAGACTTCGATGTAGGGTGGCAACCAGAGCCTCCACGAACTCCTCCGACATCTGGAAACCAAAGCGCAGGGCAAGGGGCAGCCAAAAGGATCAAAATAAAGGTAATTGTTGATATTTAAGAAGTTATAAATACTCCACCGGAGCGGAGCCTAAGAGCTAGGCTGTCATCCTCCACAGTGCCAAGCCAGGCACCCCGGAAACTTGTCTTTTCAATGGTACCAAACCACAGCAAGGACACAAGATGAGGGAGATGATCCAAATGCTGCAGATAGTATTACTAAGTATGAGGACAGAGAGATTAGAAAGTACAAGCTTTTTTCCATAATAACTCGGTTGGCGCAGGGCATAAGGTTGTTAAAAGACTCACTGGCCAGACTTGAAAAAACCCATCTGGGGGTTGATGTTAAGAATGGAAAACTGGACCAAAGGCAGAATTAAAGTGAGGAGAAGCATCTGGGTATAGATGTGAAAGTGGAGCACCTGGCACAAAACCTTAAACATGGCACAGTGAGGAGCTCAGAGAAGGATAACAACCTCCCTTTTTTGGGGCACCAGAGGATTGCAGGGGAAGGGAGCGCACAGCCTTTTTGAAATCTGTTCCTCCTAACATGCTGAATATACCTCAAGCATCTGGCCTTATCTTACTTATCTTAGAGAGAGCCCATAGATTACTGGTTCAAATGCCCTCTAATTGCCAGAGACTGAAGGCATTTCTAGTAAGATGTCCACACTACTGGGAGAAAGAGATGATAAGGAGGGCAGACAGGGACAAAGGGAAGTGGTCTTGAACGAGGTAGATCAAATCCTGTTCTTTAATTACTTAAGTATAGATCTAGTTGAACAAGCAAATTATTTATATCACCAAAAAAGCAGCTCAAGAGAAGCTTCTAGAATATTGTATTGTCCACCCTGCCACCTTTACGATCAAAGTTGATGAAATATTACATAGCTTTACTGAGCTTAATATGTCTGCAGACTTTATCAAGAAATATGACCCATTGGAGTAAAGGAGACTCCAGGACTTCTCTTGCCATCTTTGATTCATGAAGTTGAACTGTCATAATTATTAATCTGTCAAGAGGTTTCTTAATGTCATCAATATTTACACAATGCTTGGCCATGGGTGCCCATAGACTTGTATGGCCACAAGGTGGTGTGCAGGGCACTTTACAGTTGGGCGGGTGCAGAAGTCTTCTTGATTTACTCCACCTTTATGTGCTGAACACTATGATGCCCTTGATACGGGTGGACACTTGGGTTACAGGCAACCTGGGTGGTACGTTCCTTGTGGGATGCATTTGAGTGTCTGGACCCAACAGGGGCCTGGAAAGGGTGAGGGCCGGTCTGGGGTGCCCTTGATGTGAAAGCACTACCACGGGCACCCCACAGGCCTCTTACAGACCCTGTAGGCCCACTACACCATCGCCAGGTGGGGCACAGTGCTGCCTGGACCGTGCAGTGGCTCCCAGGAGGGCCTCCCAGCTGATAGATCCCTGTTGGGGGAGGTGGCACTCCTACACCGGCTCCCCAAATGCACACAATTAGGCCAATCACACCATATCTCATATTTCTGAAACTGCATTGTGGCTGTGAAGACAGGGTGTGCTGGGGATGTCACCCAGGGTGGGCATCCTATGTGTGCCAATAAAATGTCAGCAATGCAGCGCAGATATGTCTATATAATGGACTGGCCCAAGCCTTCTGTCAAAGGCACGGCTTCCCATTTATGTGGGCTGGTGGATTGCTATGACACAGTGTGCACTTGTATGAGACACAATACACATTCTGTGTTAGACATGCTGTGGTGCTCAGGTTCTCCTTGCCGTAAATTAGAGCATCCTTGGACTTGGATAAGTGGGAATTTAAAGATAAGTTTTGGCTTTTTAATTGTGTTCTGGGCCCCACAGGGACTCTTGGGTTACTCTATGAGGGTGTCAATGGAGAAAAATAGCTATAGGTAAAGGCCAGTGTATAATCATGTTTAGATACAAAACTAGAATTGGTCAACACACCAGGGCAGTTACTCATTGCAACTTCAATATGCCAACAAGGCACGGTTGGGAGGGATATACATCTGGGTGATTTATTGGGGTGAATGTTAGGTGAACAGTTGTGGGAGATGGCACACATTTGTGTCAGCATGAATATTGAAACAATATGCTAAGAAAACATAATTCTGGGAGATCTTGGGCTAGGGTTACGCTTGTGGGGTAGAGACCAGTCCCATTACTAGCTAAAGGTCATTGCTTGGATGAAAGTGAAACACAGAAAACACTAAGGCCCTCATTACGACCCTGGCGGAAAGTGACTGACCGGACCGCCACAGCGTAAATAGCGTTTCCGCCATTGCACGAAGGAGCAAAGTGCGGCCCATTCCGACCCATGGGGCACGAGCACCACGGCATGGCGGAAGTGCAAAGTCCGCGATGGCGGAAATGACCCCAAAACGGCCCACACCGCCGCCGTACGGCGCCCTAGGTGCAATACCGCCACCCATCACAGCGGACACCGCAGTGTGCGCCTACCGGAAAGTACGGTGACCGGAAATATACGGAAACGGAAGTAAAAACATGGGCCCGGAACGGGAAACATCCCGCCGTACACCTATAAAACCACTAAAACCACACAACCACCAAAAACACTACCCTGAGACACACCCCAACCCGTCATCCACCCTAGCGAAACCAAGAAAAATGGGAAAAGTAGCGAAGAAAGCGTGCGACCGCAAGCGGCAGGTCCACTTCTCCCGTGAGGAACTCACCGTGCTAACAGAGACCCTCCAGGAGAATGCAGCCGTCGTCTTCTCCACGCAAATGACCAGGACGGCACTTGCGAACAAGAAGGCCATATGGGCTCTGGTGGCACAGCGGGTAAGTGCGGTGGGGACCGCACCCCGCAACCCACAGCAATGCAGAAAGCGATGGGACGACCTGCGGATACGCGTCCGCAGCATACTCTCTGCCAACCGCAACATTGCCACAGCCACCGGGGGAGGACCTGAATCACCCATCAAGTTGACCCCCTGGGAAGAAATCTGTGCCTCCACCATCGGAATGGAGAGCATAGAGGGAGTCGGAGGGATGGAGAAAGGAGTGCAGACATCCGAAGATTCAGGTAGGTGGGCCAGATAAAACAATGCTAAATCCACAATGTCCAATCATGCGAAGTACCATGTGTCCACATAGTGCAACAGAAACACATGGCCAGGAGAACGTCCACATACATCGGCCTGATAGCGCACGTTAAAACCCACAATAAATACATAATTAATCAAAAACCCCTAAAACACGCACTACACGTGCAGCAGGCACACCCTAACTGCAGGCTGCCAAACAACTGCACCCTCACTCCACACACAAATGAAAGCACCTCCAAGACCCCGACCCAAATCACCCTCAGGTACCACCCCAATGCATGTGATACAATGCCATTCCAATTCCCACAGACCCATTAATAACCCTCGCCCTCCTTTACTCCACCACAGGGTCCGATCCAAACGACGAGCATCAGGACACCCCTACCAGCACACCTGCAAAGAGAGCCAAGACCAACGGCCAAAGACCCTCCACCTCAGCTGCACGCATCAAGACACGGCAGCAGCACAAATCAGGTGGCAGCACAGAGGAGGGAACATCAACAGGCACCCCAGCAACCAGCATGCCCACACCACCACCACCACAGGTCCCCCCAACGGATGCCACAGAAGGCACTGCCTCTGGTGGCAGCAGCACCATAGGTGACACCCCATTGATGGCAGCATGCTCCGACACAGAAGACGGGGATGTCGAAGTCAGATCCATCCATGACCTGTCCCAATACCCCTGTCTGTCCCATCCCGTACAACATGAGGATACCACGCAGAGGCACCCACAAGACGACGACTGGCCATCCCCCACAAGCCCTGTGGCAAGGCAACATGAGGTCAACAGCCCCTCTGTGACACCCCCACAAATGGCCATGGCCCAGCAGAGGCAACAGTCCCTCGACCAGTTAATCGTGCAACAGCAGCAACTGGCCACGCTCCTCAAGGACCATGCCGATGAATGTGGGGGCACTAAGGCAGACATAGAAACATCAACAGAGACACTAAGGGCACAAATGGAGAGTAGCACCGAGAGCCTGAGAGTCCAAATGGAGAGAAGCACCGAGAGCCTGAGGGGGGAACTGCATGCGACGTCCAAAGACGTATGTGCCGAACTTGCCGCAGTGCGCCGTGTGCTCACTGAGCTCTCGCAAACCCTTAGGGACATGCATGGACGTGAGCAGGCAGAGACATCATCCATTGCAAGTTCCGTCCAGGGCAGCCCCCAACGTAGATCTGGGAGGAACCTGCGCTCCACAGGCAGGGGTGCCCCTGATACCCGCAGAGGGGGCTTGCAATAGCGACAGCCCACTGACAATGAGCATCTTTGGACACTGGTGTTCGGGGGGGAGGTAGGAGGGTGGAGGGGGTGTGTTGGGCTCACTTGGGTGGCGGGTCGATAGGGTGTTCAACATGATATCACATATGCCATAAACAGTGCACGATCAACCAATGAGATGTGTGGACATTGATCTTTGTGTACTAGGCCATCATAGGCGTACAGTCCATATTCTGCATGTCCCAGACACACACAGTGCCACGAGTCCCGTGTCCATGTATCAGCCACCAGGCGTGAGTGCTAGAAGCATGCATCTATGAGATGCTGACGAATGTCACGGCCCTCCGGTGCCTCGCAGACTCCTTGAGGTGCTGCCACATCCCCACCCTCATCATGACCATCATCAGGTGCTTGCAGTTCTGCGTCAGGGGGCATGGGCACATTTCTACGTACGCACATGTTGTGGAGCATGACACATGCCATGACCATCTTTGCAACCTTCTCATGGCGGTACAGGAGTGCCCCGCCAGACCTGCTGAGGCAGCGGAAACGAGTCTTCAGTAGGCCGAATGCCTGTTCTATGACTACACGGGTACGTGAGTGGGCATGGTTGTAGTCCTCCTCATGCTGGTCCCGTGGGTTCCGGACTGGTGTGAGGAGCCATCTCTTCAGTGGATACCCAGCATCACCTGTATGTGGACGAGAAACGTATGATGTGGAATGCCATTGCTACGTACGCACACCCCCCCCCCTTCCTGCCAGGTCATTGCCGCATCACATACCCCACATCATCATGCATGAAATGAGACTCACCGAGTAGCCAGGATCTGTTCCCTGCGTGTCGCTCCATGTAGCGTGGTATAGTAGAGTTCCTCAAGACCATAGAATCATGGGTTGATCCAGGGAATCTGGCACAACAATGTGTAATGATCCTGTTGGAGTCACACACCATTTGTACATTCAGGGAATGAAATTGTTTACGGTTGCGGTACTGGGCCTCCATGGCATGTGGGACGACCAATTCCACATGGGTGCAGTCGATGGCACCAATGCAACCCGGTATGCCGGCAAGTGCATGGAATCCCACTTTTGTGTTTGTAATTTCCTGCTCCGAGTGTGGTAGAGAGATGTAGTCGTCTGCATGCTGCAGGAGGGCATCGAGCACTTGCAATAGTGTCCGTGAGAACAGTGGCTGAGAAATGCCATGCAACTGTCCGACTGTGTGCTGGTAGGTTCCTGTGGCCAGGAAGTGGAGTACAGACACCACCTTCAGTAGGGGTGGGATGGCGGTTGGGCTATCTATCATGCTGACAAGGTCAGCCTGTGTCATGTCCACAATGGCGGCTATGGTGTCCCGGTCCAGACGGTAGAGGGTGTGGATCTGCTCATCAGTGAGGTTGAACGGATGTGCTCGGAGGCGTGGGATTGCGGGCTGCCTGCGTGGTGGTAGTGGCTGTGCTGGTGGCCCTTGCTGGCCCTGCCTTGCCCTCCTCCTCCTCCTGCGTCTCCTCCGTGCGGCCGGTTGTAGTTGGTGTTCGTCTTCTTCTTGGAGTTGGAGTACTTGCAGTGCTATCAGGTCCCCCAGGGCCAACATCGCGAGTCCTGCCGGTAGCATTTCGGAGTGGGTGTGGTTGTGGGAGGAGACTGGGTGTGCAATTTATGTGTTTTCAGGCTGTATGGCCTCCACCTGTGGTGATTCATTCCACCTGTGCAAACTGCTCTCCCCTTTGGCCGAGCACGTCCCGCACACAACGCTGCAATTCGAGGAATGGCATCTTGCTATTGCAATCATGTATTTGTACCCGATGGCCGTGTAACATTGGTTGATATGTTCATGCTGCTGTGGTCCCATTGTTTCACATACTATCTGTGCAGTCGCGAACAGACTTGTGAAGGGTCAGTGGAACGTAGTACTCGAGTAACGGTGGGCCCTCATGCATCACTGTACCGAGTTGCAACGACGGGCGGGGCGTCCCATTTGTGGGTGAAGGCAGTTGCCATTTTCACACACAGCCGCACAAGATGGATTAATTAGTGATTTCAAACGGCCACAGATGCCTCTTCGACGTGATGTTGCAAATGAGGAATTCGAAGGGCGGCGCTTTCGGTTTTCAGCTAGCGGCGAGGAAATGCCCACAGGTCTGACTGCAAATATAACGTTCTATTGTTCAATGTCCTTGAGACAGGGGTCATGGCGAGGATGCAATGATTGATATGAATGGTTTGGGATGCGCAATAGCGACGTGGGCGATGAGGCCGGACGTTCCCAAATACATGTTACTTCACTACACTGGAATTACGGGCTTGGGCACTGTGGATTTTGCAGGCTGCATAACGCACAGACTCAATGGATATTTCTAATGTTATGTGAGTAAATATTCAGGCGTTTTAATCCCGGGATGAGGGAATGATGAATGGATGCATGGGCAGGTGATTTGATACAGAGTTTGCCATGTACAGGGCTTCTTGGAATCTATCCGCCTCCCCTGCGCTATCTGATGCAGGGCTGCCATAGTGGGACCATCGTCTATCTGGCCTTGTTGAGCCCTCCCTGTCTCGACGCGCCCTCAGACACTTGTGTCCATGCACGTTACCAATCCCATCTGATGGATTCTGTTTTGACAGACGCATGCACAGGTACACTCGTTTGTGATGGTGTTTACACCTCGATATAGATGGTTATGAGTCGCAAGTGGTTTTGGGGTGGTGATGATCCTTTGGAGTGGGCTAGCATGCATATGGCTGTGGATTTAGTGTGATCATTGAAGTGAGTTGTTCGGATGTAGTTCTGATTGCCATTCTGTTCTTTTTCTTTTCTTTTGGTTGACAGGTATCTCCTCCCCTTTTGCCACTGCCATCTGTATGCCACTCCTGCAGATGGCTTTTACTCCCGACACCTGCTGCTTCGTGTTAATCAGTGGAGCAGTATTACGATCTTATGGGACGATCGCCAATGGGCCACATGCCCTTACGCAGTACTGGTGGCTCGGAGCAACATTTCGGCCTTTCAGCTGGACTAGTGCCTCCTCATTGGGACGGCCCTGCGGTTCTGTGCGCTTCCATGTTGCCTTTTCGTACGTGAATGTGGCTCTGTGTACCATGATGGAACAGGGCGTCACACAAGTAGTGGCTGGTCATTTTTTGCGGATGCAGCCCACAATGGTGAAATGTGTTTTGGGGTTCATGGCCTAATGGCTGTATGGGCTTGGTGATTTTGTTGTGCATTAAATTTCTATTCTGATTTGGCCCGTGTAGCGTTCTTCTTTGCAAGTGATGTGGCATATTCCTATTTGGGGAGCGATGTATTGGGAGGAGATCTGCATTGGGTTCCAGCTTCGGAGTTTAGTTGCGTGGTACTGTACTGGGCGCGTTTGCCTACGAAGCCCAGTGAGGTCAGGGATGGGGGCTGCCAATATGACTGATTGAATGTTGTCATGCTCAGGGGCGGGGGATTGGGTTTTGTGTAACAGATGCCGGTCAGCCAGGTGGACTGGTGGAATGATGTGATTTTCGGAATATTGCTGGTCACAGGTGCCTGTGTTTGCGTGCGTTTCGGGGGGGGGGGACTGTGGTCATGTCCATTGGATTGGCTTCTGTATTCGTGCCATCTGTGCCCTGCAGCTCCCATTGGCCCCTCTTGTGTTTCTTTTGTTCGTTGGCATGCATGGGTGACTTGTACATTTCACTGGTTGCATTGTGACTTCATTGCACCTACGGGGAGTTGTACTTTGTGGGCAGGGAGCGGTGTACAGGCACTCAGTGGGGCCGTTTACGGTTGATTCGCGATGCCGTACTTCTCACCATGGCGGAATGGTACATTCCGCCATGCTTGATGGCGTTAGGTACATGTCCGCTAGGGTCGGAATTAGCGTACCCTTTCGCCATGGTGGTATTTACGGTTTGGCATGGCGCGCGCGCGTGTGCTTGGTGCAGTTAGCGTTGGCGTTCACTACGGTGTCGCTAATGGCTTCGTACTTTGCGGTGACGGTTCATAGTCGCACCGAGCGCTATTCGATGGCGGTATTGCATTTCCGCCATCGTTTTCCGAATTCCGCCAGGGTCGTAATGAGGGCCTAAGTGTATTGCATGGATAGAACAGGGTGGGTGTAGGGAACTGAATTAATGTTGATAAAAAAAAGTATACATGAATTTAGATGAATGTGGGCAGAGAGTGCAGACATATGGGGTGGATCGGCTTTAAGAAAGAACTGTTTGATTGCCTATATGTGAATGTTATATACTATATCAGTCGTGAGGGGGAGGAAGGCAGGTGTGGTGGTTGACCATGTCCAGGGTAGCAGTACCAGCGCTATTGCTTACATCATGTGACTACTTCTTTCTGCTGGTAATGTAGTGGTTGGGGGCTGGGATAGCACCCTATGTATGTTTGTAAATGTTAGGTCTGTCTTCCCCCTCTGTGTGCTGCCTCTTCTCTTCTCTTCTCTTCTCTTCTCTTCTCTTCTCTTCTCTTCTCTTCTCTTCTCTTCTCTTCTCTTCTTGTCTTTTCTCTCCTCTCCTCTCCTCTACTCTCCTCTCCTCTGCTCTCCTTTCATCTCCTCTCCTCTTCCCTTATCACAACTTACTTTGTCCTTCCACATGTAAGACCATACTATTGTGGCCTTGTTGAGTTGCAGGTTGCATGGAAAGGTAAAAGTCCATGTGTGAAATGCTAACGGTAGTAGGTTGAAATGTGAAGGGGGTCAACTTGCCAATGTTGAAGAAAGTTCTGATGATCTTGACAGAGTAAAGTTTTCATAATACTTTTACAGGAACCACAACTGTTGAAATGTGATGTAGGTTTGATGACTAAGGGTGGCACTAGGGAGAGTCCTCTAAGTCTTTCTACTCAAACTTGAGAGAGGATTTCATCTTAGTTAAGAAATGAGTGAGGTGTGAAAAGCTAAATAGGTTGAAGGAACAATAAGACTAATAGCGAATAATAGAAGTGTTGTCCACCCTTCTATTATGCTGAAAGTCATAATACAATGGATAGATACCATAGGGCCATAGATACTGGTGGTTGAATAGCTCACTCCTGCCAGCTGCTCATGTACTGGATCACTACGGCATAGATATCAGAGAATTCTATAAACTGAATGCTGGCTCAAAAACCTCACTAGGGGCATCATGGGATGCCTTGAAAGTCTTCCTGAGCGGGAGATTGATAAACATCAAGGTTGCTGCAAAATTACATGGGGTCAGATATGGGATGGAGCTGGTGAGGGTTCTGGTGCTTGTGAGAGAAGAGGTGTATGGGGTCCAGTATCCAAGATGATTTGTTGGAGCTTGCTAAGTAGAGGGAGGCTCTTAGTGAATACTTGACAAACCTGGCAACACACTAACTGGGCAATAGAAAACAATACATTTGGGAACATGGCGAAAAGGCTGGCAGACTAATGGTGAGTGCCATGGACATCTCTGATAGGTTAAATTACTTTTATATCTCATATCTACAGAGAATAGAACAAGAGCCATGCAGGCAAAAAAATGATTATGTTGATAATATAGATATGGATACCATTATGCTGGAGGATTAGGAGAGGCTGGATAGATTGATTACAGAGGAGCGATACAAGGGGGCTTGAATGGAATGAGTACTGGGAAATCACTAGGATTGGATGGGTTCCTGATTGAGCTTTACCTATGACTGGACCCCACCTGGAGTGTAGCATACAATAAAATCTTGACAAATACGGTGAAGCCACAGTCAATAGGACAAGCCCTGAAATCAGTGGTTGGAATGGAACGTAGGGACACGCTTAAGAGTGAGACCTACAGGCTCATATTTCTATTTCACTTTGACCTTATTTATCTGACAAAGATGTTTTTGGGCCATTGTGCAAGCTTGATTCCAATGCTGATGCATCACACTTAGGCTGGGTTTATTAAATGGGGGGATGGTTGATCAAATATCAGTGCTATTATAGACATTCTAGGTGGTCACAGAAAATTATGCTGAGAATGTCTGATGGCTGTAAGCTTTGATGGGGAAACATAGAGTGCATTGGGCATTCTTGACAGAGTGGTTGTACAAACTAGGATTTCCTCTGTCATTTGTAGAAGTTATAGAGACCCTACTCATATGAATGCAAAGGCACAAAGGTTATAAATGCCCTGATCTCCACAGAATTACATCTCCAGATAAGTAGTAAGCATGGGTATCCCCTGCCTCCATTGCTCTTTCACCTCTCCCTCAAGTCTCGCCTGAGGTCCCAATGCCAAAATGATCATGTAAAAGAGCCACATTTTGTAAAGTGCTAGCGTGTTTGGATAGCGTTGCCGAGCCATTGTCAAATCTGGATGACTCAATATTGCTACTTTTAGAAAGCATCCAGGCACATGGGGATTTTTTGGGATAAAAGCTTAATGTGGACATGATGGGAAGCAATGCCAATACCCCATACTTGTTTCTGAAGCCACCTCAATGGATGTGGTTTGGGTGGTGTGAGGATGGATTGAGATACTTTGGACTTAATATGCATTGAGAGGAGAACAAGCTGTTACAAAACCACTTGCTGAAGATCATGGTTAAGGAGAGGTCAGACATGGTGAGATGGTCTGTACTTAATTTTTGTTTGGGGTGAATAGGAATATCATGGAGATGAAATTCCTCACACGGTGCTTTACATTGTCAGGAGTGTCCCTACAAAGTTAGCAGGAACCTATTAAAATTAGAACTGGGCTACTTTCTGTGGGTCAAATTCTCATGGGCAACGTTTAACCAACAATTCTACCTTGCAAACTGCTTCAGTCAGAATAATATCAGAATAATGTCTTTTGTGTAGTATCAATACCAGATTTCCATTTATTTAGCAGCTCAAATGTCAGAATCTTCTGATCTTTTTGGTGCCAAAGCAGTTTCCCCCCAATAAAAAACACTTTCTTGAGCTAAAATTATTTTTGCGAAAACCTGATAGCTCCATTTCAAAGATGAAGAATAGCAGCTCTCCTTTCCTTTGGCTTGTAATATTTTTCCAATTAATTGTCGTGTCATTTGACATCACCAAATCATATAATCTTAGAACAAATTGCCATCTTTTATTGGCGGCTTGTTGTTAGCATAAAACATACCACTGTCTTTTCAATTGATCAAATACTACACAAACCCATTTTGGACATGATCGGATGTGGTAATTATGACCAGTTCCTTCAGTGAATGATGTATGGCAGCAACAAGTCTCAATAAATGGCCATCAGCTTTGCCACTTGAAGTCCTTGGTGAACTGTGTTGTTGAAAACAGAGTGTTCTGGGCTATCATCCTGCCAAGCATTTCAGATGCCAGTTACTAATTTTGTCTTGATATTCTTTCCATCAAATACAACCAAAAAAGAAGATTCAAAAAAGGAAGCAGAAACACAGTTCTGAAACAGGTACATTTACAGTTGCCAAACCAAACCGACAATAAACAACATATAACCGGAGGAGAGGAAGGAGGGGGGACAGGAACATACAGGCAACCCAGATGCTTTAGAAGACTACAGGAGATTGGCAAGAGCGGGGGCCAGAGAACTTGCCAAGAAGAACAAATAAAAACCTTGTTATGAATTTGTCAGACAAAAACCTAATCGCAGACGAAATTAGTCTATTAAACAGTGGATTTTCATTTGCACCAACATCAGAATTTGAGCCTACAAAAGTACATATTGATATCTTCAAATTTGTAAGGAAACTAAAACATTTAAAGTATTTTGCTACTTTAGTAAGCAGACCTCATGGAACAACAGAACCAGTCAATAAAAGTGAAGTTACAATTGAGGAATTGGGAAATATACATCCCCTCAGATCACTACAAGAAACAGATGATGTGCTGAGACATCAAACACTACAAGAATTACAAATCACACCTGCAAGCATTATGCAGGAAGAAACCTAAATCAAAGTTTTCACCACAATTCCCACCAGAGACCATGCTGGATGCATTCTACAAATCAGTTATTAAAGATCTTAATAACATTTCTGACCAACATTGGAAAAAAGGCAAGAAACCTCTACAAAATAACTTAACACCACAAGAAGTACAAGCACTTCAAGCCTTTGACATAATAAGGACATAGTCATTAAAGAAGCCGATAAAGGTGGAAACATAATCATCATGAACAGGATTGACTATGCAACAATGGCCACTAATCATCTGAATACACCAAACTGTTACAAAACATTTCCAACAAATCCAAAGATGGATATCATTCAAGAGCTCAAGAACTTAATCGAAGGCTGGCATCACAAAGGACTAATCACAGATGACGAAAGAAGATACTTATTCATTCAACAACCAATGCTACCAACAATATACTTTTAGCCCAAAGTACACAAACCATTTCAAAATATACCTGAATGTCGGCTGATACTTAGCGGTATCGGTTGGGCCACTGAAGCAATCGCAGAATACATCGACAATGTGCTTAGACCAAGGGTACCGACGGTTAAAGTGTGTTTGAAAGACACAACAGCAGCAATACAGATTGTAGAACAAATCAAATGGCACCCAACTTACTTTCTAGCCACATCGGATGTGAAAGCTCTATATACGTCCATCAGGTATGATCTAGCTTTGGAAACTATAGACTATGTATTCAAAGACGAATATGCATCACATTATCATTTTGTTTGCATGTTGAACGAAATGTTAATGGCAATCCTTGAAAAAAAAAATGTTTTATTTGACAAATTCTACAAACAAAAAAGAGGAGTTGCTATGGGCGTGAAATATGCCCCTGCCCTAGCCAACCTGGTCACGGGCAGCGTGTTTGAGGATCGATTCATATATACAGACAATGCATACACCAAATGTCATCAAATGGACATGCTATATAGATGATGTCCTCTTAATCTGGAACGGAACACAACAGGAACTAGGGAATGTCATCAACAGAATACATGAGAATCAGGCCGAATTGAATTTACCAGGACCAGCAGTAAAGCAAATATCAATTTTCTAGACCTAACAATGTATGTGTCAGGAAATCATCTAATGACCAGAACTTTTCGAAAGGAGACGGAAGTAAATTCAACACTGTTTGCTACCAGTTGTCACTATAAACCCGTAAAGAGGAATATCCCAAAAGGAAAATGTATAAGAGCACATAGAAATTGCAACGACTCAAGGATTTTTAGCTACATAATGTGATCTCTTATTTTCGTGGTTCAAAGCTAGGGGTTACTCAAATGAATGCATCAAAGTGACGTGCAACAAGGCATAGCAATAAAGGAGAACAGAAACCTTGACACAAAAACCAAAAGGCACCAAACAAGTGGACAAGGTTAAATTCATTACCACCTACTGTGCCAATAATCAACAG
Organism: Ambystoma mexicanum; assembly: GCF_040938575.1. Taxonomy (NCBI): domain Eukaryota; kingdom Metazoa; phylum Chordata; class Amphibia; order Caudata; family Ambystomatidae; genus Ambystoma; species Ambystoma mexicanum. Next base: position 836,522,678 of record NC_090936.1, read on the forward strand.
ATCAGAAAGATCCTTAAAATAAGCTGGCATTTGCTAAAATTAGACTTGCACATTTCAAATTACATCGATGACTAGCCACCCTTAATTTACAGAAGAACGAGAACACTAAAAACAAACTTAAGTCCATCATTACTTCCGGAAGCACAAAAGGAGATTACTTCCATGTGGCTACAACAGCCTAAGACTGGTTTCAGAAAATGTGGCACATGTTCGATATGCAGATATGCCCTTGACAGTACAGACACTTTTAAAGACCTGAATGGATTTCAGGTGAATATCAAAGACCAAAGCAATTGCCTTTCAAAATGTGCTAACTTTGCAATCATACGTATCTGTAAACTTGTCTAAATTGGTAGCATAATTCGAGAACCTCAAACATGAATTTGTGAACATTTGTCTTCGGTTGGAAGCCAGGATAAAGCTTTACCCCTAGCAGAACACTGGCAGCTCAAACATCAATTAAGTGACAAAAAGTTAATGAGATTCATAGGACTACAGAAGGTCACCCTGCGCAGCAGAGGCGGGAATAGAGAATTACGCTTACGACAAGAGGAAGCAAGACTCATTTGTTGTTTCAGAACAGTTGACCTGGGTTTGAATTTAGATAATGAGATGTAAGAGCCAACTCAGAATGCATAACTTATATACAACTAATTGACACAGTCACAATAATGTAGATTTAAAACACTCATGCATCTACTAGGAGGTGCACACTTTAATCTGCTTTTCCAAATACTAAAACACATATTCAATAAGAGCTAAGATGTTAATGTTTAGCCTATTACTTATCTCTGCTACAGAATGCTCACACATTAGGATTCATGTCAAAACAACTGGATTTAGAAAATGTACTTGTATAACGCATGTAGGAATCTTAAAGATGAACCATTGCACTATTTTTCAGCTAGTCGGCATAAGCCATTATGATTTAATGCAATTTCACAATTGGACAGAATGGATAATAATCTAAATTACAATTACAGTCTGCGAAAACTGTGAATTGGTCCCAAGAATAGCCATGTGTTTTTTCACACATCAGTAGGTCAAATTAATCTAGAAATTACGTAGTCTTAAAACTGAACTAAACCGCATTGAAGCAGCAACAATTAACATTACAACATTAGGACTCACATTTTACAATTGTTATGCAACATTATAAATCACTTACATTAGGTGCATACAAAGATTATATTATGGTGATTTCACAACTTTATATTCATTGCATTGATAACCAGTGCATTTATACCAGGTATCCCAAACTGTAAATATGCTATTACACGAAATGAACTACACTTTTTGTAGGTTTTTCTATATGGCCGCCGCCTTTTGGCAAAACACCCATGGATGTACACCCATCGACTGTCTCTAAATACGTCACCAACTATGTTTTCCTCTGACAATGTTGGGCTTTGTAATCAAATTCAAACAAGACCAATATTATAAACCACAATAGGATTTCCAAAAATGCTATTACAGCATAAGAAAATGTACTCAATCTTGTTTAAGTATAAATATATCGACACTGAACACTGATTGTATAATTTCTTTCACCAAATCATGGCTGCCATTTTATACGGGGTAAAAGAAACTAAGAAAGGATTACTTAGGTTGCATAGTGACAGTTATAAACATTAAAATGGGCAGTCAGCGTCTTCCTTGACAACCGACGCGAGACGTGACAGAGCACTGAATTTGCAGGTAAGCCCTAGGGTCTTTTCTGGCCGACCAAAAGGTACAACCAATGGAAATTAGATGCACGGGTAATTTGAATCTTGCGACTTATTACGCCCACACAATGAACCCGGTCCATGCCGTGTGACATTTAACCCTACCCGATACACGCCTTTTTGTACAGTAACTGCATTTGCTAACAAAGTGAACGAGATTGTGCCCGTATCAATAGAACATACCAGTATAAAACCACTAGACAGTTAGAGAGAACCCAGAAGGGGCACGTAGACGAAATAGCTTTAACGATTGAAATAATGATTTATACTACCGCGCGCAGTAACACTAGAAGAATATTCAATGTGGATGTTTGTTATACTTTAGGTGGAGATTTAACCCATGACAAAATAACTCCTTTGGAAATACGGACAGAGAATATAATTTATGGAAAATAAGGGTAAGACGTGAGCAACCACCTAAAGAATTTTTTGGCAAATCCAATATACTAAACAAATAGTATTATGTAGTAACTTACTGATAACAAATGTGAATAACACGTCTGGTTAGAACAGTAACAAGCATGCATTGGGGGAATCCAAGAAACAAGATAAACTATACTACATAGCAATTTAATTTGAATATATGTGAATAATTTGCTTTGACATAACAACCATGCATATACATTTAGGAATAAGCACAATATGAACAACTGTTTTTGTATTTAAGAAGGAATCAAACAATTAGATATGAAGGTGCAATGTGTTTGATTTATAACAACCTAAAGTCAAATTAGACATAATCAACAAGCATACATGTGAGAATTCCATGTAATAATGCACTTATGTTACTGTTGCCCATTTTCCTTTCCATGACTGTGTCTCTTTTTATCAAAAACACCCTAATGATCCTAACTGATCCCCCATCCCGCATGTCTGTGTTTTTACGTTTTTCTTTTCATTTAATTTTTAAAAAAACTTTTTACCCTAACTTTATATGTCCTTTTTCTCAAATATATTTGCACTTGTATTGTTTCTATTGCACATTATGTTTTACCATGAATATCTTTGTTAATCATTCATGATACATTTTGGTGACATGCAAATAATGTTACACCCTACTCACTTTAATTATGTGTCAAATATTAATATATGCCCTGATTTGAAAAAAAGGCACATGAATGTGCCGAAACACATGTAATCACAAAGGGCCAACAATAAAGAACCCATGAACACACAATTTGAGCTTTGAAGAATGATCAATTGGTCTACAAGTCCTCAACTAAGTTTCTTATGGCGCATTGGGTTTGTGTGGGTTTACTTTTTTACATGTCCATGCTTCCGATGAGAGGTCACAGTTAAACTGGTGTCAGAAAATCCTGCCTCCTTATTTTTAATCAGTTAAACCTAAAAGTCTTTGAAAAAAATGTATTTCCAATTGTTTCCCAGCCTCTTTTTGTGAGTCCTCTCTTTTCCACTTCACTCTCATCTTCAATGGATGGACTGAAGGTTGAATAATTTTTGTGACATTTTCTATGAATTTATCCGTGTCAGTGTTTCACTGTATAATGTATCGATGTATGTCCACAGTCATACGAATCAACAGAGAAAATGTTCTGGAAATCCAGAAACAGCTGTTTCAACTGTTGCTTTTGTTAATTGATCATTAGCTTGGAAAATCTGTTCTCTGACCAGCTGAAGGAGAATTGGGGTCACGTCTGGAGCAGCAGTTTCTGAGCTAACATTAAGTTAGGTAGAGGGATCACTATTTATGGTGTCTTTCTGAATAGATGATTCCTTTTTATAGAAGTAGTTACTGGTAACTTGAAAAATTATTTTATTTGCCAGAGTGTCAAAGGCAATGGTCTGCACACCATAAGGATACTGGAAGTCCACCAAGAAATTCTCTCCTTGTCCTGTGTAGAGAGTCACAGCTCTGATACAATATGTATTGTAATAACAGTCTTCACATTTTTGAGAAATGAATGGAAGTGTTAGATCCACTGAAAAATATGTGTAATCAAATAGTGGTATCCAGAGGGAAAAAATAATAATTGGGGATCATTATTGTCTATCGATATTTTAATGGTATCATCTTTGAAATCTACTAATGGAGCTAGAAGGAGAAGAAACACTTGTTGCTGAAGAGTGCTTGATAAATTAAGAAACAGTGCTTCATCTTTATATATATTATTACCTGATCTTTAACAGAAAAATATATTGTGAGCTATTTCCATGTATAATGACTTCTTCTTTTACTTGAACTTCCACAGCATAAGTTACTGATAAAACTGGAAATACTTCTCAGGATCTTTGACAAATGCTGGGTTTCCCTCATTTCCTAGCCAGACTTTTTTATTATTTACATCCATATGAATTGCTAATGGAAGTATTATGCTGTTAAATTTTTACAAATCAGAAACAACATCTCTGACCCAGCAAATATGATCTATTGTTTTGGTTTCAAATGTAAACTTCAACATATACCTGCTAGTAATCAAATGTTTAGATGCCATAGTATCAAGACCAGATTCACATGTTTTTGTAGATTAAATTAATTACTGTTTTTCACTGATGAATCTTATTTCTTGGATAAAACCCACTTTTGAGAGAACTGGCATTAATTTAATTAGAGAAGAATGCCCACCCTTTTTTCTTTGGATATTGGCTATACTGCTTATTTCATACCATTTCCTGAATCATTCATCAGTTAGCCGCTAATCCCTCTGAATGTACACTGTTGGTAAATGTTCAATGTATTTTCATCTAAAGTGAAGAACCACTCATTATTTGGGTAATCATTTTATTTTTACAGGTTCTGTGGAAATCCCCTCACTATCCTACAAGTACTTCATAGTATGAGGGTGATATCAGAGACCTAATTATGACTCAAATTGATTTCGACTCTGGAGAATGTCAAATAATTTTACAAGTACTTTTCAGACAAACATAATTGCCACTCCTTTTTTAACTTTTATCAGACAGCAGGTTTGGGTCCAGAGGATCTGGTTCTCACAATCTATTATTTGATGAAAAATCATTTCCCATTGAGAAAGTTTTGATCTCAGAAGCCATGCCTATCACCAAATGTGTGAGTCAGTGTTGCTCCATTTTGATTTTCTAATTCAATTACTTCATGTGCTGGCATCTATTTTTCATCAAAGGTGTCTCCATTGCTCAAGATGTTAAGCACTTCTTGTGAGATCAAGGTCGCCTTAAACACTGTACATATAAAAACCAATAGGACACATTGGGCCTCCTTAAGAGATTTGTGGTAATGGAAAAACAATACCGGTGAGGTAATACAGGCACCGCATACAGCTCCGGCCCATTACAAGTAGACATCTCGGCATCAGCGCCACTGCTGAGACCATGCTCCTCCGTACCGGCATGGGCGCGGTCACACAATTCCGGGATGCCGCTAACAGGAGGACATCACAAGTTGCACAGACATAAACCTACCGGCATCCTTATGGCGGTAATTAGGGATACCGTGATGTCGGCATCACCGGCATCGCAGATCACCCGGTAATAGCAATGTGCTGTGTTCCCAACAGCAACCGGTGCACACAATCAGCACAGGTAGAGGCAATGGAGTCTGGCCAAGCACAAAAGGAGCACACCCACACACCACACCCCTTCCCACACCAAAATGATCCCACTTGCAGTTGTGATATTGGGGCTGGAGGACATGCTTGATGAGAGCCTGTCCTTTCAACCTAACTCCTGTGCAGATCCACACCCTGTACCGCCTGGACTGGGACACCATCACCACCATTGTGGACATGATACACAATGACATTGTCAGCCTGATTGAAATTCACACTGCCATCCCCCCTCTACTGGAGGTAGTGTCTGTGCTCCACTTCCTGGCCACAGGCACCTACCAGTACACAGTGGGGCAGATGCATGGCATATCACAACCTTTTTTTCACGCATGCTGAACCAAGTGCTGGATGCCCTCCTGAAGCACGCAAGCGACTACATATCCCTACCACAGATTTCCCAAGAGATATTTGACACTAAAATTGGCTTACATGCACTGGCAAGTATGCAAAATTGTATTGGTGCCCTCGACTGCACCCATGTGGAATTGGTGGTCCCACATGCCATGGAGGTGGCGTACCGCAATTGTAAGCTTTGCCACTCTGGCAATTTGGACATGGTGTGTGACTCCAGCAAGTTCATCACACATTGATGTGCCCGATATCCCGGTTCAACTCATGATTCAATGGTCCTGTGGAACTCCACAATACCACGCTACATGGAGCGACATGCTGGACGACATGCCCGGCTGCTTGGTAAGTTGCATGACAGGCACATGGCAGTGTAATGGGGGCGATGCACACACCACCCGGGTGAGAATGGGGTGGTGACTGGACAATGCTCATACTGCAAAACACTGTGCCCCAAAACATCCCAAACTAAACATGACACCTAAACGTCATAGACATGATGGAAGATGCACACCAATGCCAATATGCGAGACTTGTAACCTGCCCACATCCCTCACACATCCACTGCACATCATCAGACCGTACCCTCTGTAACACAATGCAGCAACATGCTGTGAGTATGCACAATGTACATGACCACAGCAAAACACAACACAGGACATGCATCCATGAGTGCGCACAAATCAATCCCAGCAAGGGAATACACTGATTGTCACTGGCCCACCACCACAGTAGCGCTGCATGTCACCATGGGAATAATAACTGATGAATGACAAATCATGATGAAACTTATGCCAATGCTGCTAGTTGAAATACATACGAATCACTCTACATTACCTATATGATTGCAAATACAGCGGTAGGTCTCCACAGTGCATGAACACCAGCAAGGAAGTGGACACCCTACATCATCTGGACGATGAAACCCACACCTGCAGACCATGGAACAGCGCACATTGTGGCAAATAAACATGTGTGCAGACATACAGGGACATGTGCATGTGAACAGAAAATGTCTGCAGGCATGAGAGTGATAAGTACAGGTGTCATGGTAGGAATTAACTCACATATACCTCATTTTGCCCCCATGCAGGTGATGGTGGCTATCACTTGAAGCCGTGGCTCCTCACCCCTGTTTGGAACTCGCAGTACAGGCACGAAGAGGCCTACAATCGGGCCTATACCTGTACCCGTGTGGAGATTGAGCAGACCTTTGGCCTGTTGAAGGCACGGTTTCACTGCCTCAGCAGGTCGGGTGGGACACTCTTGTACGGGCATGAGAAGGTGGCGAAGATCATCATGGTATGTGCTATGCTGCACAACATGTGCATCCGACGGAACGTGCCTCTGCTGCCTGACATTGACCAACAACCACCAGGTGAGGATGAGGATGATGATGAAGAGGAAGGCGTTGCACATCAGCCAGGTGGCCATGCGCATGAGGGACGTGCTGTGCGCCAGTCTGTGATAGGCCAATATTTCTAAGACACATGAATGCAGAGGGGGCCATGGATGTTGGACTCTGGGCACTGGGTGTGGGGGTACATGGACACTGTGCAATGTAAACCAATAAAGCACACATAAACAATAAGCAATGTCCAGTCATGTGATTTTTTGTACACAATGGGTGTATTAAACAGGTAATATATATAATGTGCATTTACCTTCCACCTCACGCACACACCCTACCCCCACAAATCCCCCACACACCCCCACCACACTCCCCCTCCCCTCACAACTCCCCCACACACCCCCACCCCCTCCTCCTCCCCCCACTACTCCCCCACACACCTCCTCCTCCCCCCTCCTACCACAACTCCCCCACACACCCCCTCCCCCTTCCCACACAACTCCGCCACACATGGTGTGCAATCATAGTCATTGTATGCAACATGAGTGAACATAACACCGCACATACAGGCTGCCTCTGCTACTGGCAGCCTCTGTCGGCCTCCGGGGGCTGCATCTCAGAGCACCACGTGGTGCGTGAAGACCTACGCAGGGGGCTCGTCTGGGTGGAGCTGGACGATAACGCCATGCCCACATGCTCCACTGTTGGGGCAGGCCGCTGATCCTCCAAGGCCTGGGCAATCCTAGCCAGGACCTGCCTCACCGCTGACAGCTCCTCACAAATCCACCTGGTACTTGACTCCATGGCCCCTGTCATGGGCGCAGTGTTTTCACGGGTCTCCTGCCTTGTCAAGGCACCATCAGAGACATACTGCTTCACAAGCCCTGTGAGCTCCTGCTGGCACCCCTCCATTTGAGCCATGCACCAGTCTCCGTCCTGGATGCCTGTTGAGGTGGATGGGACATCTGCCGAGGGACCCAATGCAAGTGTGTCCTCTGAGGGGCTCCAGGCCTCTTGGATTGCCTCTCCTCTTGACTGGTCCAGAGGGTTGCTATTGGAGGTGCTCAGTGGGGTGTGCTGGGGGGTTTGCTCTGGGCTGGGTGTGCATACCACATCCATGGACAAGTTGTCATCATCAGGTAGACATTCCTCTGCCTGGCACTGTCCTTCGTCTCCACTTTGGGGCGCTTTGGCAGCTGCCCCCCCCTTCGGAGCTGTTTGCGGCAGACAGGGTCCCATCTGCCAATGCCTCAGGTTCAGTGGATTCCACCTGTTTGTCTTCTGCTGGTGTTGCGGCAGTTCTTTGCCGCCCCTGTGCCTTGGCATCTGGTTTTGGTATTGGCTTTGGTGGCTGGTGTTGCTTGCCAGTGCCCTTAGATGTGGATGGCCTGGTGCCGTCATCCCTGCCCCTGGCCTTTTTGGATGGAGTCCTGGCCTGTGCGGCTGTGTCCTCACCATCAGTGTCGGAATCTGTGCCTGTGGGGGACCGAGAGAGGCACAGCATCAGTGATGGTTGTACATGCATCATGCATACATTGGTATTAGTGCAGTTGTACGCATGTGATGATATGCTGTCTTGGAGTTGTGACATACAGGTTGCTTGCTATATGGGGGCGTTATTCAGGCATACATCAGGTTCTCACATGTGTAAGGTGGTGTATGCTGTGTGACATGCCTTTGTGTTGTGGACTGCGTGCAGTGTGACACATGACCTTTATCTGTTTGTGGGGTGTGTCTCAGGTATAGCATTGGCATGCTGCATGCATATTGATGTGGCGGTACTGGGGACAGCATCTAGACAGGGATGTGTCCATGTGTGTGTGATGGCCCATGCATTGGCTTATGTCACTGTCACATTTGTGGGCCATCATCATGCTTTGGATTCCAGTGTTTTATGTGGACACTCACCTCCACCTGCCAATGACGATACTCCATGCTCCATGTCTCCAACTCCCTCAATGGGCTCCATGCCAATCGTACTGGCACATGTTTCGTCCCATCTGGTCAGCTTGATGGGGAGTTGGCCCTGCCACCTGTTGCCAGACCCTGGCTCCGATTGGCCGAATAAATGTTCATCCCACCTTTGTTCAGCATCTTTGATGGTGCAGGGGGTGTTGCCGACCGCACTGACCTTTCGGGCCACTTCACCCCATATTTCTTTTTTTTTATCTGAGCAGGTCACCTCTGGTCTGATGCGAAGACCACTTCACCATTCTGGGCCACAGTGTCTGCCAGCATATTCAACTTATCCTCCGAGAAGTGCACCTTTCGCTGACGGGAGGCACCTTTCTTGTTGGCCTTAGGCATTGTGCTGGAGATGTTAGTGGTGGTTTGTGGATCCAGGTCCTGTGTCTGGAGGATTGCAATGGATTGTGTTTTTTCAAGATGGCCGCAGGCTGCTGTATAATTTTGGAAAATGAGAGAGGTTGCTTTGTCCACATCCTATCACTACACAGTCTTTGTTCCTGTTGGTACAGCATTTTTCAATTTGAATCCTCCAAGCATTCTCAGATCTTGCACTCAAATGCGTCCATGTCCTACTCTCTGGTTCACCAATCACAGAAAATGTGAGCTTAGCAGAGGAGGGAAGAAGGGAAGGAGGAGGAAAGGAAAAGGAAAGTCTTGAGGAGCTTCCAGAGTTTGAGGAGGTCCAGCTCAAGATGAAGAGGAAGGGGGAGGTTGTTCCACAAGATGAAGCAAGCAAAAGCAAGAAATCGGCCTCCAGCCCCCTGTTTACCGAAATGATTCACACAGACAGTTGGTTCCAGAGGAACGAAGACATGTAGAGGGAGAATATTTAGTAATAGCAAGTTGCATATAGCGTGGTCCATGGTCCCAGACATGATGCAGAGGGATTTGAATTTAATCCGTGCAGCAACCGGCAGCCAATGAAGAGTTTTTATGGCAAGAGAGATGCAGTTCCTGGGCTTGAGGCCAAGGATATGTCTTGCTGCTCTATTCTGGATTAGCTAGAGGGGTCATAGAGAGGAGAAGGGTAGATTCAAAAGAAGGCTGTTGCAATAGACAAGCCTGGAGAGAACCAGAGCTCTGGTAACATTAAGCTTCTTAGGGAAAGTGAGAAAAGGGAGATTTCCTTTCAGACGGAAGAGCTGAAAGTTGGCAATGTCCTGGATGTATAGAGAGGAGTCGAAGATAACACCAAGGTTTCTGGATTCAGATGAAGGAGAAGGGGGAGAGCCTGTAGAGGATGACCAGAGTGTGGGGAAGAATTAGGGAGCAGGGTTCCCAATAGGAAAGATCTCAGTATTGCTGGCATTGAGGCAGAGATCATTGGAAGTGCACCAGGACTGGATGGCAGATGGGCAGTCTGGGATGATGGAAGAAGCAAGAAAGTCAGCAGAAATTTTGAAGAAGAGTTAAGTGTCATCTGCATACCACTGGACATTGGCGGAGAAGAAGGAAACAATGCATGCCAGTGGAGCAAGGTAAGTGGTAAAGAGCCAGGCGGAAAGGTTGGAGCCCTGGGGGACACCACAGGTGGAGAAGGTGGTAGGTGAGGAGAAGGTACCCGGAATATCCTGGTACGGATGATCAGTTAGGAAAGAGTTCAGGTGGAGAAGGAGGAAACAATGCATGCCAGTGAAGCAAGGTAAGTGATAAAGAGCCAGGGGGGAAAGGTGGGGGACACCACAGGTAGAGAAGATGATAGGTGAGGAGAAGGTACCCAGGATAATTTGGGATGGACGATCAGTTAGGAAAGAGTGCAGCCAGCCCAGTTCCTAATCTGAGATACGCAGGGTATCATGGAGTCGTTTTATGACGATAGAGTGGTTGACCATGTCAAAGGCAGATGAGAGATCAAATAGAATGAGGACAGCTGGAGAGTTGGAATCAAGAGATACAAACAGTTCTTCAAGGGTATTCAGAAAAGCAGTTTTGGTGCCTCTGGAAGCATGGAATCCAGATTGATGGTCGTGGAGACGGCCAACAAGTTCAGTGTGTGAGGTACGTTTTGGTAAGGCCAGCTTCTCCAGGAGTTTCCCAAGGAGTGGGGTGATAGAAATAGGGCAATAGTTAGCTGGACAAGTAGGATCTGATGAAGGTTTTTTCAGGTATGGCACGCAAGGGATTGCTTGAGGGAGGAAGAGAAGGATCCCATAGCAAAGAGTGATCACAGAAATCAGCAAGAGCGCGGACAAGAGAGCCAATGTTGTCCTTGATGGTTCTGGAGTAGCAAGGGGAAACCTCTCTTCCTAGAGCGGACAACTCTAGTAACCTCATCGGGTGTGACAGGGGAGAAGGAGGAGAGAGAGGAAGAAGGAGGAGGGTGAGAGTCCATAGGATGCAGGGAGTGGGAGAGGATTTGGGGAGTGGGTAGCAAGGGTGCTTAGGATGTCCAGGGTTTTAGTGGGGAAGTGTAGGGCCAGTGCATTGTAGAGGGCCTGGGAAGTAAGAGGGGAGGAGGAGACTGCGGAAGAGTTGGCTAGTTCCCTGCAGATTATAAAGAGTTCAGCTGTGTTGTTGAAAGCACCCGATACCCAAACCTGGATGTGGACCCTTTTCTTGGCATGGTTGGAGAGTTTGTATTGTCTCTGGAGCAGGCGGCAAGCCAGTTCGTCAGAAGTTGCACCTGAAGTTTCCACGTCTGTTCCACAGCTCACTTGTGTTTCCGGGATGCAAGTTCAGAGTCATACCAGGTATTACGCTTGAAGGCAGGTTTCAGGCTGATCCTCATGACTGGGGCAAGAGTGTCCAGAATATTAGTAATGGCCAGAATAAGGTTGCTGAGAGCAGAGTCAGAAGAAAAGTCAGGGGTGAGGGGTGAGAGGGGGATGAAGGTGAATGTGAAGGCAGCAGTTGAAGGACTCTTGCTGCCAGGACTCTCTTTGAACTGCCTCAGTTCGCACCTACATCCTCGTACCATCACCAGGCTGGATGGATGACAATGCAAAACAGGGCCAGATTTTAATTTCTTCTCCTGGTTCACAAATCTATCCATGGTAAGGCACCACTGTATCTTTCCACCTCTATCCAACTCTCAAAGCCTTCTTGTAATCTCTGCTCTGCCTCCTCGATGGCCTTGTGGCTCATTGCCCTCTATGTGCTTCCTCTTACTACCGTTCCTTCTCTCTTCTGGCTCCACTTGCATGCAATTCTCTTCCCCCAGACATCCAAGAAACAATCCACACTGATTTGTTCTTAAACTACCTCTCATAATAAAAAAATAATACTAATAATTTCGCATTTAAATCATCAACCTGCTAGCTAACATTTTTACCTTGCCTCTTGCCTGCCTCATTTCCTCTGCCTCCACTGTAGCACTTCACCCATTATGATCAAATACCAAGCACAGCTGGCTGTACTGCCTACCTGCACTTAAACATTTCCAATGTTCATTACCCTTAATCTAAGTGCGTCTCCTTATGTATTGTCCCTGGTGACTGGTCCATTTGCTACCTTCCACAACCTGGTCAGAATGTCCCTCAAACTTGCTCCATTGTAAGAAGCTCATTGCTTCTCGTCAAATCTTATTTCTTATCAGTGTTATGTTCTTGTGTAATCAAACGAGTATTGTCCTCCTGTGTATAAATAAATAAATAAATAAATATATCAATTAAAGGAGAATTATTAGTGACCAATCTGAGTTTTCTTCTAGTTAAATAGTATTTGAGGGGTGTTACAGCTCAGTTGATCGCCAAGGCTTCCGACTCAATGGTGGCATAATGTTCCCCTGGACAGAGCTTCCCACTGGTATACAACTCTGGGTGTTCTATACCATCCTACTCTTGGGATAACACAGCACCAAGACCTGTTTTGGAGGCACCTATTCGTAAAATGAACTCTAGATAAAAGTCTGGTACCTTCAATAAAATTTGGTACCTTCAATAAAAGTTTGCCAGACAGAATGTTCTTTAGCCCATTGAAACTTGCTTGAACTTCACTTTTTCATATTAGCTTTTGAGATTGTGCATTTATGAGCTTGTCCGTGAGATTACCGGCTGTGGTGGTATAATTTTGTATGAATTGCTGTTAATAACTGGGGAGCTCCAAAAAAGCATGTCTCCCTCTTAGTTTGGACATGGAAGTCAGTTAGACAGCCTTAACTTTCTCGCTCTGAGGTTGGACCAAACCATCACCCACAAGGCAACCCAGATATTTTAATGCTGACTGTGCTGGTTGGCACTTCTGGGGGTTATCTATTAATGCATACTTTTTTAGGGCCTCCCTGACTTCATAAAGATGGAAAACATGGTCTGATCAGCTCTTGCTGTGTATCCATATATCATCAAGATATGCCTCACACAAGTGTGTAAATGTTCTCAAAACCCTATCCATAAGGTGTTGGAAATTGGCACGTGAAGACCAAATGGCAGGACCTTAAATCAGAATAACCCCTTAGTGGTCAAGAAAGCTGTTTTCTCTCGGTCTTTGTTTTTTTTTATTTTCAAAATAAACATTAACATTGATAAATAGCCCAGAAATTGAGCACAAAATCTGAAACACAGGATTGTTGGAATACATCAAAAAGAAGATAAAGGAGAAAAATGACGCAGAATATACATAATCATATGCTACAGGTCAATTCAAAATAATTCTTAAATAAGTAAAAGAGGACGTATTTTGCAGATTTGTGATTGTGTTCAAAAACAAGGACAGACTACTTAAACCACATCCAATAATAATACAATCAGTGTTATCAGTGGAACACCAGTTATTAATCTGTATCCTATGGAGGACTCTCAAGCCTTGGGTTCTGACACAGTTATAGTCCACTTTTTGATTGAGCCAGGCTAGGATTTTGTTCTTAAGTGCCTCCCTTAATTCATATTCCCTTGGCTTGTCCACGTTGGTGATGATAATGTTTCTGAAGTCCATAGCAAAACTTCTTAAACTGGGATCCATAATTCCTGCCATAGTTGATTTATTAAGCCAAATATCCATCAAAAGTAAGGGATCAGATGAAGTAACAGGTTCAGTAGGAAGAGAAGTACCACCAGAATGAGCTTCACCAACTGGTCTAAGAACAGGCTTGGCTACCTTAGCCTGCAAAATCATTGGGGCAGGTTTGGCAGCCCTGATGGACCCCGTTCTGGATATGGGGCGCTTGGGAGAACTGCTCCATTTGGCTAGACTTATCCAAGTTTGACGAATGTAGCTGTTATGGAGAATTCCCAATATGTGCTAATTTACCTTACCTCTTGAGACCCCCAGCAACTGTGCTAGATTTCTAGGATTTCATTTTTTTACCTGGAAAGAGTGGGAACCGTTTTTCCCACTCTTGTATGTATTTTGATGTGTTTTACTTTTGTGTTCTTTGGTTATGGACAGTGGAGTAACTTTGCTGAAAATGTTGGGGGGGACATGACAACTGAAGGAAAGGGGTGAAGTGAAGGGAGGGTGGATGGTGGCTCTGAGGGAACGTTTCGACCAAATTGTTAAATAAAAATTGGTCCAATTGTATATTTGACTGAATTCGGTCAACACCATTAGTTTGAAGCCAAAGATACTGAACATGAAGAGCAGTGGTTGCAGGGGTGGCCCCCCAGCACATGTTTGTTATTTTTGGCTTCAGCGGTTGCGGGGGTTTCCCACACTTCCTCAGAATTGGTGGCAGGGAACCCAACAAAATAAAGAAGAAAAGGGATGCTACAGCGACAGATCTGGCCAGCGTTAAAGGGATGGATCTGATGCTGCAGGTTACAGGAGAGGCAGATGATGCAGAAAAGGTAAGTGGGGTAATTTATGGGTGTACTGGCGGTTTGAGGGGACATGGGTTTGTTTTTTTGGACCCAAGTAAAAGCGTATTTGCAGCTAAAATGACCATGGTTAATTCCGCCGTGATTTTGTACGTCGGTCAAACAACCTAAATCGCTGAGGCATAATACTAAACCACTACACCTCAAGAGTCCATTGCTGACGCTCTGTTATAACTTTCATAAGACTGGTGGCGTATTGCATCCCAGCCCTGAATGTGTTGCAGCACACCTGCCAGGCATCTTTGCATTGCAAAACCCTATCCATAAGGTGTTGGAAATTGGCAGGTGAAGACCAAATGGCAGGACCTTAAATCAGAATAACCCCTTAGTGGTCAAGAAAGCTGTTTTCTCTCGGTCTTTGTTTTTTTTTATTTTCAAAATAAACATTAACATTGATAAATAGCCCAGAAATTGAGCACAAAATCTGAAACACAGGATTGTTGGAATACATCAAAAAGAAGATAAAGGAGAAAAATGACGCAGAATATACATAATCATATGCTACAGGTCAATTCAAAATAATTCTTAAATTAGTAAAAGAGGACGTATTTTGCAGATTTGTGATTGTGTTCAAAAACAAGGACAGACTACTTAAACCACATCCAATAATAATACAATCAGTGTTATCAGTGGAACACCAGTTATTAATCTGTATCCTATGGAGGACTCTCAAGCCTTGGGTTCTGACACAGTTATAGTCCACTTTTTGATTGAGCCAGGCTAGGATTTTGTTCTTAAGTGCCTCCCTTAATTCATATTCCCTTGGCTTGTCCACGTTGGTGATGATAATGTTTCTGAAGTCCATAGCAAAACTTCTTAAACTGGGATCCATAATTCCTGCCATAGTTGATTTATTAAGCCAAATATCCATCAAAAGTAAGGGATCAGATGAACTAACAGGTTCAGTAGGAAGAGAAGTACCACCAGAATGAGCTTCACCAACTGGTCTAAGAACAGGCTTGGCTACCTTAGCCTGCAAAATCATTGGGGCAGGTTTGGAAGCCCTGATGGACCCCGTTCTGGTTATGGGGCGCTTGGGAGAACTGCTCCATTTGGCTAGACTTAATGAGACAGCGCAAGCCTTGCTGAGCACTCCAGCCGGGCCTGCCCTGTCCAATTACATAATGGATGATTGTGGCCTCCCTGCCCTCCCTTCAAAAGATGGGGGGGGAAAAGGCATGCCACAGAAGTTAGGGGGGACAAAACCACCTGCCCCCTATAATTATGCCCATGGTTATGGAGTTTTAAAACAACTCCAAGGCATCATCTTTTTTCTGTGTGACACACAGCACCTTCAGTGCAGTGGCACAGGGTTGTCTTTCAGTCTTCCCAAGGTTTAAATACCTTCTCTGGGACTGACTACTGTCACCCAGAGCATGTAAAGTTAAATTGACTTTACTAGTCTCTTTAAATCTACTGACCCAGCACACACTATCTTCCTATAGAGTGCTGGAAGGGTAGCTTAGCTTCCTCAGAGTCAAAACACTCATGTAACAGTAAAATGTTACCCTTTCATACTTTAAATGGCTGGTGGCAGTGGTGTAGATCAACTACCGTGATTTTTCCCGACCGCTAACAACAGTAGGTAAAAATCGGGTCAGCCATGTTTTTCAATATGGCGCCCAAGACCTATCTGTACTCTGGTCATCTTTTTTCGCCATTTCTCTGAGAAAAGGTCCTTCTTGTGTTTGTCTCTGCGCGCCAAACCAGATTTGGTCCCTTTGTTAATTGGCCTTTTGGCGGGATTCAGTGCTGATGCCCTCCTCTGGCGCCTGAGTGTCTGGGGTGGACAGGATGGGAGGGAGGTGCCCAAAACTCCCTGTGCCTAGTCTTCTAGGAGACCTGAATGCACTCTGGTGTGATTGGCCGGTTGGCTGTCCGGCAAGGACAGCCACCCTTCTGTGTGAGTGACAGCCAGGCTGGAATGAATGGGGGAAAACTGTTTAAAAGCAGGTCTCTGGGACTTGGAAAGCAGAGTAGACCACTGGAACGAAAGAACCAAAGAGGAGAGGAAGGAAGAGGACTGCTGCAACTCCTGGACAACCAGTGAAGCCCTTCTTCAAGTCCGAATTGTCTGAAAATCAGATGACAGAGAAGCCCTTCAAGGTTAACTTCTTCCCTTGAGTTTGGTGGGAACAACCTACTCGCAAGCCACCTGGACACCGTCCCCATCTGGTCGAATTTTCATCAGAGTGCTGTTGAAAACCGGATAGCCAGAGGGAAGGAAACCAGCTTGTGGACTTTAAGGCACTCACACCTTAAACCGATGTCTTGCTACAGCTTTTGGCCTCTTCCCTGGGCACTGCAGGAACCTTCCGACGTCCTCCTTCTTGTCCCCACGACTGAAGCTCAGGAACATCGAGATCTGCTCAAACTGCCTGGAACAACTGCCTCAGCTACAGCTTTCTTCATTGATAAGGTACTGTGCAAACGCGATCCGGAAATCTTTTCATCCATCGAGAAAGTGCGTGAAACTTTCCTCAACTACGAAGGCTTGTCCTTCCCTAAACATTTGTCAAACTTTTTGCCTAGCCAAATTCTTCTAATCTCCGTGGCAAAGACTTAACCGCTACTTACCAGAACTGTGCTATCCTATACAAAATACTCTGAACCATTGATTTTGGCCCAGGCCTATTGAGAAGAATTGCTGGTTGTATTTAACTGAAACCCTTTGCCCTGCCTATGAATGTATTTGGGCTGTCTATTCTTATAACCGTGTCTTTTCCATCCCTTATTAAGGAGCTGAAGTGCCATTTTGCTCCCACTTCATTGAGGAGCTAAACTTGTTCATTTACTTACCAGTTTGATTTGTGTGGTGTATTAGTGTGTGATATTGAGCTGCTTGTGCTAGAGTAATGCTTTCTAACTGACTGAATAAAAAATGTATATTCTTTTACCAAGAACCCTTGAGTAAGTGTTTACTTGAATCACTGTATTAGTTGATCCTTTGTGTAACTTGTTCTACTGCTCACTTAAACTCTTGAGATAAGTGTGGCTGCTCAGCCATCGCTACCACTTTACTGTGTAGTACAGGCTTGTACAAAAGGGGAAATTGTGCTTACACTTGTAGTCCTAATTGCCTGTAGTGTTCTCCAAGGGTACTGCAGGTGATTCTGCGTAACAGTAGCACACGCATTTTGGGGCCTAAAGAAACCACCCAAGCATGAAAATCCTCGATGTTTAGGCATGCAGCACAGTCCCGCAACATGAATTCCTTAACGAGCTGCCAAATTCCAGAAATATTGAAATCACCAGACCTCTTACTGGAACCTTCAAGGGTGACTTCTCCTGACCACTCCCCTGGTTTTTTGTTTCCGACCGAGATGGAGATATCGGAAAACACGTAGGCACATAACTTTCTGATTTATCAAGCCCCTTACACTCAAATGGCGCCCCATTTACCCCCCATGAACATTGTGAAAAAGGGTACCTTGTTCACAATGTAATTGCATATATGTGGGAGGGACACATCTTCGATTGCATCATTCTTATGGACTTTGTTAATGGACAGGAGATGATCTTTTTGGAGCCTTTGTCTCCTTTTAGCACTTAGTGCTAGGTCTTCCGACAGAAGGCTACCACTCCTGAAAAGAGCATGGGATGAAAACTGTACAAAAGATTCCACCCTGCCTAAGGCAGTAAAGGTTAATAGAAGGTGGTGAAACAGAGCTAAAGGGAGTCTCAGTGAGCAGGTTTGTATCATTAGCCCTGTTATGCATAATATGTAACCTTGTGACTGGCATTTTACTAAAAAATTGCTAAAAAGTCAGGATGGAGCAAGGCAAAAGCACAGTGGTTTGAAGAAAGAGATGACAAAGAGCTTACCAGGGAATGCTGCAAGGGGCCCGAATGAGCTCTGAGCATGTAATAGCATATATGCTCAGCAAGGCACTGCCAAATCTCCTGCAGACATATGGCAGCAGAGAAAGATCCCCGGTGTCGACCTGGTCTGTTACAAATGATGGCACCCTTCACTTCATCAACCGGCGCCACCAAACAAAACTCACGGCGGGGGGCTCGAGAGGCTGAAAATGCTTATAGCCTCGTGGTCTGTCTACCTGCTGAACTGCCGCAAGGTTAGAGGAGAGAACCTTACACTGGGTCTGTACCACATCAAGCCACACGGCCTAGAACATCCACCTCCGACGTGACAGCCCTTTCAACCAGTTAAGGGAGACTGCCAATACCATTTTGTAAGATCAATCGTGGTGATGTATTTTGCAGACCCCTATTTGTCAATTCGATCATCTATCTAGGGCATGGGATTATTCTTGAATAGGGAGATTGAATTTTGTTTTCGAAAATCATTGCAACATCTCCACGATTGGCCAGGTTTTGCTACTAAGAAGATGGGCGATGACCAAGGGCTCTCTGATGGTTCGCTGATATCTGCTGCACCTCCTTTTCTATTATTCTTTTCCTGAATTAGAAATCCTAGAGGATCATAAGGTTTGAATTTGTCAATGAGGTGTTCAAATGGAGTGAAATACATTCTTAACTCTCCCTGGTTGGTCCACGAATAGATCAGGAAATTGGACCACTAAATCCCTGCTGTGTGCCTGCCAAAATGGTAACCAGTCTGGGGAAATTAACATACTTTCTTGACCGTCTTCAGTGGAAAGAGTAGCTATCATTACTGTGGAGTTCTCACTGGGATCTACTCTCCACTCTTTAAGGAGAGTGACATTGTATAACTGTTTCATTTGTCTCCTGCCGGTTTGGGAAATAAGGTACTCTTCTTCTCAATGACTTTATATGGGCCAAACCACTTTGATACCATTTTATTTTCTGATATTGTTAATCCACATATTTCTATGGTAGTTATCATGTGAGTAATTCATCTATTGAATCATCAATTGACCATGTATTCATGTATGCATTTAACTAGAAATAGGCCACATTAATACTATGGGTTTGCTTAAGCCATTATGATTCCATATTTGCTGACAGCCATGTGATTCATGCATTCATATGCAATTGTACATTTTTCATTTTATAGCAATATATAGCGTGTGTGCTTTTAGGCGCTAGAGAAATTAGCTGCTCGCTCTCTGTCCATTCTGAATCGGCTTCGCTGTGCATGGAGGATTGTTGTTGCACAGTATGAATTGTTATGATAAATAACAGTCTTTGGAAGACAACCAGTACTGTTTGGCAAAGACAGGAAGATGGCCCTGGCTACAGAGAGCGACGAGAAGAGGATGTGTTTTTCTGTTTGAAATAGAATGTCTTAGCTGAAGGAGAAAGATTGATTTTGTTTCACAAAATGAGCCGTCTCCATGCTTAGAGCAATGTTCTGTCCTTATGTAGAAATGTCACTATGTACTATGTTCAGGCACGTAGATAGACATGCTGTCTTCAAGAGAAATTCTATGCTGGCAAAATTGTATGTATTACGCACATTGCCATTTGCGTCACTGAAATGTATAAACAGTAGCTGTCCTGTTAGGCTTTAGGATACTGCAGGGAGACGCTGCAAGCACACTGCATGAGGGGACACTCGCAAGGGGTCCCATGCCCTCTGAGCCTTGCAGGCTGACAGTAGGAGGAGGTAGAAAGAGATCGCCATTCATCAGATTAGAGGGGAGTAGAGTCTGATGTGTGTGGCTGGGAGAACTGCTGTTAGAGAGAGCTAGTGGGAAGAGGAGCTGCCTCATTATTGGGAGCTTGTGAGTGGACAGGGAAATGCTGAGAACTAGTAGGGGTTTTGCTATTATGCTAGAGATACAGTGGCATAGCTCAGCTGGTCTGAAAGCATTGCTAGGGGAAGCCGGAGGGGCTAGTGCAGTTGCTGTTATGCTTAGAGGTTGCAGATTTGCTTGCTTATGCAGTCATTTGCTGTGATTACTGTCATGCAATGCAAGGCATGAATAACGTGTATTGTGTTATGCATTTAACCGATTACTGTGTTTCTTTGTGGTTCTCTGTGTTTCATTTTGTGTCTTATTTTGCGTCTCTTTTCAAGGTTTGTTGGTTTGTCCCATTGCATAGCAATTTTGCTGTAGTTTCTCAATGCATCTCAGTAACACAGTGCACCATTGTTTTCTAGTTTCACGATATTGGCAATAAGACTTGGACTAGTTGTCCTGCAGAAAAAGTGAGGGGAACAGCTTTTTCATTGTAGTTAGCCTTGTGGTGTTCTTAGGCCTGTCCTAGATGTTTACGGACAATTGTTGTCATGTGTAAGCGCACGTTCTGTGTGGTTTGAGAAATTGGTAGAGTGGCTTCCTCCCTCTCTTCCTGTGTCTCTTTAAGCATATCCAACACATCCCAGGTCTCTCTCGCATAAAGTAATTCAAACGGAGAACACCCTAGCAATGCCTGAGATGTTTTTCTTATGCTATATAGAGCCCACGGGATCATGCTATCATAGTTTTTCCGGTCAGCCTCTACTAGCTTGTGCAGAATCCTTTTTTATTGTCTGATTAAAGTGCTCCTCTAGGCCATTGGTCTGAGGGTGATAAACCAATGTCCTTAGTGTTTTTATATGAAGCATTTATTTTACTTCGTACAAGAGGCAGAACATAAATCTGGTGACCTGGTCAGTCAGTATTTCTTTAGGGAATCCTACTCAGGAGAGCAACAGTATAAAATGCTTCAGTTTTTGATGACTGGTATTGTTCCTCAGGATAGCGGATGGCATAATCGACAATGACCAGCACCCTCCGAAGCCAACCTGGAGACGAAACAACTCCCATGCAATACTAGATTAAATCTATGCATCTGAAAGCTTTGCGGAATCTACAGTGAAGTTTGCAAACAATCATACAGCACACAGTCATCATAATAAAATATCTATAGAATGGCATGCGAAAATAATCCACCCTCATAAAATCCAACTTCCCAAACTGGAATTGAATAGTGGACTTTTGTGTCTAAGAATTTCCAAAAAACAAATAGCATGCTTACGGGAAATTTTCAAAACCTCACAATGACATGAAGAAGACAAAATAGAATATTAATGGATGCTGAAGCCGTTTATGCATCCCACCAACCAAAATGTGAAAACACAGAAAAACCACACACATGCCTATAACACCCTTATTGCTTCAAAGAAAAGAGAATTTCAGAAGAACTTAAGGAGTGAAAAAAAAACCCTTAACCCACATACCCTAGCCAATATCAAAAAGCTAAAACATCAATTTTATAATTGAATTAAAGGCGCTAAAGCAATAATAATGCTGAATGATGCAGAAATTATGCTTAAAGCACTCCGGAATCAAAACACCAGAAACTTGTGGACATTGCTTAATGAAAACACCTGCCAGCATGAGAAAATGCTACAGAACGTCCCGTGATCACGCACACGTGACTAAAAGCACTCAATGGACCATAATTTGGGATCATACAGATATCCTCAAACATATTCAAAGTCTAAATCCATCAAGGACCCCTGGCCCCAATGGGCTTACAAACGGATTTCTGAAGAAAGATCCCTTAATGTGGGCAAACCTGTGTATGGAAATGTTCAGATTAATCAACACAACCAACATTATCCCTCTCACTTGGAAAACAGCCATTATCATACCTATTTTTAAGCATGGAGATAGAACAAACCCAAGGAACTACCGCCCCATAGCATATTTAGATCTGCTAGGCAAGGTTTTTGTTTCACTACTCCTACAGAAATTTGTAATGTGGCCGAAATTAATCAGACGGTTTGAGCTGAGACATACCGGGTTCATCAAAAATGTGGGAACGAATATCAACCTACTCCTGCTAAATCTGCTAGAACTGCAAGCATCAAAAGACAGATCTGTCACTCACGCAGCATTTATTGACTTTGAATAAGCGTTCAATGTCATTAACAGAACCAAACTATGGAAAAAACTCAAAAACTGGAACTGCCCTTTGAATATACTACAGCCTATTAAAGCCCTCTACACCAACACATCTGTTAAGATTAGGTTATCACAAGCTGGTCATCTCTCTCAAAAAACGTCAAAAGCAAACAGCGTGGAACAGGGCTACACTCTTGCAGCTACCCTGTTCAGCCTTTACATCTCAGACATTATGGACTCCCAAAAGAACACTTTTGCGAATCCCCCAAAACGTAACAATACACAAATTGCAAACATACTGTACGCAGATGACTTGGTAATCATTGATAAAATACAAGTGGGTCTCCAAAAAAGAATCAACAATCTATCCTCATACATAGATGCAAACGATCTCAGAATAAACACCAAAAAAACCTGAGTCATGACCATGGTCTATAATCCACACCTGAAGCAAAAGCGTTTAAATATACTTCTCAAAGGGGAAAAACTAGAAGTGGTGACAACTATAAAACATTTAGGCGTAATGGTAAAGCAGTCACAAACAGAAAAACAATGGGTGGAGAGCCTGAAAGAAAAAGCCTTATCTCTCTCCCGGCAAGAAGTTACATTGCATCATAAGTATGTTGTCTACTCTCTGATGCCACTAATAACATTCTACCAACAGAAGATCATGGCTATCTTAACTTGCGGCTCAGAAACTATGCTTAACGCATCACAGGAAATGTGGACATACTTAGAAGGGATAATATGGAGAAAGATCCTATCTTTCCCACCAACATATCCGAAATCACGAAATTGTCACAAACTAGCATGGCAATCACTGGAGGCAGAGAACACTTTGAAATCTTTAGCTCTGTATAGAAAGACTGTTCTACAAGACAATATACCATCTATTGATATACTACATGAAAAAGAAACAAAAACAAAGGCCACTGTCTTGAATTTATGGAAAGATACCTGTCGGAAAATACTAGAATGAGATGATATTAACATCGACATGCTTGTAAATTGACTGCAGAAAGCGAAACAAAAGTTACAAAGGAATGACTGAAGCCAAACAATTCAACAAAACGTGCAATACAAACTGCAATACGTGCAATACAAAACTTATGAGACTACAAAACTACATTGGAACTGTACTGTATACAAAACTACATTGGAAGAAACCAAACCTACGAAACAGAAGTTTTAAAATGTAAAAGTGTTTTTAAATGAATCTAATAATTTTCTTTATACTGTCTTATTGCTATAATAATTTGAGTGAAAATGTCTGTAAAAAGACTAAACATTCAATACAAAACGAAAAAAATAATAATAATAATAATCGACAATGACTAGAATACATCAATTACCCAACTAAGGGGGTAATTCATAGAATTCAGCGCACAAGTGGCGCACGCGGCTGGCACACAGTGTGCGCGTGCAACAGTCAGCGCAAGCCGCGTCTGCCAAAATCCATTTCCGTGCACAGCGTATTCATGGATTTTAACATCCATTACCAGCCATGGAGCAGAGTGGCACAGTGACCCTGCAGCAGCGCCAGTAATGCCAACAACCCCTCCCCGTGCGCCATGTACAGCGCACAAATCCTGTACATGGCGCACAGGCCAGTGGACCGGCATAACGGGCCCCCAAACACAAAAACGCCTGTAAAACTCTCTGCGCACCCCTCCGAATACACGTACCCCGCTGCATGGGGAGAATCACACGCGATTGGCCCTGTGCGAGCTGGGTACGTATATCACTCGGGTTCGCGGGGAGTTTCACACGCGATTGGCTCTGTGCGAGCGGGGTACGTGTATTTCAGGGGTTAGCGGGAGTTTCACACAAGATTGGCACTGTGCGAGCGGGGTACGTGTATTACTGGGTTTCGCGCAGAGTTTCACGCGCGTTTGGCCCTGTGCGAGCGGGGTACGTATATTTCGGGGGTTCGCTGGGAGTTTAATGCGATTGGCCCTGTGCGAGCAGGGTACATGTATTTCGGGGGTGCGCAGGAAGTTTCACATGCGATTGGCCCTGTGCGAGCAGGGTACGTGTATTACTGGGGTTCGCGGGAAGTTTCACACGCGATTGGCCCTGTGCGAGCAGGGTATGTGTATTTCGGGGGTTCGCCGTGAGTTTCACATGTGATTGGCCCTGTGCGAGTGGGGTACATGTATTACTGGGGTTCACGGGGAGTTTCACATGCGATTGGCCCTGTGCGAGCGGGGTACGAGTATTCCGGGGGTGCGCGGGAAGTTTCACACGCGATTGGCCCTGTGCGAGTGGGGTACGTGTATTACTGGGGTTTGCGGGGAGTTTCACACGCGATTGGCCCTGTGCGAGCGGGGTATGTGTATTTCGGGTGTGTTCGGGAAGTTTCACATGCGATTGGCCCTGTGCGAGCGGGGTACGGGTATTACTTGGGTTCACGGGCAGTTTCACACGCAATTTCGCTGTCAGAGCGGGGTACGTGTATCCAGTGGGGTACGCGGGGAGTCCCGCATGTTAATTGGCAGTGTGGGTCCTCCCAGGTGTGCCCTCTGCCCCCTCCACGGCCCCTGCAGGCAGCCCACACCACAGGGGACTACCCAGCACCCCTGATCATGTCCCGCAGGCAGCCCATCCACCATGGGCATGCCCCCCAGGCAGCCCACATGTCACCTTGCACTAGTGATCACCAACTCATGTCCCCCTGCACCCCCACCCCCAGCAGTGAGGGGCACCTGCCAGTAGGCCCCGATTCATGTCCCCCAGCACCCCCACCAACCCAGCAGTGAGCCTCAGGCCCTGACTCATGTCCCCCAGCACCCCCACCCACCCAGCATTGACGGGCACCTGCCAGCAGGCCCCGACTCAGTTCCCCCAGCACCCCCACCCACCCAGCAGTGAGGGGCACCTGCCAGCAGGCCCCGACTCATGTCCCCCAGCACCCCCACCCACCCAGCATTGACGGGCACCTGCCAGCAGGCCCTGACTTATGTCCCCCAGCACCCCCACCCACCCAGCATTGACAGGCACCTGCCAGCAGTCCCCGACTCATGTCCCCCAGCATCCCCACCCACCCAGCATTGATGGGCACCTGCCAGCAGGCCCCAACTCATGTCTCCCAGCACACTCACCCACCCAGCATTGACGGGCACCTGCCAGCAGGCCCCGACTCATGTCCCCCAGCTCCCGCACCCACCCGGCAGTGAGCCTCAGGCCCTGAATCATGTCCCCCAGCACCCCCACCCATCCAGCATTGACGGGCACCTGCCAGTAGGACCCGGCTCAGGTCCGCCAGCACCCCCACCCATCCAGCAGTGAGGGGCACCTGCCAGCAGGCCCCGACTCATGTCCCCCAGCACCCCACCCACCCAGCATTGAAAGGCACCTGCCAGCAGGCCCCGACTCATGTCCCCCAGCATCCCCACCCACCCAGCATTGACGGGCACCTGCCAGTAGGCCCCGACTCATGTCCCCCAGCAACCTCATTACCCAGCATTGATGGGCACCTGCCAGCAGGCCCGACTCATATCCCCCAGCACACCCACCCACCCGGCAGTGAGCCACAGGCCCTGACTCATGTCCCCCAGCACCCCCACCCACACAGCATTGACGGGCACCTGCCAGCAGGCCCCGACTCAGGTCCCCCAGCACCCCCACCCACCCATCAGTGAGAGGCACCTGCCAGCAGGCCCCGACTCAAGTCCCCCTGCACCATCACCCACCTAGCATTGACGGGCACCTGCCAGCAGGCCCCGACTCATGTCCCCCACCACCCCCACCCACCCATCAGTGAGGGGCACCTGCCAGCAGGCCCCGACTCATGTCCCCCAGCACACCACCCACCAAGCATTGACAGGCACCTGCCAGCAGGCCCCGACTCATGTCCCCCACCACCCCCACCCACCCATCAGTGAGAGGCACCTGCCAGCAGGCCCCGACTCAAGTCCCCCTGCACCATCACCCACCTAGCATTGACGGGCACCTGCCAGCAGGCCCCGACTCATGTCCCCCACCACCCCCACCCACCCATCAGTGAGGGGCACCTGCCAGCAGGCCCCGACTCATGTCCCCCAGCACACCACCCACCAAGCATTGACAGGCACCTGCCAGCAGGCCCTGACTCATGTCCCCCAGCACCCCCACCCACCCAGCATTGACTGGCACCTGCCAGCAGGCCCCGACACAGGTTCCCCAGCACCCCCACCCACCCAGCAGTGTGCCTCAGGCCCTGACTAATATCCCCAGCACCCCTACCCACCCAGAATTGACGGGCATCTGCAGCAGGCCCTGACTCATGTCCCCAGCACCCCCACCCACCCAGCATTGATGGGCACCTGCCAGCAGGCCCCGACTCAGGTACCCCAGCACACCCACACCCCAGCAGTGAGCCTCAGGCCCCGACTCATGTCCCCCAGCACCCCCACCCACCCATCAGTGAGGGGCACCTGCCAGCAGGCCCCGACTCATGTCCCCCAGCACTCCACCCACCCAGCATTGACAGGAACCTGCCAGCAGGCCCTGACTCATGTCCCCCAGCACTCCCACCCACCCAGCATTGACGGGCACCTGCCAGCAGGCCCCGACACAGGTCCCCCAGCTCCCCCACCCACCCAGCAGTGAGCCTCAGGCCCTGACTCATGTCCCCAGCACCCCCACCCACCAAGCATTGACGGGCACCTGCCAGCAGGCCCCAACTCAGGTACCCCAGCACACCCACACCCCAGCAGTGAGCCTCAGGCCCTGACTCATGTCCCCCAGCACCCCCACCCACCCAGCATTGGCAGGCACCTGCCAGCAGGCCCCGACTCATGTCCCCCCCTACATGACATAAAGATGTACAATCATGGCCCACATCTCCACCAAAATACCACAGCACGCCAACCCAGTCTTGAGACGCAATGATTTCCCAATCCACCCCACACTGACATGCCTATCTCAAGACACAAACCAAAAGTCAACGATGTACATCAACAAATGTCCGTCACACACACAAACTGGTTGGCATTGATTGTGTAAACCCAGATTTTCACATGCATGAACTCAATGAGCGAATTACACACATGGAAGTAAAATATCAAAATGTATTATGGACAAAAATAAAGCAATGAAGTGAAAGTATAAAAAAATTGCAAACATGAAATGAAAAGCATGTCCAAAAGATGAGTACATGAAAAGTATAACCAATCCAAAGAAATCCAGAAGAAAAATAGTCCAAACTTTCCCTCCACCAAAGCAAATCCAAAGGAAACATAAAAAGTAAAATCCATTAATCCATGGTGAAATCCAAAGAAAAAGTTCAAATAAATCTGTTGTCCAACTATGTACAATCAATTGTCAAGGGTCCATGAGCCCAACGAAAGAACATAAACCTATGAAAAAAACTACCTAATAAAAAAACAATATACAAATATGCCGGGCAAAGTCCAAACACCCCAAAATAACAGAAAACGAAAATGAAACCTAACACTAAAAACTATATACAATGGCGGCGGGCTAGTCCGACGGCTCACTTTCCGATTTCCCGGGCCAGGGCATCATCGAACTCCTGCTCAATGTCCTGGAGGCGGGCCTCTTCCGCCTGCCGCCGCTCTGCATCTATGGCCTGGCCCAAGCGCTGCCACACGGAAGACACTTCCAATCCTGGGTCCTTCTGCCCTCTGGCCGATGCCTGCCCCTCGGATGTTGAAGGCCCCCAGTCATCATGCCTCCCACCTTGTTGCTGCTGCTGCTGTACCTGTGCCTGTGCCCTGGCTTTTGCTGCCTCCACGTCCTCCTCTGGCTGGGGTGCAGTTGTTGAGGTGGCCACCACTGCTGGATGTCCGACTCTCGACTGTGGCAGGGATGTGTCCTCCACCAGCCTGGCCGCAGGGTCAGAGGCAGCTCCACAGGGTACCCAGGTGATACATGGGTGGGAAGATGTCATGGAGGACGACTGGCACATAGGGGGTTCAGGTGAGGAGGGGGTCAGAATAAGGTCCAGCATACGGAGGAATCCAGCCCTGGAGACCCGTCCCAGTAGGTCAACGCGGTCAATGAGGCATCCGAGATGACGTGCATAGTCTTCACGAAAACACTGCAGGTCACCTTGCATGCCCCGTTGATGCAACGCCAACCCTGCCAGGACAGGCTCAACCAGGTCCCGGATTGCCACGTCTGCATGGAGAGGAAGGCCAGTTGTTGTGCGCTCATCCCCTCCCTGAAAACGGGTCTGGGCGTAGGCATCCCTGCTGGTGCAGGATGATGCAGTCACAGGATTGGGATAGGATTACACACAGGCACCTCCGCGGCGCTCTGTGCTGCCTCCTGTCCCTGCCCCTGCACTGCATCACTAGCACCAGTGGAATCCCCACCTCCAAACCCCGTGTGTGTCCCTTCCACGGCCTCCTCCTCCACCAAACCCCCCACCAACCTGGATGACTCCATGCCATCTTCCTCCGTCGGACCCTGTGGGGTCTCAGCTGCCCCTTCTGCTGCCGAGGAGTCCACCTCCGACCTCCGCCTCTTGGACATACCCTCGGCAGCTGTGGCCTGGGACGCGGCACCAGACTCCTCACTCTCTGACGAGATGACAACCTGGGAGGGGAGCCGGGCCTTGCGTCTCCGGCTGGTGGTGCGATCCCTGCCGCTTTGCTCCACAGCACCCTCTCTGCCCTCTTCATCAGTTGACGCTGCAGACAGGGAGAGATAGAACACAGGCATCAGGGCACTGTACAATGGACTGATACACACATGACAGTTGCACATGATGGGCAGTGTAAAACTACAGACATGGAATCACACTCCCCAACACACATGTCATTTCAACTCACACACATGAGCAAATCAACAGGAATCTTGCACCAGGCAGCACCGTCCATACACAAACAGCACGAGCAGCTGAAGGTGAGCCTGACGTCACATGAAACACAGGGAGTGCACACCACATGCACACACGCCACCAGACTGACATGCATCTGTACATCTCCACCACTGCAGTGATAATGTCACCATCCATGTCACATCTGGCAATCAGCATCCTACATGTCAGTGTCACATGCATCCATGTTGCATCACAGTTGCACACTTGTCACAAACACACACATGCACATGTACACAGTGCAGATACATGCAGCAGGAACCCCCATCCATGTGTGACACCACAACCATGCCACAGTACATACACATAATTTTCACATGTGCGCACCCACACATGCATTTGGCCAGCATGCTTGCCAACACATACACCATCGATGTGTCTCACACCTGAGAGGAGTCACATGTGGCTGGTTCACGTCCCTATACATACGCATTCATACATGGCCCTACAAAGACATATGTTGAACCTGTACACTCCTGGCACACCACAACACGCACAGCGTACAATCAGTAGGCATGTACACTTACCGCTCGACTCCAGACGGTTCTGCCTCTCAAGGACCTGGACGTGGAGCGCTGGGTGTATACGTTCCAGGACCCTCATTTGGCTGGTGGTAAGGTGGACCTGGCACCCCTTACCATCCGCTGGCTTCAAGAGGCGCCAGGCCTTGCTGAGGGTCCTGGACCTGAAGTCCTCCCAGCACTTCCGGATGTGTTGAATGTCGCGGACTGCCACCTCCTCCGCGTTGATGGCAGTCACGATGTCCATCCAGATCCTCTTCCATCCTTCATTGTCGGCACGCGAACTTCCAAAGAGGGCATCATACTGCCCCAGGACATTCTCCACCAGGACACCAACTTCACTGGCACTGAAGCTGGTGGCCCTCTGCCTCTCTGGCTGTGGGTTGCCAGTGGTGCCAGATGGTGTAGACATGGCAACCCCAGAGGCAGGTGTGGGTGGGCAACTGGGTCCTGGGGCTGGGCTGTGGAGCGATGGTATCCCAGTCGGGAGTCTTCAGTTTCAGCAGGGGTGGATACAGCAACTGCACCCCTGGCTGACGTGCAGGCACCAAATATCAGGGCATGTGGGCAGCAGGCAGGCAGCAGCAGATGGCAGGTGGGAGCGTGCTCGGGGCTCTGGGGGGCAGGAATATGGCCTTCTGGACAGGAGCGTGGTCTTCCATGTGTTGTTGCATGGCCAGCTTGATACGGAGTGATTTGGCATGTGAAAAAATTGCACGTCAGCGTGTAATTTGAGGAAAGGCCCTTAGCGCGTAAGCGCGTCTGTGATGTTACGTGCGCGTTTCCCTCGTGACGTGAGCATAGAGGTTCAGCGCGTGAAAAAAGTGCACATCTGCGTGTGGATGCGCGTAATCCGAGGAAAGGGCCTGCGCGCGTAAGTGATGCGATGTGCATGGGCGTTTCCCTCACCACGGGTTAAAGGTGAGCAGGGCCAGCAGTTTGCTGTACATGCCTTTCGTGGAGACCAACGTGTGTTGCTACTTCGTGTTGTTTCACCCGCCATCACAACTTCACAGCGGATCTAGAACGTATCTCTTCTTTTGGCGAGGGTATTGACTATGCGTGTTTTTCATCATCACGCTAGTCTGACGGTGAGTTGCGCATGCTATTTGTCCCACTGCGGGTTCCCCTGTGTATCGCACCCGTTTTCGAGGTCATAGTAGCCTGCGTGTCCCACACGTACGCATTTTTCGTGTTACTGGGTGCCACCGCGTAATGCGGGAGGTTAATTCCACGCACATAGGCTGCAGGGTTGCGTGCACGGTTTTACTGCAGTTTTGGGGTACCTGAGGGTTGCGTGACCCGTCACTACATCACCGGGGTCACATACAGCCTTGCAGGTGCAGGGGGGCTGTTAACATCTTGCATCCCACCCCCTTCACCCCAATTGCCCAGGACAATTGTGGTATACACCTCCCATTGGCACTCCTCCATCTGTGCCGGCACTACTCCATCTGTGCCATGGTTGGGAGGCCACCAAAGGTGAGGGGCGCCTCGGCTGGGCGTCCTCTTCATGGTGGGCATGGTCAGGGACGTGGCCGGGCTGACCAGGGAGTAGGGGGACTCCAGGGTGTCCAGGGTGGCCGCAGAGGGGGAAGAGGCAGGGGTGCGCCACTTGAGCACAATGTTGTGCCATGTGTCGGTGCAGTCATGCCACCACCCCCCTGTGGTTCCGGGAGATGCAGCTTCTGCATCTGGCACTGGTGCCCGTGTGACCCGGCAGTCTGTTTCATCGACTGCCACGGGCCCAAGGGTAGTGGTAGCTGCAGGTGCAGCTGTGGACACCACCACCCAGGCTCAGGGTCTGCCAGCACAGGCTGCGTTGGCACTTGAAGAGTCCTTGGAAGATTTCCAATAGGGCAGGAGGGAAACCGTAGGTGCACGTAGGGCTGCCCTGACCGAGACAAGTCCCTGGGGCAGTAATGCCATCTGCTGCCCCGAACAGCCGGGTGTTGGCAAGTGCAGGGGCAGATGCAGCCAACAACACCCCGGTTGTGAGTCTGCCAACCAGGACAGTTGCAGTCAATGACCCTGCCACAGCGGATGTTGCTGCGCAGGGTCCATTAGAGCGCACCCAGGTGCCACTGACGCAAGTCAGGCCTTTGGTCGTCCCTCCACCTGCCACTCCCTTGGCTCAATCCACTGGTGCCACTGGCCATGCTGATCAGGGTGGCATTTGCCAGCCAGGGTCTGCGCCACAATCCAAGAGGAGGAAGGATGCACCTGCAGCACAGGCTGGGACCCCACATACAGCCACAACCTCCTGCATGTCGAGGAAGAAGCCTTTCTGCAACCAGGACCTGGACTTCCTCGTGGACTACGTGCGGGACCACAGCCGTGACATGCTAGTGGGGCCTAATTTTCAGACTACGGCTGCCCACTGTGATACCCACTGGAAGCAAGTTGCGTTACATGTGAGTGCATTCGGCCATGAGGTGCGCACGGCGCAAGAGTGCAAAAAGCATTGGATTAACCTCAAACGCAGCGCTAAGGCTAAACGTGCCTCAAATTACGACTTGACTCTGGTGACTGGCAGTGGGCCTGCACCTGAGGAGGAAGACCTCACTCCGCATGAGTCACTTGTTGCGGAGTTCATACCACCTGAATCGGTCGAAGGAGTGGGAGAGATGCCGGACTTTGATGTCCAGTCCAGTGAGTGTTGCTGCGTGTTAGTTGAGGACATGTGTGTTTTACTTGTGTGATGTGTTGTGCATGACTGCCACTACATGTGTCACGTGTACATGGTTCTGATGTGCAAGTAATGCAATGCTTCACTGATGCATGGCTGCTCTGCTGGATGGTGGACATGTGGAGCGGACGGGGACTGTCCGCATCACCACTATTGCACCCTACTCACGTGCTGGTCACCAGGATGCCTCTTCGGTCCATGTTCCAGCTCACTGGCCCTTCTGCATGTAGCCTGGGGTGCCCTTCCTCTCAGCCCAGGGACTATGTCATAGCATGACTGATGTGCATGTGTCCTCTGCATGCATGCAGGTACTCCATGTAGGCATGTTCCCTTGCCCCTCCACCCCATTCTGTACCCCAATTCCACCTTTGCACTGGTCTGCTTCAATTTTGCTATTGAGTACTTGCCTGTTCATGCGTCCTGTGTACATGCTAACTTCCACCGGCCAATCTGCCAGACATATGCTGTGTGGTACATCCTTTGTACTTGATGCAGGGTGTCTCTCTTGGCCTGTGCAGAGGTCAGAAGCCCGCAGGGACATGAGTGCCCATTCATGCTCCATGTGTATTCCACGCATGCCCCTATCTGTCATTGACTGGATGATCGTTGTAGTACGAGTCCAGGGTGACCTACATTGCATGGCATATCATCAGCCTTCCCATGGCCACTGTGGCTCAGTCCTGCATCGCACACATGTTTAGGGTGTGACAGTCTGTGTGGGTCACAGGCCTCAGCCTGTTTAATGGCCAATGACTCTGCCCAACTGGTGTAGTGTCTTCTTCACACGTGGGTGTACTCCGGAGGTTGCATCATGTGTCCTGCTTATTGTCCCATCATCATTTGCTGTGTTATCACTTGACTCACATGATGCAGTTGATGTTAGTCAACACTGTCTGTCAATACACAGGTCTATAGTCATCCTTTTGATACCATGCAAGGCATCCCTGCATTTGCACTTGGGAGGAGGGGTGGTTTGCTTGTAGCCATGCTACCCATTGAATGCACATTGAATGTGATGCCTAAAGTTGACCTTGCACTGCCTTCACATTTTCAGATACACATCAAGAAGTATTTGTACATGTAGATAGTGAGTAACGTACAAATTTGCTGCACTGCATTGACCCACTTCTGAGCAATATGACACCATTCTACATGCCTAATCACAGAAGCAATGTCAAGTTGACCCAGCATGCATGGCAGGTTCTCTTTTGTGTGTGACATGTCTGCTTGATGTGTTTGGTGTCTGTGTGATGTCTGTGTGTTTGTGTGTTGTTAGCTTCTAACATGTGTAGTGACATTTTTTCTCTCTACTTTTCAGATGATGACGCAATGGAGCCAGAGGATGGTGTTGTCATGCCAGGCACAGGTTTGTTATCACTACAGCAACCTGGCACAAGTGGGGGTCGTGGGGTGGTAGGCCACGAAAACCCACATGTGCTACAGTCCATCTTGTCTCTGGCTGGCAATGAGTCCAGCCCTGATGAACACTCTGACGTCCATGTCGAGTTGGATGTGCATCAGGTCCATATGTCAGGGGTGAGTGATTCTGATGTGGGCACTCCTCTGTCCGTGACACCTGCACTGAGGGGTCAGACAGTGTTGGAACCTCCGCCTGTGGTGGATCGGGACACAGGGCCACCCTCCACACCAGTCACTGATGTGCCTGGACGTCACGTCAACTGGGGCATGTAGTCATGCAGCCGCGGGCGGTGCCAACACAACGAGGACACCCGGTCCTTGGGTCCCGCAGAGGTCAAGCCCAGCAATGCAGTCGAAGTATACTGAGTGGGAGCAACACATGACTGCCACGTCAGGGGGGCAGCAATGGAGAACATCGCTGTGAGCATGGAGCGTGTGGCCCAATCCGTGCTCCCCCCTGCTAGGCAGGTGCTTCTCCAGCAGCAGGCGGCACGGTCCACGGCCTGCTCGCTCAGGCTGGGCATGGCGGCCTCAGACAGGGCACACCAGGCTGAAATGTTGTCTCTGTGTGAAGCAATTGCTGCTCACGCAGAGGCACACATGGAGGCTCTGAGGCAGGAGTATGCTTCCCTCAGACCCACTCTGGGTGTCCTTCTGATGTCCAGAGGGAGCGGTCAGAGGAGAGGTTTGCGCAGCTTGAGCGTACCATCTCGGATGAGCTACATGCATCCTGGGAGGTGCATCAGTTGTCCAGCCAGGCCTTGCAGGAGGAACTTCGTGTTACACGTGCTACCTTGCAAGAGGAAGCACGTGTATCACAGGAGGTTCTGCATGCAGACCTACGTGTCATCGCCACACAGAACCAGGCTCACCGGTCCAACAGACTTGCTGCCGACGAGGGGCAAGCTGTGGCTAGGCGTGGTCAGGCTCCTGTGTCACGTCCTCCTTTCCAGGAAGAGCCAGACTCGGACGACAATGTATCTCCGACATAGGTCGGGCTGTGCAGGCGTTGAGCCCATGGAGGTTTTTTTTTTCCTCAACATTATCGCATGTGGGTGTTGAGCAGCACCCTGTGCCTCCCCCTCCTGTGTGCCTCCCCCCCGGGTCGTATGTGGCCATTTTTGATTTTTCTTTTAGTTTAGTTAGTTAAGTTTCAATTTGATAGTTAGTTTAATTAGGTAATGTAGGTTTTTCATAGTTAGTGTAATTAGTTAATATAGTTTAAAATTGCTTGTCTATTGTGCTTTCATGTGACAGTGTGGTGCTTTGTGGCCTTTGAAAGCTTCCACTGTCTGTTCCAGCTGGGCCCTTCAAGCTTGTCTTGTGTATGTGTTTGCAGCTTGGGGTCCCGACTCACATATGCCACTCCTGCTTCCCTTATCAAGGATGGTTCGGGGTAACAGCCTATTACACAAGGGCTTTGGACTGTCATATCTGTGGCATGTCTGCTGCTGTCCTACTTGTGTTAACACCCCTAGTGGGGATAATAGGCGTGTTATTGACCACTGTTCTTCTTTTGCTAAATGGGGGGTTTCATGATTCATGTGTACATTAAATACATTGTGTAGTATGTTTCTTATCTTTACTGTACATGTGCTTGTTGATATTCATGCTGTAGATAGTGTGTACCACACTTTGCCTGTGAAAGAGGCACTGATGGTGGGTGTGATTTTTGATGTACGTCTCTGACATGGTCCAGTCATGAAATGCCTGAAGAGGCACACACAGGTGATTCTAAAGCATTAATCATGTGTTTCATGCCCTTTCTGCAGGGGGATGAGCCCCCAGACCACCTTTGCCAGCAGACATGGCCCAATGGACGTCTGGAAGCTGGGCACGTTTGGTGGTGCCGACATGCGCATGTGTGCGCAAGCAGAGGCACAGGGATTGCGCTCATACATCCAAAAAAGCTGACGTGTTTCAAGGGACTCCAGGCAAGGTGAGCAGCACAGGAGGGTCACACCGCAGCCAACCTTCCACCAGGCCAGTTCCACATACATGCTTAGTAGCAGCACTGACAGTGAATTTGGACAAATATTGGTGTTGAAGCGCACAATACAGCTGAGATGCGTTGGTGGACTCATGGCTAGTTGAAGGGAAAGTTGTCTGGGGCACCTGCAGGGGCAGTGGCACATACCCTCCGGTCGACCATGGTCCATTGAGACAGTTGTATTAGCCATGTAGCGTTCCAAGACATGGAAAGAAGCAGCTCACAGGGACAGACAGTGAGGGACAGACTTGTGTGCAGTGCATTTCATTTCCATGTAGAATTTGACACATGCACTACCTACTTTATTTCGGTTATGGTGGAAGATGACTTGTTCTGAAGTCGTACCTTGCTATATGCGTCTGGCTGCTTACCCAGGGAACATTGCATGTTGTGTGAATCGTGACACATTGGCCTTCCATTTGCCACGCACCCACCGGTGCCTGACTTACTGCATGACTGTGTATGAACCATCACAGGGGGAATGTTACGTATTGGTATGAAGCACCACGCCAGATTGTTTGTTTGTAGAGTAGTTTGTTACTTTGGTGCATATATGGTGGTGTGTTTGTGTGTTATGGGCACGCACAGATTAGTAACTGTGGCTCTCTTTGCAGCATTGAACTGCTCCTGTTACCGGACCGGAGAGGGTGCAGGCAGGAGGCCAGCACTCACCCCAGAGATAAGTTTTTCTTTGACTTCCATTTGAGTAATTTGGTACTATGTGCATGATGAACAAGTTTGGTCTTATTGTGTATGTGTTAATGTGAGTAGTACAGTTTTGTGCATTCCCTAATTTCCTGTGTCAATCCTACTCCCCTCTCCTGCCCCTCATTCCAGTTATCCAGTATACCAATGCCAGTCCCGACTGCATAACTCTGACCCTCCTTCCCCACCAGGGTCTCAGAGGCCTGTGTGAGTTTGACCTTGCAGGCACCCAGACCACGGTGGGGGTGGTTGGTTCGTGCCACTCCTGCGCCTGTACACGGGAGCTGTGACAGTACACATCAATTTGTGGTGCATCATTCTAAGTTATGTACCACACATGGTACACATCCTGTTGTGACATTGTTTTACTGTGCTACGTTGGTTGTTACATCATTGTGGTAGTCCTTGGGCTTTGTGACATACTTCTTCAAGTTATCTACTCGAGGCTCTTCTGGTTTGTTTTTCTGCCTGGAGGCTTTTTGCTTGGCTTCTGCGTTGGCCTGCTTTGAGTTCTCTTTGATTTGGTGTTTTTGTAAGTCAAAGTGGCCTCTGAGGGTGATGGACACTTTTTACACACAAGGTGGAAGATGGTGACAAAGGGGAAGGGTGATCCTGTGGCCAGGTGAACTTCAAGGATGAAGGCTACATAACCCAGGCGCAGTTGTTCAGTGGGTCATGGTGATTTGTGAGGGAGGGGGGGGGGCATTTTGTTGTTGACAGTTGCCTTGCCCTACAGTGTGATGGGCACCCTGACATTGTAATTGTGGTATCCTATGTACATGATGTATTCTGCTGATCAATGCCTGTTCATGTGTTGTGTTTACCTTTCAGGTGTGAGAGTATAGTTGTGGTTTGACATGCTGGGGTGTACACATGGTCAATGGTCACATGTGATGTGTAGAGGACACTGATGGTCACTTGATTGCACATGCATGTATTGAGTGCATGTCCCTACTGACACACACACTGTGTCCCTTCCATGTCCACATGTACACTCAGTTTGCCTTCTGGGGCCCACTGTGTCCCTGCAGCACATGATCTTTGACCATCTGTGGATCCTGTACATGCGTAATTTGCTTTAGATGTAGTTTGTCGTTTTGATGTGATGCTCAGGGTGTGCCTCACACACAATGGCTGGTCACTATGCTGTGTGCTGAGCAGTGTGTTGCAGGAGATGGACACAGCACACGGAATCTGCAGTGTTGATTTTGCAATGCACAATGTGCATGTAAACAGGCATTCATTGTTATGTTAAAACTACAACTGTTCAAATGCATTTGGGTATGACTTATTTTGGGTGGGAGGTTGTTGGCCAGACATTTCCTCTGATTCCATGTCAGGCATCATTGTCTGATGCCACTTTACATTTTTCACATGTCAATGTGTACCTTATTGGTACTGTGTTGGTGTTTTGCTATTGCTTGACATGTCATGTTGTGGTTTGGGAGGGTTTGGGTGACATACCAGTGATAGTCATGGCCTGTTTTGCAGGGCTCTGTGATTCACACCTTGCATGTGTGCCTTTTAGTCACACAGGATTGCTTATGTTTAAGTAGCTAGGGATGCACACAATGTGGCACTTCAATGGCAACATTCTCAGGGTGGTAAAGTTGTAACAGTTGACTGTCTCTTTGTCATCATCGATTGTCACCTGGTATTTGCCAGGCCTGTGTGCACTCCGCAGGGGTGGGAGTTTAGGTGAAAAATGTGGCCACAAGCTGGGTTCGGGCTGCCTCGCCATGTGCCCTATCCCATCCCATGGGCAGCGCCTGTGCCTGTGGTTGGGGATGTGGGGGCACCACCATGTCCACCGGTACGCCCTGCCGTGTTGCAAAATTGTGCAGGACACATGCTGCCACAATGATCCTGCACACTACTAGGGGTGCATAGAGTAGCTGCCCGCCAGAGCGGTCAAGGGAGCGGAAGCGTGACTTGAGCACTCCGAATATGCGCTCCACTATGGCCCTGGTTGCAATATGGGCTGCGTTGTATCTTACCTGCAGTGGTGTGGTGGGGTTCCAGATTGGCGTCATCATGTGGTTGCTCAGAGGGTAGGCACTGTCCCCTGGAGAGGTGATAATGGTTGTGATTATTGGGGTTTGTGTATTTGTGTGTGTGTGACATGCATGCATGTGCACATGCATTTGTACTCACCTAGGAGCCATGTGTCACCATGCTGCCCAGCTTCCAGGGCCCGGCTCAGGGCGGACATTCTGCATATGAAACTGTCATGGGTGGAGCCAGGGTAGTTTGCATAGACAGAGGTGATGATTCCCTTTGCATCACATACCACCTGTACGTTGATGGAATACCAGTGCTTGTGGTTTCAGTAGATGTGTTCAGTGGCCCTAGGTGGACGTAGGGCCACATGGGTGCAATCTATGGTACCGAGCACTTTGGGGAAGTGTGCCACCCTTTAAAAGTCCTGGACAATGGCCTGCCTTTCTGCAGGTCTTCTGGGCATGTAAATGTGCCTGCGGACTGAGGGGCGCGCTGTCATTATTGCCAAGACCTGGTGTAGGCAGCGTGACTGCATGGCCTGTGAGACCCCCCCCACTATAGCAGTAGTCAGCTGAAATGACCCAGTGGCCAAAAAATGCAGGACATTGAGCACCTTCTCCAAGGGGCTCAATACTTGGGAGCACAGGGTGGGGGATGTAAGGTCATCTTCCCACTCCCTGACCAGGTCTAGGATGATACGAGGTGGAAACCTATACCTGCCGTAGACCTGGTCGTCAGGCATCCCAAAAAGGCTTGTCCGGGGTAAAAAATGCGGGCCGTGGCTATTCTCCTCCTCCTGCGGTGTCCCACGATCAGTGCTGCGACAAATGGGGCATTCATCGTAGCTGTATATACGTGTTTGTTGTTTGCGTGCACTTTTATACTATGCGCGGGTTTGCTTCCGCCTGCCTTCGTGTGGCGGACGCATTGATGCCTATTCGCGTCTTTTGCCGTGCGCGGGTTTCCCGTATTCAAATACGGGTTGCTCGCGTACATGTGGGCGTTCCGTGTAGTTCCCTGCAGTACTTCCCCAGTTACGCCTTCTTTTTCACGCGTTGTTCCCCATTCCGCGTGTTACGCCCCGTGTCCCTCCCCCTTTTTGGTGTTTGTGCGGACGTTGTGCGCTTTCCCTGTGCACGTCACGCACGGCATTCGGGATGTTGCAATGACGTGTGCGCCCGTGTGCGCCACGCACGGGTTTGGCACACATTTCGGGAAAAACACAAACAGGGACTTCCATGAATCGCACGCGGGCGCGTGCGCTTAATTTTTCACGCTAGCGCCTTCTTGCGCCAGATTGCGCCACTTTTTTCGGTGCACGTTTGGTCCATGAATCGGCCCCTTAGATGTTTCTAGGGATCCATCTATATTCATTGCTATACTGGACAAGGTAACATCAATAATGGGGAGAGGTTTTAGAGGGTTAGCGGAACTGGGGTGGTTGCGGTTCTCTGACAAAGATTACTGGTCAGCAGGAAGTTCTTAACTTCTGCAAAAATCCCTGGCCAATACAAATTTGGAATTACTTGCTTTGAGTCTTTCCAACTTCTTGATGGCCTGCGGCCTGCGGTCAAGTGAGAATGGGCTAGCTCTAATACCACTCTTCTATGGCTTTGGGGTATTACTAACTGGGCCTGAGGGGCTACCTCAGGCTTAATATCCCCTCTAGACAGTAATCCCTTTTTTAAGAAGCAGGGACCGACCCAGTGTCTCCCTTCTTCCTCTGAGATTACTTTTGTGAAAGACTCTTCCAATATTGTGTTGTTCCTTTCTGCAAAGGACACATTCAGTAGGAGACTGACTATTTCCATCTCTGGTGGAGTTTTGTCTATCTTAGGTCTATCAGGTTCCCCAAATCCCTGAGACCTCCTATCAGTGTCTTCATGAGTTTGTACTTCCCGCAGTATGGGAAATAGGGCTTTCTCTATTATCCCTGTGGAAATCTTATCCTCCTCTTTCACTGTACATGGATTATTCCTGTGATTAAGCAAGAGGATCTTAACATCTTACCATTAATCGGGATCAATGGCTCCTACCATCACGTCTAATCCATGTCTCTAGCCTAGTTCTGATTCTGAAACTAACCTTATGTTCCCTTAGGGAGGATAACACTAACCCATTAGGCATTAGACTCCTTTGTCAGCCACTATTACCACTTCAGAGGTACTCTGTAAGTCAAAGCCATTTCACCTTGCTGTGGCTACCGTAGGTGCATGGGCCTTGGTAGGTAGTTTCATAAACTGTAGGGTCCCCCATAGTTTATCAGTTGGTCCTCCTCCCACTTCTGACTCCATATGGGGTGGGTCAGAATAAGAGCACATACCCTGATTTATTGCTATAGTTTATAAACTGAAAGCTGTGAACTCCTAATTTTCCCTACAGTACTAATTGTGTTCCCAACCTAACAAAGCTAACTAAGGTGCTCTTCAGTCATCAGTGTAAGTCCAAATTTAGATCAGTCCAGTGTCCAAACTAACCTATCCTGACTCTTCTACTATTAGAACAACAAAAGTACAG
Organism: Ambystoma mexicanum; assembly: GCF_040938575.1. Classification (NCBI taxonomy): domain Eukaryota; kingdom Metazoa; phylum Chordata; class Amphibia; order Caudata; family Ambystomatidae; genus Ambystoma; species Ambystoma mexicanum. The sequence continues at coordinate 836,563,816 of NC_090936.1, forward strand.
GCAAATGACTCTCTTCTTCTGTGTACTGGTTTTCCACCAAGTTCAGTTCAAAGAAGTATCTATAGGTAGTTCTTGATAACTCATTTGATCAGATCATACAGTTCTGATAGTGGGTTCTTCAAAGTTTCAACCATCTCATTTAGTCGATTATTCTTTCTTTACTTCTTACTCTCCTCTTGTTCTGTTCTAGTCAATTTTGCACCGCTCCTTTCATGGGACATGTTTCTCTTTATTCAAACATAAGAACTTCCTTTCATTTAATGTCCACCCTTTGAGCCCGATTCATGGAAAATTGCACATTCATAGCACAAGGCATGTGCGCCAAGAACTACTCTGCGCGGACCTACATGCAAAGTTTCCAATGCATGCTTCATGTAGTCATGCATTCAAACATACATTTCAAGCCGATCCGCAAAGAAAACTGAGCTGCATGAGGAATGCCCACAACATGGCCCCACACAAACCAAAAACATAGCCATAGACCAACAATTCCACAAACCTCTGTGCCCACCTCTGACCCAACACCTAGCTCCCCTGCAAACTTGTGCCAGGACTCTTGTACGTAATGGATCTGCCCCTGCAAACCTGCATGAGGCCCACGTAAGTAATGGCTGCAACCTTGCAAACCTGCGTGAGCTCCCCCATGAATAACAGCTGCACCCCAGCCAAACTGCGTGAGGCTCCACGTAAGTAATGGTCCAAGACATCACTGATAGTACAGAGTCACATGCAACAGTAGCAAAAACAATCACAGAATGAAGGGACTCCGGTAGTAAAAGCATACTATTCCAAGTCCCTGCAACTAACACAAGCTGAGCATGCATGTGCTGGGGCGATGCAAAGGAAGTCTGAGAGTGTGTGAGCCAAGCAGATGTATCATGTGTAAAGCCACATATAAACACACTCACATGTGATGATGAAGCATTCCAGTGGCAGATGAGCAGAAGGACATGACAGCACCCACTGGCTGATAGCTGGCTAATAGCTGATGTGTGTAGGTGGGCGGCCATGCATTGTGAGGCACCCCGTGATTGCACAATTGATGAGCATATGCCACACATCCACAGTTAGGCCCTCACCCCATGTGAAAGTCACAGAACAAATGCATACCAAAATCAAAGTAAACCAATTGCAGCCCATGGACAAAGAGACAATAACAACCGTGTGATGAATAAAGAGACATTGTATTAACAGTGTTTATACTCCAAAAAACCACCATGTGCAAGGGGGAAATGAGCAAGGGAAACAATGAACAAAAGTCACAAAATAAAAGCCACACAATGAACTATATACATAGGCAGTGGGCTCAATAGTCTCTCATGACATCCTCCTGGGCAGAGTCACATTCCTCGTCCTCCACTTGGAGGCGGCAACCATTCGGCCCTGGATGGCTTGTACGCTCTCCCTAATCCTCCTCTACTCCTCCTCCGCATCCCTGCAAACTTCCTCCATTATGGCAACACGCCTCTGTGTCCTTCCCTCTAACACCTCTGCCCTGGCCCTAGCAACCCATGCAATCCTATCCTGCTGCCTCTCTGCCATCAGCTGCATCCCTAAGTCCATCCGGATGCACACCAGCTGCATCCTAAAGTCCATCCGGATGCGATCCAGATGGACACCTGGCCTCCTGCCAGGTGGCCGAATTTTGCCGCCTCTCTTGCCTCCCCGATGTTGTAGGGCCCTGCGATGATTGCCTCTGGCCAATCCTATACTGCTGCTGCCTGGCCAAGCATACCCTGCACATGCAAGCCGCCATCTGGATGTTGCACGATGGGGGGGATACACTACCAGCACTGTCCTGATGTGCCTGCTGCCCCACTGATGCCTGTTCCTATGTAGGTGCCTGGGCAGGCACAGTGACCACCTCTTCTGTACTTGCCGGGACTTCCACCTGGGACAGGGACGTGCTGACCACCAGGCTGGCCAGTGTGGGTGCTATTGGAGTAGATGGGGCAGTGATGGAAACTGGCAAGGAAAGCCCAGTGGAGGAAGACTGGTGTTGGTGTTTTATTTACCCCTTCATTCGGCATGGTCACTTTTTTATTGTTTTTCAATACCCCTGTCCAGGATGGAGGCATGTGTTGTTTTTAGCCCATTCCGAGATGATGAGTGCATCAGTGGACATGCAGCCATGCACAGAGGTGTCAGCTGCCATGGTTGCCTTGAGGTCGATAGGATGGAATGTGCAGGTAACAATGGGTGAGGGAATCTTGACACATATGTGTTGTTGACAATGTCCAATGTTGTTGCAGTGATCCTGATTCATCCTGTGACTGCACTCCATTGGAGGTCCACCGTGCACCCTTTCACATCCCTAGTTCCCATGCCCTCTGCCAGGCACTGGCACTCCTTTCAAGAATTTGGAGGTACAGTGGGAGAATCACATAATGCCATCTCTGTCAACAGATAAGCATGTGCACTGTCTCTCGTGTTGTGTCTGTATCATTGCTCACCATTGCCTTTCCATGGATGCCACATTTTTTCTAGCTTGGAGCGGCATTCTTAAATAATGGTAAATGGCTGTACAGATGTGTGTCTGTCCACATGCATGTGTGTATGTGTAGTTCCACTTCTATGCGGGTGCATTGTTTTGGTTGAGGAACTTTCACAATTGATGCAATTAATGGAAGTGATTGAGCAGCACTTGTGACACTTTAACATTGGCATTATTTCCAACTTTCAGGATGTTCATACTAATTGATGGCATGCATTGTCTGTTCATCTGAACTCTGCGTATTTTGGTTCTCCAAAACATGCCTCACTGACCGTGATGATGTCTCCTTACTGCCACCCTTCTACTCCCCCTGAACCATGTCTCCTACAGGGCCTGGCAGGTGTCCTCCTTTTCCACACAATACTCTTTCACATGTGTCACTGCCCACTCCACTCCCTTATCCACTCACATGATCTGCCATGCCACTTTTCAACATGTAACACACATGTCCATTGTCAGGTTTACTCATCCTCAGCTGCACCGCTTCATGAAGCAGCCTCTAGTGAAACAGTTCTGGGCACAGGACGGGTTTGTCACACTTGCTGCATGTGGGGTTGTACAGATATGCGCATGTGTACCCCTAATGGGCTGCTCCTGTGTTACCCAATCAGGTTACTTGTTGTACATTGTTTGTTTCTGTATGTTCTCTATTTATTGCATGATTTTTTGTTTGCATTACTTGTTCATCCCATCCGGCACGCTGATTGACTGCACAGTGTGTGTGCACATTGTGGGCCTATACACGTGTTACTTCATCCCCTCCCCACAGCTTGTCTTCATCTGTTGTCCCTATGGGTGTTGCCAGTACATCCTGGGATCAATGCACAGTGGGATGGTCTCACATGGGTGTGTGGTCGTTTGGAGGGTGAATGAACAGCTGCATGTTGTCCTGAGGCTCAATTACAGTGGTGTCCAACGGGGGGTTGTTTCTTGGTGCAGTGTATGGGTATCTGGTTGTAGGCACTTATTTGCTGGGATGTTGCATACATGGGCCTCTTTCTGTTTTGCATGCCATGGTGGGTGGTGCATGTTGCTTGTTTCATGTAGAGCTGCTGATTGATCTTTCACAAGTGGCCATTCTTTGGCAGTCTGCCCTTCTCCATCACCCACTTTTGTTCTTCATCGCCAACTATATGTGTTACTTTACCCATCTATGTGCCTTCCAAACTCTCTGACCAGGCTGCTTCTTGCATAAGTGTTCATGTCTCTGTCTTCATCTCTCGGCCAAATTCTCTCTGCCCTCACCCACTGTGATGTCAGACACATCCATCCCCTCCAGCCAGTCTCCTCCTTGCACTGCTTTTTACCTATCCCTCTTCACTCCACTGCTCTGCAATCATCACTCTGCGTCCTGTCTCCCCCTTACACTCTGTCATGTTTCAACTCTGGGTGGTCCATGCCTACTTCCTTGTTCCATACACGGGTTGCCATGGCTGTCCAGTATCTTTATTTTGATGCAATGCAAGTTCCAAATGTTTTTTCAGGTGGGATGCAGTGGATGAGAGCCAGATGGGTACCCTGTGCATGAAAGTGAAGGGCACTCATGGTGGCACTTGTGTTGCTGTTGGTGGCAGGGAGTCTGGCACTGCCTGGGGTTGTTGTTCTTGTACTTGTATTGAGGTGTGCATCTCCATCTTCATGGGTGCTTGTGACACATGGTTATGCTTGCTGTTTTCCCATGACAATCAGGGTGGCACTGGTTGCGTGGTGATAGTTGTGAGGAAGTCTATCACTGTAGGGCATTTGTTGGTGAGTTGTCATGTGGGTGGCAGATTCGGCTGTATGTGTGCTGGGACACATGGTGATGGGAGTGATGGGGGGTGTTTCCTTGCAGTTTTCGCATGTGTCTTGCCCTCTGCGTGGCATCTCGTTCAACTAGTTTTTAATAGTCATGTCTACCCACACGGACAGCCCAATCTTGGTCCTTTTTCCCCTTCGGGGGTGCAGTTCTGAGGCAATTGCACACACAGCACAGCAGTGCTGGCCATTTGGGGGATGCCCTGTTCACAACAGACACCAGACACACACCACTGGCCAGGTGTTGTTTGCCATGGTGAACATGTACCGTTCACTGTACACCAGAAAATGTTTTGCAGGATGTTGACAGCTGCTCAGTGCATCTCAATGCTCCCCTCAGTTCCAAGCACATTGGTCCCCATTCAATCCTGTGGAGTCTGCCTTCCCTTCCACTTTCCTGTTGTCTGCTCCCTTTTGTGTGGCAGAGTGCTTGGTCTCTATTTATCATTCCTTTCTAATGTATGTTTGTCTTTTTCATGTCAGTTGCCTCTGTGCCCTGCCTTCCAGTATGACTGTTGGCTCTGTGAACAGCTGCCTTCTGCCGGATCATGTCTTCTGTGCAATTGGTGATATTTTTGCATCACTTCGTCTTGGACTTTACATCATTGGCTCCCTTGTCAGTATTTACTGCACTGTCCCCCTGTCACCTTAATCAGGGGATGCAACATTGGGAGTACTTCCAAGGTGATTGTGGGTTTCCAAACTCTGAGTGGTCTCTTTTAGGGAGTTCTCTCAGTGTCATACTGATTGTGGGCATATCAGAGTAATCGCAATGTCCCACCACCATGAGAAGAGATAAGTGTTGCCTGGTCCTTCACTGCATGGCACTCTGGGATGCAGACATGGTAGGTGTGGCTGGATAAAGTGTCACTGTGTGGGGTGTTCATATTGCATTGGCATGAGGTGGCAGATCTGGATGCATGAGTGCGGGGGGGGGGACATGTTGCTGTGTAACTGCTTGCATGGATATGTTACCTGCCCTGACATTTTGTTGTTTTTCTCTACAGAGGCATTCTGCATTGGAAGATGGCTGCGATTGAAGGGGACATTGCTGTTGTATGTGTGTATAGAAAATATCATCAGAGTTAGTTGGTTTTCAGGCCTATAGACAGGGACATCCATGGATTACAGGATCATTAGAGATAAGGTGTGAGGTGAGATGTGCGTCTTTCATGCAGTGCACTTGCATTTTTCAGAATCTGCATGACTTTCGATTTGACTGTGTATTGTGAGCATAGTAGCTTTCAGGGAATAGGTTGGCCACTCGACCTGTATATTGTTTGTGGAACACGGACATGGGGTCCAGGGTGGTATTAACATGTGTTTGTTGCTCGTTGCCATTTTGTACTGTGCCTTCCTACTTGTGGTCTCATGTTTGTAGCTCGTGGTCTACGTTCAGAATAGTTGTTGTCCATGTGACCGTGGATAGGGAAGTTACTATGATTGTGTTGGGGATTTGTGCACAGCCATACAGATTAGGGGTGTATCGACCACTTTTGCTCCTTAGAAATTGGCAAATACTCACTGGCGAATAAAATATAGATAAGAAATACTACCTATTCACAGAATGAAAAAAAGACCTGTATAATCTTGCGTCCCTGCTTTCACACTCACAGTGACATGGATAGGTTTGGGCCAGTAGTGCACGTAGTACCACAGGAAGACAATAGTATTTTGGTTGGATGATTGGAAGTAGTAAACATGTAGCTTTTGATGGGCATGAATAACTAGGTGCGAAGAAATGCATGTTACCAAGTTGATGCATTTTTTCAGTTTCAACATATTTTTACTTGCTTATGAATGTATCTCATTTGTGAATTGGACTTACATTTTTGATGACTCCAAAATCATTTTACTCCCAACTTTGAAAAATAGGGAGTACAATACTCCCACTTACAAATTGTATATCGGGCACTGTTTGTGCATGTTGTTTTATGTCTAACGGACACACATAATTTGCCTCTCCCAGAGACACATTCTCAGGGTGCTTTTATGGGCACCTAGGATAGGCCCCAATTAATCATTGAATGGCACCATGGAAGTGGAGTCACTGTGTGTGCTCCACAGGGGCAGGTTTTATGTGAAGTATGATTGCATCAGTTGGGTGCGTGCAGCCTCGCCACCTGCCCTTCAGCCAACCAAGGGCAAAGGTGGTGCCACTGGGTGCGGGCAGTGTCCCACCTGCATTTCCACTGGTACGCCATTCTGTGTGGTGACATTGTGCAGTACACATGCTGCCATTATGATTGTACATACTACTGGCGGTGCATATAACAAGACCCCACAAGAGTTATTAAGGGAGCAGAACCGTGACTCAGCACTCCTATTACACTGGGGACATGTGCTACTGTATAGAATTCATGGATCACTGTCTGCTTTCCACCACTGTTCATGGCATATATATGTACTTGTGCACACATGCACATGCTGTTATGTATGACAATACCTGGTCCATAAGCGGACATTGTGTGGCCTGTGATATCCCACCAACTATTGCTGTGTTTCGCTGGAAGGAACCAGTTGCAAAGAAATGGAGTGCAGTCGGCACTTTTTCTTGGCCGACACGGGACCAGCAGCAGAAGGTGGGTGATGCTAAGTCATCTTCCTATTTCCTAATAAGGTCTAGGATTACATGGGGGTGGGGGACCTGTACCTAGCATATACCCGGTCATCCGGCATCCCAAACAGCCTGGTGCATTGTGTGAAGATTCAGGCCCTGGGCATCCTTTTCCTCCTGCGGTGTCTGTGTGTGACAGCTCCTATTATTGCTGGGTTCATTGTGGCTGTAGATGTTAGTTTGGTGTGCACTGCATGCTTTATACACATTGGTTCCTACACATTTTGAGGTTTATGCTTGCTATTATGTGGCAGATGGATCAAAGGGTTTGCGTGTACCTTTTTGCAATGCAAGTTGCGCGTTGTAATCCATAAATAAGTTTGGGTTTGCGTGGGAATGGGCATGTGTTTGCTTAGCCGTGTACCATCCCTAAACATGCCCACATTTTGTCGAGTTCCTCCTCATTCTGCATGTTCCGCCCCCTATTTTGGACTCTGCATGGGCTCAACGCACACTCTGCGAGGAGTCTCATACAAGGCGCTCGCCTGATTGCGGGGGCATTCCAGACCTGCGCAAAGCCCACACAAGTAGCGGAAAAGTACTTCACGGTCGATTGCATGATTCGAAGAACAGGGTTTTGCGTGCAGAAAAGCACGCAAAGTCATGATTTTGCACAGAGATAATCCATGAATCAGGGCCTTTATCTTGACTGAGACAAACCTGAGGGTTCCATTCTTGATTTTCACTCTCCTCAGGTATCCTGGACCCTTTATCTAGACTGGGACAAGTATGAGCGTTCTAGTAATGGGTCTCACGCTCGTCAACTATTCTTAATACTTTCTCTTCACTGGGATGAGTATGAGTGTTCCAGTAATATTTCTTAGTCTCTTCAGGTATTCTCAATACGTTATCTTGACTGGGACGAGTATAAGCATTCCATTAATGATTCTCACTCTCTTCAGATATTCTTAATACTTTATCTATACTTGGGTGAGTATACGTGTTCCAGTAATGGTTCTCACTCTCTTCAGGTACCCTTAATAATTCATCCTGACCCGGACGAGTACGAACGTTCCAATTCTTATCTTCAGTTCCCCTCCCGGGTCTCCCGATTTCACTGTTGTTTTATTTTGTTAGGAATAACATTACCAGGCTGCAAAACAGGTTGGGACCCTCTCTGTTTCTTGTCAGGTTGGCTCTTTGGCTTTTCTGTGGTCAGATGCTGCAAAATCCTTATTTTCTGTTTGACTTGTATTCTGTATTCTTCCCATGGATTTATATGTCTCAGTATAGCACAAGTGTTCCTTCATAGGTACCATTAAAGTATTACAATAACAAATTGTTACTTGTTCTTCATGCCATTCTTCTAGACATGTCATTAAAGGTGGATTAGTGATATTTGGCTCAGGGAGTTCTTCATAAGAACAGGAGTCCTTCATGCCAGAGGGGGAGTCTCTCGTGGTGAGGTCCCAATTATCTCTACCCCTAGGGAGGTGTGTTGCGTGGTGGACTCACCTCCCTAGTGTTGCAGGGAAAGGATTTCCCTAGCCTGAGTGGCGGAATCCTGTGATTCAACACACTGGGCCTCATTACGACCCAGGCGGTAAGTTACCGCCTGGGCCGTGACTTTACCACCATGGCGTAAACTACGTTTACGCCATGGTGGTTGGCGGACTTACCGCCCCATTCCGACCTAGGCGGGGCGGTAAGTCCCCAATCCCCATTTACCCTTCCCCATTCCCATTTTTGCCCCATAGGGCATAATGGGAGTGGGGAAGGCGTTAATTACGCCACCGTAAATTACGGTGGCGTAATTAACTCCATGGTCCCTTAGCGCCATGGATTTTAACACCTGCTAAAAGCAGGTGTTAAAAGCACCATAGCGCTAGGGGACCTCGTACTCAGACGGTAAGGGTCGGCGCTGTTAACGCTGCCGTAAACCCCTTACCGCCTGAGTTGTAATGAGGCCCACTATATAATAATCATCTTAATAAAAACAACATATCAACTTGATATTCACCTCTATTTCATGAATCTAAAGATAAAATCTGCTAAAGCACCTAGTTAAAGTTAAGGTGATTTGAAACAGCATGTCATCACAGTACAATTATCACTTACACATACATTTATTCTCCAGAACAATCCTTGCAGCCCTAGAGACATGTCAAAATTGATCCTTCAGTTCACTGTGGCTCTGGTTTCTCACATTTCCTCCAAGCACCACGAAGTAAAGTAGCAGTCATTATGATGACATCATGGTCAACCTCTCCAATTAGGAACATCATTGCAGATTTTCATTGTTTACCTGTACTTCTCGCAATAGAGGGGGATGACTCATTTACACTTTAAGGATTTGTAATCAGTACAAATAAGAGGAAAATGCACAGGAGTCTTAACTTCTGCTTGGTAGATCTTACAGGTTGATTCAGCAGAGCAATTCTATCCTTTCATATTTTTGCTGTCCTCTTTTGCCCAGGAAAAATATCATCTCTCTTGGGGTTTTGACAAGTTTTTTAAATATGGTTGTTGGTGACAATGTGCCACATGAATGTTAACCCAACATGGATGATTTAGATATGCAAGCTCCCCTACTAAATACTCTTTATTTCTTGTATATTACTTAGATTTTAGAATTGTAAATAAAGACTTAAATTAAAAAATATTGTTTTAATTACGCTCCAAAATGTCGGGCCTCATCAGTGAAGTGGAGCTGTGCCCATCTGAGCACAAAGACTGATATGCAAATGAATATTCATCCTTTGTAAAAGGTACAGTGAGCTCAAATGTGGCTGTGGATCCTGGAGTGGGCACCTTCGCATAGAACAGGTCATTATGCCTTGTTCGTTATCGCAGTGGTGCGCCCTTACCAATTGTTCTATTTTTAAGGAACATAGGGTTGGTCACCCTAAATTACCTAGGGCTATCCAGAGGTTGACCCCTCGCTCACTGTGCTCAGAGAGGCAACGCTCCACCTCACCAATGAGGCTTGACTAGGGAAAAACGTGTGTCTGGGGTTGCTGTTGGTGCTCTTGTTCAAAGGAGTATTGCCTAGCATTTCGGTGCTGGACTGCTCAAGGGGGCGGGACAAAGACTGATATGCAAATGGAATTTCTCCTTTGAGGAAGGTACAGTGAGCTAAACTGTGGCTGCGGACTCTCGGGTAGGCACCTTTTCATAGAACAGGTCATTAAGCTCAGTTCGTTCTTGCAGAGGCGCACCCATACCTCTTTTCCTACGTTTCAGAATCACGTTGTACACAAGGAATTACAGTTAATAATATTTTAAGGAATTTGGCGATGTGCTATGTGTATGGAAAAATATCTGTGAAACTTACAAAATAACACGACTCCATATTTAAACACCAATTAAACATAAACAGTCACTTTGTTTATCTCTTGGCTTATTGTAACTAGAAATCAACCAACACTTTCCCACAATTCATTAGACATCAATATGTTTAAGCACAGAGAACAGCCAACACATAGAACAAAAGTTTGCTTTCCAAATGTAATGACACTTTAAACAGAGCATACTTTTTGCGACTTTCTTCTTGTGATTTAAATGATGTGATATCCTAGATAGCATCTTCTGGCCTGAAGTAATATGCTTGTTGTACAAAAAGGAAATTAAAGTTTTTGACAAGTCAGCATGGTAGAGCAATATTTAATAACCGGTCCCCTTGGGATATATGTTTTCTTTGCCAAACATAATTGAAGTGATTCTCATCTGCTCAGATTCTGTAAATATACTGAACACAGTAAGATAATAGTAAGCAATGAGCAGTCAATGGGATTTTGCACAATAAAATCAAATGTATGATGTGCATCGGCAGCTTGGTATTGATTGAGCCTCAGCCAAGATGTCATTCGGTTTAGGACGTCTGCATCGGTCTCTCTTCGTGACCTCTGATGACCCACACCAATTTGGCAGGGTCACTGGTGTCATCTCTTTCCTGGCAATGAGGTGCAATACTGTGATGCGTAAAAAGATAAGAGACCACTGGGCACGTTGTGTCACAATGCTCGGCCTCCTGAGAATGTGCATGTTCTTTGGGGCTTTCTCCTGCCTCCTGTTCTTGTTCCTTTATCCTCCATGCCATTCTGCTTTCCTTTTCACGTTTCTCCATTCTTCCTTCTCTCTTTGGGTACTGTGGCCTTGGAACCATGTTACTCCCCATAAAAATACGTCTTGATTGCATCTACTCAAGAATCTGGAATCTACCTTCACCATCTTCCTGCAAGAAGCCTTCTAGAACTTCATAGATTTTTATTTCCCTGTAGGCTTTCCTCTGACTGTCGCTCTGGGTGTCACATGCTCTCCAGTGCTACCTATAGACAGACCATTCCTCTGCTCTAGAAAAAACACTACTTCAAGGATCAGGTACATCGAGTAACTGACAGCATGACAAACACATTCATAGTAACAATGTTTCAGGCTGTCTGTCTTCTCATTAATGTATGGATGAATGAAAAGCAGTTAAAGTTGAATCCGGAAAAAACAAAAACTCTGTGGCCAGCTACCCAAAGATCCAGTTGGCCTGGTTATATCTGATTATATCTAGCCACAAGAAGTAGGACATTGTTCTATTTTGACAGTCAAAGTGAACAAGGTGGGTGGCTGCTTAGAATCCAAACTATTTATGGTAGCCAGCTATGGAAAAAAACAAATTATACTTTGCAATAGCAATATTAGGTCACCTATTTGTCTTATGCAAGTATGGTGCAGGCCATGATAACTATTATTCCCTGCCATCTAGGTTACATACTAAGTACCTGCCTGGCAATATATAAATCCATACTACAGAGGAGTTAATATATAGGATCACAGTTGATCATGAGACTAAGAACATTTGAGCATATAACCCCAAATTCTACAACTCTCTACACTGGTCTACTTATTGTCACTAGGGTATTTTTCAAATCTCCCCTTATAATTCATAGTGCATTTCATAAAATGGGCCCAGTGTTCATTCCAGAGAAAATCACTCAATATCAACTGGTCCAGAACTTAAGATCTGAAAATGCTCCTCTGTTTATTACTACTCAATTGTCTAAAACTAGATGAAGATGACATCCACTAACATACTTGCTGGTGACTTAGTGGAACACACTTTCATTTACTCTGAGAGGAATCACAGAGCACACTTCTATTTGGGAACTGCTGAAGACTTCTCTTTTCAATGTGAGTTAAATATGATTTGAGATCCGTTATGATGATCCTGTTTGGAGATTTCATCTCAAAATCAGGATGCATCACTGGAGGGGGCAGATTGCTTAATAAATTGCTGATTAATTGATGTGATACACTTATATAACACGTATATAGTACACATGTATGAGATTCATAAAGACCAAACCTAGTGGGAAGCAAACAATCACTGTAAGCACAGAGTATGCTGGTAGGGGGAAGGAGTAGGGGAGGACCTGAAATGGGTAGCAGATGCAGGAGAAACCTCAGAGGGGGGTAATATGGTGTGGTTGAGTGATCTGCAATTGGCAAGATTTTCTAGGACGAGTCGAGTCTTAAGGTCCTTACTGAAGTATAGGTTGGAAGAGGCCAGTCTAATTAGCATTTGTAACTTGTTGTAGAGATTGTGTGAGTAGCAGGAACATATCTTTGTTGTGTTATTTTCCTCTTGCAATTTTTTGTTTTCAGTCTTTCTATGGTGTGTCTTGTGGTAGTAGGATTGCCTCCAAAGATGTTGAGTTTCTGGGAAAAGTTAAGAAGCATTTGGCTTTCACTGCTTTGTAAGTGATGCTGTCAGTCTTCAATATGTTGTGCGCTTAAAATGTACCACCTTGAGTGTGGTGGTAATGTGGTCACACTTAAAATTTCTGTTGTGAGGCATTAGGCAACCTGCTCAACAGCTTTCAAAGGTGCCATTTTGGCATCCGTGACTGCTGTAAGTAGGACATTTCCATCATCCAGGTGGAAGATGACCAGGGACTGGAGAGCTGTCCTGAAACTCAGGGCAGGGATGGACACGTTGAATTTGAAGAGGTGGGCATGTTGGTAATCATGAATGAAAGTTCACAGTCAATAGCAAAGCTGAGAGATTTTGCAGATTTTAACTTCCTGGGCTCAGATATCCCACCTACTCCCCATTTTGGACAAATGCACACACGCATAATAAACCGCTGCGATCATTTTTCCCATACTTTGGATTTCAGTGCTCCGAGGGTGCTCCCCCACAAGCACATTGAAGCCATACTAATGGGATAAAGGTGCAAAATAAATGACAAACTACTACTAATACTACAAGGTTATGATTGAGGCGTATGTCCAACGAGATTCCTGGCAGTTAGCCAATTCTGAACTTGTACATGATTGATGGGGTTTCCGAGGAGAATTGATTAGGTCTTTTAAGGGTTTGGCTTGAAAAACTGATGTGAAACTTAGGGCAGATATGAACACCTTGAATTTGCAGAAATGTGCAAGCTGGTATCATTGAATGAAAAGTCACAGTCGAAAGTAAAGCTGAGAGATTTTCCACTGGCTGATTATTGAGGCATGAGTCCATCAAGTTTTATGCAACAACCAAGCCCATTGTACCCTAATTGAGACCCCAATGGCACTCTGATCGGATAAAACCTTTAATAAATGTAAACTTCTCACACATAGGGCCTCATCACGAGTTCGGCGGTAATGCGGCGGTTTTCCCATTGAGCGTAAATAGTGCTAACTCCAGGCCCCCCGGCGGATAGTCCGCCAGATCACGATTTTTTGTGCACGTGCACAGGGACATGGCGGCATACTGCACTAATAGTGTGCGCTATTAGCGCGCGGGAAACGCGTCACCGCCGGAATGGGAAACAAAGTGGCAGCCATCTTGGAAATCACAATCCGTCAGATGTCACAGCCCCTGGAAGCCATCCACCCATGGGAACACTGAAGCATGCCACAGGAGCCCCGGGATGGCGAGGATTGCCGCAAGCGCCCTCAATGACTTGCGTGTGAGAGTCCGTGGCATCCTCTCACAGCACAGGAGTGCAAGCAGGGGCACTGGAGGAGGGCCACCACCACCCCCACCCGAACTCACACCCTGGGAGGAGAAGAGGAGTGCCCTGATTGACATCAGCACCATCGAGGGAATTGGTGGCACGGAGGCAGGCGCTGGTATTGACCCGACTGCTGGTGAGTCCCACCCCAAATGTATGCAACTGAAAGTACCACACATGCAGACCCTGAGTGAGTGAATGTGAAGAAATGAGTGTGAGGCACTGCAGACACCCATAAATGACCCCTTGATCCATTGAACCATAGTGCTGCCTAGACTGCCCTGCATGTGCAGTGCATCAATAGAAGGGCCAGGGGACAGACATCCATAGCCATGGGACAGTAACATAGAGTGTGAGGGTGCAAGAATACACCCCCAGGACCCTGAGCGCAGTGCACCCCAACCCCGCATGTGATCTTGTTACGCAAACATTCCCATGCAGTGTACCTCCACACTCATACATCACACCAATCACCACATGGTGACTGAACAAAAAGCAAGTTGAATGCATAATTGATACTGTCAACAATCCCACTTCATGGCATGAACTGCTTGATACTTATGTAGGTTTCCTTGAACTCAATCCACACCCTATGTACCCCACAGGCACACGGCAAACACCATGGGATGAAGATGATGGGGAGGAGGCCACACCATCACGGCGCCCGAGGCAGCGTTCCTCGATCAGCACCACCACCCCAAAAATGGGCCGCACGGATGGGAACCGACGAAGGCCACATCCCACAGCACCACAACGCAGCCCAACCAGACCACTGCAGCACCCACATGTCCACACGGATTCCGCAGCCAGCTCGCCACAAGCCACCAGGCATAGCCCCGATGCAGAGGGAGTTACCTGTGGATCGGAGCCCGACGCAGAGTGTTGGAGCAATGCACCACAGCCCTGACAGGGTTTGGTCAAAGGGTGAGGGAGTTGTGCGAGGCAGTATCAGCACTTGCTGAGCAGACAAGGGAGAGGAACAACCTTCTCCGTCAGCACATGCAAGCAACCGGGTCAGTCCCATCGACCTCCACTACACCCACGGAGGGATCCCTTGAGCCGTCTCCTAGGCGCCGTTCAATGCGGCACCTGAGGTCACACACACCAGCGGGGCCTGGACATGGAAAGCGCCCACGACCATCGTACTTGGACATGGCATCGTTGTGGGTGCCCTGAAAACAAACATGCACCTACCTGCACTGCTGTGGGGTGTTCACTGAGGGGAGGGGGGATTGTGTGCTGGGTGTTCACTGGGGGTACGGGGGATTGTGTGCTGGGTGTTCACTGGTGGGAGGGGGGATTGTGTGCTGGGTATTCACTGGGGGGATAGTTAAACTGAGAATAAATCACGTTTCAAAATTCACAAAGCATGGAAAGTAGTGATTGTGATTAAGTGCTCTTTAATATTGAAGTGACATGTGCAAAATGTAGCCGTCACCCGTATAAAAAAAAAACATCAATCAAGCCCTGTCTGGCCAACCTCCCCTCCCTCAGCCCAACCCTTTGTGTACGTGCAATACCTTCTGGCACGTCATCACCTTCACTGCCATCCTCAGGTGGCTGCACATGAGCATCAGGGGGCAGTGGCACATTCCTGCGACAGCAGATGTTGTGCAGCATGGCACATGTCAGTACAATGTTTCCAACTTTTTCAGGTGCATACCTCAATGCCCCTCCTGTACAGTCTAGGCACCGGAAGCGTGCCTTCAGTAGTACAAATGCCCTCTCCACGCTGATCCGTGTGCGACCATGGGCAATGTTGTATGCCCATTCTGCTGCAGTGTGTGGATGACGCACAGGGGTCATGAGCCATGTGTACTGGGGATATCCAGAATCACCTACAGGGGAGAGAAAGCAGGTTTGGGGAGACGGTAAGTTCAGTGGGCGTACAGGGCTCAGTCATCAGTGTCATATTGCCATACTTGTCATTTGGTCACTAACATTGTGGAGTGTGCTGTGCTACGAGCAGCATTGATTCAATGAGGTACTCACAACTTGGTACACCTGTTTCAGAATGTAACAGTACTCATTCACTCGTGACTGTGGAAGGGGACCCTTCCATCTGCTTGTGCATGCAAGAAGTGGCTACCTCATGTGTCATTGCCATTCCCTTTGGCTGCATTATGGTATATATTTGTACTCACCCAGCAGCCATGTGTTTTGCCCTCGGTGCCTTTCCATGTATGCTGGCAGGGTACTGTTGCGCAGGACCATGGAGTCATGGGTGGATCCTGGGTAGTGGGCACAGCAATGGCTGAAGGTGAGGTCAGGGCCACATGTCATCTGCACATTCAGGGAATGGTAATTTTTCCGGTTTCTGTAGGCTGCCTCATGTGCCTGGGGTGGTACGAGTGCTACATGTGTGCAGTCCAGAGCTGCTATTACATTCGGAACTTGGGCAATGGCATGGAATTGACCCTTCAGCTGGTTCACCTGTGCATGTGTGGCAGGCAATGCGATGTGCTCATTCACATGATTCAACAGTGCATCCAGCACCTGTCCCAGCATGGCACTGAATGTGGACTGAGCCATGCCATGCATCATGGCAACTGTGTGTTGGTAGCTGCCAGTCCTGAGGAATTGGAGCACAGAGACAAGCTTCACAAGTGGAGGTACTGCCGTGCTGATGGCTATACGGCTGCCGATGTCAGCCTGGATTGTGTCCAGCAACTAGGTGATGGTTGCCCTGTCCAGCCGATATTCGGTCACCAACTGGCCATCAGTCAGGGCCCAGGGTGTTCGCCTGACCCTGGGGATGGCTGGCTGCCTTGCTGGTGCTGCTCTTCTCCTCCTTCTCCTCATCCCCTCCACCCCCTGTGCCCCCTGGCCCCTGGCCTGGTTGGCCGGCCTCTGTAGCTCCAGGGGCAGCAGGTAGAAGTCCACATCAAGGCTCCCGGCTCCAAATGGCAGCATGGTGTTTGGAAGTGTGTGTTGTGCATGATGGGTCCTTTGTAGGCCTCTGATTTGCATTGGTTTCACCTGGGCCCTTATTGTTGTCTCCTCCCTGCTCCTGCTGGTGGAATGGTGTTGGGCAGGGTGTGTTGTGCATGGGTGGGTCCTTTGTAGGCCTCTGATTTGCATTGGTTTCACATGGGCCCTATTGTTGTCTCCTCCCTGCAGGTGGAACAGTGTTGGGGAGGGTGTGTTGTGCATGGGTGGGTCCTTTGTAGGCCTCTGATTTGCATTGGTTTCACCTGGGCCCTTATTGCCGTTGCCTATGTTCTTTTACCTCCAGCATTTTGCTGGTGGTATTTTCGGCGGATTGTCCGCCGCTTTTCAGGCGCTAATTGCGCCTACACCAGACTCGTGATTGCTATGTTTTAGCGCGAATGGTTACTGGCGCTTTTACAGCTGGCGCTTGTACAGCCGGCTGTACTTGCGCCGGCTATAATGGCGCCGGCGGTATTTGGACTCGTGATCCGACCGACCCTTAATATCGGCGCTGATAGCGTTACCGCCGATTTTAAGGGTTACCGGCCAGCTCGTGATGAGGCCCATAGTCAGTCTTGCATATCACATGTAAATCTTGATTGTATTGCCTCTTCTTAACATTTTCCTGAAGAATACTTTCTTGAAGTTTGAGGACTGTTTGGTTTTGCAGACCTCTGGTACCGATATGGGAGTGGAGATGGCCCCCAGTTATTATAATACCCACATGTTATACCTTGGGTTGTGTTAGGGAGAATTCTCCAGAATAGCTAATTTCCCTTACCTGTTTAGTCCCTCTGCAGCTTTGCTGGGATTTCTAGGATTTATTTTTTTCACCTGGTAAGAGGTGAGCCTTTTTTCCCACTCTTACATGTGTTTTGCTGTGTGTTGTACATTGTGCTCATGGACTATGGAGTCTCACCTACTCCATAGGCATCATCTTTTTACTGTGTGGCACAGAGCACCTTTAGTGCAGTGACACAGGGTTGTCTTTTTAGACTTTACACTTCAAACTCCATTTTCTGGGACTGACTACTGTCTCCCAGAACATGTAAAGTTGCCATTGACTTTACTAGTCTTTTTAAATGTGCAGACCCAGTACAAACTATCTTCCATAGAGTACTGGAAGGGTTAATAGTTATCCCTTTTTTTCTGTTTCTCATGGAACATTATTTTGTTCCCCTTTCTCTAAGGTTTGGCTGGTGGCAGTGGTATCTACCATTTTTATTCTACCCTGAGCTATGAAAATAGCCTCGGTACAGTTAGAGGCTATAGTGGTAGCCTCAAACTCTAACCCGCTGGACCCCATTGATTTTATTTTGGTTCCGGTTGGGTTTATTCACCATTTCTTTTTGTAAAGGACTTTCTTGTGAATTACTCTGCGCGCCAACCAAGTTTGGTTCCTTAGTTTGCTGTCTTTTGGTGGGCTTCTGCGCAGTAGCCCTCCTTAGGCGCCTGAGTATCTGGGTGGACAGGAAGTGAGGGAGGCATTTTAGGCCCCGTGCACAGGGTCTCCTTGGAGACCCAACTTGCACTCTAGTTTGATTGACTATGTGGCTGTCCTGCTAGGACAGCCACCCTGCTGTGTGATTGACAGCCGGGCTGTGTGAATGGGGGAAAACTGCTTAAAAGCAGGTCTCTGGGACTTGTAAGGCTGAGTCGCCACTGGAACAAGAGAACCAACGAGGAGCTGAAGGAAGACGACTGCTGCAACTACTGGACATCCCGGTGAAGCCCTGCTGCAGGTCCAAATCGCCTGAAACTTCGACCACAGAGGAGATCCGCAAGGAGTCTCCTCCCCTTGAGCCTGGTGGGACCAACCATATCACAAAGCCCCTGGACCTCCTCTTCAGCCTGGTCAAATTAGCTGTGCTACAGGAAACCAGATAGCCAGCGAGAGAGAGTCCATTTGTGCTTTTAAGGAGCGCACCTTTTATTCAACACTTTGCTCTGCTTCTGGCTTTTTCCCTGGGCAGTGCAGGAATCTCCAGTCTTCTACCTTCTTGTCACCATAACAGTCGCTTCAGGAGCCGTGAGCCTGCAGGAACTGCAGCTACAGCATTCTTCTTCATTTAAGGTACTGTTCAAATCCGGTCATTCATTCCGTTGACCGCGGTGAAAGTGTTTGAAATCTTTCGCCTCTCCGAAGGCTTGTTCTTCTCTTCTCTTTTGAATAACTTTTCCTTCGACCAACTTCGTTTTGAACTCTTGGCAAAGACTTAACCGCAAACTACTCTGAACTGTGTGATCCAATGCAAAGACTCTGAACCATTAACATTGGTCCAGGCTTATTGATTTGAATCCTAGTTGTAGTAAGCCTTTTCTAGATTGCCCTGCCTATCACTTGTTGGTGTTGTTGATTTTGGATAACATTGTCTTTTCCTCCCTTTTAAATTGCTGGAGTGCCATTTTGCTCACACTTCATTTTGAGCTTAACCTGTCCAGAATTGATTGGGTTTTTTTCTAGTGTATTAAGATTGTGATGTTCTGCTGTTTTACATTAGTGAACTGTTTTTTAACTGATGGTGTAAATAAATGTATATTATTTTACTCAGAAACCTTGAATCAGTGTTTGCTTGAACCATAGTAATTGCTGTCCTTTGTGTAACTTCTGATACTGCTCACTTTAGTATTGAGATACGTCTGGCTGCTCAGCCATCGCTACCACTTTGCTGTGTAGTACCGGCTTATACCAAAAGTGAATTTGTACTTGCACTTGTATTCTTAACTGTGTGTGGTGTTCCCAAAGGGTACTGCATATGATTCTGCCGAACATGTTGGAAAAGATTTTGCATTCTAATAGATTAATGCAATTCTTAAAATGCTACTATTGTTAAATTGACAAAATATTGGGAATCTGGAAGGGTCCTCTCTCAGAGATAGTACATTGTTTTGAATATATGAATAACACAGTGAGGTGAATATACAATGCTTGGATGTTATAATTAATTAATTATAATTGATTTTTTAAAACAAGCTTAATACCAAAGATTGTTTCTAAGCAGGGCCCGGTATTAGAACCTGTGTTGCTCTGTGTCGTCTTGCTACCAACACAAACGTGTTGCCTCTGAGCTATACTACCCGTGATAATGTTGACATTGTGAAGCAGGATAGTCATATATTACTGTTTTTTCTTAACCTATGAGCATCTTTTTGGTATCGACTAGTTTTCACCCCTGTAAACCTTAAACAGTATTCCCTTAAGTAATATTTTGAGATAAAGATCGATCACTTCTACAATGCAGAATATTGTGTGCAAACATCTGAGCTTAGTACCTGAGGCGATATTATTCATGCAGAAAGATATCAAGAGTAGCCCCGAATTGGTTTGCGTGACAACATATTTGTTACAGAGTGGGAAAGTCAAAAATATAATTAATAAAAAATTGCATAATTTCGTTTTATGCATACATATAGAGTAATGCCTTGAGGAACTATTTAATTAAAACTGATTATGTCTCCCAGACATCTGAAAGAACTGGGAAATTAGGGACTCGTCCATGTAACAATTGCCAACATTGTGGCAATATAACGAGAGGTAATTACACTAACCACCTTCATTCTGGTAAAAAGATTACATTGAATCACTCATGCCCTTGTGACGCTACTTTTTTGTTGTTGTTTTTTTGTAACATATAAGGTGTGTTTAGGGTGGGCGAAAAATACACGA
The DNA here is from genome assembly GCF_040938575.1 of Ambystoma mexicanum. Classification (NCBI taxonomy): domain Eukaryota; kingdom Metazoa; phylum Chordata; class Amphibia; order Caudata; family Ambystomatidae; genus Ambystoma; species Ambystoma mexicanum. The sequence goes on from NC_090936.1 coordinate 836,584,260, forward strand.
CAAAAATATATATATATATACAAATGATTTCCTAACTATATCTTCTTCCTAAACATGAGTCACTTCCCTAAAAAACATCAAACTAAAACATAGGTATACATATACATACATTGATTGAAATTGTGTTCCACATTACTGAAAATTTGAACAATAATAATGGCTGGCGTCCACATCATACACAGTGCAAGAAAGTGGCATCAGTCAGAGCACACCATAAACAATTATAATCACAGAAAAGACAACAAGAAATAACAAAAACAAAGGATAAATGAATCATTCTTTTTTCAAATAGTCAATTTGCCACCTCTAGCCTGATACTAATTTATCCAGCCATAGATGTTCATCCCCCTAACAAATATTTCTTGGGGAAGGTATCCCAATAAACACAGTCAATAAACAAAGTCTACTAGAAGGATACCTATCTTTGTTGGTCCTCTAAAGTCAAACTCTTGTAGGGTCCTTCAAAATTGACCCTATGCTAGTTTCAACCAAAAACATTCTTAGCAAAATAGTGGGGTCAGGTTTTCCTGAGGACTAAAAGGAGTATGATTTGACAAAAATGAATCTTCTTGTCCACACAGCAGCTCCCAAGCGGCTGCTGCAATTATGATATACATTTAGTGAAGTCAATATTTTTAGGGGAGTGATACTTCATCAGCATCATAATAATATGCATCCAATGCAAATTGCTTGCAGGATACTTACTGTTGGTAGGCTGTTTAATGAAGAAATCTTGCCCGTAGCCAAACAGAAAAAGGACTATTCCTACAGAAAAAAACACCCTCAGTGTGCTGAAACAGAGTATAAAATTACATGACAAGTTTGACTTTTTTTTAAACTAAAATATTTGTCAGTTCCAAGACATTAAGGGTTCTTACAGCAATACAATTAGCATGACTTGCCCCTTTTTTCCCAGCATTTAGAATCTGTTTATCCACTGTTAATTTCTGTAAAATACAATGGGAAACCCTGTGTCCAATAACAAAGGTAAAACATGAACCCAGTAGACTAAACAAGTAAGCAGTTCTCTGAAAGCAACAAGAACCCTTTTTCCCATGCTTGAAGGCACTGTTTACCTTCATTCATGGAACGTTCATCGCGTGTCTTTCAATCCGGATCGGTGAGTCAGAATGGTCTCTAGTTTCTGCAAGCTCTCAATGGATGTTAAGGAAGAGACTGGCATCCATGAACCCAAAAGAAGGACTTTCTTTAAAGATAAATCATAGAATGCGGACTTGCATGGTGCGGATGGTTGTCACCCTCTAAACACTTAAAAGGGACTGGATGGGTTGTTCTTTTGTCAAAAAGTCAAAGAACGCGGGCGGTGCCGTGTAACCATGGAAACGATCAATGCATTTTAAGTTAGTGATCCGTTGTGAACTGGTATAAGGTGACAGTGTGTAGATGTCTTGGGTCCACTAGTGGAAGCGATCATGAGTTTGTTTTAAAAATCTAAAAAATACATAAAACATTCCAAGCGATCGCTATATTGTATGATCGCGAACCATTATAAACTAGTTTCAAGATGACAATGTATTGAAATCTTGGATCCAATAATGGCAAGGAACCCTATGGATTAACATGTTCCTGTTTATGTCCCCAAATCTGTGTGACTCGGGTGGGGCTTGCTTGTCAGCTTGAGGACCCCACTAGGTTCTGCCGGGGATCCCAACTAATATATAACAAACAATAAGGGTGCCCCTGTGTGCAAGCATGAGTGGGGGCAAGATATACTTCTTAAACAGAACCGACAAACGGGTACTCACACTGTAGACAGTCCTAAATTCTGTCAAAAATTTGAATTAAATCTCCATATCAATTTGAGGCTAGTGCTTGCAAAGGCTAGTCACTAAGGATAAACCAAAGAAGAAGTCTAGAGTATGCTGACAATACATTTATTGTTGAAAGCACAGTTCTTAATGGATCAGAATTTTTATACTTTTGACAAAAATGAATAAAAGCAATAGGAAAAAATTGAAGAAAAACATAAGACATAACATTCATCATGAATACATAGAGTACAAAAGAACAACATATTCATCAAATCGCAAACGTGGATTGTTCAAGAGCATTTAATGAGAAGAATAAAACAATCCTTGCAGGATACCAATTGTTCCTACAGCATGGGGCCTTCCAGGGTGTATGAAAAATGACCCTGGTAGGTGTAGAGAAAAGATTCAATTAGCTAAATGCGCATGTTTATCTGCCAATATAAACATGCACATTTAGCTAATTGAATCTTTTATTCATTTTTGTCAAAAGTATAAACATTCTGATCCATTAAGAACTGTGCTTTTAACAATATATTTATTGTCAGCATACTCTAGACTTCTTCTTTGGTTTATCCTTAGTGACTAGCTTTTGCAAGCACTAGCCTCAAATTGATATGGAGATTTAATTCAAATTTTTGACAGAATTTAGGATTGTCTACAGTGAGAGTACCCGTTTGTCGGTTCTGTTTAAGAAGGGGATCCCAACTAAGGCTGTAACATGGGGATGAGCGAACAGTACTTATGGAGAAACCCCATTGATCAATCAGTGGATGCATCATTATACTTTTTGGTTCAAATGCATCATAATGGGTGCCATTCTTCTCTGTCGTTGAGAGCACTCATGTAGCTCTGAAGTGTATATAGCCAGAACTGCTTACGTCTGGCCAGTATATCGTCTCTCGAGTTGCTGTTATTAGTTGGGATCCTGTCAATTATCCACCATTTGAGGTCATTCTGATGATGTCGTTTTGATAGGAAATGTTACAAATGGGGCTGTTATAGTCTTAGTCCTGATTTTCGATTGGTGTTCAATGATCCTGGTTTTGGCTTGCCTACTTGTCTTGCCTATATACAGTTTGTTGCATGGACATTTAATCACAAAGAATACATGTACACTGTTGCAGTTACTGTGAAATTTCAGTGTCCATTCCTTTCCATTCACTTAAAAAGCTATTTTCTTGGTGGTATATTTGCAGACAGAGCAACCTCCGCAAGGGTAATGACCCATAATTTTGGCAAGACCAAAGTAAGATCTTAAACATTATATACAGGTGCATTGATCTGTCTGTCCACTTTTACCAAAAGCTGTTTGATGTCTTTCCCTATTTTAAAAGCAAAGAGGGGCATTTTGGTCTCACTAGTCGTAAAGCTAAGATGAGGTGGATGGAGCATAAATTCAACGTGAGACTAAAAAAACAGAAGCCTCCGGTAGCGGTGCATTTTGAGGTGGCTAAACACCACATTGCACAGATTTAATTAGTAAACCTAGAACAGATCATTGCCCCTAGGAAAGGTGGGGACATGAATACTTTGCTACAGTAAAAGAAATGTACTGGATTGAAAAACGTGACACTATGGTACGTAAAGGAATGAATATTGAATGGGACCTGACATGTTTTTTGTAAAGAAATGTTGGTAAAAAATTTGGCATGAGGACTTGTTTGTGAAAATCTTTTGAAGAGCTTAAAATATACACGGGTCATTCGCAATGAGAATTCTCCTCACTAAATGACCTGTTTAGGACACAGTTGAATATTGATATTTTTTATGCTTTTATGCAATTATGTCACTTGGCTATATACAGTGATTACTGTAGCAAGATTATTGCTAAAAATGCTTGCTCAAAATGATGACTCCATAGAAAGAAGGGACAGTAATGCCGGCGGTATTACCGCTGGTGCTATTAGCCCTACCGCCAAACCCCTGGCGCTATTAGCACCGGATCATGGGTTTGGCAGAACGGTTAGTGCCCATTCCCCATTGGGCCCATTCGGGAATTCCTCATTCCACATTGCGTCCAATGGGGAAATTTCGTGCTAATGGGGAAATCCGCTGGCGGTAATAGCGCCGAAAATCAGCAAATTTGCAGGTACAGGATCCATATTTAGAGGTACTGTGAATTATGATTATCTTTTCAAAATGGTCAATGTTATCTCCTATTCTGGAGTTTGCCGTGCGATATAACATCACACATCACATAACCTGCCACTTTTTAGATTTTTTTAAATTTAAGCGTGAGGCACTGGATTATTTTTCAGTTATAGTGTCACGTGGCTCGTGAGAGATTTGAAGTTCACACAGGATACTGCAATAAACATTTCAAAAGAGAACGATTACCATTCTAAAATGGCTGACTTTTTTTCCCATTTCGTGGCGTGTCCTGCATCATGGCGGCATATGCCATGCAATGTGCCGTCATTTTGAGTTTTATAATTTGAGCGCGAGGCACGACACTGGTCTGTCAGTTATTGTGCCTTGCTGCTCGTGAGGGATCTGAAGGTATTTGCAAAGTTGGTGTTCACATGGTAAAAAAGTGGGATAGTTCTTGACATGTTCTTTAACATTAAATATAGGGAGAAATAGTAAAACCTATTATTGTTCACAGGTTTTTGACTGTGTGTTAGGAACAATCTAACAGCTAATAACATCCACATATATATGACAATTCCCTGCAAAAGGAACTTTGCTATTATTTGTGATTTTATGTAATACGTTTGAAGTAATCCTGAAGATTTGTACCATTACTTACTGGGTATCTCCTTTTAGGTACTTGATAGTGCTTGGGATCTACACAAGCTAGTGGTCTCAGTTTGAAGAAGGTTAGATGAATTGGTTAGTTAACCTTAGTGATTCATAACAACTAAGTACTTTATTGAGGAGCAGTATTACCTGCTTTTCTGTAATTAATTTTTAGGAAGACAATTCATTTGATCCCTGAAGAAGGATGGGGTAGATATCCGAAACATGTTGGGGAGGAATAGGAAAATCTTGAACTAGTTCCATAAAAACAGTTTACGATATTGATGAAATAATTAATGTATCCGAACTCGACATTATGTTAATGGGAACACAAATGTAATGCTGTATGCTTGAAATACATTATTTTCCAAGACTGCAAATACAACAATCATAAAATATGTTTACATAAGCAACACGATATATAGGTGATGCACAAGAGTGACTATATATGAAATATTTAAAGTGATTGAAGGTTTATCACATCACAGTGCCAGTGGGGTCTCCATTAGGTGTAATGGCCTTTAATGTTACATAGATTGTGTGTCCGGTTAGCCAAGGACCTTAACCATGTGCACCTATAATAATATGAATTATATACAATTGTTACTAACTATCGAATCTAAGAGTTTTTGTCAAGCTTTGAGCCATTTGGCCAATTCCAGACATAGAAATACTTGTTGGGGTTTCCAAGGAGAATTAATTCAGTCTTTGAAGGGTTGACCTTCAGGTAGGAATTTGATATCCTTTTTTTAAATTTTTTTTATTTTGGTTGGCTGATAAATCAACCTTTCAAAATTTACAGAAAATGTACTTAATAAAATACAGTTACTCAAAATACAAGATCTAATTTTACACCATATTCAAAGTATTAGTACAATATTCACCATGAAAGTAACAAATTTATAAATTTACAAATTTCATAATATAAAACATTGTCCACTGGAGCTCCCCCACATCCATAATACACCTCTTCTGTTCACTTCAAAATAACCTCCAGTTATCTAAGATGGAAAAAGAGCATTAACGAATTGAACTAATGCAATCTGCGTAGAGTACTTTGTGTTAGTTAAAAGATGGGTCCATATTTTATCACTCGAGCGTATTGATAAAAATTGACAACACTTATTAAGCAATCGATATCGAAATTTTACTCAAGGCGGGGGCATTCAACCACCAAATGGCATAAGTACTCTATTTGAAGTGGATCATTACAAAATCGGCAGTATATGTCACCTTTAGGGATTCATTTTCTCCTACCTAGAATCTGCCTCGTCAAACATAAATTAAGGTGAATCGGCAACATCTGAGATCTGACAGAATTAGATGGACACTTGACTAGATATGCTTCCATAAACCGGAATCTTTTATGAGAAAATATTATTATTCCACCATCCACATATTTCAAACATTGTGTGCTGGTATGGATCCAGTCAAACCGGTGTAATTTCAATTTTGCTTTTGTGGGGTTCATCAACAATAGTTCAAGTGAAATGTCAGCATTGGTTAGTGCTTCTACCACACAGTTGGTCCATTTTCTAGGGAGATTAAGGCAAGAAGTGAACAGATGTTTTGTCAAAATGCCCAAAATATTCAGTGTTGTGGCACCTATTAGACATTTTCTTTAGAGCATACAGAATTTCCACAGAACTTGACTATAGACAGAAATAATACCTAACTCATGACGTAATAAGGGTAAAGGAGTGCATTTGGGAAGGCCTAAAACAGTCTTCCAAAAATATGCCTCAAAGTGGTCCCAAAAAGATCTAGGCTTAGGTGACCCTATCTCCGCTCCATAGCTAATTATTGGCACCACTTCTTCTTGAAAAAATGTCATTATGTGCGTTAGTGTGTATTTACCATATCTATAAAGGAAAATCTTAGCTTGTGATGTCAATGAATGGATTTTAGCATCCAGCGTTGCTTTATAGATATGGTCGTCTAGTGACTCTGTGAAAGGAAGACCCACATATTTGTATTGCGAGACTGTGACTACTTCTTGCTTTTGCAGGGTCCAATTATGATTGGATGTTCTTTTCCTTGCAAAAGGATGACAAATTACTATTTGCGTTTTGTCTAAATTAATGAGAAGATTATTTTCATTGACATACTCTTGGAGTTTGTTCAATAGGTTTTGAAGACCGCACGGGGAATACGAAAGTAACACCAGGTCATCAGCGTATAAAAGCCAGGTGATCTTCTGATTACCTAGTTTGGGGGCATCTGAAGTTGTCTCCTCAAACTTCATACCTATATCCAGTAGGAATAAGTTAAAAATGGTAGAAGCTAAGATGCACCCCTGCTTTAGTCCTCGCTTAGTTGGAATGGAGGCGGAAAAATGACCGTCTAAGGACAGTCTTACTTGCAACAAGGTGTTAGTGTGCAGTAGATTACTTAAAATAAGAATCGTGTGGGGGTATCCATATTGCTGAAGTCTCCCAAAAAGCAACTGCCGGTCAACTGAATCAAAAGCATTGCTAAAATCAACAAAAGCTATGTATAAAGTTTGCTTAAATTCAGCATAATTACTCTTGATTAAATTGAGGATAAGCATGTTTGGTGCAGTGCCCATCCCACTGACGAAACCTGCCTGAAATGGATCTCTTTTAGCTTTGTCTCTAGTCCAGTCGTTCAACTCTTGCGGTATGATGCGGCTGTACAATTTACCCAGGGCATCCAACATAGCAATTGGTCGATAACTTTGAGGGTGGTTACAGTTACCTTTTTTAAACAGTGGAATTATGATTGAATGTTGCCAGGAAGGTGGTATACTTTGAGTGACATTAATGTTTTGAAAAATGTGAAACAAAATCTCAGTCCAGAGTTCCGGGTTGAGTTTAAAGCTCTTATTAGATAACCCATCTGGGCCTGGAGCTCTGGACTGACTTATTGAAGCAACGTAGTAAAGTCTATCAGCTCTTACTATGTTTAGATGAAAAGCAGGCAATACCTCACTTTCCTGTGATGATCCCAGGGGTGCTGGATTAGCGTACATTTTAATAAAGTACTCAATCCACGCCTGTTCGGAAACATTGTGGGTCTGCATCAAAGGTTGCGGAATGGTTGTGGCTTCATTTAAGGTAGCCCATATTTGTGCGGTGTTCTGATTGCACATGAGATTCAACATGTTCGCCATCCCTTTGCCAAAGGACAGCCTGATGTATACGCAGCCAATTTCTATAACCAGTCTTCGCTTTAATCAATGTAGCAGTTTTTTGACTTGCTGGCAGAAGAGCGGCTTTGCGTCTCAACATACGATATTCAGTTTTTTTTTTTTAACTTGAATATCAAAAACATGCCTTCTCATAACTGTGGGCTTTTTTGAATACTGAGGAATGCCTAAGTGTCTCTGCATAAGGTCATAGTAGCACACATTATTCCCCTCACCATTAAGTCATGAGTGAGTAAAGGCAGATGCGAGAGAATTTGTAAATTGAATTAGACCTTCTTCAGACCATCTTATACGATTCACTTGACCCCTGAATAAAATGGGTCGGAATTAGAAGACCCTGAATGTGGTACAAGCCAGGAGCTAGTTAACATGTGGTTGTCACTGACTACAACCGGAACCACCTGAAAAAACAATATGTGTGACAACAGTTTGCAATAAACATATAAATAATCAAAAGCAGCTCCAGACTGTCCACGTTGCCAGGTAAACTTGGGGGGCATGTCCCCTACACATGATCCATTAAGCATGCACAAGGCACGCAAGGACATCATATGTTTACAGTATGTCTGTCTGACCTTTTCTGAAGCTCTCCCAGGGGAAAAAAAATGCAAGTTAAGATCCCCGGCTAAAACAGTATGAACAATCTCCGGTACCATAACCACATAATCTAATACACAAGAAAGGTCATAAAGAAATTCTGTGTCATCAATCCCCTAAGAATTCCAGTAGACGTTAACTAGGGCATACAGAACAGAATAAACTGAAACTACTGTCAGTTGAACAAATGGATTTGGGGAGTAAGTAAAAACCATTTTGATATAAGAACTGGTTTTGATGCATGTGATTAAGCCAGCCATAGGCCGGCCTTTGTCACCTTGCAATGCAGGTGTAAAGTGCATGATATGGTCGTGCCAAACGGGCGAGGAGGTAAGCCACATTTCTTGCAACATGATAATATCAAACTGATTTAAAGTGGACTCTTTGTTGTTAAACAGATGGGAATGCCCACAAGTATTCCATGATGCAAATTATATGGGTTCATTATCGTTCTGATGCCCTAGTTAACTTTTCGTTTGACAATTACAGACACATTTAGGTTGCATTTGAGGTGCATTAACATCAGACTTGGGAGGAACTCGCACAACATCAGAGCAGTTGGAAGGATCAACAGAAAAGGCAGGACCTAACAAAAGTACAAAACCCATTTCAAATAATTGGTTTTTGGCAGACCAAATGATGTTGCGGACCAGACGGGAGCGTAACTTCAAACATATGATTGTTAAGACATTTTCATCAATAAATTCGATCTGCTCAATATCTACCGTTCGTATATATTCTAATTGTTTTATATCAGAGAAGATTTCAAGGACACTATGTCTATTAAGCAGATATTGAGGGTAAGGGGCAGGACGATAGCCAAGAATTAAAGTATTAACATGTAAATCATGTTTTAAAGCATCGGCCTGCTTTTTTAATGGTTGTTTTTGAGGTTGTGTGACTGATGCAAGGGGCGCAGAGGTTTTTGTCTGAGTTTTAGGAAGAAGAGCTTGTAACAAGCTGGCAATCTCGGCACCCCGACCTTCAAATGGATCTGAATTAATTTCCTGGGGGACATTTGAACTTGGAGCACAGGTCAGTTTGCAACCAGATTGGGCACCATTTGGTTCAGACACGAGAGGATTCGGCTTAAAGATCATTTTTTGCAAACCATTATCCTCATTTGCGCATCTCTCTCTAGGTTTTTGGCTTGCCACCACCAGTCCCTCTTCAAGTGTGGACGGAGCAACTGGTGTGGTTAGCGGTGCATCTATGATGGGCAGGTTGGTGAATATGGTCATGTAGGCGTCCACTTCTCTTCTGATTTCTTTGCGCCTATTGAGTAACCCTTGTGAAGTGGAGTTGCTGTTTGAGGTTTTACAAGGTGCAGTGGCTGTAGCTTTAGAGGTCGATTTCCTCGTGATTAGGAGTTTATGATGTTCCTGGATCGCTTCAACAGGGTTGTCCAACAGGGTATACGGCACCATATGGGGGGTTTCACGTAACCCCAATTTGGCTTTCCGTAATTGATTCAACTGCACATATTTCTTCAAAACTGGCGCAGATGCTGCATTAGCACTTTTTGTTGGAGTCTTCAGAGCTTTGATAAATTGTTTGGTGGCAACAGAGGTCGAATTTTTCTTTGTTTTTATATTCTTGGATTTCTGTTTTGGCACTTCTACTGGGATGCTCTTAGCAATGGCAGGCCCTACGTTCTTTTTGTTCGTCAGACAAGGCACCCCTTTAGGTGGTTTGGCAAAAATGGTATAAATTTGCCTATCTTTCTGGTCAGAAGCATGGTAGGGAGTTGAAGTTTCCATACTGCAGGAGACTAAGGGGTGAATGATAATATTCTGAAAGTATGGTAACGTCACAACAGCCTCTTTTGGAGTTGGACTTGCCCGTTCAGGCTGTCGAGAGCTATTCATAGTTATTGGGGAAGATGCTCTGTCAATATATGCAGCTCTGATAGGTGATAGTGGTATAGCTTCCCGAAGACAGCTGGCCTTTACGCCCAGAGATCCGGACAAAGTTTGCCATGCCAAAATGGTCGCTATTTGAGAACTCTGTGTATTTAACTTTTCATTTAATGTTTCAAAGAGTTTCACTGGCGTATTCATGGTCGTGTCCATTGCTTCAAGCGCCAAGCCCAATATTCTATTTCCACCTGGGGAAGAATATTGAACTTCTCTGGGCATCATTTGCCTGGGAGTCGATGGTAAGAATGATGAAGTCACATTAGGCCTGGGAGGGTTAGCCTCAGAGAACATATTTGGGGAAAAGGAAAGTTTTTTCGATATGGTTTGTGCTGAGTAGTCAGTATGCATGGAATCCAAATCTAGGACTGCTACATCAACCACGGCCAACACAATGCTCTTACTAACATCAGACTCACCACTCAATACCGAAGCATTTCGCACTACCATCTTATCAGTTAATGACCTATTACAAGAGGCTGTGTGCGTTGTGTGGTTTACAGCCACACACAGTGCTTTAAGTGGGCCGGGGCCGGGCCCCGCCAGTCTCCAAAAAGTGGGGCTGAGCCGGGGCCCTGCCGGGGCCCCCCGGTCCCACCACGCCATGGCAGGACGCATTATCCCGCCACGGCCGCAGCCGCGACCGGAGATGCGCCCGCCAGTGTAACGTTCGGCAAGTGGACAGAAGTGCCAGCCAGCCGCAGCGTCGCTGAGGCTGGCTGGCACTTCTGTCAGTCACTGTAACTTCCCTGATGACCCCCCATCTGAGGGGTCATCAGGGAAGTTACAGTTCCTTTGTTTGCCCTCGCCAGGTCACTGACCCTCTGTGAACCTGCGGGCTCCATGATCTAATATGCAGATTAGATCACGGAGCCCGCATGTTCCCAGAGGGTGAAAGACGGCTCGGGCTCAGTGATCTCCGCTCAGAGCAGAGATCACAGAGCCCGAGGCGCCTTTCTCCATGGGCAAAGCTTTATAAAAGATGCCTTGAAATGTGTACGTTTCAAGCCATCTTTTATAAACGTATTGACTATAGACAGAAATAATACCTAACTCATGACGTAATAAGGGTAAAGGAGTGCATTTGGGAAGGCCTAAAACAGTCTTCCAAAAATATGCCTCAAAGTGGTCCCAAAAAGATCTAGGCTTAGGTGACCCTATCTCCGCTCCATAGCTAATTATTGGCACCACTTCTTCTTGAAAAAATGTCATTATGTGCGTTAGTGTGTATTTACCATATCTATAAAGGAAAATCTTAGCTTGTGATGTCAATGAATGGATTTTAGCATCCAGCGTTGCTTTATAGATATGGTCGTCTAGTGACTCTGTGAAAGGAAGACCCACATATTTGTATTGCGAGACTGTGACTACTTCTTGCTTTTGCAGGGTCCAATTATGATTGGATGTTCTTTTCCTTGCAAAAGGATGACAAATTACTATTTGCGTTTTGTCTAAATTAATGAGAAGATTATTTTCATTGACATACTCTTGGAGTTTGTTCAATAGGTTTTGAAGACCGCACGGGGAATACGAAAGTAACACCAGGTCATCAGCGTATAAAAGCCAGGTGATCTTCTGATTACCTAGTTTGGGGGCATCTGAAGTTGTCTCCTCAAACTTCATACCTATATCCAGTAGGAATAAGTTAAAAATGGTAGAAGCTAAGATGCACCCCTGCTTTAGTCCTCGCTTAGTTGGAATGGAGGCGGAAAAATGACCGTCTAAGGACAGTCTTACTTGCAACAAGGTGTTAGTGTGCAGTAGATTACTTAAAATAAGAATCGTGTGGGGGTATCCATATTGCTGAAGTCTCCCAAAAAGCAACTGCCGGTCAACTGAATCAAAAGCATTGCTAAAATCAACAAAAGCTATGTATAAAGTTTGCTTAAATTCAGCATAATTACTCTTGATTAAATTGAGGATAAGCATGTTTGGTGCAGTGCCCATCCCACTGACGAAACCTGCCTGAAATGGATCTCTTTTAGCTTTGTCTCTAGTCCAGTCGTTCAACTCTTGCGGTATGATGCGGCTGTACAATTTACCCAGGGCATCCAACATAGCAATTGGTCGATAACTTTGAGGGTGGTTACAGTTACCTTTTTTAAACAGTGGAATTATGATTGAATGTTGCCAGGAAGGTGGTATACTTTGAGTGACATTAATGTTTTGAAAAATGTGAAACAAAATCTCAGTCCAGAGTTCCGGGTTGAGTTTAAAGCTCTTATTAGATAACCCATCTGGGCCTGGAGCTCTGGACTGACTTATTGAAGCAACGTAGTAAAGTCTATCAGCTCTTACTATGTTTAGATGAAAAGCAGGCAATACCTCACTTTCCTGTGATGATCCCAGGGGTGCTGGATTAGCGTACATTTTAATAAAGTACTCAATCCACGCCTGTTCGGAAACATTGTGGGTCTGCATCAAAGGTTGCGGAATGGTTGTGGCTTCATTTAAGGTAGCCCATATTTGTGCGGTGTTCTGATTGCACATGAGATTCAACATGTTCGCCATCCCTTTGCCAAAGGACAGCCTGATGTATACGCAGCCAATTTCTATAACCAGTCTTCGCTTTAATCAATGTAGCAGTTTTTTGACTTGCTGGCAGAAGAGCGGCTTTGCGTCTCAACATACGATATTCAGTTTTTTTTTTTTAACTTGAATATCAAAAACATGCCTTCTCATAACTGTGGGCTTTTTTGAATACTGAGGAATGCCTAAGTGTCTCTGCATAAGGTCATAGTAGCACACATTATTCCCCTCACCATTAAGTCATGAGTGAGTAAAGGCAGATGCGAGAGAATTTGTAAATTGAATTAGACCTTCTTCAGACCATCTTATACGATTCACTTGACCCCTGAATAAAATGGGTCGGAATTAGAAGACCCTGAATGTGGTACAAGCCAGGAGCTAGTTAACATGTGGTTGTCACTGACTACAACCGGAACCACCTGAAAAAACAATATGTGTGACAACAGTTTGCAATAAACATATAAATAATCAAAAGCAGCTCCAGACTGTCCACGTTGCCAGGTAAACTTGGGGGGCATGTCCCCTACACATGATCCATTAAGCATGCACAAGGCACGCAAGGACATCATATGTTTACAGTATGTCTGTCTGACCTTTTCTGAAGCTCTCCCAGGGGAAAAAAAATGCAAGTTAAGATCCCCGGCTAAAACAGTATGAACAATCTCCGGTACCATAACCACATAATCTAATACACAAGAAAGGTCATAAAGAAATTCTGTGTCATCAATCCCCTAAGAATTCCAGTAGACGTTAACTAGGGCATACAGAACAGAATAAACTGAAACTACTGTCAGTTGAACAAATGGATTTGGGGAGTAAGTAAAAACCATTTTGATATAAGAACTGGTTTTGATGCATGTGATTAAGCCAGCCATAGGCCGGCCTTTGTCACCTTGCAATGCAGGTGTAAAGTGCATGATATGGTCGTGCCAAACGGGCGAGGAGGTAAGCCACATTTCTTGCAACATGATAATATCAAACTGATTTAAAGTGGACTCTTTGTTGTTAAACAGATGGGAATGCCCACAAGTATTCCATGATGCAAATTATATGGGTTCATTATCGTTCTGATGCCCTAGCTAACTTTTCGTTTGACAATTACAGACACATTTAGGTTGCATTTGAGGTGCATTAACATCAGACTTGGGAGGAACTCGCACAACATCAGAGCAGTTGGAAGGATCAACAGAAAAGGCAGGACCTAACAAAAGTACAAAACCCATTTCAAATAATTGGTTTTTGGCAGACCAAATGATGTTGCGGACCAGACGGGAGCGTAACTTCAAACATATGATTGTTAAGACATTTTCATCAATAAATTCGATCTGCTCAATATCTACCGTTCGTATATATTCTAATTGTTTTATATCAGAGAAGATTTCAAGGACACTATGTCTATTAAGCAGATATTGAGGGTAAGGGGCAGGACGATAGCCAAGAATTAAAGTATTAACATGTAAATCATGTTTTAAAGCATCGGCCTGCTTTTTTAATGGTTGTTTTTGAGGTTGTGTGACTGATGCAAGGGGCGCAGAGGTTTTTGTCTGAGTTTTAGGAAGAAGAGCTTGTAACAAGCTGGCAATCTCGGCACCCCGACCTTCAAATGGATCTGAATTAATTTCCTGGGGGACATTTGAACTTGGAGCACAGGTCAGTTTGCAACCAGATTGGGCACCATTTGGTTCAGACACGAGAGGATTCGGCTTAAAGATCATTTTTTGCAAACCATTATCCTCATTTGCGCATCTCTCTCTAGGTTTTTGGCTTGCCACCACCAGTCCCTCTTCAAGTGTGGACGGAGCAACTGGTGTGGTTAGCGGTGCATCTATGATGGGCAGGTTGGTGAATATGGTCATGTAGGCGTCCACTTCTCTTCTGATTTCTTTGCGCCTATTGAGTAACCCTTGTGAAGTGGAGTTGCTGTTTGAGGTTTTACAAGGTGCAGTGGCTGTAGCTTTAGAGGTCGATTTCCTCGTGATTAGGAGTTTATGATGTTCCTGGATCGCTTCAACAGGGTTGTCCAACAGGGTATACGGCACCATATGGGGGGTTTCACGTAACCCCAATTTGGCTTTCCGTAATTGATTCAACTGCACATATTTCTTCAAAACTGGCGCAGATGCTGCATTAGCACTTTTTGTTGGAGTCTTCAGAGCTTTGATAAATTGTTTGGTGGCACCAGAGGTCGAATTTTTCTTTGTTTTTATATTCTTGGATTTCTGTTTTGGCACTTCTACTGGGATGCTCTTAGCAATGGCAGGCCCTACGTTCTTTTTGTTCGTCAGACAAGGCACCCCTTTAGGTGGTTTGGCAAAAATGGTATAAATTTGCCTATCTTTCTGGTCAGAAGCATGGTAGGGAGTTGAAGTTTCCATACTGCAGGAGACTAAGGGGTGAATGATAATATTCTGAAAGTATGGTAACGTCACAACAGCCTCTTTTGGAGTTGGACTTGCCCGTTCAGGCTGTCGAGAGCTATTCATAGTTATTGGGGAAGATGCTCTGTCAATATATGCAGCTCTGATAGGTGATAGTGGTATAGCTTCCCGAAGACAGCTGGCCTTTACGCCCAGAGATCCGGACAAAGTTTGCCATGCCAAAATGGTCGCTATTTGAGAACTCTGTGTATTTAACTTTTCATTTAATGTTTCAAAGAGTTTCACTGGCGTATTCATGGTCGTGTCCATTGCTTCAAGCGCCAAGCCCAATATTCTATTTCCACCTGGGGAAGAATATTGAACTTCTCTGGGCATCATTTGCCTGGGAGTCGATGGTAAGAATGATGAAGTCACATTAGGCCTGGGAGGGTTAGCCTCAGAGAACATATTTGGGGAAAAGGAAAGTTTTTTCGATATGGTTTGTGCTGAGTAGTCAGTATGCATGGAATCCAAATCTAGGACTGCTACATCAACCACGGCCAACACAATGCTCTTACTAACATCAGACTCACCACTCAATACCGAAGCATTTCGCACTACCATCTTATCAGTTAATGACCTATTACAAGAGGCTGTGTGCGTTGTGTGGTTTACAGCCACACACAGTGCTTTAAGTGGGCCGGGGCCGGGCCCCGCCAGTCTCCAAAAAGTGGGGCTGAGCCGGGGCCCTGCCGGGGCCCCCCGGTCCCACCACGCCATGGCAGGACGCATTATCCCGCCACGGCCGCAGCCGCGACCGGAGATGCGCCCGCCAGTGTAACGTTCGGCAAGTGGACAGAAGTGCCAGCCAGCCGCAGCGTCGCTGAGGCTGGCTGGCACTTCTGTCAGTCACTGTAACTTCCCTGATGACCCCCCATCTGAGGGGTCATCAGGGAAGTTACAGTTCCTTTGTTTGCCCTCGCCAGGTCACTGACCCTCTGTGAACCTGCGGGCTCCATGATCTAATATGCAGATTAGATCACGGAGCCCGCAGGTTCCCACAGGGTGAAAGACGGCTCGGGCTCAGTGATCTCCGCTCAGAGCAGAGATCACAGAGCCCGAGGCGCCTTTCTCCATGGGCAAAGCTTTATAAAAGATGCCTTGAAATGTGTACGTTTCAAGCCATCTTTTATAAACGTAGAAATATTTCTACGTTTATAACAGACGGTTTGAAACGTACACAGTTCAAGGCATCTTTTATAAAGCTTTGTCGACGGACAAAACCACCTTGGGTTTTGTCCGTCCTCAACGCTTTATAAAAGATGGCTTGTACGTTTCAAGCCATCTTTTATGAACATAGAAATATGTTACAAATGTCTATGTTTATAAAAGGTGGCTTGAAAAGTACACAAACCATAGTAAGGTAAGCACACAAGTGTGCGTAACTTACTATGGTTTGTACACTTTCAAGCCACCTTTTATAAACATAGAAATATGTAACATTGCTATGTTTATAAAAGAAGGCTTGAAAAATACACAAACCATACTAGTACGCATACAAATATATAAATGCTCTACTACATTTATATATTTGTTTGCGCACCCTACTATGATTTGTGCACTTTTAGGCCACAAACACAGCGGATGCCACGCCCTCAAACGAGGGCCCCCCCTCAATTTCTTACCCCACTTAAAGCACTGGCCACACATTCAAAGTCAGTTTGTAACCTTCCAGTGCAAGCACGAGTTTCTGCGCACACAGTGATGGGAGGAATACCTGCCACCTTATCCAAGTTCACTAGGAAAAAGCCATGTATGTCCGCGCTTGGTAGTTCCTTAGATGTTTTTAGCGTGGCATAATTTGTCATTAACTGACTATTCTTCGGGGTGGAGCATGTTTTGGTTTAAAAAAAACTTTTGAAAGAGCAAGTCTGTTTCTTTATAGGCTTCGGGCTGATGTCTTGCAAAGAAGACTGCAACGGCACGCCTGTTCGTAGATTGTAGACGGAAGATTTCATGATTTTACGTGAAAAACAACAACGCCCACTCAGAAAGTTAACAAACAGACTACAATCAAATGGTAGCTTTAGCACCCCCCAACCCGCTACCGGCTCACAGCCCCCTTTAAGTGAAATGTTGAAATGTAGTCACCAGTGTAGCACTGCATGACGCCGCAGCGAAGCGGTGAAGCGGTAAAGCTGTGCTTCACTGGTGCTTCCTCCTGGTGCGCACGGCGTCCATTTTTTATGGTGTCAGCAGAAAAGGGCGGAACCTCAAAGTATATCAACTGCAAAAAGATATATAGAGTGTAAAAAGATGGAACAACACACTATATGAGCACCTAAATGTCTGTATGGTCCAAAGCTGATAAAGTAGGCCAAATACCAGCAATAGCAGAGCGTATCGAAAAGCACGAGTAATCCGTTCAGCAGGGGTCCGGTGCAAAGTGGTGCTTCACCGGTGCTTCCTCCTGGTGCGCGCGCGCTGGTGCACGTGGCATCCCTTTTTGTAGTGTCAGCAGAAAAGGGGCGGAGCCTCAATGTATATCAACTGCAAAAAGATATATAGAGTGTAAATAGATGCAACAACACACTATATGAGCACCTAAATGTCTGTATGGTCCAAAGCTGATAAAGTAGGCCAAATACCAGCAATAGCAGAGCGTATCGAAAAGCACGAGTAATCCGTTCAGCAGGGGTCCAGTGCAAAGCGGTGCTTCACCAGTGTATCCTCCTGGTGCATGCGCGCTGGTGCGTGCGGCGTCCCTTTTTTATGGTGTCAGCAGAAAAGGGGCGAAGCCTCAATGTATATCAACAGCAATAGCAGAGCGTATCGAAAAGCATGAATAATCCGTTCAGCAGGGGTCCGGTGCAAAGCGGTGCTTCACCGGTGGTTCCTCCTGGCGCGCGCCAGAATTGATATCCAGGGTTGGGTGAGACGATGGGCCTCATTACAAGTCCAGCGGTAGATGTGCCGGAAAAACCGGCAGGCTGCCGCCGGACCCGAAATACCATTCCGCTTCCAAGATTGCAAGAATCACCAGGGCATTACAACCCCGGTGACTCAGTAATTCCGGAGGCAGCATTCCGTAAATCCCCATTCCCATGGAGTCCCATACGACTCCATGGGGATGGGGAGAATGGAAATACCGGTTCTGTCTATGACAGAGCCGGTGTTTCCATTTCTGCCTGCAGGCGGGTGGCGTTACTCCCGCCAGGTCAGACCTGATGTTGGAGGAAGTCTTTATCGTCATGATATCATGGTCAGCAGAATGGTAAAGGAGAACAAGAAAGAAGGTATCCCCTTTGTCCTTCATGTGTAGCGCATCATTTATTACTTGTACAGTGGTGATTTCTCTGCTGCATCACGGTCCAGAACTGTATTTGGATTCCTGTAAGAGATTGTGCTGATTAATCCTTTCATATAACTGGATGGCAACAGTTTTCTCAATCACTTTTCCAAAGATGGGAAAATGCGTGATGAGGCAAAAGTTGACCAGGTTATCTGGGTTGTGTGTGGGTTTCTTCAGGAGAGGGAGTATCAGTCCCATTTTCAGTGCATCTGGCAAAGTGTGTTTTGGGAGGGATGTGCTCATAACATTGAAAAGTGGTGTGGGTGCATCACCTTTGATGACCTTTTCAGGGGAGGAACAGCGAATATTATCTTTGTAGTTGGGTTTGTGGGTTGAAAGAGTGTTGCCAAGACTTCTGGAATAATTGTCCTGATTTGGCCAATCTAGATATGTTGCAAACTGTTATGAGTGTCCGTGGTGTGTTTGGACAATGTGTTTCCTTATCTTGTCTATCCTGTCTGTGAAGAACTTGTTCATGTTGTTGATGGTTGTTGATGGTGTTGCATGTGTCAGTGGAGTGTGGTATTCCAGGGTCTGGCAGCGAGCAGATGTAGTGCTTCACAATTTGCAAGAATGCTCTTCTCTTGTTGAATGCTTCCATAATGGTAGTGGTAGTGGCCTAGGAGGTATATTTGGCTATTATAATGAATGTCCTGATTGCTGTTCAGTTGGCTCTCAATTTGAAAGAGCTTTTCTTCTCGGTGGATGACATACTTGCTATTGATGAGTTCCTATGTGTACCAGGGTGAGGCCGGCTTATGTTTGTTAAATCGAAGTTTCAGTGGTAGATAGTTATACAGAAATTGTCTCTAAACACAGTATTGAAAAATGCAGAGTGAATCGGTATGTTTCCAATTGCGATCTAAACTAAGAAGGTTCCAGAAATGTAAACATTATCAAAATGATGCACACGAAATGTAGATTTTCTCTTCCAAAGTTCTTCTCTGTTGAATAGTGAGGGATTTTAGCTCAAAGGTAGGTCTGTGCCAGTAGATGGACACATCTGAATGCCAGGAGGGCAATTTTAAAGTGATCCTATTATGTACCTCAAACAAATGTAACCTGGCTGCAGAGACATGCTCGGCCTTTCCTTATAAAAATGTTAGGGTGTGCTGCAGGATTTCAACCCTTCAAACTTTCATATTTAATGACAAGAGCAAAGCCCCATAAGAGATGTTGCAGTAGTCAAATCTGGAATTAACTGCAGAGCCAACTACAATTTGAGTATGTAGTGTTAAAAGCAAGGTGCCATATGCCTTAGTTTTCTTAGCTGAAAGAAACAGCTGTCAGTCGCTGACTTCATCTGGCGTGAAAGGAGCATATCCTCTCAAAAATGAAGTCATTTTTTTTCATTTATGGCTTAGAAGTACCAAAAAGCACACATGTGGTGCAATGGAAACTTAACGTTGGGATTTCTGAGATTTTGTAGCAAAAAAGATAAGCTGTTTTGGTTGCATTCAACTGAAATTAATAAGAAGTTATCAATTCTTTAGTGATGTTAAGGCCTTCTTTTAGGGTCATACATGCAATCACAGTTTCTGTTTCTTCAATAGACATTGATAGCAGAACAATATCCCTGGACGGAAGACAGCGAAAGAATGAACTATTAAATGTTAAAGAGAAAAGTGGACAGGATCCTCCTGTGGAATGCCTCATGTGAACCTCATGGTGGCAAAGATAGAACGGGTTAAATGAACATTCTGGGGGTCATTTTACAATGTGCTTGAACACAAAGACAAGTGTAAAATGGTTGTATTCTTTATTTTCACGCTTTTGCACCTTTTCCTGCCGTACTGAGGCATATGAGACCAGCAAAGCGACATAGCATCTCTGCATTACATTACTCCTCCATCTAGGGAGAGCATTTTGTTTTATGCATGCATGAGATTGCTTGCAGGCGTAAAACAAATGTATTGCAATGGACTAAGCCTCACAGGTGGATTCGATTGGAATCTATTAAAAACACATCCTGCCAATTCTATTTTCATTCAGTGTTTTATTTCCATCAAAGCAGAGAATAAAAGTGAACAGTAAGTGAACGCAATTTTGCCTTCATTTACACTTTACTTTTACAATCTCCTTTGGGAGTGTTTATGATTGCCTGCAGTGGACCAGCAACACACACATGTGTTGGCCTTGGTTGTCCCCTGCATGCATTTAGCACACGTTTCAAAATGAACTTCTCAGTGGTATTTCCTCCAGGAAATGATGACACCAAGGAGCTAATTTCAATGAGCGTGTAATTTGACAGCAGCCAGTTATGTTCAGTGGCGTCTACAGGAATCAAATTTAGGGGGGGCAAATAGGGGGCTACAGACAAAAGTAGGGGGGGCTATAAAAGGCCAATTTATATGATTTTGTCAAATTGACAAGGGCAAAGTAGTCAAAGTGGCCCGGGGCAAATGTGTAATACTTCAGAAGCCAGGGCATCAACTGTAAGCCGCATGCCACGAATCATGAAATGACACTAGTTTTAATATTGGCAGAGGAGTACATGAGGCATTGTGTTCCGATGTTCCAGAATATAAAAACATATCTGGTAAGTCACCATGTACAAGGTGCAGCAGATGCATCATATACAAAGTAGAGTGTAAAATCCCCTACAATAGTGCCTCCATAGAGCTGTACCCAATGTGTAAGCTTTAGTATCAGTGCTGAAAGTACTTTTCCTGAGCACATACAATTCAGAACTGGCCTAATTTAGAAGACTAGATTTTTTTTACAAATCTTTTTATTGTCAAATGATTTTCCTATCTCAATTGCAACATGTAACTTAACTTGAAAGCCAGAAATCTTAAAGTTAGGGCTGAAACTGAACACGTGTGTTTGTGGTCTCAAATTACAGAAAACTGTTTACATTAATAAAGATTCAAACGTGAATTTTTGTGGATCGATGCAAACCTGTCAATTACAATGTCCATGCTTATTTGGCCAGCAAGTCTGGACTCAATTGCTAGTGTGGCAAGATCTGACAGCCTTTCCTCTGTCATTGTTGTGCGCAGAAATGACTTTCTTAACTTTACCGTAGAAAAGCTTCTTTCAAGTGAAGCGCTACTCACTGGCAAAACACAAGCAATTTTACACAGTCGGTACAGTTCGAAGAATGGAACAGCATAAGGATCCAGAAAGTTTGTGAACTCCAGAATTGTATTCACCTTAATGGCATCAGATGTCTTCTTCCTTGCTAGGGTTACCAGTGCCTCCTTTAGTTCTGTTTGCAGGCTATCCAGATCACAGGAGTAGAATGTGGCCATTTGTGACAATTTCTGAGAACTGAGAAAAGAATCAGATATGGGATTTAGTGCCTGTATACCTTTCATGATCAGTAAAGAATCTTTTGAAAAGCGTGATTTTAGTTCTGAGTTTATCCAGTCAAGAACTACATTCACAAAATGTTTAGTGAAATCATCTTTTGTGCGCAGTCTTGGTCACTGTCCCACAGTCTCCATTATGGCACTATTTCTTAAGTGGAAAGGCAGTCGGCAATCACACTTTTTACGAAGCTGTTCAGCCTCATCATTTGTAGATGCTGCTATACCACACTTACTGCTCAGCTGGGGTGCTTCGTCCCAGAGATTTTGTATAGTTGCATCTATGTCTTGATTACACACTTCCTCAAGTTCTTCTATGACTGTGCGTACAAGGAAAACAGCGGAGGCCAAGTCAAGGTCTGCTTGCTGTAACATATTTGATAGTGTCTCAGTCCTTTTTAATATGTTTTCAAAAAGCATAAGTGTTAGACTGAAGCTGAAGTCAATGAATTCCTGAATGCCCTTTGCTTCTATTGCTCTTTCTGTATGTCTCCCTTCTGCCACTAGTGTGAGGGTTTCCAGAGGAGGCTCAAGTGTTTGGAGGACAGCTTAACAGGCAGAATATTGGCATGTCCACCTTGTATCAATTAAGTGTTTTAACTATATGACCTGTTTTGACATTTATGTTTGAATGCTTACAAACACAAAGTGAACAACAGATGTACTGCAAAACACATAAAGCTTCTCCACAATTTCACAAAAAACTCAGTTGCTGCATATACGTTTTTAACTGTGTAAACAATGACTAAATTAAGCCGGTGATTCATACAATGAACATAACATGCAGAAGGCACCTCTTTTTGAACCCGTGCTTGCACTCCATTAAGCCGACCACTCATGACTGAGGCCCCATCATACCCTTGCCCAACACATTCATTTTTATCAATGCCCAATGATGAAAGGACGTTAAATATATAGCATGTTAAAGATTCTGCATCATTGCTATCTGCTTTGTAGAATTTCAGGAATCTTTCATGGACAGAATTATTATGGAAGTATTTCACAACAACGGACAGCTGTTCGGTTTTGCTGAGATCTTTAGTCTCATCAGCAAGAATAGAAAATGGGCTTCCTTTAAGGCTTTCAGCAATGCCCTCTCTAACGAGAGTAGCCATAATTGACAGAAGTTCATTTTGAATGGATGGATGTAAATAGCGTTCATTTTTGGGCCCATTAAGTTTCTTTTTTACAGTACTGTCTCTTTCAGCAAGTAAATACAATATTTCTCTCACAATTCCGTGATTGATGTCATCAGAGTTGCAGCGATACTCCATTTGGGCAATTTTAGTTTTGCCAGTTAACAGTACAACTTGAGCAATTGTTTTAATGTAATGCCGATTTTCAGCTATCTCTCTGGTGTATGCATCACTGAGCCCTTTCATGGTTGATGTATCATCTTTTATATTTCTTTTGAAATCCTCCCATCTCACATAGCCCTCCTTATGGGAAGCATACTTCACATGCTTCAATATTCCTTTGCCATTTTCCAATTTTTTTTTCCAGTTGGTGTAGCCTACACTGATAAAAGTTAAATGTTAATGTTCTCCATGAAGAGATTTGGACATAGAAACAAATTGGCATGGAAAATAGTATGCTGCATCCTGGGAAATGGAGTATTCTAGCCATGTGTATACCTGAAACCAATGCGAACAGAATAATCTAAGGTGTGATCGCAGTTTTGTTTGAGGATATGTTTTTAAGCCAGGCTGTCGAGGGCCTTCACAAGCACACTGGCTGATATCACTGGGACCTGGTGGTGCCTTTCCCTTGACAGCATCAACGGCCATTACTTATCTCTGCGGTCGATCAAAGTCAGTGCATACTTTTCCACAAGCAGTGTATTGGTTGGTGGGTGGAGGCATTATGCTTGAACTTGGACTTTGTGATGACACCTTCTGTGGAAGCATCAGCACTCATAGGGTTACTATATTCCATATCTTCTCTTTCAAACACTTGATCCTCATCCACGGAAGAGTCATTCAGCTCCCTCTTGCCTTGCTGCGTATCCTTTACAGTATTATCTGTTTGACGCTCCACTGTCGCAGGGCTATAATAGGACCTGATATCCATTTATGGGATTGTTGTCTCACTATCAAGTAAAATCAATAAAGAGATATGTTTTATTTGTTCAAGGTAGCCAGCATATGTGGCTCACTCATCAGTAATCACATTTTAAAGCACGGATGATAAACCACCTCCCACGCTGCTTGTTTTGCCTCCCTCCTTAAATTAATATCAATGTATAGCTCTAGGAGGTTGAGCATGCAAGCCAGTCTTTTAAACATTACATACACTAAGGGTAAGGAAAAAGACGTTGCATTTGGGCAATTCATTCTAAAATGTTCTGCTTACTTTACTCAGACGTGCGTGAAATTAATGATCTATGATATGATATGGCATTTATAACGCACCTATACACAAGTGTTTCAGTAGCAACGAGGCAAGGGAGGGGGAACAGAGGGATAATAATAGGTAGAAAGTGTAGCCAGCTAGTAGCAAGTGTTCGGGTAAGTGCAGACATCAGGTGTCAAGAGATGGTGGGGACTGATGGGATACAGAAACAGCCCCCAAGTGCAAGGGTTGCCTAGGAGGCAGTGCAGGTGTACAGCTGGCTGGGGAGGGGACCTGGGACCGAGATCAGAGGGTAGCCAGATGACCTGTGTCGTTTCAGTCAGGAGATCAGCAGGGTAGAGAGGAGAGACAGCAGAAGCAAAGAGGAAGGTCTTGAGGTGCTTCCAGAACCGGAGATGGTTCTCCACAAGTTTTAGGGGGGCAGGGAGGCATTTCCAGATGGAGGCCCCAGCAGAAGAAAGAAATCTACCACCAAATCGTTTCTTGGAGAAGCAACTGACCCTGAGGGAGTTGGAGGCAGATGAGCAAAGAGCTTGAGAAGGAAGATAATTAGGAAGAGAGAGTTGAAGGTATTCAGGCCCCAGGCCCCAGAATGCTTTGTCGACAATGCAGAGGGTTTTGGACGTAATCCCTGCTGCCACTGGGAGCCAGTGCAGAGATTCTGGCAGCTCTGAAGCCAGAATGATGATCAGAATGATGGTCATGGAGACAACCAACATATTCAGTGTGAAGATTAAGCTGGGAGATAGACAGCTTTTCCAGGAGTTTGCCCAGGAAAAGAGTGCTGGAGATTGGCCGATAGTTAGCAGGGCAGGGTGGGTCGGCTGAGGGGTTAAGAAGAGGGTGCACAAGGGAGTGTTTCAGAGCGGATGGGAATGCTGTCTAAATCACTTAACAGATCTCTTGACCTATGTAGCACACATGGTTAGTCTGATAGGTTACTTCAACAAGCAAGTAGATAAGTTAGCTGGGTGCTTCCACTACTCACTGGCTACAGGGACTTAGCCCTGTGGGCATGCAGTGGGGTTCAGATGTACTCAGTCCTACTGACGTGCTACCCTAGTGAACACAGAGTGGAGAGGTTAGCATGGGTGCTTCCAATACTCCGTGGCTACTGGGCATGCAGTGGTGTTCAGGAGTACTCAGATCTATTGATATGCTAACCTAGTGAATGCAAAGTGGAGAGGTTAGTTGGGTGCTTCCAATACTCAATGGCTACAGGGACCTCGCACTGTGGGCATGCAGTGTGCAAGATGGGGACCGTGTACACCCACAGCCAACATGCATTGGGCGTGGTTGGGGGACCTATGTGCCACCCACGGGCATCTCTTGCTTATCTGATCACCTTGTGGTAATGTATATTACAGGCATAAGTGTCACGAAAAATTTTGCGCACCTCTATTAACCGAGTTGCAGTGGCCTAACACACAGAGGGCGGGGCCTTCCTGCACATTTTCCATCCTGTGGAAGCTTTTTAAAAGAAAATCCACTGCTTGAGGCAAAAGCTCACTTTCAAACCCAATTAAACAGCCCACAAAAATATCCTGCATTACTTTGAAAACAATATTAATTGAGATTAATGAACTTTTGTATAGCACACACCACTGGCGTATAAAAAATGATTGGCATTGTACGTGGCAGCAATGGCATCACTCTTGGAAGGATGGCAGACTGAGTCAGCAATGCAGGCATGCATGCCCATGAAGCAGCCTGCTGCAGAATGACACAGCGACAATCCTGTGAAAGCAGCGAAGCCACACACGGAAGGCGATACCAGGAGGGGGAGCAGTGCCCACCTCGCCCAACCATTTCCCTCCAGGCATGACTCCCAGGTCTCCCTGAAGTGGGCAGAGTCTCCCAGACACCAACCACAGTGGTGGCTGACACATCGGACACAAGGCTCAGGGTGATTGAATGAGCCCCAAAGCTCTGACACAGGAATGTCACCCCAAAAGGTAGAGAGGATCGCAAAATGAAACAAGGCACGGTTAAAGTGTGCCCCAACAACCAAAAAAAGCTGCCTGTATGACACCTTTTTAACTCTGCGGTTCAAATTAAGTAAATGCTGCTTGCATATCCACATTGTAGTGAAAGAGGTAGCATGGCTCCAGCAAATTGAAAGTAAAATATGGAAAAACTCTCTTAGATTACACAAAAGTGTGCAATCAGAAGCAATCTGCTGCGAGCTTGGACTCACTTCTTTAATTACGCAATGGAGAGTGGCGGGAAGTGTTTTTTATTTTAAAATGTTGGATCAAAATGAGGGATTGTCTCTGTTCGGATATTTTTCACCCATGTTAAGGGGTATTGCATTGGTTTTAAAATGGAACTGCCTTTTAATTTGGGTGTTAGTGTTAGAACCATGAAGCTGAATGAAATAAGGTGGAATAGAAGGCTATTGTTAGAGCAATTGTCTCGAATGTCCAAGTACCAAATGTATTCTAGGCAGTGGTTTCACTTTCCTTGTCCACATACGTACATTGTAGAAACTCAATGTGCTGCTTTAAGAAGATTCATCATGAGACTCAGGCTTAATTTGTTAGAAACATGGGAGAACATAGGAGCATGGAAAAAATAGTGTATGAGGACCGTAAGTGCAGACTTTGCAATACCGTGGTGACCTCGAGACATGTATTAACGGGGTCTCAGAGACTGACTCCAATGTATGTTAAAGGCTATCAAACTTTTGTTGGTGATCTTAGATCAATCAACTCTGATCAATTTTGGAGTGGAATCTACTCCGGGAGCTCGTTGGTTTTGTTTGCTGCTGCATATTTTATATGGAAAGAATGTATAAAGATAATTTTAGGGTAGCACTGTGTCTTAAAGGTTTTCTGTGATAATTTTAAAACGTTGAATGACTCCAGAATGTTGTTGCTTGCACAAAGTTTGTCTTTTCTAAGTAATAAGGTGTAATGATGTGTTGCATATGTATGAGTAATGTATGTTTTTACTGAATCTGCTAAAGGTGTGTAATATAACCATAGTGCACTTTAAATAAATTAAAATACATTTAAAAAGAAAAAAGAAAAGTGCTGTTTTCTGGACGGAGACCTATTTTTGAAAGGGGAAACACAATGTTCACTATTCAAAAATTAATGAAGCAGATGGACTATCAGTTGCTCATAACTTTAGAGATAATAGGGAGGTTTGGTATAGTGTAACAATTACCCCAACCTACCAGATCGCCATTTATTTTCCAAAAGTTGGAAAACACTGACTTTAAACTAGGAAGTACTTTCCCTGAATGAAAGCTTACATTTCTTAGATGTGTGATATCAATATCAAATAGGATTGTCATTGCCTTAATAGCTAACCATGGATATTACCATCAGTCAACCTCTACAGTTGTGGGTTTTAAAGTATGTAGTAACCCTTTTAATGGTTAGTGAGTCCACATGCAAGTACATTGAAGGCACGTCATTTAATTTCCTTCTGCAGTGAGAGAGAAACCAGTGGACCTAGGTGTTTAGCAGTCACACCTATATTCTGCTTAATAGTTGCTACTTTTTCCTGAGAAAGGTTAATTTCGTTTTTCACAGAGGTCATGCAAAGGGAACACAGAGGAAAAACAAAGAGGAGGGTTGCCCTTCAAGGTGACTAGATTGTAATTTGCTAGCCAGAATCCATATTTATGGCCCACTATTGTTTTGTGTGCCTCTATTAATGGCATCTGCATATAACATTAGGTTCACCAATATCATCAAAAAACATTGGAAAATCTTCAACACGGCCACTCAATCCATGCCTATGCCAAAATTGGCTTTTAAAAGAAGTACTACTATAGGCAATAGAGTTAGCAACAGTAAATTGAAATGTTTCAATGCATCTGACCCCAAATTAACCACTCTATGGGGACTTCCTGACGCCACTGGACACTACCCTTGTGGTTCCTGTGGAGTCTGCAAACTTAGCTCCAAAAGCAAAGAAATTGATATTGGTCTTTCAACTGTAATACAGAGTTCGTTGTTTATTTAATCACATGCAAATGCGGACTAGACTACGTGGGAAAGACTATACGTAAAGTGAAGACTCGTATCATGGAGCACCGAAGTAGCATAAGAAACAACGCACCTCTAGTCAAGCACTTCACTCGTCAGCAACATAACCACGAAGTTGTTACATGGACTGTACTGATGTCTCTAAAAGGGGCCACTCATGAAAATCTTGAAAAGAAACTTTTGAAAATGGAACAAAAAATGATTTATACACTGCATAGTGATGTCAAGGCCTGAACGAATCGGTTGAATGTCATAATATCTAGTCCCCTTTTTTCTAACATACCCAAAGGGATTGTTCCTCCTCCCTTGTATCTACACCCACCTTACGAGTCAGTGACAGGCCCTTCTTTTCCCGACTGGGAATCCGCACCTTTCTGCTAGAATGATGTCTACGACTGGCCCTCCTATATACACCTCTATAATTCACATATAGCTCTTTAGTATAGCCTTATCAGCTCAGTAATGCCTTAAGTTCCAGACTGATGTTTAAACTTCCCTCTTTTGGTGCAGTTTACACCGCTCCTCTACCTCGAACCCCTGAGCAACAACTTAACACGACAGATAGCTTTCTCTTATACTTTCCTGTTTTCTATCGGTCATAATCTATGCAGTTTATTTATACTAATTATCCCCCACTTACAGTTACGAGTTTTTCTAATCTTAACATATATTATTCTATAATTAACATATTATATACTTCATTCAATATTATTATAATATGCTACTATTCCTCGCACGCTCTTGACCAGAGATTCTTAACTGCAGTGCTATTGATTCTTACTCTCATTAGCACCATCTTAAAATGGCCGCCCCTTTTTACCTACTTTCCTTCGCTAAGCTACTAGGAAACCAACACAGAGAAAGGACTTTCCCCGTCTCCTTGACAACACTAAAGCCATCGGCTCCCCCGCTCTGTTAGTCGTCTCCGTGGAACTATCCCTATCAGCACCAGGCACCGTTACCCTCCACTCGAGCAAAACTAGGTAAACCCAACTTTCGCACACTGTAGCCATTTACTTTCACGCGCCGTATCTAATTCTCCATGCTCCTCTTACCAATGACACCCTCGTCCCTTTGATTACAGCGTTGTTTTAAGGGGATCACATTCGCCAGTCTCCAACCCGAGCTGACCTGTATCTGACAACTCAGAATCTTTTTGTTCAACACTGCAGGTACGTTACCATCGCCGCCTTATTATTAAATATCTCTCACTCTGTACTCCTTGAGGTCACTACTAATTGACCGCATAGGAATTTGAATACTTATGACTACCATAGCGTGACTAATTTTAACGCACATCGTCTGAACTTCTGCTTGCTGCAGACTTCACTCTATCTCTTTACTGACATCTCACCGCATGATACCACCACGGTGATGGTCACCATTTACCTACCCTCCGCTTTCACATAATATTAAGGCACTCTACACCCTCCATTAGCTTTGAAACTCAGCTAATGCAATCTACACCAACTAGAGGTCTCCAATTGGACCCCTGCTATTTCACAGATTTCCTAACTGCCGATCATTCTTTCCTAAAGTGTCACATCCACTTGGGCTTATTACTTTGTTACCTGTCATAACAGGACTATAGCTTACCTAAGTATCTCATTGTTTTCACACTCCTTCACCATACGATAGAATGGTCTAAACACTCTGATGATGTGTAGTGAGCACGAATATACAGCTTTGATACATAAGCAAACTTTGATGCTTATTTCATATTATACATATTTTGTAGGATTGAAATGTACTCCTACACCTACTCATTTTTCGAAGTAGAGAGCCCCCACAAGCACCAAATAAGGTAACTATTCCCTGTCATTTGGTACGCTAGTTCATCAATTTGAACTTATCAAAGTATTGAAGCTACCCACCAGCTTACCATTTGTTTTATGTGTTTTTAACCCTACAGGTGCTATGAGACAGACGTTGATCCAATTATTGATCCAATAGGAATTAGGTTTTCTCGTAATAACTAACTCCTCCTGATGAATGTTCTATACCTATGTTGAAAGAACAGAAACATGTCAAGACAGTTCTCTGGATTAAAAACAGAGACATGAATTTATGATACACTAATCCTAATTGAATCTGGTACACTACTATTTGTTTTATATGTACCAAGTATATGTATATTCGTGTGAATTTGTTTTAGCTTGCACTAAAAGCCTGTTACGTATTCCTTGTTTTATATTGGATGTAAAGTACTGTATTGTGGACCATTGAATTTAATTGCATGTTTTAACCCTTATGACTTATTATTAAAAATGATGTTGATTTTTTAATAGTGACTGGTTCCGCCCTTCCCTAGTTTAAGCTCTACTCTAGCACCTATATACCAGCTTTGTCTTCTATTATACATTGACTACTATCCTCCCGGATATAGACAGAGTAGACACTGTTACCCCTCATTAGTCAGTGATCTACCGGGATTCCTCTCTTGATAAGATAGTCCATGAGAGGCCATCCATGCCTGGATGATGAGATATACTAGGTTCACAAAGGCCAAATCCTTGTCGTAATCTCGTGTCAACGGGATGAGGATCTGTGTATCATCTGCATAGTTAGTGTAGGTGATACCCAGGCCATCTAGATCATCAAAAAGGGGCTTTGTGAAGATATTGTACAGAGTGGGCGAAACACATGAGCCCTGAGGCACACAACAAGTGATAGGATAGGGTCTGCGGCTGCTGAGGGAGCGAAGACCCTCATTGTTCTATTGTCTAAGAAGGATTGAATCCAGCCTATAGCTTCTTGTGAGAAGTGGGTGGCCGAGTCTAGGTGGTGGCAGAGAGTCTTATGATCAACCAAATCAAACGCAGCTGAGAGGTCAAGCAGCAGGAGTAGTGCTGTGTTGCCATTGTCTCTCAGGGTGTCTATTTGAGCTTTAAGGTCAATCAATGCTGTTTCCTTTCCGTGTTGCGGTCTAAAACCTGACTGGCGTACTCCGAGGAGGTGGTTACATTCTAAATATTGTTGAATTTGGAGGTACGCTACCTTGTCCAGAATTTTAAGCAGGAATGGCCCTGTCGTAATTGGACGATAATTTGTGGGAATGGGCGGGTCAAGTGTTTGTTTTTTTAGAAGTGGGAGGACCCACGATTGTTTCAGATTGTTGGGAATGGTTTCGGAAGAGAATGAGGCATTTATAAGTTTGGTTATGAATGGGGAAAGGTCCCTTGCGGCATCCTTTATAATTTGTGCGGGCAAGGGTCACCCTCGCAGTTGGATGGTTTGAGGGTTAAGATGACTTTTTCAACTTCTAAAATGGATACTTTCTTAAAGTTGAAAAGGGGTTTAGGTTGTTCGGACAAGGAGGGAGGTGAGATATTCGAAGGCACAGGGGCCTCAATATTGTTAGGGTTGGAGACGAGGATAAGGGATTCTTTTTTGTTGTTGATTTTAGCCTGCAAGGTTGTTATTTTATTAGCTAGAGTACTCTGAATACTAGTGCACCATGTTTTGTCCTTAAGGCAGGTGTCAGGGGCTCCGATAGGAGTTTCCAATTCTTTAAGGATTGTGAATAGTTATTTTGTGTTAGAGTTGGCTTGGGTGATGCGTGAATTGTAGGATTCTTGTTTGGCAAAGATTATTTCTTTTTAGTATAGGGAAGCCAGTCTTATGAGGTTGTTTTTGTTAGTTTCAGAAGGGTTTAGTCTCCATGTCTGTTCACATTTACGTTTCTCAAGTCTAATGGCTTTTAGGTGGGGAGAGAACCATGAGTTAACATGTTTTTCTTTGTTTGCTTTTTCTAATTTTCAAGGGTGCTATGGTATCCAGAGCAGATGACATTACCTTGTTGTACTCTTCGACCAAGGTAAATGGGTCTGCAGAGTCAGGGAGTGAATTCAAGGTAGGGATGATCAGAGCAATTAGTTTGTCAGCTGTAATGTTCTTTTTGATCCTTGTAGGAATGGCAGGAGCTATGTTAATGATATGATAGGGGGCTGAGACATCAAGGGCAAAAGAGATCAGGTGGTGGTTAGACCATGGCAAGGGTGTTATGGCGGTAATGGACGTTACACAATGGTGTTCCACTATCCAGTCAAGGGTTCTGCCCTTAGTATGAGTAGTGCCTGTTACCTTTTGGGCGAAGCCTAATTCCTTGATGGAATCGATGATCTGTGTGGCATTAGGATCTGAAGGGTCTTTGTAGCCAAGATTGAAATCTCCTAGGAGAAGACTTGGTGAAGTGTTTTTGAGGTTATCCGAGAGGATGTTGGTGAGATCTTCTTCAAAATATCCTAGAGGGCCTGGAGATCTGTAGATAAGGTGGATAGATATCATTTGAGTGGTTGAGGTAGTTAATTTGGCAGTCAGGATTTCGCACAAGTCTATCTTTAGTGGAGGAGCAAGTCTTAGTGCTAGGCTTGTTTTAGCAATTATGGCTAGGCCGCCGCCTCGAGAGGAAGTGCAGTCTATTCTTAAGCGGGTGTAGTCTTCAGGAATAGCAAGCATAATTGCGGGGCCAACTGTAGAATCCAGCCAGGATTCCGTAATGGCGAGGAAATCATTTTTTCAGTAGTGATAAGGTCGGCTATTTCTGTGGCGTGTGCCACCAGAGACCGGGCATTTATTAAGGCTTCTCTTATACCTGACAGTATAGGCTCAGTAGATGGTAACTCAGTATTATGGATGGGTTTTAGGCGGGTGGGAGATTCTCGAGAGAGTCGGCTGTTGAGCTGGAGTGGGTGCTGAGTAATGGTTGAGTTGTGCGAGGATATTTTAGTATTAGGCTGGGCATTTCTTTGGTTTCTAGACAAGTAGATAGAATGGAGGTCTA
The DNA here is from genome assembly GCF_040938575.1 of Ambystoma mexicanum. Taxonomy (NCBI): domain Eukaryota; kingdom Metazoa; phylum Chordata; class Amphibia; order Caudata; family Ambystomatidae; genus Ambystoma; species Ambystoma mexicanum. The sequence goes on from NC_090936.1 coordinate 836,617,138, forward strand.
GAGATTTGGCTGTGGGTTTGTAAATGTTGGGGAGTCTGGCGCGAAGTTTAAGGTTTCTTTGGGAAAGATTGCATGGTCTAGTGATCAAGTCATTTACGTTTTTGGGAGCATTCGGGAGTGTCGTATACACCAGGTAGGGCAGAGAATGATGCATGTTAACATCTATTTTGATGAGTAAATGTAAGATAGTCCTCAGTAGGACTGTATACGTTACTGGCAAATACGTAGTTTATGTGGATGTGGGCTAACTAGTGGTAGGGGTACCATTTATAATGAGTAAGCTCAGAGTGGGCGCTAGTGCCTGTGTTTAGGGTGGGCATGTAGGTAGCGACGTGATGGCCGCTACGCTATGAGGCAAGCAGAAAGACAGCACGTGTTAGCGCACATAGGCTAAGAGTGCGTAGATGTGACAGGCTGGGCATGATATGGGGAGCGCTGGCAGCATGGTTACAATGGTAATTTTTGTAGCAGGAGTGCACCTAAGTTCAAAATCACAATTTAGGCTGATAATGCAATGTGCAAACAAGTGGGAACAATTATAGCTGCAAGATTCAACCATAATGTATCATGTGTTTTCCAATGAACCATATTTCTATGCATAAGTATATTGGAGGATCTCGAAATCCTTCTGGAATACAAAGCATCTTGATATACAACTTTAGAGGCCCTGGATGAAGTGCAAATGCTTGATACCGTTTATGTATACAGATGAAAATAAGTGTCTGCTAGCTGAACTTTTCTATCAATTTTGTTTTTTCCCTGGGCAGTGGCATGTATTGTGAAGCAAAGTGTTTCAACTCAAAAGGGAACAAAATCAAGAAGTGATCTGTCCAGATTAGGGGAACGGGGTCATCCACCAACAAGTTGGTGATGGCGAAATACATCAGATCCAAAGTATATGTTGCAGGAATGCATATTTTTGTTTGAATGGGAGCACAAATATGTGAATGAAATCCTAGGGCTAATGATGCATCGTGGAAAGTAGAAGCACTCTATGAGAAGAGACATCAAACCAAAGGCAAACACCCCCAATAGTAATGCATTTCTGATAATGAATAGAAACTGAATCAACATTTTCCCAAAATAGTTGTAACTGAAATGCATTTAAGTTGGCAGATATACAGCAAAACGGACAAGTAGATGACAATTGCGGAGAGAGCGATCCTAGAATTAGCATGCAAACCCATCCTTTCAGATCTCTTGAAAGAGCGAGTATGGACATTTTGTATACAAATCAGCCAATCTATAAACACTCTTTATTAGAAGCCTCCCTTGGCCCCCTTCCTGCCCCTACCTGTAAGGCTAAAAACCTCGGGGTCATCTTCGACTCCACACTCTCCTTCTCTCCTCATATATCTGACGTCTCTAAGAAGTCACACTACCAGCTGCACCTCCTCAGAGGTATTCTTCCCTTCCTCTCCTTCCCCCAGAAGCTCACTGTCTCCCGAGCCCTGGTTCTCTCAAGGCTGGATTACTGTAACAGCCTCTATCTTAATCTGCCTGCCTCCACTCTCCGCCCTCTGCAACTTATCCAGAACAGAACTGCGAGACTTGTCCTTGGCCTCAAGCCCAGGGACCGTATCTCTCCAGGACTGAAATCTCTTCACTGGCTCCCAGTGGCTGCGAGGATTAAGTTCAAAACCCTCTGCATTGTCCACAAGGCCTTCTGGGGCCTGGGACCTAAATACCTTCAACTCTCTCTTCCTAAATATCTTCCTTCACGAGCCCTTCGCTCATCCGTCTCCAACTCCCTCATGGTCAGCCGCTTCTCAAAGCAACGAGCTGGGGGTAGATCTCTCTCCGCAGCAGGGGCCTCCCTCTGGAACAGCCTTCCTGCCTCCCTGAAACTTGAGGAGAACCATCTCAGGTTCCGGAAGCACCTCAAAACCTTCCTCTTCGCTTCTGCCTTCTCTCTCCCTCTCCCCTGCTAAACACTGAATTCAGCACTAAACCTGCATCTGGGCCACTCTCAGCAACCTCGGTCCAGGGCCCAGCCACTCTCCACTTGCACTGCCTCCCTGGCTCCCCCTGCACTGTGGGGCTGTCACTGTATCCCTACAGCCCCCTTCCCAGCACTTGTTCTGCACTTACCTCGCACTTGCCACCAGCTGGCCCTTTTTATTTATTATTTATTATTTATTATTTTTTACGCTACTTACCTTGTACTGCACTTTCCCCCCACCTCCTCCCCCTGCACTTCCTCCTTTTCCCCTTACCTCCGCACTTGCGCGATCTGAATGACACCTGGCCTAGTAGGATCGTTTGTCTGTCTTCCCCTTGTTTCCCTCCCTCCCTGCCTCGTCGCGCCTTGAAACACGTGTGTATAGGCGCGTTACAAATACCATATCATATCATATCATATCAAGTTCAGAGGGCAATGCATTAGTGACCATGACTTAATTAAGTCCATATGACACAGACAACATTTAAACACCTTGTTGTAAATGAAATAGAGAAATTTCCCAGCAGTGTTTAGCTGCCAATCTGGTGCTTATGAGGATTCAGGAAAGTTTGGGGAGAGTTTGGTTCGGGTCAGCAGCAACAACAACATAACATGACGTAACACAAAATAACAACATGATGTAAAATAATGCAACATAACCAAAATTATTATCATTAAACATTACTCATTCAAAATTCCCATCCAGTATGTTAGGTCCCGGCGTCGTCTGGGGAATGGTGGTGCAGCAATAAACAAGGCGGACACGGAGCTCGACAATCATGCGTCTTCTTTATTCAAACTACAAACTGGAACTTCCCTTTTCCCCGCCCCCTCATGCGTCACTTCCCTTCCTTCCTCCCGCCTCCCGATACCCTGGAGACATCAACATGACATCTCCCCCCTTTTAAACAGTTACCAGATTCTTCGCAGCGGGCGGCGGTCTGGTGGGCCTCTAGTCCATTTCCTCGATCCACCGTCGAGACCTGTTCCGAGCCCTCTGTGGGCATGTCTGACTCCACCCTGATGATGGTCCACTCTCAGCATTTTCCTTCCCCACATCCGGCTCCGATTCATCCGAGTCCTATTTATCTCCTTGGTAGGGATCTCCCGATTCATAGTCCAGGTGAGCCTGCACTCTCCCACTCAGGCGCCCTGCTCCCGCCTGTGGAAGTTCTTTGAAGTGGGACGAGTTCCTCGTAACAGATCCCTCCGACCCTTGGGCAGTGATCATGGATCCCTTCTTTTTGGTGTCGAGCAGGGGTTCTTCACGAAATGCTGACGTGTGCTTATGCATCAGCGGTTGGCTGACTGCCACCACGTCTCCCACCTCTATTTGAGAGGTCTGTGCCAACCGCCGGTATCGGCATACTCCTTCATTTGGGCTTTTGCTGCTTCATCTCGCTCACACACCTCCGGGTCCAGAGCAGGGGGTGGGTTGATCACTTCGGCCTGGCGAAGGCACGTTTGCGTGTTTCGTCCAAACATTAGCTCAGCCGGGGTCTTCCCTGTGGTGCTATGAGGTGTCCCCCTGTAGACTCTCATGAGTTGGTTTAATACCTGTTCATACGGCTGTCCTGTCAGCCGGGCGATCAGTAGGGCTCTCTTCAGGTTTGCCATGAATTGCTCGCTCGTCCAGAAGGGAGTGATCTTCCTATGATGGAATCCAAGGTATTCTGCAAAACTGGGCGAGCTGATGCCCACAAAATCGGGGTCCATTGTCTGTCTTGAGAACCTTGGGTACTCCGTATGTTGAGATCATATGGTCCAGAGCGGGGATGACATGATGGGCTGCAGTTGATAATATTAGTCAAACATCAGGATACCGTGAGTATTCGTCCATCACGGCCAGGGCGTGCTTTCCTCCTTCAATTGGTCCATAGAAGTCAGCCCCGACTGCCTCCCATATTCTCTGCCGGAGCTCTGACATGACCAGTGGTTCTGGGTGGCAATTTGGTGTGATGAGACAGCATGTGGGCACGCTTTCAGCGGTGCCTCTACCAATGTGTCCATGTGGGGAAACCACACCTTTTGGCAGAGTATGCGTCTGGTGGATACTATGCCCCTGTGGGTCTCATGGACTAGCTCGATGACCTATGCTCTCATGGCGTCTGGGATCACCAGTTTGCAGTCCTTTAGGAGCAAGTGATATTCCGACATTGCAAGCTTGTCTTTCACTTGTAACAGACGTTCCACGTCCTCTCGCACCTTACCTCCCACGGCTCTCCCCCTTTCTTTTGCCCTTCGCCACAGCCTAGATTCCAGTCCTTCACAGATGATGCGGCAGGCTAGGTCACTCTCGGTCTCCCTGGCAAGTGCCTCCATGTTGACTCCCTCTGGTGTGGTCTGGTGTATGAGCTATCTTAGATCTATCGGCCACTGACGGTTCAGGTGCACTCTCCTCCCATGGTCTCCTGGACAGGAAGTCTGCTGGGTTTTCGTCTTTCCCCGCCCTGTGGATGATGTCAAATGCATAGTCTTGTAGCCTCAGGCCCCAGCAGGTGATTCATGGAGGCATCTTGGCTTGGCTTGGGGATTGCCTGTGATGACCTGGAATAGTTTCCCGTACAGAAACAGGTGAAAGTGCTTGCATGCCCATAAGACGACAAGCCCTTCCTTCTCTGCTTGAGAGTATGCGTGTTCTGTGGTGGACAGGCTGCGGCTGGCGTAGTCCACTATATGTTTCTGAGATGGGTCAGTTGGGTCGAGTTGCTCCAGGATGGCTCCTAAACCCACGGGGCTGGCGTCGACAGTTAGCTCGGTCTTCCTACTAGGGTCGTAGTATGACATATTTTCTGCTTTTGCGACCCTCTCTCTTATCAGTTCAAATGCGTTTTGACAGTCGCTGCTCCACTCAAACTTCACATCCTGATGTGTTAGATGTCATAGCAGCTCGTTGACAGACGCAAAGTCCCGGATGTATCGGTTGCAATAACTGGCCAGGCCCAGGAAGGACCTAAGTTCGGACACATTGTTTGGGGTGGATGTGTCATTTAGCGCTGCCACCTTTTCTGGGTCAGAGTCATTCCTGACTCTGAGAATACGTGTCTGAAGAATTTTAGTGTGTTTTTGCGGAACTCACACTTGTCCCTGTTCAGGGTGAGGTTGGCATCGTGCAGGGCCTTGCATACCTTCATCAGGGTCTCATCTGGTTTTTCATGTCCGTCCCGAATACTAGTATGTCGTCCGAATAGTTGAGGCAATTTGGGATGTGCTTAATGATGTTATGGACTTCGGCCTGGAATGTTTCTGCCGCCGAGGACACCCCTAAGATCAGTCTTTTATACCTGAAGAGTGATGAACGTTGTTATGGTCCTGCTTTCGAGGTGTAATACTAGCTGGTGGTACCCCTTTTGCAGGTCAAGTTTGGAAAAGACTTTTGCCCCGTTCAGTAGGTGAACCATGTCCGTGATGCAGGGTGCGAGGTATCTCTCCCTTCGGATGGCTTGATTCGGGCGTTGCATATCTACGCACAGTCTTATGGCCTCAGATCCCCTTTTGGGTCTGGGACAATTGGGGATACCCACGTGGTGGGTCCGGTGGCCCTTTCAATAATGTCTTGTTCCAGTAGCTTCTGGAGCTCATCTTTGACTTTATTTTGGATGTTGACTGGAATCCCGCGGTACGGTTGGGCTACGGGGCGCATGGAGTTGTCCACGTGGAGCTTGACTTGCCTGTTTTTGAGTTTGTCAATTCCTTTGAATATTTTGGGGTATGGATTGTTTATCATTTCGACCGTGTCTATGTACTTGTGGACCATGATGTTGTATAGAATTTGTATGAAGCCCATGTTGGCGGCTGCCTTAAAGCTTAGAACACAGCCACTGTCTGTCTCCGTGGCCAGAGCGTGTATTGGTACCCTCATTTCATGCCCTTTGTAGCGACAGAGCCCACTGAACTGTCCCAGACACTTGAGGGGTGTCATGGCCCCGTATGCATATATGTCAACGGTGGCTGGATGTAGCTTGGGTTTCTGTGGGAGGTCGGTGTAGACTTTCTCACTTACCACATTGACCGTGGCTTCGTCGTCTATGAGGAACTTTGTTGGCCTTTCTTGCAGTTTAATGATGAGTGTAGGGCTGTGCGCTGTTTTGGTGGGGTTTTCCAGAGCATACACATAAGCCTTTTATTTCTGGTCGCTCCCCGATGAGCTGGGGTCAGAGTCTGTGGGGGATTGTTCCACCAAGTATCTTAGATTGTGCCTTGACCTGCGCTCGGGTCTTGCGTGCATTACGAACCTTCTTCTTTCTCTCCTCTTCTGCCGGTCTTCTCCAGAGTCTTTGTGTCTCAGATCGCAAGTAGGATGATTCTGGGTGGTCGGTGTACTTGGGGCAGGGTTGTTGTTGGACAGCCCCCGTACCGGCCTCTCTAGCGGGAAGGGTTGTCTTTGAGTCGGTCTCTCCCTCAGTCTCGGAACAGTCTACATACGGCTTTGAAGTGGCCTTCTTCGTCACAAGATGTGCAGCGTTGTCCGACCGCGGGGCATGTTCCGTCGTGCGGGTATTCGAACCTGCATTTGTAGCAGAAGAGCTCTTCAGTTTTCTTCTCTGGTTGTAGTCTATTTAGGCTTTCCCCTGCATTGGTGTTGCCAAAGCTCTCCACTTGGGAGTCAATGGCCCTTTCGACTCATGCTAGCGCTAAGACTTCCTCCAGCGTGTGGGATTTTTGAAATAGCTTCCTGTGGAACGCTTGGGACTCGCATCTTGAGATGATCTGCAACCTCAGGGCTTCGGTATTAGAGTAGTTTGCGAATTCGCAGTGCTTTAGTTTGGTGCGCAGTCGCATCACATATGCGTCCATGGTTTCTCCTTTTGCCTGCTTGGTGCTGTGAAATAAGTGTCTTTCATAGTCTACATAAGTATACGGTGCAAAGTACACTGCTAGCGCCTCTTTGAGATCCTGGATCAAGTCCATTGAGTCCTGGGGCATTTCGTCAATGATATCACGTGTGGCAGATGGGACGGCCAATTTTAGGAGGCACACTTGCCTGGCATCAGCGACTGGCCCTGTGGCTCCCATGTTTAGATCAAAGTCTCTGATCGATTTGGTCCATCTGGGACCCATGTTTCTGGTGTCCGACACATCGAATGCTTCCGGCATCAGAGCTGCCAGTGTGTCTGGTAGTTGGTATGGCACGTGATCTGGTGTCGGTGCCACTGGTGATGGGGGGCCATTTCCTTGAGCTTATGCTCCTTGCCCATCGTCTTGGCCCGACATTTTGCTTGGTGGAGTGGTCAGTTACTGGATTTGGGTGTATCTGACTGCTCTCTGTTCCTAATGGCCGCCTCTGGGGCACGAGCACCATCCGTTGGGTGTGTCACGTGTTTGGATGAAGGTTCCTTGTGCTTTCACCCCCTCCTCAGGGAGTGGCTTTGCTTCTCACCAGCGTTGGATGGCTGCCAAGTATGGCACGAGCACCATCAATATGTCCAAAGCCCCTTCTGGGGTTTCCACAGCACCCGCATGTTGTAGGCTTCTGTCTTGGGCCTTTGGTGTGATCAGTGGCAGTGCTTCTCCCTTTTATGGGGGTGCACATGTGCTGTGCGCTTCTCTCACCCTGTATAGGCCTGAAACCACATGGGGTCCTCCCCTCCGTGGGACACATGTGCATCGTATGGTTGCGAGCCGGGCGCCGTGGGTGGGAAAAACTCACTTCTTCAGGCGGGTGCGTGTTGTGTGCCTACTGTTGTGGCTGCAGCTGGGGTTCCACGGCCCCTCCTCACGATCGATCACCGTCGCAGCCCGGGATGCATGCTGTGATACGCGTTGGCGTTACTTGGTTCTCTGATATTTTGGGAACTTGAATCTGACTCAAAAAATTTGCACTTGACGCTGGTTCGCACTTTGTTTTGGACTCATATAAGTGTTCATAAAATTCTTTGAATCTATTATTAATGTCTTTGTGCAATAACAGTAGCCTATTGTTGCTATCTCTCACTGCTGCAATTGTCCTCGCACTTTCCTCCATCTTCAACCTGTGCACAAGAAATATCCCTGCTTTTTCTCTGTTATCAAGATAATTGATCTTGCTCCTGAACAATGCGTACTCTGCTCTATCCGAGATGATCCTATTTAACTAAGAATTTCTTCTTTCTTAGTTCTAGGTCTTTGTTTTCAACATAACATAACACTACTCGAGAAGCTTTGCTTCCTCATTAAGCTGCTTCAACTCATTCTCCTTTACTTTTCAGTACCAACTGGTCTTAGATATCAAATATCCTCGTATTTAGGATTTCAGTGCTTCCCAGATAGAGAAAATAGAGACCTCGTCTGTCTTATTTATGTCAATAAAACGGTGAATTTCCTTTACGATCTCTTCCAATGTCTGCCCATTATGTAAGACCAAAATATTCATTCTTCACTTGAAGGTTTTATCCAATGTATAATTTAGTGAGATGCGCATCGACACTGGTGCATGTTCTGTAATCCCAATGAGACCAATGTCTGACTCATAACAGTTTGGAGGTCATATGCACAGAAGTAAGAAAGTCATGAATTCTTGAATATACATTATGGCTTGCGGAGTGAAAACTATAATCCTTTCTATTGGATGTTCAAGTCACCATATGTCAGATAGGTGGAACTCGTCGATCAGATTGCTCAACGCCTACCGACTCCTCCTTGGTATCCTACAACTTGCACCATTTGAGCGGTCAAGCATCGGATCCATTACAAGATTGAAGTTACCCCCTAAACAAACAGAGTTCACCTGGCTGTCTAGAATGTGTTGTGCCAGTTCATGAAAAAAAGGGGTCAGTATTGCTAGGGGCATACACACAACATAAAAGAGATACAGTGTGCTGGATTTTAACCTTCACCAATACAATTCTACCTTCTGCATCAGATTTGTTAGAGAGGATCTGTAGAGGCAAGTTCTTCCTAAACAATATAGAAACCCCTCTCTTATTTGCTGTGTAAGTCGAGAAGTATGTTTGGCGCACCCAACCTCACCTTAATAGCTTCTGCATCTTCAAGATGGGTTTCCTGAAGCATGGCTATATTACAAGACATTGGGGGTCATTACGAGTTTGGAGGTAGCCATGGTGCTAACAGCACCATGGCTGCCTCCAAACCCGTGTCCGTGGTGTCAGAATGGGGACTTTCCGGGACATTCCGACCTTTGCGGACCCGGCAAGTCCCCATTTCGAAAACCATTCCCCACTCCCATTATAGCCCCCATAGGGCTCAATGGGAATAGGGACGGAGCTAATAACGTGCCCGCAAATAGCAAGCCCGTTATTAGCTCCTTGGTCCCTTAGCGGGTCCCACTAAGGGCGGCTGCTAAAACCAGCCAGCCCTAGTGGGACCCGCTAAGGGACCTCGGAATGCGTCAGTAGGGGGTTAATGGCACCGGCATCCCTACCAGTGCCGTTAACCCCTTACCGCCGCACTCAGAATGAGGCCCATTGTTTTCAACAACACAGTAGCTTTGCACGATTAACAGGATTGTTCAGACCATTTACATTCCACGAGAAAACATTCAAGTGGTCCATTTTTGTTGTTTTCAAAGAAGGCATGTTTTGGAGTTCAGCCAAATAGACACATTTTTTTAAAAATGTTTTATAAAAAGTCAAAACCCAAAACCCAAACCCAACCGCAACCTGGGTATGGGAGAGCAGGTAAGACCTGCCAATGAACACAAGTGTATGAATCACCAGGAGGCACGGTAACAGTGCAAGAAGCCATAAAAAACGATAGGATGTCAAAAAACATATGACATATTAGCCCAACAACCAACAGTTTGCACTTACTAACACCATTCTAGAAATGTCCATATTATAATGTTTAAACATCATGTAACTGCATTTTCCAAACTAAGTCAATCCAAATTGCATTCTGCGTGCCATTCCACATATTTACAATTCCTTAACTAAACCATCATCCCATTTGTCATATCATCATGTATATGCATTTTAAAGTACATTACCTCGGTACACAACCCCTGGTTATAATACCATATGCCCCAGAGGGCGACAGCAGTATAACATAAATCGTCCTCTGTGAACATACAGTTTACCCGTAGCACCCGGAAGGCATATCCTTATGCACAATGTTATTTATTTTAGTGTATTTAAGATCTCATGTAGTACACGTTGCTTAATTTCCTATCGGAATGTTCCAAAAGTCTTCCCTTCACACAGAGGCACCCAAAATCCCAGAAACATCTGTTCCCATGCAAACTACTTCTCAATACATCAATCCGCCTGATCCCACAACATCAAACCTGCTGAAGGAGCAGAGTCTGATTCCTTTAACTGTCGATGCCATTTTTTCTGACTCTATTGTGAACCAAAAATAAACAGCATTATGAATCAGCATAGGTGCTGTTTATAACATGACTGTGTCAAACACATTCAGCTGCATTGGCTAGATGTAGTAGTGAAGCAATGTGCCATGTGCTAAATGTATTTTAAGCATACCCATGTGATATTTATATTTGCTCATGTCAACTACTGCTAAACCAAAAGCTCACTACATTATTCTATAGATCCTGCATAATGCTAATGGCACACCATGCTTTTAAAGAAACACTGTACTTTTGCAAAGCATCAATAAGGGTGACTCTATAGACCCCCAAATCTCCAGAAATGGGTGGCATGCACGTAAAAGAGAGCAAACTACAACCCAATAAGTAATAGGGATATTGTAATGCAATGCATTCATTACCCTGACAGCATTAGTAAATATTGTTTCAAAGCAAACACACCATGTTATACATAAACACTATTTGTTTCAAAGTACAGTCGGGTAAACTGAAATTTATCTATTTATTGGACTGAAAATAGTGCATAATGCGTACATTCTGTATCAGAAAATTGCTGCAAAAATGCACTAGTGTGCAGCAAAATTGTACATTTCTTGCTGCAATATCCTGGAGGGTCTGTTTAGAACTCCTGCTATGTATGGCATTGTCAATTGGGGCTGTGAGTGAGGGTCAAAAGCCATTAAAATTGTTTATATTTTAAAGAGCCAACATAGAATGCAGATTGTTGAGTATCCCTCAACATGTGTGATGCATGTTTAACCCTGTGTTTATTTAACCCTCGAATGAAGAAGCACAGTGTAGTGCCACACAGCAGGCATCATCACTGGGTTGGTACTCTGCCAAGGTATGTTCCTTTTTAAAACTATTATCATATTTACTATTCACATTGCTTTTCCCTGCATGTAAACACTGACCTATGTCTTGCATTTGATATTTCCTGACTTGACAACCACTGGTTTTGATGTGAGTAGCTATCTGATTGTCGCCATCCCCAGTTCTTGGTTTTCCCTGCCTTTAAGTGCACTATTCTATGCTATGTTCTCAGATCAACATATCCATGTAAAGTATAGAGAATATTGCCTTTCAAACATTGCCTATATTTTCAAAATGATCTTTACCTTCTTCACTCAAGACAGAATCCTGCTGAGTCCATCTACCTATGGTGAAAAAAGTCTTGCTGGCAACCCAGAAAGCTTGAAATGCAACTTGTCTCTGGATTGCATTAGCTGCAAATCCACCCACGGAGCTGTTCCAGTTTTAAAAATAACTTAGATCACCCTCTTGGTAGCCTCCCAATCCTTTGCTGACTACCTCTACTCATTCTTCAAGAAAGAAACTGTAGCCTTCAATTGTACAATGTCTAATTTGCCGTGTTCCTCAGCTCATCCTGTCTTAGATTTGGTGACAAAACCAATTTATTCACCTTCTCAGTGAAAAAAAAAGAAAGCCAGCAGCTAGCACAGTGTTCCACCAAATTACTGTCCTAATAGCAACACACCCATTGTCAACAAAATCCTTGACAGTGTGGCTACAAGTCTATTGCAGATAGTGGTTTATTACAAATGACCAATCAGGCTTTGGACCAGCTAACATCACTGAAACCACACTTCTGAAACCGCAATACTATTTATGAAAAAGGAGATATTTTGATCGCTCGATGCCAACTGACTCTCTATACTCAATTTTACTTGACCTTTAAGTGGTATTTGACACTATCAACCCACAACTCTCCTTCACTGTATGGAAACATCTGTTGAGATTTCTATTTATGTTATTTGCCTAATCTATCCTTTGTTATCTGAGTGGGATATTCAGGCTAGGCCAGGCCCTTTCTTCTTAAAGTCCATAATCCAACCGTGCTGAGTCCATCACGGTTCTGTTTTGTCCCCATTGCTCCTTAATGTCTTCCTTGCCTGAAGACCTTCAAGATGTTGATCATCTGTTTTGACAACTCGAGGCCATTCTGCTTTCCCTTTCACCTAGTTCCCCTTACTTGGATCCTCCCACCTCTGTGGCCTCAGCCAAACACGTTGGAGTCTTGTTTAACAGTCTCCTCTCCTTTTCTTCTTGCAGTTTCATGAGCACCCTAAGAAATGTCAAGTACTTCATCACTCTCCTCAAGATGTCTGAAAAAGCTAAGGTCCTTTCTACCATTCTACCATGGTACTGTCATGCCTTGACTATTGTAACAGTCCTCTTTCTGTGCACAGTCCTAACCTTGCACCTCTACTCAAAGTGATCCAGAATAAATCAGTGAGAGCCATTCTAGGCCTTAAACCCTGAGATCACTTCATGTTGTCACTTCTAACCCTGCATTGTCTGCATGCCAGAAAACAAATTGGGCATCTTTACATGTTTGGGAGTGTTGTAAAAAAGTGATGGTAATTGTGCAACTGCCACTATTTACCATAGTTTTTACCTCACCGCTGAACTCTATATAGGACCTTAAATTAGAGGATTTTGCAACCAGCCCTAGGCTGGAGGTAAATCCTCCACTTTAATGTCAGAAATCAGCAGTATTACTGCTCCCAGTAATTCTGACCAATGCACATAAAAAATGGGGATTAATACCACCTTTGCAAAACTCAAAATGTCATGGGAAATCCATGGGACCAAGTGGCAGTAACGGTAAAAGAGTTTGGTGGTAATTCATTGGATTTACTGTCAAATTACTGCCAAACTCACAATGAGACCCATAGACTAAAATCCTCTACCTTTTTCATCAATTTCTGAAAGGTTAAGGAAATGGCAGGCATGCACCGTATTCACTTGACAAAGTGCATTTCCTCATGGCTCTAAATCCAGATGGGAGAGAACTCCATAAGGGGATTTGAAGAGAGAGGCAACCTATGTATCCAGGGCTGTAGGTTCACACAATGACGCCACATATAGCAGATGGCTCAAGATATACTCCAACATTCAAGGACAGTTAAAGGGATTTTATTGATCTTAAAAGTGGGCCATATGGCTGTCCCTCTTTGTGTCAATGTAAAACACATCCTCCCTAACCCAGGCTTCCGCAGCTCCCCCACGGTTAGTAGATAGTGATTGTTTCACCCTGAGTGTACTAATATGCTAGATAAGCTACAATGTTAACTTAAAGGCCTTTTGCATTATGTCACTAAACCCCCCCAGGGACTGCCTAGATTTCGTTGCTCTATCAAATTGTTAGCATTTGAATGTGGTATTTGTGGAGACCCTGCTTAATTGATTTTTTTCCTATATCACTCAGTCTTTACTCCCCCCTGTTCATTACCTTGTGTTACACTCTCTATCCATGTCCACCCAGCTTCTCTCTCTCCCCTCTTCTCCTTTGTCACTCTGATAGCTTTCATACTTTCTATGCCATGCTTTATCCATTTGAAGTTGCTCCTCCCTCCTGCGTACTTCTATACCCTCCCACATACTACTACCCCCTTTACAATGCTACTCCATTCTCTACACTACTACTCCCCCCTCCACCATCTACACAGCCACACTCCTTTCACTCTGTCCCCCACACTTCACATTCATTCCTTACACTGACTTACCTAACCACAATTGCCACCTTATCATGCCCCTCAGTACAACCTGCACTGACTAGCCAATACCTCACCTTCTCCAGAAATTGCCTTCATAATCTGCTGCTACTTTCTTCTTTCTGTTGGTCTCTTGGTTTTCTACCTCTATCTCCTCTGACCTCACATGAGCAACCAAACTTCCTGCATCCACCCATTCCCAATGATGTATGGTCCCCCAGCTTCTGCTTTTCGGTTCTTTTCCTTGTCTTTACTGCTCAGGGTGTGGCTAAATTAGAAAATCTGTTGAATAGTAGGGCATTTCAGCACTATGATGTGTTCCGAAGCATTCACTGTCGATGTTCACATTAGGGGTCTTAATTCTAGGAACCCCTTGGTGAGTGATGTCTCTTTCGTGGGGTTAAGACCCTAATGTAAAGTACCTGGAGGTTGAGTGAAGAAGCAGCCTGCTGCATTGTTTTGCTGATGTTGCCAGAGAGCATTGTGTGGCTTCTCCCTACTATCAACGATATGTCTTGTCAGTCTGCTCCTTCTCTCGATATCGGAGGGTTCTTTTCATATATTCGGTTCAGGCCTTTGATGATAGGTCACAAACAGCTTTGGTCTCTGGAAGGTCTGTTCTCTTTGATGTTGTTGGTTTTGTATCATCTCTTGTTTGTTGGCACTATAAGAAAAAGAAAGAGGCTGGCAAACACCTTGCATAGGAGGGGTGGTAATAGACACATGAGTATTGCATATCATCATGCTGGCACACGGAGTGGGGATAGCAACTTGAACCCTCTCAACTGCAACTGTCCTCCTAATGGGAAGGACTGGCTCTGGATTTCTCCCTGGTAAGTAATGCACCCCCAGCTGAGAGGCATTTCCATCCCCTTCTGGCAAGGCCAGGGTACTGCCCTTGTCACACATGGAGGGACTTACGCTTTTTTCAATTGTTCCCTCTCCATCTATGATATTAACATCTGTATCTCCTCTTATGGTTATAATGTTATTTCACTTCCAAAACACCAACTTACACTATGTTATAGAGCCTTGCAAAGTATGGAGAGTGCCCATTTCCTTCTTCTGGAAACCCTCTTCTTTACTGAGTGATTTGTAAAGCCTGGTGGAGCTTGAAATTACTTTTTCGGTGCAGCATTCTTCGAAATCTCTCTTCACCCCATTCTGCCAGGAGGCAGGACCTTGCATTGCATTGAAAAACTGTATTACAGCGGAGCGGTGCAGAGTGTACTGAGTGTTTTGTTTTCTGTGTTCCATGGTCCGCGGTCTGGGACACAGTCTGCTGTTCTGCACTCCACTCTGGACAAGCCTCCTCAAGGATAAACTGGGGATACTTTTCATACACTAAACAGTCCTACTTATTGACGCTATGTGCACTGGAGTCCTGCTAACCATCCTCCATTTAAATACAACAGCAAGGACGAGCAATGCTTCCTGCTGTAATCTGAACAGCAGCCCTTCCTTGTCTATTGGATGTAGCTAACAATCTCTGAAACTTTTGACTTGGTGTGTGAAAAAGCGACAAGCTGGTGAATGTGGGGCGTGACTGTGATCACTGCCCTTTCA
Source organism: Ambystoma mexicanum (assembly GCF_040938575.1). Taxonomy (NCBI): domain Eukaryota; kingdom Metazoa; phylum Chordata; class Amphibia; order Caudata; family Ambystomatidae; genus Ambystoma; species Ambystoma mexicanum. Next base: position 836,632,427 of record NC_090936.1, read on the forward strand.
ACTCCGATTTTGCCTCGCTTAATCATGGAGGAGTGAATCAAAGTTCTGTTTGAAGTTCCCCTCCTCCCTCGACCGGAGCCATTGGGGGTGGTGCCGCAGTGACTGCAGGGCAATGACTAGTGTCTCTTGCGCTTTAAGCCATAACTCAACCCTCTCAAATCTACATCCACAATCAAGTGGGGGTGCTGCCACGGTGACTGTGGGGAAGTGACTAGTGTTCTTGCGCTTTGAGCTGTGACTTTACCATCTCAAATCGACATCCACAATCAAGTGTGGGTGTTGCTGCGGTGACTGTGGGGCAGTGACTAGTGTCTCTTGCCATTTGAGCCATTACTCATTCTTAAATCTACAGCCTCAATCCTCCGAGTGAAAAAGTTCTATTTACTGCTACCCTGGCTTTGGTGGTGTGAAGACTACATTTGCAGCTGTGCTATCATGGAACAGACTAAACCGATTTGGATCAGATTTAGACTCCACCACCGATAATATCCTTAGTGCGCAGCAGGGCTTGGGAAGTGCCATTAAACCAATGCATGGCAAAGTTTGCACAAAAACAAACAATTACAATTTGAGACACAATCTCCTAAAAGACCAGGCACCGAATAATACAAGTAATACGAGTAATGCAAGAGCTTGCATAAAAGGAAACAAAAATCCTTTACAGATTAGTAGCTCTCCACGAAGAATGAGAGAAGAATATGTTGCTGGCACCATTAGAGGTACTTCTCCAAAGACCCAGCAATACAGTCGATTAACCCTCAACAACTTAATAACTCATCTACAACACAAAAGGAAAGTGGTGATAATCATAATACAATCGACTCAACTGGTCCATCCTTCTCCGCTGTTGACAATAACAATTCTCTACTTGAATTGTGTTACACATTGCGAGATGCACTTACTGCAGCAGAACTACCCAAAGTAGATCCTATCTCAGAAGAGAGGAGTAAAGTGCAAATTACAGCTGAAAGTAAATCCCCAACCATCACAACTGCACCTATAGTTGTAAGCCCCTCACTAAGACTTCCTGTCTCCCCTAATTGATGCCATGTTGAAACACCCCAGGGCATCACAATTACTGGTCAGGTTTCAGATACACTGCTTGGAGATCTACAGGCCCAACTCTCTATAATACAATTTGCCATGAAAGTCCTTTTAGGTATAAATGGCAAAATCCTGGAAGAACTAACAGGGGGGCCAAACCATAAAAACAGAAACAACTTACAGGACATGAGCGGACATAAAGATCTGGATGAACTAATAACTGCAGTGGAATTAGAAAGATACCACAGTGCAGCGCTACAAGAAGAAGAACTGATAATTATTTCCAGCAACAGAGATGAAGGAAATTAGTAAATAGAGGGACTAGAAATTGAAATTAGTGAAATCTCTATTGCCCACCTTACAAGGAAACAACACAGACAACTAAAATGCCAAAGTATACAGGTGGCTAAAAAAAAAATAAAGTAGACTAATAGGCACACATAAAGCAAAAGAACAGCTGGTGCCTGTCTCAACCCCAGTGAAAAAAAAGAAGTGTAAGTCAAACAAGAAGAAAATGAGACAAGGCACCAAAAAGGGCATATTGAAAAGGTGGTTAGTTAATGAACAAAGCGCAAATGAAGAAGAAGAAAGTGAAATGGAGGACTTTGCCTCCATGTTAAATCAAGATCTGTCAACTGAAAGAGCTCATACTGCCCAAAAGGAGAAATTAATTCCGGTCATAGATCTGGCACAGACACAGCACGAGTCCCTGGAAGCCTTTGACACTAACGTAAGTCTGTGGGTGGGAACTCCATTGAAAAATTAGCCAACTATTGCTGTTAAAAGTACAAAGAAGATGATGAGGAAAGAATTCCCTTATACCAATAGAGCAGAGTTCCTAAAGACCATGCAGATGATCTTGCCCTTGAGAGTACTGGACACCTCGGAAGTATGCACTGCATCTCCATTGAAACAGTCAACATGTTAAGACTTTATAAATCACATTTTCTTGAACTGGGCTATGAACTAGACCTAGACGCAGAGATAGAAGTAATCCAACTGCCGCCATCTGTGACGCTAACTGCAGAGAACCTATGAGAAGTACTATAGTCCACAACCAATAGTGCAGGGGTGAAGAACCCTGCAAGTTCTCTACAAGAAACCATATTTAAAATACTAAACTGGGTGGTTCAGTCCAGCTCCCAAAAGATCTCAAACTCTCACTGAAATTAGCTGTTGGGCACATGGAATACCCGGGGCTTCACCCATTTCTTGACCTCAGTGGGCTCACAAGATACAGTATTGAAACATGACCATTTCCGTTTACAAAAATGCTGCCTATTATATGTGTTGAGCATTGATGGCTTCCAGATATTTCAAAAAGAAAGCAGAGAAAAAACAGAGAGGACGTCCCTACAGTGGCCTTATCATCGGAGTCAGAAACTCTAACAGAGCCACCAGAATAGACCTGGAAAAGGACTCTCTGTTTGTGTTAGCAGTGAGTGTTTCACTTCCCTCAGACAATGCAAACCTTACTATCATTCATGTCTGCAACCCCCCCGCCCGGCATGTCTGATACAGCCCCTATTATAGACCTTGTAGAAGAAATAATATGTGAAAAGACTAGTAAGTATAGACGTGAAAAGATAATTCTGGGTTGGGATTTGAATTCATGTTGTATTTGTAGAGTCTGGAGACCGAATTGGTTCAAGTACACCCTGCCATGAAGGGAAATTTTGGTTTGAAGCAAAGAGAGACTGGGGCTGTTATATGCTTCATTGTGGTTTTACTGGGGATACACCTGCCAAGGTCACATGGAAAAATGCACAGAAGACTGCTAGATTAGATTATTCTTTGGTAACATAGAATTAATTCCCAACATTAGGAAATTAGAAATTGTTTCTAATGCATTCGGTTATCATGCCTTGCTTATCCTCTCGCTGGTAGGCAAGTCCCCAAGAGAAGCTAAGGGCAGTATTGATGATCTAGATGTAAATACTGCATGTAATAGGATCATCTGACCTGATAAAAACCTTGAAAAAGAGAAGCTGTTTGCTAGTAAACATTTAAACAACCTCATCGCTAATAAAGTGTTTGACTGCTGAGGGAATATAGTCTTGGATTGAGGAGAGTATGAAGAACTTAACCACCATTAAGGGCTGCTAAACACTTCTAACCTGCCCTGACACTAGACATCACTACGATAGAGTGACTAGAGAAAATAAAAAGGCTTTGAGAGCAGAACTCCGGTCTATAGAACAAGCTGAAACGTCCTTTTGTAATAAAGCTCTAGCCAAAAGACAGGTTAAAAATAAATATAGTAACTGAATCAGGGGCTGGCTGGGAGAACTTTTAATTGCCCTACAGCAAAACAAGTCATCTGTGGGATAGGGGAAACATAATTGGTGGAACACATTGACAAGACATTTAAAATAGCCACCCCGGAAAATCCAGAAAATAAAAACTACTGCAAGTGCTTTGTTATCCCTTTTGATCTAGATGACATTGAAACAAAAATTAGAAACTAAAAGAATCCAGAGCTCCTGGCCCTAACGACCTGTCAAACACAGTACTTTAGGGTTCCCCTGTCTTTTGGACAAACCTCCTGAGAATCTTATACACCAAGGTATGTGCAGAAGGAGTAATTCCACAATCATGGGGTAGGGTGTTGGGTTATATATATATATATATATATATATATATATATATATATATATATATATATATATATATATATATATCATTACATTTATTACTTGATTGAATTGTTCAAAGTTATATTTAGAAAGTGTATGTGTTCATACTAAATCTTTGTACCTGTGTTTTATCTATCCAAGCCATTATGATGCAATGCGTTCCATTCAGAGTGTTATGTTTGGAAAAGGTTCTGTTTAGAGTCAGTTGGTGGAGAGCTGGAGTATGAGCCTGCTGTCACAGATGATACTGAATAAAGTATCAGTGTTTATATATATTTGCCTGGACTTCAATTCTTAACATAGGGCTATCTTGATTCCCATCTATAAGAAGGGTAGCAGAGCACTGTCCGGTAACTACCGGTTACTGGCTATGCTGGATATCACCAGCATATTTTTGCTTCCCTCACATTAGGACATCTCGAAAAATGGACAGAAAGCAAAAAACCTGGTGGGTACTTTCCACATGGGATTTAGGAGATGATCAGGAACAATTCAATGCCTCTGCTTGATGGACCCCCTAGAGGGAAGCCAAGTCCAAAGGCAAGCCTTCACTGTATGTAGCAATGATTGGCTTCGAGTCAGCCTTTGGTAACATCAATAGGCATAAACTGTGGTGAAAAATGAAAGAGCATGGCAGTGCGGTTGAATTATTGATGGTAATACAGGGATTCTATAAGGGAACAACTGTGCAGGTGAGGATGGACAGTGGTGGGGCATGCACGCAACTATGCAACCATGTGGCAAACCTCAACAGCATAAAGAGTGAATCCTTTTGGTGCTATTGCTTAAACACAGACAGTAAGCAAATTCAAATTGCACTTTAGCAGGTTTGGACACGGGTATGTGCAACTGGGAAACTTGATAGACCTGAACCCAAATCGGTTGATGAATAACCCCTCGAGGCGTGGGCATAACTCTTGATTTGTAACCCTATATCTGTTCCTTTGTTTTCTCTTCTTTTTTCTTCTCTTCATTCTGCTTCAACCACTATGGTTTGTAGAAATGGGATTGAACCAAGGCAGTAAATGGACCATCTCGATTAATGAATATGAAATGGAAAGAATACACTTTTTGTTAATTTGTTAACTGATGCTTAGATGAATGTCTTTTTAATGTAAATATTCATCTTAATGTAATTCTGTTTTTTTCACTAATATGTACATTCTTTGAACTGTATACATACAATAAAAAAAGAAGTTAACATAGAAACCCTCTTGCTTGATGATTGAACCCCATCCAAATATGGTCCAATCTATTTGCTTCCTATTGTAGCTAAACTGCTTGAAAGTGTCATTACATGATGGTTCAGAGGTTTTGTTGAAACCTCAAATAGCGTGAGCCTATTTTGGGTGGGGTTCTAACAAGTTATATGGTGTGAGAATGTCCTAGTGTCATTTATGGATTACCATCAAAATTGTTTGGCAGTCTCCATTGCTATTGGCAATTCTATTGTTAATGATCACAGCTGATGGCATTCTGGGCAAAGCCATGCACTTGATTTCTTACTTACTGTCTGGATGGATACAGGTTATCTCTAGTTGGCATGCCACCTCCACCTGATACCCACTGTCCTGTGGTTTGCTTTATGGTCTATCACTTATTTATTTAAGCTGCAGTTTTAAGGATTTTCATTTTCTGGTTCAGCAGAAGAAAACCCACATCTTTATAAATTTGGACAAGGACATGTAAATGGCAAAACTGAAATGTAATACCTGCATGCTAGCCACCAGTGAATTGAACATCTGTAAATGGCTCAGGTTAAACTATAGACTGTGGTCGGATGACACTTAATTATCTGCAATACGCCAGCATGGTTCATTGATTGATACGGTGTAACCTGTAATGTGATAAATAACCAATCATAATCATAATCAAATCATAATCTGCGAGGAACTTAAGTTTGAAACTGGCCTAGGAGATCACCTCGGAATCCTAGGTGAATGTTGTTGCTGAAAAACTTTTGTAATCCTGTCCATTAATGAGGATGTTCTATTATGAAGATGTTCTATTATGTTACCAATTCTTACAAACCACTGTTTCTCATAGTGGTCCTTATGACTTGTCTGGACAATTGAACTATCTAGTTTAAGAACTTCCTATGAAAGTCTCATCGTACCTACAACTGGTATTAAAAGGTGCCAAAGGCATGAACAAAGTTTACAGTAGCTGCTTAGTCCCCTTTGCCCCCATTGATTTTCTTTAGGCTGCAGTTTTCATTTGCAGAGACCTGCAGTCCTCACTCAAAGTTTAAACCTTAAGTGAAATCTAGTGGCATTCATACTCTTCTGTGTTATTAGCATCCCTATGAAAAAGTGCTCTGCTAGCTCCTAAATGTCTTGGGCTACTCTTTATTTTTAAAATATTGTCAAAAATGTAGCAGTATGCACTAGTATTGCCTGGTCTTTCTTATGGCAAAGAAAGTAGCAAACATCTCAGACTGCTTAAGGAAGTGTAGCTATTGTTTACCTAACAGCCATTTGATTATTTGCAGGCCATCTTGAAAAGAAATTGAAACAAAGATATTAATATTTAATATTGCATTTCGGTAACAGCACTGGCATAATGGGGGCTCACGCAGGCCACACAGTGTGGGGGCCCCATGCTGCCCATGCCCACCAGGGGGGCCCAATGGGTAGTAGGTGGGGCCACTCAGCATGGCTTGCATGGGGGCCCCCGCATTTTCTGTTACACCACTGGGTGACTGGGTTGTGTATCTATATATATATTATGGGATCGTAACATGTCTGGCAATGACTTGAAGGTAATGTACCATGGTGCCAAGCTTTGGGAGCATATTGGACAAATGATTGAAGAAATATAAACGACCTGTGAGATAGAGGTACTGGGCCTTATTACGAGAAAGTCAGTAAGGGGTTAACGGCGCTGGTAAAGGTGCCAGAGCCGTGAACCCCTTACCGCCCTAATACGAGGTCTGCTCGCGGGACCCGCTAAGGATGCCTGGTTTTACCAGGCAGCCTTAGCGGGTCCCGCGAGTAGCACAGCATGCTAACAACGGGCCCGTCATTAACGGGCCTGTTGTTAGCATGCTCCCCATTCCCGTTGAGCCCTATGGAGGCTGAAATGGGAATGGGGATGTACCGGGACCGGGTTCCATGAATGGGGAAATAACCAGGCCCTCCAAGGTTGAAATGGCCCAGTACTTCCCATTCAGCGAACCCGGACCCGGAACCCGGAACCCGGAATGGAGGTAGCCATGCCGCAAAAAGCGGCATTGGCTACCTCCATTGTCGTAATGAGGCCCATAGAGTCCACTAGAAGCAGCTCACATCCTAATGAGATGCCAACTTGCTTTAGTTTAGTAGTAGGGAACACATTCACTCCATTGACAACAGAACACTATACATTAACAATGTCTAAAACATGGGTCTCAATTAGATCAAGAGAGTTTTATTTATTTATTTTATTTTTTACATTTATAGCACACGCACAAAGCCTTGAGGCATCTAGGTGCTAGTTAAAGTTACAGGCAGGTTAAGGTACGTTGTACAACACAGTTGGGTATGAGGTTATACAGTATAGAGTTCCATGACAGTTACAAGGTGAAAAGTGAGAGGTCAGTTACAGTGAGGTACACAACATTAAGATGTGGGTGTATATGACAATAGGGAAACACCCCTTTACTGGGTACTTGTTAATGCACGGAGGTTGTGTGGGATCACAGCAAGCATGTAAAAGGGGAACAGTTAAACAAAGGGTTGTATGTCGGCAAAGCCTCACCCAGAGGGGCTGGGGGCTTCATCATTTGTGCGAGGCATTACAGTCTGGACCTGGTATAATGTGATGTTATGATAGCAATTTCAGTTACAGGATTGACATTTATATGGGGAGCAGTAGAAGTAGGCCTCTGCTAGACATAAGCCAAATACAAGTTATACATTTGCAAGACAATTACAGTATGGTAAGCGGCACAGAGATTGGAGTTTTCAGGAAAGTCATTAAGGCATGCCCCACTCGCTGGGTCCATATTGAAGCATGATGGGAGTGCGGGATCACAGTGAAGCATAGAAGGGGGACAGTAATACGGTTGGTCGCAAGGTGCACACCAGTGATGCTGCACCCATTTCTGTACCAAGCACAAATCAGATATTCTTAAGGGTAGTAAGGCCTAACAGTGTCAGGCTGAGAATACAGTAGCAGAATGCCACAAGAGGTGATCTAGCGGAAGTGTGGTGTGGGATAGGAGGGAGGGTAGTATGGTGCGGGAGGCAGGGAGGAAAGGTGTGGGATTAGATAAATGGGATATTCACATCCCCCATGGTAGGTGCTGAATAGAGGAATATGCTATTATGCAATGTTAGTGTGCAGGCAGGACTGAGTGTAGGGCAACCTCACAGTAAGAGTGCATGGGTGCTCGAGCATCTTGGGAACTTGGTACAATGAGACAATTACAAGCAGTGTATAGGTAGACAGTTTGTAGTAGTGAGTGGACCTTTGTGAGGCAAGGTTTTACTATGCTGAAAATAGAAGCAAAAGCAAAGTGTGTGCCGGGATGGGTACACATATGGTAGATGCGGCATGGGTGGGAGACGGGGGATATCGCGGGTGGTAACAACTTTGGGAAATAGGAGGCCAGAGAAGTCGGGCCGTGGCTTACCGAGGAAAGTCGCAGTGGGGATGAAGATGTTGCCTCATGCCATAAGAGACAGAGCGATACGAGCAGATGGCTCTGAATGCAAGATGTGAAAGGGGCCAAACGAGTTTAGTTTTTAATGTGCTGGGGCACTTGGCACATTGGCCATTGCCGGACGGGGCCAGGCAGGGGAAGAGACCAGGTCCTTGAACGTGGGCCTTTGAAGTAGGGCAGTGCCACCTGCCGGCTTGCAGGTACAGGCTGCAGAAATTGGGCAGTCATCCAATTGGATGCTAGCGAGGTCGGGCAAATGACAAACAGATGTATAATTATTTATACTTATGAAGCCCAAAGGGCTTAACCTGTGTCTCGAAACCCAAACAAAGGATGCAGGGTGTGTGTAAATGTGGCTTCTGGTCTGGTAGGCACTATAGTGCTGATATAATGTCCCTATGCAAGAAATACTGTACTTCACGTTCTACAGCGGTGTGATTACCGCCCACATTCAGTAAATCCTCTTCCTGGTGCTAACGCTTTTCTCTAACTCAGTGATCAGGTCCCTGTGGGTGGATTGCTGCACTTACAGGTCTATAGATCCACAAATCTCTCCCGCCTTCAGTAGATCCACAACCTGCTGCTGACCCGATCTAGCCAGCTTGATGGTCAGGCCCCTAGCAGTGGATCGCTGCTGTTACAGATTCCTATTCATGCCTTTATCTTTAATAACTCCACATCCTGCTGCTGGCACTTCCTCTCCAACTCTTATCAGTCTCCTGTGGGTGGATCGCTGCTCTAGTTCTATAGGTGTCTGATCCCCTCTCACCTTCAGTAGATCCACATCCTTCTGGTATTAATGGGAGTTATGCTTCCATTAATCTCATGCAGCACACACTTCTCTAAGTATTTTAATTTACAGGGTCTAAGGACTGGTTGAAGAGTCAAGTAGCCGTATTAAGAAGGGATGGGACACGAGGTACCTAATCATTCAATGTCTCTGGACACAAAGCATTCCACTTGTCGTCTGCAAATATCTATATTTAGGAGAAATGCTATTTATTTATTTATTTATTTATTTATTTATTTAATTACATTTGTTATACACATAGACCCTGAGGTATCACGGCGTATTTACAGACAGTTCAAAACTTACATTCTTGACAGTTGTGGGCAGGGTGCGCCAGGAGACAGGTATGAGCCCAACAGAAAAAGAGAATGGGTCTGTAATGACCTATGGTGTTTGGGTGTTTAGAATTGGTCAGCGATCTTTTAAATAGTTGGTGAGATTCGTCTTGTTTGATGTTTGTTGGGTGGGAGAGTATTCCATTGTTTTAGGGCTAGAACTTTGAAGCTTTGTATGAGACAGTGTTGTTGAGATATTTAGGAGATTTGTTGCCAATGCATTTAGGAGTGATACATAGGGGTTTCAAAATAATCCTTGCCCTGATGGGAAGCCAGTGATTGTTTTCCCTAATGGTCGAGATGTGCTCATTCTTTTTTATTCCCAGTGTTGTGCGGAGGGCTTTGTTCTGCATAGGTTGGATTTTGGTCAGTTTGGCATTTGACGTGCCTAGTAGGAGCACATTGCAATAGTCCAACTTAGAGAGTGCAAGGGCTTTCACAAGTGTGATTCAGTTTTTTGGTGTGAGGAATTTACGGCTTAATGAGATGAGCTTGGTGGTGTATGAGGTGGCTGATGAGAGGGCATTAACTTGTTTGGTCATGGATAAGTTGTAATCTAGGTAACTCCTAGAGTTTTGACCTGTTTGAGAACTAGGATTGTGGTGCCATCGATGGTGAAAGAGACATAAGTAGACTGAAGGGATGTACGTATCACGCTTTTTTTAGTGCGCCACGTTTCCATCTCAGCAACACCTCTTACAATCACTGGCAACGTTGGCTATAATTTAGTTCTGATATATGGCTATTACTATTGTATTTGATGTTGTCTATCATGTTGCCACTGGCCATCCCCTGGGCATTTAACTTTTGAAAGGGTCTGAAACCCCTACACATGCATGCTCTTGCCACAACACAGACGAAACACAACCCTTTTCAAGTAAAATAGCATTCAGGAACATTTTAAACTCCAACACACATTAGATTCGAGTTAAAAATACTTGCCTGGTAAACTCCTCAATCAACAGGGTATCAGGGTTGGATTCTGGTGAACCCCGCAATCAACTGTGTGAACCCTCAATGAACCTTGAATCAGGGTATAATTCTCACTAACAATGTTTCCCAGTAGACACCATTGAGAGTAGTTAGTTTTTCATTGATGCCCTCTGTTTTTTTGCCTGGCCAATTTACTGGTCCTGTGTGCATGCAGTAATGTCAAACCATATTTCATTGTGATTCTTTTTGATTAATCACAGATATACAATCCAAGTTTATTGCATTGAATGTGTCACCCATAGGGTAGAAGTGTCTGCTTCATGTAGCATACTACATATTATCCAACCTTGTACATATAGTTGTGAAGTCATCTTAAATCGTCTTAGGGGTGGGGAGCCGATGATCAGGGGCCTCAGACTCCTATCAGTTCTGGAATTCAGGCAGAAGAGATGGTATACCCACACCCACACAATTACTCTCAACATCAGACCCATAATGACCCAATTTATAACATCAGGTTGATAGCAGGCCATTGGACATGCAAGGTGTGAGGCACTCTGCCAGCATTGCTCACAAGCCTCTGTTCACCGGCTACATTAGCTGTGGATAAAATGTAATCATGTACAAGTAAGCAAAGCATGTGGAAAACAATGCAGGTCGGCTAAAGCAAGCTCACAGTCAGACTAACAGTGTGAAGAGGCATCATGGTTGTATTTGCATTTCAAAGAGACGGTATCCTGTGGTTTCAACAAAGTACATTACTTCGTTGTAATTTAATTTGTGGTTGTTTCTCTGAAATACTTAGAATATGTATATGCATTTGGGGGGTAAGGGGTACACATGGGGGTAAGTAGGGATTTAGGGCGGGGGTGGTAGTGAAGGGGTGAGGTATAGAGGGATCTCTCTCCCCAAAAAAAATCGAAGTGTCATTTTGAAAAAACACCTTCGAAGTCAATTACAACAGAGTAATTGGATTTGTTGAAATGACATGGAAACAAAGAGACAGAGAGGAGCGTGTGCCCTACATTAGAACACTCTGACAGTGCCGTCATGGGGTCAGGCGTCCATACCAGAAGACCAGCCTGATTCCAAAAATGTAGATTGGCTCTTTATTTCCTCAGTGCATGGAGTCGTAGCTGGCTCTGTGGTACAAAAGGATACACTTGGCAGAAAAATAGTATGAACCGGTCTCCAAAAATCAGAAGCCACACTCCTGTACAGCCCACAGCCGGAACAGGTTTAGAAATCCCATGCCCCGTCATTGTGAAGGGCTGAACATATTTTCCTTAAATTGCTTCTCTCCCTCCCTCCATGTACACCCAATATATACCTATGCTAAATTAATGCCATTGATTTTGTGGCCCATGGTCAGGGCTGGTTAGAACCTATCCTATTTCAAGATGCAGTTGGTTGTGATTTGGGCAGTTTGTTTGCAAAGGATTTTATGGTTACGGTGGGAAGGAGGGCGATGTGGGAATGTGCAGATCTTATTCAGCAACAAATTCGTAGGGGTATCAAATGGTCTTTTATTATTATTGTTATTATTATTGTTATTATTATTATTATTATTATTATTATTATTATTATTATTATTAGTATTATTATTTAATTCTTATAGAGCGCCACGTGCCCATGGGCCTCAGGGCACACAAAAAACAAAGAATGTAGACAAGATGAGATGGAACGATGGTCAATGCAGGGGGGGGGCAGGTACAAGAGACAGCACTCTCCAGCCTGGTCTGAGATTAAACAGGTGAGTTTTGATTGATGTTTTGAATTCTGAGACTGAGCCGGCAGCTCTCATTACAAGGGGGAGACCATTCCAAGCTTTTGGTGCCTAAACGTCAAAACTGGTGCCGCCATATTTAACCAGCTTAAACCTTGGTTTCACCAGTTTGAATTTGTCCTGAGACCGTAGCTTGTGAATTGGCTGGCTCACTGTCTGGTGGTCTAGTAGGTATTCGGGAGCAGTGGCAGTCCAGCATTTGTAGGACAGTGTCAGGATATTTTGTGTGATCGTGTGCTTTATTTGAAGCCAATGTAGGATCTTTCTGGTGCTTGTGATGTGATCTCACATGGAGAGGCCATGGATAACATGGACAGCATTGTTTTAGGTGATTTAGAGCGATTGAATGTTGGTTTGTGATGTGCCGGCGAGTGACTGTTGCAGTAGTCTAGTCTAGTGTTCACTAAAGCAGTGGACAGTAGAGATCTGTTGCTGGTGGAAAGGTAGGGGCGTATATTAATGAGGAGTTTGGTAACATAGCCGCAAGTGGAATGGATGTGCGAGGCCTGTGGTCTCATGGTATGTACTTTGTATAAATACATGCCCAGTGTCATCACAATTTTCGCTACCTTGATTCTGCTGCCTGTGATGCTAAAGCTTTCGTACTCTGGACTTTCTTCAATTGTGGTCCTGAGGCCACAACAACGAGCTCTGTGTTATCCCTAATAAGGACTAAGGAATTTGAGGCCCTCCAAATTTGGATTATATAGTAGACAATGTTAAGGTCAAGGGAGTTCTGTATGTAATCGCCTGACAGCTCAAGGACAACCTTCATGTCATTGGCATAGTTGTGTATATTGCACATTAACGTTATCCAAGAGACTGAGCAGTGGCCTGCTGTAGATGTTAAATAATGTGGGGGTGATACAGGCACCCTGTGGGACTCCACAGGTCATGACCTTTGGTGTGGATTTAGTGCCTCTGTTGCCACTCTGGCAGGACAGGCTTCCAGAAAGAAGTGATACATTGAGCTGCTTGGCTGATCCTTTAATCTGGCCAGAAGAAGGGTATGGTCAACCAGATCAAAGTCCAGCAGCATCAATAAAGTTGGATGACCTCTGTCCAGTATGCTTGTTAGGTTGAACTTAAAATTCAGAATAGCGGTTTAGGTTACATGCCTGGCTCTAAAGCCTGATTGACGTGAGCCCAGTATGCTGTTGTTATCTATACATTCCTGGAACTGTAAATAGTCCACTATGTTCATGATTTTCAGCACAAATGGCAAATTTGTTATGGGATGAAGATTTTTATCCACAGCTAGGTCAAGGTTATTCTTTTTCAAGAGCAGCATGATCCATGCTTCCTTCAAAGAGAATGGGACTTGGCATTGACTAAATGAGAGGTTAACCAGTCTGGTGATCCATGGGGCCAGTATATCCATGGATCCTTTAAGAATGTTAGTTGGACAGCTATCTTCCAAACAGTATGTAGGTTTCATGTCAAGAATTATTTTGTAAATTTCGGGTTCAGTACTCTGCTTAAGATTGAATTCGCACCCATTAGATTCACTTATGATGGTCAATAATAGTCTGTTGATGCCCTGTGATTTTGGATGAAAATTCATCATGGATTTCCTGGCCACCGGCTGTGTCTCTTCTGAAACTTTGATTCATTGTAGGCTTTCCCTCAGTTGAGAATTTTAAAGAGTTCACTGGAACTAGATCTAGCTTTTGATATCCTTGTGTTAATGTTTGTTGACTTAGCTTCGATGATGGCTGCCTTAAACTTTTACAGTGACTGCTTGTAGGAGCTAAGTGTTTGAGGGAATGGGTTTTTTCGCCATTCCCTTTCCAGTGATTTGTTAGTGCGTCTTAGTTGAATGATAGTGTCATTATACCATGAGTTCTTGCTCTTTTCAGATTTTATCCTCTTGATTCTTTCTGGGTCAAGGGTCTCCATAGATGAGTTGATAGTATCCGTCAAGTGAGTCACCAGTTCGGTGGAGTCATTAAAAGAGTCAAGTGGAAGGAGCCTGGCAGTCAATAAGGCAGACAGTTTCAAGAGAGTTGCATTTTTTAAGTTCCTGCTTTTTTTGTAGTTTTGTGGCTGTGTGTCAAGTCTCATTGGTGGTGCTGGGGGGTGAACTAGAGAGTTCACCATAAAAGGATGGGAGCAGGGACACAACATCTGGGCTTTGCAGGTGATGCGTCAAGACCCAATCCAGTGTGTGTCCACCACCATGAGTGGGCCCTTTAACTTGTTGCATGCATCCAATAACCTTGAGCTTACCAAGTAGGGAAGTGGCTTGCTTATCTTGAGGGTCTTCAGCCCTTAAGTTGAGGTCACCTAGTACAATCATGGGTGTTTGAGCTCTGGTAGCGTTATTAAGGAGATCAAGGAATTGTTCCTCAAACTGTGTGGCATGTCCTTGGGTGGTCTATAAATAACCAGGACACTCAGGGTTATGTTAGCATTTATTTTGACTTTGGCAATAAGACTTTCACATCCTTCAGGACTTAAGTGCTTGATACTATTAAGCAGGCGGTCTTGCTGGATCTGTGTACCTAATTTTTCAAATGCCTGTGCTGATGATGCAAGGCGGTCTTGTATTGTGAAGATTGTGCGACGCGAGAAACCAACCCAAGACCCTCCTGGATGATTGATAGTTTATTTGTATAGCGCCTATACACAATGTGTTTCAAAGAGCTTCAAGGCAAGAGAGGGAGCAAGAGAAAATACAGTGACATTTTGACAAGGCTTTGAGACATTAAGAATGTGAAATTACTATCGTACTAGGCCTGGCGACATTTCAGATAGTGCTAGAGCTATGGCAAAGATAAGGAGGAGAGGCGGGGGTAGGAGATGAGACAGACACGGAACTACTGTACTAGGCCTGGCAACATTTATGGTAGAGCCAGAGAGTTGACACAAGGTTCAGGGAGGGAGGGGAAGGGAGAAGGAGAGGAACAAAACAAGCGACTATCGTACTAGGCCTGACGACATTTCAGGTAGCACTAGAAGGAGAAGAAATAAACAAGGAGGGAGGAGGAAGACAAACAGCTACTATTGTACTAGGTCAGATGACAATTTCAGATACAGTAAGAGCTATGACAGGGATAAGGAGGGGGGTGGAAATGGAACAGACAAGCAACAATTGTACTAGGCCTGATGACATTTCTGGTAGAGCTGGAGAATTGACATGAGGTGTAGGGAGGGGGGAGGAGGGAGGAGAGGAACAAAACACAAGTGACTATCGTACTAGGCCTGACGACATTTCAGGTAGTGCTGGAAGGGGAGGAAACAAACAAGGCGGGAGGGGGAGGAAGGCAACCAGCTACTATCTTAGTAGGTCAGATGACATTTTTGGATACAGTAAGAACTATGACAGGGATAAGGAGGGGAGGGGTGAGTAGGAGATGAGACAGGCAAGCAACTATCATACTAAGCCTGACAACATTTCTGGTAGAGCCAGAGAGTTGATACGAGGTCCAGGGAGTGGGGGAGAAGGGCAGAGGAGAGGAACAAAACAAGCAACTATCGTACTAGGCCTGATGACATTTTACGTATTGCTGGAAGGAGAGGAAACAAACAAGGGGGGAGGAAGACATACAGCTACTATCGTACTAGGTCAGATGACATTTTGGATAGAGTAAGTGCAAAGCGTATAGAAAGGGTGAGGTTCCAATACATCTGAACTTCAAAACTGCAATGTTCAGCCAGTGGGTCTGCATCACTGTTCACATATGAGGCTGTTCCTTATATGGGAACTAAGGAAGAAGTGCTCGCCTTTTTATCCCTTGAATGGCCTTGAAGGTACCAAAACCAATAAGTAGCTCCTCACACATTTTTCCCACTCTTTTCTGAGCTTGCATAATGAAGATTTTGAAACATGGTTTTCTGCCATGGAGATATTGCAACAATTGCTCACCTAACATGGAAGCACATACTAAACAAAGGAAAAGAGAAAGAACTTCTGTTAGGTGAATCCCTAATGCTCAAATGCAACCCATCCCTGAGTTGTTGTTTATTTCACAGAATTTCAACCTCAAAAGGGAAGCACTTACAAATATATAAAATGCAGGTTCCAACCTTGAATCTGTATTTCTGTGAGGTTCCAAGACATCTGACATTCAAAACTACAATGCTCAGCAGTGTTTCTGCATCACTGTTCTCATCTGCGGCTGTTCCTGGTATGGACCCAGGAACAGCCTGCAGCAGGATTCAACTGGGGGGTCCTGAATCAACTTCCCATGCCACAGGACAGACCTTCCTAGATTTCTGTGGCGCAAGCACTAACTGGGAAGGCCAGACTGAGTTCCAAAGTCCAAGGCTGTCTCTGTAGAGGAAGTAGATGGTAGGCGAAGACTTCCAGGGAATGGTGTAGTCTCAAGCAGGACAAAAATAGGGACAAGTATGGAGTGGTCCCAAGCAGGTCATAAATAGGGACAGGTACACAGGAACCGGTAGGAATAGCAACAGGAGGAAGGATGGAAAAGGAAGCCAGGAGGGGGCAAGAGCACCGGGAAGGCAAGCAAAAGGAAGGGAAAGCAAAATGAGACTGGGCAAAGCAGAGAAAAAAATGAAGCAAGGGTCAGCAGGGCAAGGGGACAAGGGCAAGGACCTCTACAAAGGGGCAAGGGGATTAGAATAGGAACGCTGGATTCCTGAGTGCAGCACAGGGCAAAAAACAATGCATTAAGATGCAAGGAGTAACAGGTCACCAGCCGTTATATGGGGCTGACACCCCAACAAGACTTGAACAGCAAGCCGACATTGCACTGAACGAGGACCACGCCAGTCCGTGCATGCACAGTGACTAAAAAATGGCTGCAAGCATTTCGATAATGCACTTTGATAAGCACACTGAATGCCACAATTTAATTTTCAGAGAAGGGGATGGTCTGCAACACACCTGGGATGTACCCAGGCAGGGTGGCAGTGTTGTTACATGCATACTATGCACACAGCACGATGAGAGGGAAACCCACACATACACACGTGTTTTTGTATGGTGTGCATGTGCTGCTGAGATGGATACCAGGAATTGAAGGGAAGTTGATTGTCCAATGTGTTTCTGTTCAGACCACAGTGCCCCGCCACCATTATGTCAGGCACTCAAACACTGCTATACCTGATAAAAGGCATGATTATACTTGTTGCTACTGATGATGACAACATGGAGTGGCGATCCATATTATCCATCGGTCCCACCCTGACATTGAAAGGAGTAACAAACACAGAGTTATTCGATGATGAGGAGTGAGAGGTAGTGTTTGAATCAAGCATACCATGTCCAGTGCACAAAAAGAAAGAGCAGTGTTTCGGATAACGCAACTGGTGAAGAAATAAATAAAATACTTGCATGAGAATCTGGAGAAAGTTCCAAAAGTCCTAAGACAAAGGGACCCCATGATGTGGGCATACTAAAAGGGGCAGGAGCAGTACAGATTAAAATAAAAGAACAACATTTGTTAACTCGAGTAAAGCAATACCCCTCTCCCGAGAATCAGATGAGGGCATACATGAGACATTGCGTGCCCTTTGACAGCAAGGCATAATACAGGAGTCCACGTCACCTTGCCACACAGCTATCTATCTGATCAAAAAATCAGAGGTCCGGGCCTGGCATTTCATACAGGATTTACGCTCTCTTAACAACATCCTTAAGTTAGAATATCTATTAGTTCCTAATGATGTGACAATGTTTTGCAGTGTTCAAGTGGAGACAAACTACTTCATAGCTGCAGATTTGAAAAATGCTTTTTTTCTCCATTGCCATGCATCCAAACCCCAGGTATCTCACTGAGTTTACGTATCGCGGGACCAGATTTGAACATAAAAGGATGCCTCAAGGCTACTGTGAGAGACCCAGCACATTCAACAGAATAATACAAATGGATTTGAGCTAATCACAGTTTGAAAGTGCAGTGATACAATATGGTGGATGAGCTTTTAGTGTGTAGTACAACAGAGGAAGAGTACAGAAAGGACTCAGTGACACTACTGGCATTGCTAGCTGACGTAGGTGTACAAAGTGCACAAAGACAAATTGCAGTATTGCCTAAAAGAGGTAGTTTACTTGGGCCAGATTCTGTCAGAAGATTGCGACTATTTCTTCCAACACAGTGCTAGCAGAGGTAATCCACAATTGTGCTCCTCCAGCGATTTACCATCTGCTAGCAGCACAGAGAAATGAATATCCGCCATTATCCAATGTGACGTTGCCCCATGTAAAGATGGCCGCCACAGACGCATGATGAGAACAAGAGTACCGACGAGATACATTGCCGTACATCTCTCGACTGGATTGGCTGACTGATCGTATATCCCTGCCAATCGATAACCGGTAGGCATAGCCGGACTCTCACCCAAAGGACCTCGCAACAAGGACAACACCTGTCCCGTGCCATAACCCTGCTGCAGCCGGTGAGTGGCAGTGGAGCAGGAGCTCCCTATCACTGCCGGAGCAGTGCAGCACTCCCCAGAGTCTCAGGGTTCCAGAGGCAGCCATCGGGCTACACCTCACCCAGCTGCCACATCTAGAGTGGATATTGCCACTATTACATCCAAAACTGTGCTAGCAGAGGTAAGTCACAATTGCGCTCCTCCAGCGACTTACCATCTGATAGCAGCACAGAGAAACGAATATCCGCCATTATCCAACATGAGGTTGCCCCGTGTAAAGATGGCCACCACAGACACATGCCGAGAACAAGATTACTGACGAGATACATTGCCGTACATCTCTCGACTGGATTGGCTGACTGATCGTATATCCCTCCCAATCGATAGCCGGTAAGCATAGCCTGACTCTCTCCCAAAGGAGCTCGCAACAAGGACAACACCTGTCCCGTGCGTGTCTGTGCTGCCAGTGCGCCTTCGCAAGTCACTCTGCCCAGATAACCTTGTTCCCGACAGAGGACTCAGGAGTAAGTACCCTGCCAATATCCCCATAATTATAATGTCTGACACAACAGCAACTTCACGTCCATACGTCTGTTAAGTGATCTCTATTTAGTGACACAATGAGGTAGTACCGGTCACCCCCTCAGTAACAAATGCAATACAAAATCACCTTGCAATATTTGTGATCCAATGCTTAATGTTAACCTCTAAACATGTATACTCATGTCGATATCGGCGATTGGACTGAATTGTAACCACCTCCCTTTTTTTGCCATATGCATTGCTTTTAGTCATGAATAATTATTCTCTATACTAGGAATGTACCGCAAATCTGTTGACTTTATACGATGCTTGTATATTTTGTTGCTCATGTATAGTCAAGTAGAGACTTCCAGTATCCATTAATGCACAAGTACTATAGTAGCAATGACACACAGCAATTACCTGGTATAGCTGACGTCATCTCATATCAGCCCATATTACACATCTTCATGCCTTTAAACTGTTGGCGCATGATAATACATCTGGCTTAGCCCCACGCTACAGACATTAGGACTTATACACTTTGTCTTACTCACACTTTATGGCTACACTGCTTAATTAACCAAAGCACTGCAAAACCCTTCCTCATCCCGAACTTTGACCCATGTAAGCCGTATTTAGTACTATCCAAAGATATGAACGGTCAGCTATGAACTCACAAATATCCAATTCACCTAACCATGATACTCACTAGCCAAGGTATACTGCTTTACATATCTCCTATACTTACCTTTGCTATAGCATGCACATTATTGAGAGCAGACCAAACATCAACACAATACAATCAACAGCATACCCAATACAGTTATACATTGGCAACAATGCCTCACGCTACCAATCACTCGGAACTCTGCACCCAAGGGACATTTATTTAGTTAGGAAGAGGCATAGCACACTTACTTAGACCTAGACATCACCCCTTACCTTGTCCCATGCCATTTCTACCTAGGACACCAGCATTCACCACTATAGCACTTACCCCATAGTACGCCCACATCCAAGCCCAAATTGGCCAAAACAAATAGACTATCCTCCCGCACCTTGACTACCCCACCTCCTAAAGACAGTATTAAACACCACCAGACCAACAGCAAAATCACCATCATACTTATCGCTCCGACGCAGGATAAGCCATCACCCAAATCCAAGCACACAAATACCCCGAACCAACCTCCCCCGCCGCCTCGCATCACAGACTATAGCCAAGAAAGGCTCATCACAACCACTCCCCATCAATACCCTGTCAACTAAAGTCAATCCACTAAAAGGTGCCCTTCACAATGTCAGATCTCTAGGCGCTCACGCCATAGATACCCACGATTTGATCCTTGATTATAACTTAGACTTCATCGCAATAACTGAGACTTGGCTTCACGCAGCCTCAGGCCCAATGCTCTCCTTAGCATTACCTTCTGATTACTCAGATCGACAAGAAACTACAGGTGGTGGAGTCACCATAATCTTTAAAACAATTCTAAAGTTTAGAGAATGTAAAACTGAAACACTACCAGGCTATGAACTCTTATCGCTCAAAATTGCCACAGACCCAAACGCTACTATCAACCTCCTAATAGTGTATAGAACACCCAGTACCACTAATAACCCAGACATAGAAATACCACTACTTATCACCCCTCTCATTAAACCACATACCAAATGTATCCTCTTAGGAGACATCAATCTCGGATATGAGGACCCCAGCGACCATAGAGCCACTGCATTCCACAATGCCTTCCTAGAAAAACAATTCAAACAAAAGTTCAAGGTTCCAACACATAGAAAAGGTTGCACCCTCGACTGGATCCTAACACTAAACACTACAATACAAATAGAAGACATTCTAGAGATCTACTGGACAGATCACTCCCTCATTAGATTTGACATCATCAGAACAAGAGATGCCACCACACACACTCCCCCAATACACACCATGATGAGAAATTCTAAGAAACTCACCACAGAAAACCTACCGCCTCTGCTCAACAAGCTACTCACCACTCAACCTTCCCCTCTGCACAACCCAGCTGAAATCTCAGCACACCACCATTCCGTCTGCCAGTCTCAAGCAAGCCATTGATGAAATAGCTCCACTCAGGCCCAAACGAGCAAAACAAAAGCCTAGCAAACCCTGGTTCAACAATGACCTCTTAGAACTAAGAAGAAAAAAGAGAGCACTAGAACACCTATGTAGAAAAAACCCAACAATGGAAAACAAAAAAGAATTACATCTAATCTCCAATTTTTATAAGACACAAGTATACACACAGGAAGCCAACTCACCCAATACCCGCATAGTAAATGCCTCATCTAACAGCAAAGAATTATTCTCCATCATAAAGGAACTAGAAACACCTTCCCACCTTCCCAGCATAGTGGTAGTAAATAAAACCTGGTGCACTACCATCTAAGATGCTCTAGGTGCAAAAATGAATACTCTCCAAAACAAAATTGAATCGCAAAGAAAAATATTAGATACCGCCAACAAGACAATACCATTAGTAGACACCACTCCCACCAACAATATACCAAAATTCCACTTTACTGCAGTAACCACTGAGCAAGTATCTGAAACGATAGCATTGTTGAAAGCCTCTAATTGTAAAGGAGATAACTTCCCTGCTAAACTAATCAAAGACTGTGCCCCTATACTAGCTCCCATCATAACTAATGTTGCCAACTCCACCTCCCCAACATCAAAGAAGCATTTGTCACACCATTACTTAAGAAGCCCACATTAGAACCTACCATACCAACCAACTATAGGCCCATCACCACAGTGCCCTTCCTCCTCCAGATTATAGACAAAATAGCCTACACACAAGTTCAAGCCCACCTTGAAAATAACCACCTATTAGGAGAGAGACAATCAGGCTTTCGCCTGGGGCACAGCACCGAAACAGTACTATTGGATCTGAAAAATTAAATGGATGCAATCAGGGATGGAGGCAAACTCTGCATTCTATTATTGCTGGATCTGTCCGCTGCATTTGATTTAGTCGATCACAGTAAACTGTGCCAAACCCTAACAGATAACTTCCACTTCCCCAAGGAAGCATCCACATGGATTAACTCCTTCCTATCTGACTGAACCTCCAGAGTAGCCATTGGTGACATAGCAGCTGACCTGATACCAGTACCTATAGGAGTTCCCCAAGGATCCTGCCTCTCACCAACGCTTTACAATGCATAAACTAAATTACTCTTCACAGCCTTAGCCGCTATGGGAGTAATTTACACTAATTTTGCTGACGATACACAAATACATATCCCTATCTCAGGCAATTTAGAACAAGACACCATTTTAGCAAATAAAATATACACCATCATCCAAATCTGGATGGCAGCTAATAGCCTTTGCCTAAATGGAGAAAAAACTGAGATCCTCATAGTAGGCTCACCACCCGTCTAGCCAATCTCCACCCACTCTACAAAAGTATTATCATCGATAATACCCCTATACCCATCTCAAATCAAGTAAAAACTCTATGAGTTTACCTTGATTCAAGTCTCACCATGAATAAACATATCAACGTCCTGGCATCTTCCACTGCATACACCACCAAACTGATTTCACTAAGCAGGCCTTTCCTCACAGCAAAATTGCATAACACTAGCAAGAGCATTGATGCTAACCAAACTAGACTATTGTAATATACTCATACTGGGCACCTCCAAAAGAAATGTAAACATAATGCAACTACTGCAGAACAAAGCCCTAAGATCAGCAATAGGCTTAAAAAAGGGAGCACATAACTCATTTTAGGAGAGAAGCACATTGGCTTCCCATCCAACACAAAATGCTCACACTCACACACACATGTGTAACAGGCCACGCCCCCAGCTATCCTTAACAATTGCCTTAGTGGCAAAGAATCTATCAGGACCCTGAGATCCACTGCCAACTTACACCTGCATATACCACACTTTAAAAACACCAGAACTGGCAGAGCCTGCTTCCCTGTAGCAGCCCCAAGACTATGGAATTCTCTACCAGCCAACCTAATCAATGAGCTGTCCATAGTCATCTTCAAGAAACTCCTTAAAATGTGGCTCTTTAATGAATTCTAAATTCCTGTCCCTTTTAAACACACAGAACAAATGTAAATAGTGTTAATGTAACTACCAAGCATGTTTTTGTGTACAAAGCGACCAGTAACCGTTAAGCTTCTACAGACTGTAATTTCTTTATAATTTTTGCAAAGTGTCATGTAACCTTAAACCTTAAATAACACCAGAGAGAGTTGAGGCCATACATAAAACACCCAGACCAAAGTCAGTGAAAGAAATGCATCAGTTTCTAGGGTTGTGCATCTATTGCAGGGCACAGGTTTTCACTTTAATCCACTTACACCAGCAAACACTAAAATAAACTCAGAAAAACAAAAACAACATAAAATAGACAGTTGAAATGGGTGAACATGTTGACAAACTTAAGCATGAGTTAACACATGCACCAGAATTGGCTACACCCAATTACAAAGAGAAGTTTCACTAGATTTCCCATTCAGACGGTACGGTAATTACAGTTGTACTAACACAAAAGAAGGGACAGGGACACAAGCCACTGGCTTATTGCAGTGGATCTCTAGCTGCACTAATGCAGGGACACCTTCCATGTGAGCAAGAACTTGTCGCTGCTACATTTGCATTTGAGAAAGCTTCCACATATGCAATGGGGTGCCCTGTAATTTTGTACGTAGAACATGCACTGTTCGCAATATTAGAAAGAACCAAATCATCATATTTTTGACAACAAAAAGATCTTCATGGTACAAATTAATACTGACAAACACTTCAATAGAGGTGGTAAGGTGCCGAACAATAAAGAATTTTCAGAAAAATAATTGAGGAGGGAGATTACATGCATCATTGCTTGCATCCATAACAGGAGTGAAGGTAACCCCCTGATGAAAGAGGAAGTAATTGAATAGGGACATGACCTTTATTGATGGAAGCTCAAGTATCAACCAAAGTACAGGACAAAGGCATTCTGGTTCAGCAGTAGTGGGACATAAAGACAGAATACAGAAGGAAGAGGAGTTGATAGTGTACTATGAAACATGATTGCTAGCAGCAGATTTAGTGGCATTAATTGAGGTACTAAATATGTCAGAGGGTCAAGCGGTTAACATCTATTCTGACTCTGCATATGTAACATCAACTATGCATTCAGGGTTCACAAGGTGGGAAAGGAGAGGGTTCAAAATAAATGATGGCACACCAGTACTGAATGCAACACTGAGGAATAACTTCTTAGAAGTGTTACCACTCCCAGCAGAATTGGCTTTAATAAAGTGCAAGGCCCACATGGAGGGCAAGATTTAATTTCATTAGGTAATGACAAAACAGATCAAGCAGCAAAAGAAGCAGCCTATATTCCAGAAGGGACACATGTGCTATTCATTGGTGAAGGAGAAAAATACCTCGTATGGCATTGATAAAAACTAGAAAGGAAAAAGATGCTTTGGCTGAAAATTTTAATGCAACCCTGATAGTACACATAATAGAATTGCAGGTAGAAGCACCAGATGATGAAAAAGAACTCTGGAAGAAAAGAGGATGCTCTTTGTCCCCAAAAGATTTAATTTGGTGGCATGATAGCACAGGTCAGGTGGTAATGCCAAAAATGTTGTTGAAAGTAACCCCGCTACCCTGCCCATATAGTGAACGAGCATGTGGCTAGGGGATAAGGGAAGACCACTTTGTGCCAAACGTATACGAGAATGTTTCTGAATTTGTGAACAACTGTTTGATTTGTCAAAAATTCCTACCAGGTCACACTTTAAGAGTAGTAAGGGAAACGTTGCCATGATTGGAGGGGCCCTTCTGGCAATTGCATATAGACTATGTAGATATGCAAGATAGATGTACCTCTTACAGATACATGCTTCTTGTGGAGTGTCCATTTTCACATTGGTTTGAGGTTTGTCCCTGTGCCCAGAATGATGCTGATTCCATTGCAACATTCTTGGTGAGAGATGTGTTCCCAAGGTGAGGGATTCCAGATGAAATTTGCTATGACAATGGTCAGCATTTTTAAAGGATTTGGTTAAAGAAATCACCGCCCTCTTGGGGATAAGGCACACATTATGCACAGTTTATCATCCACAATTCAACAGTTTGGTTGAGAAGATGAATGGCTTATTAAAAATGTGCCTTTGCAAAGCTAAAGCACACACTTGGAAAACCTTGGTTGCACTGCTTAGCTCTTTTACTTTTTGCTTTGTGCAATTCACGTGGAGTAGATCATCATCTCATTCCACATGAGATTGTTACAGGTCAAAGAATGCATGTGCCTACACCTCTGTCACGTACATTGTCTCATGCCAAATCCTCTGCTTATATTCTGGGGGTAGAGTTTCACACGTATCTCACAGACAATACAAAATCAATATTTAACCCTGTAGACAAGGCTGAGAGCTCCAGAAGAGCAAACAAGTGATCAAGAAGGACAGTTTCCACAAGTGGCACTTCTCTATCCAGGCAACAGTGTGTACGTAAAAAAGAAAACATATCAGGAGGTGGAAAGAAGAGTGCTTTACTGGTCCTCACATAGTGACTTATGAAACACTGACTGCTGTAAAAATTGAGGAATGCAGAGGATGGATTCACATCACCGACGTGCGCAAAGACAAGAGCACTGCCTCCCATTGAGAAGAGGAGCAGAGCACCACATAATGGGAAGTATTTGAAAACTTTCATTAACTTCCTTTTCAGCTACAAGACTTTACAGAAGACCAACAAGTGGAGAAGGAGGGGGAGTTTTTCAGGACAATGTTTGTATAAAGAGACAGCGAACGATTTCTACATTTTTGATTATTTTGATGATAGTGTGCATTAGTATTGGACTAATATGGTTATTATTGTATGTGTTGAATGAACAAAAAAAATTGCATTTTCTAATAATAATAGTGTGGGGAGAAAGAAGAGCAGTATTTAAATGGGGAGGAATTCGATCATAACAGTGTAAAGGGGCAAGAACTTACATCTGGGAATGTCTGGTATGATGAATTGTTACAGTTTCGATAAAGGGCAAACAGCATGTGTTATGTTTGCTCACTAACCCCACACGTAATAGGAGCACCCAAGCTTTTTCTTACCCAAGCAGTATCATATGAGGAAGCAGGATGCATAATGCACCTATTGCTCTGCAAACCTATGGGGCTTTTCCAAGGAACAAGTGTGGCTGTCCTGTGGGTGGTTGAGGGGAGGGAGTTTATGCAGATATCTATGTGCAACTCAATAGCATGGCCAAAAAGAGTGAAACAAAAAGCTGATAATTAAATATATAACTGAAGGCCCTAAATGTGGGGAACAAAAGGTTAAAGCGCACCAATGACTGCAGTGTGGGGTAAGGAAGGACATAGCATTCACATAAGGTGTCACATAAGACCATTGATGAGAATGAAGGAAGCAGTGTGGTACGGTGGCCAATAGTGGAGGGGAATAATGCAATGTTGTGCTGAAGGTTTGGTGGGGTTTGAACAAAATGTGGTCTCTAAAGTGAATGACAGTTGCAAGGCAGTTTGGGGAAAATGTGTTAAGTGAAGAGCATCAACCATTATACATTAAGAGCTCTCCACAGCTTTCTTTGTGTTTCAGGTCCAGTGGGTCTATCCATGTGGGCACTAACAATGGCTGTGCAAAGGTGATGAGGAGTGCCACTTTGATGCAGGGGTATGGGGTTATAATGGACATCTGGTGGACATGTGGATCGAAGGCCTACCCACATCTCCATCCTAATTGGTGTGGTCTTTGTGCACTTGTCACACTGCACAGTCCTGCCTTGGTAGAGTCCCGAGGCAGTAAATACAATGTGGGGCTTTCATTGAGTAAAGAATCAAGTGAGTTAGGGGAAAAGTTGTTACAGCATGACAAGGAACAAGCAAGACAAAGCAGGAGGAAACATTGTAACAATTATTGGTTGGAAAAGGTTCAGAATGCCTGTCAGCAATTCCAGCAGAGTATCAGCTATTCTTGAAAGCAATCATTTCTTTGTTTCCCTATTGTTGCCAGGAGTAGGGGTTGTAGCTAATGCTAAATGTTTGCAGTTGACGCAGTATGAGTTACTGTGACTGGCAAAACCAACTGCAAAAGACCTGAATGCAGTGAAAGAAAAAGTATGGCCACTGCGTGTCCTGGCACGTCAAAGTGGCTATGTTTTGGATTTACTCACTGCCATTGGGGAAGGGGTGTGCTCAATAATTGGCTGCAGTTGCTGCACCATGGCACCCAATGGAGACACACCAAATGGAACTTTGCAAGCTGCTATTAATGAAATACAGAAACTCCAAGAGAAGATGTCAAAAGAAGCAAATTGAGTGCAAACAAACATTTGGCTGGACACCTTTTTGCCTGGGTTCCTACTTGGCTCTCAGAAATGTTGAAAATCACTGTTCCCATGTTGATCTTCATGCTTATCACCTTCTGCATTGGCAAACATATTTTGAGATGTTATACTAACAAACAAAGAGGAAGATTTATACTACACCTGAGTGTTGATAGGGTTCATAAAAAAGAGAAGGGTACCAATGAACTATGTAGAGGACGATATTGATGGTTGGGTCAGAACACACCCTGAGGATTTAGAAAACTATGAGCAATTGTGTATCTCATGTTTTAAAGATAGAGAGGGGTGTATATGTGTGGGGGACTCATTGGATGGTTGGGAAGAAACTGGGCATGACATGACAAGACTAGAAATTATATTGATTCACAAACATAAAGTAGCAGAAAAGGGGTGGAAAAAGTTAGTTAATGATGAATCAATAAAAGGGGAATGTGGTAAAAATGCAACTTCAGCACGGTAAAAAGGTACAACAGGGAAGGGGCTTTCTTGATAGCCACACAGTAATTTGAACTGAGCTGGAGAATGCCCTCAAATAACAGTTTTTCACATTAAATAAACATAGATAATAAAGATGGGTCACAGGTAAGGATATAAGATTTAGCCTTAGGCTGAGGCGTTGCAAATAGGGCTCAAAATATGCTTTTTCAGAGATGAGGGCTCATTTTATTATTTTGCTTTGAAGCTGCAGTGATTGGTTGCACATTGGAAGTGAACACTCTTTGTTACTTTCGTAGTAAAAAAACAGAGCTCATGGGTGCCGCAGAAGGCAATGAATGCACAATCATTTTATAAATATGCATGTTAATTTATGAAGCCTGATCTACTGATGGCTTCAGAAAGCCCATGCTGGTTTCAAATTGCCCCTGAGTATGTTTCTGCCTGGGAAAAAGGTCAAAGAGTTCCTAATGTGCAAAATTAGCACAATAACTTGTTCTTGGTTCAAGGCTCTGACAGTGTTGTGGTAGAAAACGTTCTCATGAAAACCTAGATGAGATGACCGGGACAGATCTGCTGGTCATCTCAAATGTTTCAATGAATTGGCACTACAATGTGGGAATTGGGGGTTGGATTGTGCCATTACAACGGGAAACTAGGGACAGTGTGGTAAGGTGTGCGGGACTACACAATAGAAGATAATGTATGTCCTTCTATAGGGGTATGACATGAAAGCATAGACGAAAATGTATGTCCTTCTATAGGGATTTGACATGATTCCACCAATAAGCTTCATGTGGGGCGACATTTTTATCTTGCAAGTTTATGATGTTAATTAGTGTAGATGATAATAAAAGCTTTTGATTTAGGGGTGTTTCTTTGACAGCACCTTTTCATTCAGTTCTTTTCCGCGTTCTGTTTGAATATTGATGTCCCAGCTGCATATGTCACCCTGAATAAAATAGTGTTACCTCTTGACTGCCGTACACTCCTTTTTGACTCCTTTTGTAATTTTTTACTGGTGAGTTCTGAGGGAACCTCCTGAACATGTATTACAATAATATGTCTCCCTTGTAATAAAAACCCTTCATTATGAGTTTATTCACTTCATAATACAATTCCTAGTGACACAGTGTGAAAATATTGTCACTGAATCTTTAATTTTAAAAGTCACAAACTACTAAATAGTAGAAGGAATGTCAATGTAGTTTAAAAACATGTTTTGCCAACATTTAACACAACTGGCTAGGGTAGCACTCTTAATTATACATGTTGCATCTTATATTTGGGATGACAATGTGGATGGAGGTACAGCAACATTTAGCCTTAAGATAAAATGTTTACATTTGATGTGCTGCAAAATCTATTCTAGATAGATAATAAACAGAGCTGGAGACATGTTTCCAAATAAACAATGCACATCTTAGTAGCCAATTTAGAATTGGAATTAGGTAAGGGAACTGCAGCTGCTTTTGTCAGTGTCTGGGGATGCAAAGGCCATAGAACTGGCAGAGGCAGGCATAGCCTGAGGTATAGTAGGATATTTGCAATTCTAGGAGAAACAGTTTCTTCTTAACTGTTGTTCTGTTATTTGGTTTATTGATTGTTGCTTTTTTTTCTGAGTAGCGCACATTTTAATAAAGATGCCTTGGTGGGTGCTCTTACACTACACCTATGAGTGTGGCCTGAGACCAATTCATGGTTGAGCCCCTTCTGATAAGCGTAGCAAGTATACTTGTGTAGGCTCACAAGGCCTCTCTATTATTTACCTAATAGTATTTCCCTGTTTTTAGGAAGTGTGTAATAGATTGATCAATTAAAAGGCATGTGAACAGTAGTCATGCCATCTTGTCCTTGTCAATGAAATTGCTTGTATCTTTATGCAAACATCCAAATCACAGAAGGCAATAGAAGGAGCCTGGGTGGGTTGCTGTGCAATCTAAAGGAGAACCTGGTTTTAAATTACAGTATTTTTATCAATAACTAACTCTGATTAAATTGACCCCATGTCCGGTGAAGGCTCATGATCCATTTTAACTACCTGATAGCTTTGCTGTAATTATTAGCAATATGTATTTGTTCCAAGTCATCCAGGGAGCCACAGGTCTAAGAATTCTTTGTTGGCTAGATCTTGTAAATCTGTAAAATAAAATTTCTTAACTCCCTCAAAGGTGAAAGACCTTCAAAGGCCAACATTTACTTTAGGGGGAGAGAATGTAAACATAATCTGGCATGACAGAGGAAGGAACTCTTAGAGCCCTGGATGGCATTAGCTACTTTGGTAGCCTCTCGGGATAGCTACCATTTTTAGGAATTGGTTGCCTGTGGTCATCTTTGTGATATAAGGCATGACGTTAAAAATGGTGTGACTGTGGCTGTTTGTGATTTTAGCCGAGTTGTGCCTGACTCATGGGAACACAAGGAGGCGGGGCCTATTGCAATTGAATCTGACCATATAGCTTTTACATATGAAGAGCTAGTGGTGCCACTGAATTCACTTAAGTTTGAACAAGATCGCAGGACCAGACAGCATTCCTGGAGACATTTACAAATCTAGCATACTGATCGGGGGTCTTTTGTTGTGTAATGTTTTTACTGACATGATTAACTATAAGGACTTCTTGCAATATAGTAATATTATTTTGAATTTCAAAAAGGGTGATAGTAGGTTTACCTGCCAGTTACCAACCCATATTGTTGTTGGATTGCTCACTAAAGATTTGTGGAAAAATGTTATTAAAAAGATTAACAGGCTGGGATCTCAATAATACCGTGTACATATGCTGCTAGATTTTCATGCATTACAAAGTATCAAAGGCTTAACTTTTATCATGTTTTAGCTACAGGAACCATTAAATGCAGCTTTTATGGATTTAGCCAAAGCATCCAATCCTGTAGATAATAATAAAGTATGAAAGGCTTTGGTTGCATAAAATATTCCATATGGTCTCTTAAAGATGTTGATGCTATTTGCATGATAAAAAACACCACAATAATATGCACCTGCGCTAAACATTTGCTTATGTCACCATTTTTGGTCTAACATGGAATTTGCCATGGTTGTGTTCATGCTTCCTTGTTGTTGAATCTTTTGACCAATCACCTGTATGATGTCTGGTGTGACACGCAGGCAGACATCTCTGTTGTAGGTGACATTCATATTCCTATACTATCCCATGCCGATGATAGTGTGCATTTGGTCTGTACTTCTGTTTCTCTTCAAATTCATTTAGACGTATATACAAGGTACATGAGTGGTTTAGGTTTAAGTGTTAATACAAGCAAATCAGACATCTTGTTTTGACCATGATGGCATTTTAAAACTGGAGATGATTTTATTCCTTGAGTAAAATAATTTGACTATTTTGAGTTGAGGTTTTGTACTACCTTGTTCAAGATCTATCATGTAAATACACTGCTGAGTTGTATGAATACA
This sequence comes from Ambystoma mexicanum, assembly GCF_040938575.1. Classification (NCBI taxonomy): domain Eukaryota; kingdom Metazoa; phylum Chordata; class Amphibia; order Caudata; family Ambystomatidae; genus Ambystoma; species Ambystoma mexicanum. The sequence goes on from NC_090936.1 coordinate 836,663,705, forward strand.
TCTTCATGGCATTGTTTTATTTTTCACAGTAAGTCTGAGTTGAGCCTGTAAATTATATGTTACAAGTGTATAGAGCTAAGGAATGTTCTGCTGCATTTTAGGGCGTTTGTATTTATGGTTTTAAACTTAGTGTATATTTACAAAATCTGCCACAATTTCTCATGTCAAAGGGTGCCCAGGATGAATTGTTTTGTAGTCCCTAATAGTCTGTTTCTAAAAGATTGGATGAACCCTAATGCTTATTTTATCAAGCGTATCTTTCTATTATGCGGCGATCAAAGCCGCCCTATAGTTAAGGTGAGTGAACGCCTTAAAATGCTATTCTTATTAACTTTTCATTAGAGTAATAAAAGGTTGGACTGAAATTCGGGCAGTGATATGGGACTCGCAGCCCCCCACTCCCTGACTGCAATGTTTCGTAAATATAATTTAATAAATAAGAAAGTTATTAAGAAGACAAACACAAATCTGTTTTTTCAAAGTTGCGGTCTGCCGCCCATTCATTTACCCATAGACAAAGAAGGTAAATATTTGTCAAAGCGCAGAGCACATATCACTGGATGGATTTGGACCTGGTCCAAAACATCTTGGGCCCAAAGCATTAACTTGCGATGCATGCTTGTTTTGAGGTATTCCGTGCAGTAGTTCTTTACATATTTGAAAGCGCCCCTTCTCAAAAATAGAAAGCTATATATCTGTGATTTACCCGCCACCTGGGTGTTTTTATAAGTGAAACAGACACCATCTTGTTTTTCTCTCGATGTGAGAGATAGTCAAGGTTATAGTCGAGGATATGGGAAAATGAAACACAGGAAAAAAGTGATTTGCCGGTCAAAAAACATGCAAATGCCATCAGGCTAGAGGTAGGGCATGGCTGGAGGGCACCAAGTGAATTTCGGCAGTTGGAGGGGATCTAGGGACTGAGTTTACAACACAAAGCTTTCTGTAGCCTTGGCTATGGTCGTGAATAGCCAACATCTCAAAGCAAACTACGTCACAGAAACAGCGCAAGTTGTGGGGAGAAAGGGAGAAGGCATGGGGAGGTTAGGAGGCCCTCTGGGTAGTGGGGAGACTGCACAGATGATGGGGAATCTTGGTGAAAGCCTGGGGGCCGGATTTCTTTTTTATTTTATTGCTGTTTTTCTAATGTTTGTGGCTATAAAGGACACAGATAGCGACAGTATGTACAGTTCAGTACACACTTTTACAGTTTTTTTAAAAGAAATTTTTAACGCTATATTGATGTTGGGGGTGAAAAATCACTGGCCATGGCCATGACCGTGACTGCGGCATGATTGCCATCCAGGTCTCCCATCCACAAAGGAACCAGGATAGACCATGTTTAGTTTCAAAGTGAGGAAGAGGCCAGCCTTCCCAGGCCATGTTGCCTGATAAATAAGTCACAGTTACAAGGCCACTTAGCGAAACAGATGCCACTTTGGGTCAGTCCCACTTTGAAGCTAGGCAGGGTCAGTCCCGGTTACTGCATGGATGGGCAACTGAATGGCAATGCACTTTTCTTTAAAACATTGCTCCTTTCAGACATTGAAAGTTTTGCACTCAGAGACCATTTGTTGACTTTTGCAGAATTGCATTCTGATATTTGTAGTCTCCCAGTCTATAATAAAAAAAGAAAATTATATTTTTACAGCAACAGTGGGGTTTCCACCGCTGCAGTAGCTGGGACGAACCCTAAGGCCATGTTGCCTAATAAATGTGCCCATCTTACAAGACCACTTAGAGAAACATGGCATAAGGGGGGCTGGGTCTTTCTTTGCTTTGAAACTAAGCAGAGCCGGTACAGTAACTGCATGGATGGGAGACAGTCCACAGTGCCAAATGCTGTGTGTTTTCGTAGTTTTAAATATCTCATAACACACAACATCTGTATTATTTTTTGTGAACCGTGCTACTATCAGTCCTTAAAGGTTTTGCACTCAGAGAAGACATTTTTGCCTTTTACTGAATAGCTTTCTGTTATTTGAAGTCCCTGAGTCAAAATGGGGGGGGGGATAATGCTACAATTGTACACTTTTTGCCTAACATAGTTCTATGAGGATTTACAAGACCTCTTAGAGCAACATGGCCTGAGTGGGCCGGACCATTGAGTTTTTGAGTTTGAGTTTTGAAACATTTGTAAAAGTGCACACAACGAACTAAATCAAATCCTGGCACCGGTAGAACAAAGACTAGTTGAAGTTTTAGGGCCTCATCACGAGTCTGGCAGTAACCCTTAAATGGGGCAGTAGCGCTATTACCGCCGCATTTAAGGGTCCGCCAGATCATGGTCTTGGCGGATTTCTCACAAAACACAGAAGTACACTTGCACACCAGTATTCAAATAGCAATTCTATGTAAATATTCTAATTCATAGGGTATGTTTTAGTAGGATTCAAGGTGCAGGGGAGAAGGACTCGGCCTTGGTATCTGGGCCGGAATGCAATAGAGAACAAAAAGAAATCCAAATGATGGAAAACTGCATCCCCTGCACACTTTCTAGATGGTATAAAGCCTAGTTGAGTTAAACAAAGTTTTGAAAATCTCTAGTGATTCAAAATTTTGACAACAGTTCATAAAGAAATTCAATAGATTATTTTGCTTTTTGAGAATACCAGGGTCTTCTCCTTTTTATTGATTTTTTCTGTGATGGCCCAACGCGTTTCGAGATTCATATTCTGTTCATCAGGGGCTTAAACTTTCAACGTAACTTTCACAAGCATCTATAAAGAACATATATGGAAAGGAAATTACATGAGAGTCATGCTCAAAAGAATGTTTTTATGACATTTTTCATTCACATAAAAGATTTTTATCCAAATTCAGTTTTTTTTTTTTAACAAAAACAAGTACATTTTTTGCAAGAATAGTCAAGAGATAGACAACAAGTCCCTAGTGTCTTTGGATGTCTGATGATACTGAACTGTGAAATAATTTTGGTAGTAGACACTTATTGGTATCAGGAAGAAGTTTACTGTTTTGCTGTTTTGGTCCAAACAAAATAACTTTTTTTCCGGTTAAGCTTTAGCCAATTTTGTGCCATCCAAACCCCTATTTCCTCCAGATACCTACCTACCTTAGCGAGAACATCTTCACATCATCAAGAATGATGTATAGCTGCGTGTCATTACCATAAGAGTGGAACGTAACATGGTATTTTTCCAAGATATCCATTAAAGGACAGAGATAGATATTGAATAATAGGGTGGGAAGTGCAGAACCCAGTGGCACAACACAGCATTGGGCAATGATTTCAGTTATGAAAGCTCCCACCTGTACACATTGTTTGCACCCTGTTAGAAATGAAGTGACCCATTCCAAGGTGCAAGTGTCCACATTTACTAAGTTCTTAATACGGTCTAACAAAATGCCATGGTCCACCGCATCAAATGTGGTCGATAAATCGCGCATTAAAAACAGGGAGAGTTTACCTACATCCCCCTCCTGCAACAGCTCATCCCATACTGCCACCAAAGTAATTTCCATCCCAAATTTAGGGCAAAAACCAGATTGTATAGGATGTAAGAGGCCATTATTTTCAACATAGTTCTGTAGCTGACTTGTGGCTAATTTTTCCAAGATTTTTCCCAGCCACGGAAGTCCAGCAATGTGTGACAGTTGTTTTAGTCCTCAGGATCCAAGTTTGCCTTTTTTAGCATCGGAGAAACAACTGACACCTTCAAAGGGGCCGGGACCACCCCCTGCATAAGTGATGCATTTACAAAATCAGTTACAACAGGAGTTAATTCTGATGACAATCGCTTAGCTACGAGAGCGGGAATTGCAAAAAGAGAGTCATTCGTAGGTTTCAGTTATGTCAGAAGTCCACAAATATCCTTTTCTGTTCAGAATTAATTCCCTGAAAAAATATTTTCAGCCCCTTCCTCACTTTGAAGCTAAGCAGGGTTGGTCCTGGATACTGCATGGATGGGAGACAGTGCACAGTCTGGTGCTATGTGTGTTCTTCATTTTAAACATATTATAACATACTAAGAAAATACATGGCATCCACTTTTTTTAAAAACTATGCTAGTGTCAGCCCTTCAAAGTATTGCAGTTAGAAACCATTTATTTGCCTTTTGCTGAATTGCATTTTGGTATTTGTAGTCTGCCAGTCAAGACGGGGGTGGAGGGGTAATGGGACAATATTGTACACTTTTTGCCTAACAAAGTTCAATAAGGAATTATATATTTGATTGACATTATGGAATTTGTACCTGTCAAGTTATATTTATAAAGCAGAGTATTGTTGAAAGCCAGTGCAGAGTGAGTGCAGAGTGAGCTCGCAGACTTTGGCAGACTCTAGATTCCACAGAGTCTTTCTACAGTGGACATTTCCTGTGTGGCTTGAAAAGGCCATTCTATCCGCGGAGCGGCCGCGGAGTGAGTGCAGAGTGAGCTCGCAGACTTTGGCAGACTCTAGATTCCACAGAGTCTTTCTACAGTGGACATTTCCTGTGTGGCTTGAAAAGGCCATTCTATCTGCGGAGCGAGTGCAGAGTGAGCTCGCAGACTTTGGCAGACCTTGGCTGGACCTCGCGGGACCCCCGGGCGGTGTCTCTCATTCCAACACGCCAACACTGACGGCCGACGCCCTCGATCAACTCATTTCAACTCAATCCCCCGGTCCCGTTCCACGATGGAGGTCCGCCCGCCCGACATCAACATCCGCGAGCCAAGACCCGACTCAGGACTCGAGGTACTTTTGTCAAACAACACTACAACTCCTGGCTTGGAACCACCTCGCCCCCCACAACCACCCGCCATTGAAAGTTCATCCTCCACCCCCGCCCCCTCCCGAACCTTTGTCTCACCCTTCTCCCCCTGCCATCCCATACCTGCCCCCCCTCCCCCAACCACCTACATACCTACCCTTCTTATCCCAGTACCCGCCTCCCGCACACTATCCTTACCTTCTGCTCCGATGGACCGTGGCTCTGTGGGATCTGAGGAGGAGGGGGAGGGGCCCGCTCGCCGGGCCCTTCGTGCAAGGAGAGAGCCCGCCGTGCATGCTGCGCATCGAATGCCTACGAGGAAGCGTTGTGAGGGGCTGGCGCTCCCTAGGCGGGCAGCGCGGACCTTGGCCTCATTGGGCCCGATCGCTCAGACCTTGCAGCCCGTGGATCCGGCGGACGAGCCGGCGATGGGGTTGGCCGTCTCGGCGGAGTGTGGAGAGGCGGCGGGCTCCGGCTCCTCCCACCTCGCCTCCCTCGGCTCGGATGACCAAGCGGCCCACACTGTGTGCGAGTTATTGGGCCGTCCCGTGGACGAGGATTCCCAGCGGCCCTTTTCAGCCTCGGCGGAGTTGGGGAGGAGGATCTGCCCCTCTCCTCCGGGGAACGTGGCTCCTAGTACATCTTGCGGGCAGATGGACCTGTTTCCATGGCATAAAGGAGATCTAAACCTCGACACAACGGACACTGCAATTCCCCTAGAGGGAAACGAAACGGCTGCGGCACCTATCCAGGTGGAAACCTATCCCATCACTCCAAAAGGATCATTACTTAACGTCGAGGTCCACCAAATACCCAATTGGAATGCCTTGTCGAGCCCTAAAGAGTCATCTCACCACTCAGAGTTAGTTACAGACACTGTTGAGTGCACGACGAGCCCAATACCTTTTCCCAACTCAGACCTTCACCCACTTGATGCAGGCACCTTTAATAAGGATGAGGCTCTATCATCTGAGCCTGGAAGATCGGCAAGCTGTCTTCCTAATACACCTTTGAAGAAAATACATCATGTAGCCCAGGCGATGTCTGCTCAACAAGCCCCCCACCTACAGCCTAAAAAACTAGACAAAATCTTGTTAGCTGAGGAAGATCAGAATTTAACTAACAAAATCTACATTAAACGACATCGTAATACAAGCAGTAAGTGCAGAAAAAGGCAGACCATGAAACCAACGGTCCCGCAAAACAAAAAAATGGGACCCATGAAACATCCCGCACTACCGGTCACCGAGGCGACCATGAATAACTTCTTTAAAAGGAAAATGGATAGCCAGTGGATTCCCCAGGCTGAAATCTCTGACAACGAAATTTTGGATAGTTTAAACCATCAAGAGCACCCAGCCTCTCCCTCAAACTCAGCGCCAGGGGGTCATCTCAAAAAACCTCAAGACGTACAGCAAAGAACACCGCTACCAGCGGCAAAAGACCCTTTCGTGGTAAAATGGCACTGCACTCCTAAACTTATATCAACAAAGGAAACAATCAAACAAAGTACTGAACCAACTCTCGACACTGCTGTAATCTCACTAAACAAAGGAGGTGAGAAGCCATCCATAACACCCCAGAAAAAACGCTTAACTGCAGTTCATACAGAGTCTTCCACAAACCCGGTTTGTCAGGGCTCTGACCAAAGGAGTATGTTTGATGCTCCAGGTCCTCCTGTTTCAGTCCCAGCAGCCATCAAGTCTCCTCACCTCAGAGGAAAGAGTCCTGCTCCAACAAAAACGAGAGGATCCACCAGCTCGCTTAACATTCCTTGTACGCCGACACAACTGAGAAGATCGAACAACGGAGGCTATTCGACACCCCAATCAACGCCTCAACATAAAAAGGCAGACCTGATGTCTATTATGTCAACGGTGACGATTGCGCTTGCTCCATTTAGCAAGCTGTATGAGAGCATCAACGACACCTTACAAGACCAGACGTCTCTAATAGCATCAATGCAGTCAAAACTGAACTATCTCGAAGGCTTCATTGTCGGGAACAACGGCAATCTTGCTTCAAAAATAGACCAATCGCTCAAAACGGCTCTTCCCAAAACCCCACTGCCCATGTCCGGCACATTGGGAGTCCAAGTAAACAGAGTGTCAACATCTACAATTCTGGTCCCACCCCCGCCTGAAGTTAAGGACCACCACGAGGCCGAAGTCTCCAAAACACGCCATAACAATGTCTGTGAAACAGAAAACCTGTTGGATCCCCTTTACGCATTAATCGCGATAATAGACGAAAACAATAAACCCATCCACAAGGATTATCGAACCAAATCCTTCACGGGACCCAAGCCCTCAACGCTAAATCCTTTCTCCTACACAAAACCTTTGGGTCACCGATTGGCAACCACCAAAGGTTCCGATCAAATCCCGAAGGTTTTTTCCTACGGGATTTTTAACCAACAACAGACTGCGTTTCACTTTGGTGCAAAGAAAAATCCAAAAAAGATCGTGACGTTACAATGTTCTCAATCAACAAAGAACGAAACCAAGCGGGTGGAACGAACCCAAGACCTCACAACCAAGTCTCAAGCTGAAAATTCTATCCTGATGAACCATCAACCGATTACAATAAACTTATCAGGATCAGAGGAGTTATCGGACTCAGGAACGACCGTTGAAGATCGACCTGACTGGAGCCTGATATCGATTGACGAAATTGGCTCTGAATCAAGTAAGAAAAAATCTTCAAAACGGAAAGCTACAGAAGCAGGTATTCCACCAGACAAACGAGAACCACCAATCAAAGTTCGTCTGCATGATTAACCATCAACAGAACTGCGTGTAGCCAAAAAATACCCAAAAAAACAAAATGACTGTCTAGAAATCCCAAAGATCCAAACAGTCAACAAAAAAAATTATATTCATGCAATAAGAACACCAAATTCCTCCAACCGAGGAATCAGACCTCGGTCTGTGAGCCCACGTTCCCGCAAACCTGTGAGAACACCCGAGCACAGAACTCGTTCACACGAAATGCAACACGAATCTAGCAATAGATCTCAACTACTCTCTCAGAACCATCGTGCAGCAATAACTATCAAAAATTCAATAAGGCAGAAGAGTGAAAGAGACCCAAAGGCCCTAACGAAGCAAATCATAAGTGACTCCATTATCAGGTTGAAGAAGATCAACCCAAACGGGGGAGAAATTACATTGAACAGAACCAATATTCTGAAAATAATGGCCCAAATTCCAAACCTAAGACAGATTAGAAACTCTGACTTGTGGATGGTGGAACCAAGTACATCAGGAAGAAAGGACTATTCATACATTCATCTAAACTCGGAAATCATCAAGAACCAACTGATGAAGGAAATAGAATCACTGATGATCCTCGGTTACGAACTTACAGAAATCAAGCGGTCAAACAATCAAACTGAACCATCAGCTCGATCATTGACGGGCCTGAGAGAACCGATAATCTCACCAACAAAGCCGGTTCCCTCTCGTATCCATTTTGTCAGCAGGATGGATCACCTACGAGCATCTGACAACAACCGAATAAGTGAGAAACTAAGAAGATGCACAGCTTCAGATGCGGACCTTGATTCTTCAACTAATCGTCACAGGGGACAGCCAGCGTTCGAGCAACCCCAAGTAAGATCGCAGAGAAGTTTACATCAGCTTCAGAAACTTGTACCATCGAAGCAACTGGAAAAAACAGCGGAGAGAACTAAAAGGCCTTGGACATGGTCTAAGGAAGAAGTACAATGTAACAAGAAAAATTAGCAACTACCTTTAGAAGACGGAACTAACTCATCAGACGCAGGAAAAAAGGAAAATCGACTTAAAACAGACCTAAAGAACCCCCTAAAACTGGGAACATGGAACACACGTGGATTTGAGCACCTAACTAAAATAACGGATGTCAACTTAGGCATCTTTGATATCCTATGTCTGCAGGAGACATGGCTGACCACCAAGCCACAACTGGATGGGTATGAAATAACATTTTCAGCAGCAACAAAGGGAACCTTGGGTCGACCGTCTGTAGGGCTAATCACGGCTCTCAGATCAGGATCGGGAATCAAAGTAATCGAAGTGCTGGTTACACCTAAATGGATCCAGGCGATGATCTTAAACCAAACATTTAACCAGGAACCCTCCCAGACTTCGAACGAGGGGAAAACCCTCTTACTTAATATATACTGGAATCCAGATGCAACATCTACTGAGGAATTCGAATCCACCCTCTCAAAGGTGTTCGACGAAGCCGACGAAAAAATCCAACACCATAACATCATAGTAAATGGGGATTTCAATGCAGAATGCGAAGGGATAGGGGAAGTTGGTAAACATCAAAACACTTCGGTAAGAAAAAGAGGGAAACTGCTTGAGCATCTCATGAAAGCAAGGGATTTGCATAACCTTCACCTGATGCGTACCAACGCAAATCTGGAGATCCCGACGTGGGAAAGAGGGAACCAACACGCTTCGATTGATCACGTATTCGTCTCCAAGGACCTACTTCAGGCGATCCATTCCTTTGCGGTCAAGCGGACGATGTTCAGCGACCATAACCTTCTCATTACGGAGGGGAAGAACTGCAGACCTCATTCTCTCGCATACCTAATTCCCCTGGAAAAGTCGACCACGGGAAATCGGGTAAAGATATCGGAAAAAGGACTCTGAGAAATTGACTTTCAATACTCCAATCTCCAAGCTAATGGTGAGACTCTGGGAACTACTGTCAGAGTCGCCCTGGATTACACCCCCTTGCTGACCAATTTCTTGATACCAATATCAAAAACCCGCAACCTGGCAACTGCCCCCAACCACCTATATAACACCAATTTGGTGGAAAAAAGAAGGTCCCATCGCCGCTTAAAGAAAGTATACTCTAATAACCCCACCGCAGAAAATCTCAACCTGTGGAGGCTGGCTGTCCGTGAGTATAAGAGCTGGCTTAGACACTACCGTCACAAACTCTATCAACACGACGCAGAACAAATGCTGTCAGCCATCTGCGGAAACAAACCCAAAGAATTTTGGAACCTGATTAAGGGAACTCTCAATAAAACATCCGGAGACATCCAGAACAACGTAGGAGAGGCCAAGTGGATAACCCACTTCTCAAACCTGTTCGCACCGATAGTTGACAACAACTTTTCGTTGGGTTTTGGCACCAGAACAACAGTCCACGACACCGAATCTTGGAACATCCCTGCTGACGAAGCATCGATCCTGCTAAAAATAACTAAATTGAACAACTCGAGGGCCCCCGGCCCGGACGGCCTTTGCAACGCCGAGCTTAAGTCCCACCCAGAACTATGGGCGACGATAATGAGTAAGATCTTTAAAAACTGCAACCGACTCCAGGACATTCCTCCGTCTTGGAAAAGAGGCATTATTGTACCTAATTTCAAGAGGGGTCCCATAGACGACCCGGGTAATTATAGACCGATTGCCCTTTTGGACGTCATGGGTAAGGTGTTTGCATCTCTGGCCCTGGACGTTTTTCAAAAATGGATTACGGACTCGGACCAAGCAGACCCTTTTCAAAACGGCTTCGTAAAAAACTCTGGAACATCAACCAATATCTTTTTACTAAGTTCTCTGAAAGCCAGAGTATTGCAGGGAGGACCTCCCATTTACATGGCTTTTATTGACCTGGTCCAAGCTTTTGACCAGGTCAACAGACAACGACTATGGGCCAAATTGGAAAGCTTAGACTGCCCAAGCGACATCTTGGAACCCATAAAAGCCTTACATCACGGAACGTCAATACGGGTGCGACTAAGCGCCGAAGGCAGATTGTCAAGGGAAATACCTACATCAAAGGGCATAAAGCAGGGATGTCCGCTAGCACCAGCCCTGTACAACGCATACATAGCGGACTACAAGAAATCGTCGGAACTGATTAGAAGTTTCCCCCCTTCCTTAGGAGGCTCAAAAATTGAGAGACTACTCTATGCAGATGACATCATCCTCATGGATTTAACGCCCATAGGCCTGCAGCGCCAATTAGACAATTTAACACACTATATGGCGGAAAACAACTTAAGACTGAATAAAGAAAAAACAAAAATTTTAATACTGGGAACAGCAGCTACAAGACGGAAAAAAACCACTTGGTATGGAGAGGGAAAGAAGCTGGAAACTGTCGAGGCCTTTAAATACCTGGGCATTATGATCAGCAATGACAAGGAAGAACAAGTCATGCAGGAGGCCCTTTGGACAAAACTGAAGAAGCTTACGGTGCAGGCCAAAGCAGTGGACAGGAAGCACGGAAGATTTTCCATCATTCCCGTTATAAGATTTTACAAAGCTAAAGTCGTTCCTGTCCTGATTTATGGCATGGACGCAATGCCACTGATCCCCGACTCAATCTGGCCCAAACTTGAAGGTTTCTTCTGGCGGGGTGTCCTAAACCTGGCCACCTCGACACCGATAACACTGATAAGAAGAGAATTGTGTTTATCCTCTCTCCGGGCTTTAAAGATGAGATCGACCATCATGCTATATCGCAAAGTCTTTGACTCCCCAAAAAACAGAGTTTTGGACCTTATTAGGAGAGAAACTCACAACGGGATCAACACAATGTTGACCAAATGGGCCCAATACAACCTCTCCATTCTCCAAGAACTAAACCTCAATCTGGAAACATTAATACAAAACCCCAACCAGGTATCAAAGAAACTTCTTGAAGCTGACTGGATAAACACCCTGGAAGTTGCAAACAACTATTCGATGACAGCCAACTTACCCAGCATGCCGATGAAACTCGACGGGGTACGTAGATATCTACGCAAATTCCCGGACAAACGGCTAAGCAGAACTTTTTTAAGGTTCAGACTGAACCAATTGAAAACTAACGAAGTCCTAGCGACTCGAAATCAATCCAGCTCAAACAACTGTCGGTTTTGTGAAGCATCGGACACCGGGGAGACTACCAAACATCTGATCCTCGAATGCCCGGGCCTAATAGGGAACAGACTCCGCTTCTTGGCCGATCCTTTGAAGAATTATCGCACCCTCGATTTAGAAAACCTATGGGCCTTATTGGCTAGCGGTAATAACAGAAGATGCACCATCGGTCTCTCTCTGTTTCTGGAAAAATTTAACTTGTGAAATTGGCCTTTTTGGTAAAAGACCCCATTTGGAACTAAGAACGAACAATTCAATAACCCATCATTGGTCGGATTCCCTTTTTTGTAAAAATTGTAATACAATTAAATCAAATAAAAAAAAAAAGAAAGCCAGACATGACGGTGAGGGGGGGAAATGATAAAAGGGCAAGTAAGTCATAAGTATTTGCCCTTGATGTGGCAAGAGAGTGTGTAATCCTGGACACTGGTGCAGTTATTCTCCCCTGATTGTGGCTGCTTTTCTGGGTACAAGTAAAGGAGACATGAGGGTGAAGAGCATAACTTTGTTTCAGAGGAAACACTCAACACATGTTTTCTTTTTAGGTTGGCAAGCTTGTAAATTCTGCATACAATTCCACACCAATCTGCAACACATTTTGCACAGTCACCTGTTACGACCCTCTGGACATTATTGGCTACATGACATTTGGACATTATTGGCTACATGACATTTGGCCACCCCACCCCTTTCCCTAGATTTCAGCAAAAGTCTCTAGGTTTGTTGCTTTGTGTATGTTGCCAATACAATTCCACACCGTTTCACCAATCTGCACCACATTTTGCACAGTCACCAATTAGGATGCTCCGGTCATTACTGGCAACATGATATCTGTAAACCCCACCCAGCTCCCTGGATTTCAGGAACTATACACATTTGGATGTGGGTTTTTAGGTCTGTGGCTTCGATTTTTGTTTTGGTTTTGATTTTGAGTAGTTGTATTACTCATGACAGACTTAACTGTATAGCAGCACACCTGGTATTTACAATAATAGGATTGACAAGGAGCTCAAGCTTTCTATGGACTACAGGCCCTTATGACATAGGTATATTAACAAATATAGGGGAATTTAAAATAAATCTGAAGCCAGGGGCAGTTTTACCTCGAGCAAGACAATACCCCATGTCACGAGATGTGATGATGGTATATTCAAGACCATCTCACACTGATGGATGAAGGTATTCTCGTACTGTCAGAATCATCATGCCACACTGCGGTGTATCCTGTGATGAAATCAAAGGGAGGATCGTGGAGATTCATGCAAAGACAATGCAGAGGGTTTTAAACTTAATCCTTGCTGCCACTGCGAGCCAGTGCAGAGATTTCAGTCCTTGAGGCCAAGAGTTGCAGAGGGTGGAGAGTAGAGGCAGGCAGATTAAGAAAGAGGCTGTTGCAGTAGTCCAGGCTAGAGAGAACCAGAGCTTTGGAGACAGTGAGCTTCTGGAAGAAAGAGAGGAAAGGAAGAATACCTCTGAGGAGGTGCAGCTGGTAGTGTGACTTCTTAGAGACATCAGAGATGTGAGGAGCGAAGGACAGTGTGGAGTCAAAGATGACCCTGAAGTTTTTAGCCTTACAGGTGGGAGCAGGAAAAGGGCCAAGAGAGGCCAGTCAAAGAGTGACAGTAAAGGAGGGAGCAGGTGTAGCTATGAATCTCGGCCTTACTAGCATTAAGGGAGCGATGATTGGTGGCACACCACTCCTGGATAGCAGACAGACAGTCAGAAATGAGAGAAGGAAAAGAGGTGGTGGAAGGGAGCCTGAAAATGAGTTGAGTGTCATCTGCATAGCACTGAAAGTTGGGGCAGAGAGCAGCAATGCAGTGGGCAAGAAGTGCCAGGTATTGGTTGATCAGCCAGGGAGAGAGGTTAGACCCCTGGGGAACACCACATGTAGAGATAGATATAGAGCAAACGGCAAGTTTGAAGTTGTATCAAGTGCAAAACTACCGTCTCACTTTTCGGCGCAAATAGCAGAATTGGTAGCGCTCATTGTCACGCTCGAGAATCACAAAGGGCAGGAAGTGACCATGTACAGTGACTCCGCCTATGTGATGTCAACCGTACATGCAGGGTTAGCACATTTGAAAAAGAGGGGCTACCTCTGAGCCAACAACACTCCAGCGCAGCACAGATCTCTATTGGACAGTCTTAAGGCACTGAAACTCCCAGTAGCCATAGTGGTCGTTAAATGTGCTGCTCATACTAAACAAACAGACTTAATTTCTTGCATGAACAAAGCCGCAGATGTAGAAGCCGAAGGGGTTGCATATTCTCCAAATAGTTCAAGTTTTGATACACCGAATGTCAAAGAGAAGATAGTCATAGCTATGGTGTTACAAGAAGGGTTTAATAAATTACCTATGACCCAATTAATGGAGATTGAAGGAAGTACACCACAGGAAGAGCAAGAATTATGGAACCAAAGGGGGTGCTATCTATCCCCCCACAGAAGCATTATGGTGACAGGACAGCTTTGGAAAGCCTGCGATGCCAGTAGCAGTATTGAAGATCTTGCTTGAACAGCTGCATTACCACGTGCATGTAGCCAGTAAAAGTCTTGTTAAAACAATTTTGGAAGACGGTTTATTCCAAATGTGTTAGAAAATATTGCATTTTATGTAGTGAACTGCATTGTATGTCAAGGTTTACCACTAGGCATACATTAAGAATGATCAGAGGAGTAATTCCTTGACCAAATGGTCCTTTTCAGCATTTACATATTGACTATGTTGATATGCTGTAGGTGTGTAGTGGATACAGATATCTGATGGTGGTGTGTGTGCCTTCTCCAGGCGGATCGAAGCAGGTCCGTGTATACACCCTGATGCCAATTGTGCAGTAAATATTTTAGTGCACAAAATCTTTGCAAGATGGATAATGTGTGAAGTGCTGAGATTCAATAATGGGCCACATTTTGTCAGTGAAGTATTTGAATAGATAGTGCTTTTGTTGAATATTAATCATACAGTTTCTTGTGCTTATCACCTGCAAGCAAATTAGATATGTTAGAGACTCAACAGCCTCCTTAAAGAAAGGATTTCCAAGATGAATCTAACTTTGAAAAATTGATGGCTATCTTGCCAGCCCTTAATTCTATATGCCCTAAGGAATCAGCCTGGTTCGGACCATCACCTCAACCCCCACAAGCTAGTAACAAGGAGGCAAATGAGAGCACCTCGGACACCTCCATCGAGGAGTAGAAGTGATGCCCAGAGTACAGCAGAAATTTTTGGAAATTAATTGAATGAATATTTGACATGTATGACATTAGCATCTCTCTCATTTCAGATCAACTCAAGCGCCAAGGGGAACGGTCTCAGAACGCAGATGAAAACGATTCAGCAACCGGATCAAATGAATTACTTTCGGCAACTCAATTATTTATTGGAGATGTCATATTAATTAGAAACTTTTCCCGAAGGTGGCATGAGCCACGATTCCATGGCTCCTTTATCGTTGAAAATATAACTGCTTCAGCAGTAAATGTTCAAGGCATTCGAGCGTGGTGCCACTTAAATGACACTAAACCAAAGTCAATAGAAGCATATGACGCTATCCCGTATGAGCATAGGCTGTTCAGCAAAACTGCTTCAATCTTCATGACTATCTTTATGCCTAGAAGCCAGACGATGGCCAATGCAAAGTGGTTGCAAATTACTTGCGGGGAGCTCCTGTAGACGATCCACACTACCATAAAGGGATTCAATACTATGAAGGAAGAGTTGATGGCCATGTGACTAATGATCCTCCAGAACACATATGTCCTTGATATGATCACAGCGATGGAAGGAGGAGTTTGCGCCAAAATCAGGCCATCATGTTGCATGTTCACACCTTTTCACAATGACAAAAATGGGCCCTTGACAGAGGCCATAATATTGCTGATGATCCTGCACAACAAAATGGAAGACGAGACAGAGGATGTTGCAGATGACAGTTGGTTTGCAGCTATATTCTCATGGGTTCCACAGTGGATGGCAAACATCTTCAAGTTTCTTGCTGAAATATTGGTGGTGTTGATGTTTGGATTCTGTGTGATTAGGATAATAATTGTCCAGTGCAAGAAGATAGCCAAGAAAGCAGTGATTGATGTTGAATCAGGACTTAGACCCAAAGAATTGACTGATGAAGAATTCAGAGAATACATAAAGGTCAGTATTTTAGCACCTGAGGGAACAAAGTTCCTGTATCCAAAGAATCAAAAGAATTACGTGGGAGAATGGGTCTATTGTAGTCCAAATGGGCAATGCAGTCACATGACTTGGAGTGTAGACAAACATGTTAAAACAGCCGGCTCCCTGAAAGGAGTGATGAAGACTTGGACTCCAAAAAAGCACTTTTTCAAAGAAGAGGTCCAAAGATATGGAGAATGGTGAAGGTGTGGTTGATGAATCAACCAGTGGAGGAAGTGTAGAGGAGCTGCCAAATGCCTCTGCAGGATGTCCCGTCCCCTTACTGCATGTATATTGGAAGGCTGAAACTGCACCATGTTTGACACCAGTAGTTATGACTGTACCACTTAGAGTGTTCGAGAAAAGATACCCCTTAAGAAAACCATGCCTTATGTACCCACTTAGAGATGACAATCTCATGGAAGAGATACCAGACGGAATATGAAGACAAAAGAAAGAGAAGCTGATGACGCATTGGGAAGGATTGCTGAAGAAGAAGATTTATGGACCTTATAGAAACTGATGATGAAATAAGGAATCGAGTAGAAATGAAGATTGCTTGTGTAAAGAGCACTGCAGAAAATGCAAGCCATTTAATAACTGTACAGATGCAGCAACGCAAGTAGATCAAGCAATCTTAGAAGCTAACTACACATAGTGAATAGACTGCAGGTGAAGCCCCCATGTATAATGTCTGGACATCAGTGCCACAATTTTAGTAAGTTAAAATCCATGCAGAAAGAAGGATCGAGAGCTCTGTGTGTCACAGCAAAGAATAAGCTGCAGATCGCGGACATGAAGGGTCAAGCTGTTTGGTCTAGTGTCTAGTGTCAAAGCTGAAGCAGGCAGGATTTGGTTATGTATCCATGAAGAACAGAAACCGTGAGACATTGAAATATCTTGTGTTAAGGTGCAAATAAAGAACACAATGAGTGTCAAGTTTATTAATTAAAGACAATTAAATGCTGCAAAACGGGCCAAAATACGGTTTCTGTCACATGAGCCAATGATAGAAATAGGATTTGGGTATGCAGACCAGAACTGTGATAAACGTTTGCCTGTACTCCCTTTTATTCCGAAGGGAAGAGAATCTCCTGCAAGGCCAAGTCCAAAGACAGTCTGGATGGCAGAAGGCATGGGCGATGAGAGATGAGGGGCACATTGGGTGGGAAGCAAATATTATGTACACTTCCTGGCACCTGGGTATGAGTTTACGTGCTAACGAGCTGAATATCCCAGACATGGAACGAGCGTGGCAACCAGTTATTGAACGCTGTATAATGAAGGGCCTTATAGTTTAAGAGCCAATAGTATTCTGTATACTTAATAAGTGTTGAAGATAACTTGCACTAGGGGTGGGCATAAGTTGTCCACCTGACTATAGAGGCCAAATCACAACCCATTCCTATATAAAAAGTATACTTAGATGTTCCCCTTGAACAAGCCTCAATACCCCATAGGTTTCTCTTATTTGCCAGGTAGTGTGACATCACTTATGATGAATTTGTAGTACTTGAGTGTTATTTTTCATAAAATGCATTGAGAGCTTGAGTGAACGTCCGTTGATGTCCACTTTAATTACAGTTTTAGACAAATGATATTAAAACAGTTGGATGACACTTTTGTCAACTTCCTGAATCAGTCTGATAATTTGGTGTAAGAGTTATTCTTCATCCCATCCTTGCATGACATGTAACTGATTAAGGACCTTATGTTCAAATTCCATCAACTTGTTTCTTATACATTCATGTAAAAATGGTCTGTTTTCAGACATTTTCTGAAACTTCATGTTTTAATGGAAAATAAATCTGGTCAAAATGATGGTCAAAAAATGTGAAACTAAGGCTAAATTGCAGAGTAAAACTTGTATCACCTGCCAAAAATATGATTAACCAAGACAAGTAAGAGTTGTTTTATTTGTGTAGTGTCAGCTTTTTATAAGACCAATGAGATTGTTTAGCCAATCTAAAATTGTGATGCTATAAGATGCACCTTAGGAAAAAATAGAGCCACCAGAAGTATGGAGAGAGCTGTGGATACCATAGGTCTGCAGTGGAAACATTTGTCTGAATAGAGGAGTGTTGAATTGGATAATACCTTGAGAGAAGGAAGGATTTCCCTGGGACTTCTCCAAGAGGGCGCCTAAAACAGACTATATCTGAGGTGGATCTATTTCACTGGGTCTGTTGTAGCAAAGACCAAAAGGCCTAGCTTACTCGGGAGATTACCTGGATGCTAGGGGTAATGCGGGTGCCTTAAAAATAATTATCTTAAAGTGAGTATACAAAATAAAACAATGCAAATATAAATATATGTGTCCACTAGATTATTTCTCTGCTAAGTCCTTGAATGGGTGGAAGTTGGAGGTATGCCACTAGGGGGGCGGATTGCTAATAGAATGCTTTTGAGTTTGAATGTGAAATGTTCCTAGTTCTTCTCATATTCAAAGACAAGTGAGATCTAATTCAGTGTAGAGCAGATATATTTTTTCTGAGCAGAGGGTGCAGGCTTTTGCCAGTCATTTACATTGAACCCCAGGTATTGTCGCAGCTGTAGCTGAAACTGAAGCTATGAGCCAATGTGCAGAGTTCTAAAGCCTGACAGAAACTGTATAACACAAGACCTGTGAAGGCCTAATTTTTTAAATAGCTGTATATTGGAATGAAAGGGAGCTTCATATTTAAATGAACAATCAAACATTGCTCATGACAAAACACAGAAAAGGGAGGATCCTGCAGTAGGTGGGCCCAATTTGCAAAGTGAAACATGGGAGATACTTATTACAGGCTCAGAAAAGCATAACGTGATATTCCTATGTAGTGTAGATGAACCAATTTTCTGTGCATTCAGAACTGATAGCACAGCTTTCCTAAACCCAAGCCTGTAGATTTTGATGAAATCTGCCATAGCTTGCATGTCACTTTATATGGGTAGGCTAGAATCAGCCACACTCCATTGCACATGGGAACATAAACCTAACTGAGAGTGCATATTGCATACAATAAATATACAATGTCATTTTTCTATGCAACCATTCTCTGATACCACTACTTATCATTGACATTGGAGAAAATAAGTAGTTTCAAACATTAAAAAACTGGCCAACAAGTGGCAATGCTGACAGTAAATCTATATATATATATATATATAACTAAGTCGTGTTGGTTTGTGGGTTTGTGGGTTTGTATGTGTCGTTGATCTTGGGGACGTGAGTTCTCATGAGCAATGAGGTCTGGCATCATGAATTTTGCATGGAATATTCTTTATTTCATTGCCGAATTAATGCAACTATTTCTAGCTCGATAGGTTATCTCTTTCCCGAGATAATTCATTTTTTAAATTTTTCGGCATTATGTTTTGTGGTGTTCCATGCGCCATCTACAGGTCATTCGATTAAAGATTAAAGTGCTGATCATTGCGTTGAACTGGTCTTGCCTTTATTTTGTTTTTAAATTTTTTAAGAAGAAAGTGAGTGTGTCTTGCTTTTCTTTATCTTTATTCCTTTATTTCGACCCAAGTGGATCATAAAAGTGACATGCAAAAAACAACATCATTAGCATAACAGATTTCTTTTGCAATAAACTCGATACATGTTTATTTCACTAATAAATTGAACACCAAATTTGTATTTACTTCCAAATTAAATTATCACACGAATATAATATATTTCTATGTTTTCTCTGATTATTTGCAGTGTGTGTTTAGCTGTGACAATGGGCACCACTGCTAACAACACTGCAAATAATCAAAGTAAGCATACACATATGATGTTCATGTGAGAATTTAAACTGGTGATAAATGAAAATACAGGCCAAGACAGGGGTTTAAACCTTTGTAACCAACCTTTGGAAGTGGTCCTAAAGGCTTCACCATCCGGCTCACTACTGGTTCCAAAATTTAAGTGGTCTGTAGCCAATAGCATGGCTGATTGTTGTATGGGAGGGAGAGAGCATCGCCTAGCAATGTGGGGGATGCAGCAGCGGCCATACTGGTGTGAAGCTCCAGCTCACACACTCCAGTGGAAGATGTAGCAAGCAGTGCAGCCAGGCAGTAGATGTGAGGCCGCTCTGCTAGCAATGCTCACTCTATGTTTGATCAAAGTCATGGGCTCAGACTGGCCTACTTTTGGTATTTTACTGTAATATACTGTGGTGACTTCCTGTCATAAGGTTAAGGGAATACCTTTGGTTTCAATCTTTCATTCAAATAAAATAAGAGCTGAAGCTCCAGATACAGCCTATTACTTGACCCAGAATTGTGGGGTGAGATTGTATAATAGGGGGAGTTAAATCAAAGGGTGTCATTAAGCAGAGTCAAAATGTAAATTCACAATAGATATTCCACACAGTGTTATAACAATGGGACATTGAGCCTATTAGGGTTCTCAAACCCACAAATCTTCAACAGTCATTGTTCCTAAGGATATTAAGCATTGTTTACCTATTGGCAGTTTTCTCCACACTCGTACGAGAAAGTTATTTCCCCCATTGAATCAGGGACTTGCTCAGGCCTAGATATTATCACGCTGTGCTCTTGTGTCACCATCCAGGGCATGCAATAATACCGTATATTACACTCCTCCCGTTAAGCATGTCACCCTTCAGGAGGATAAGTATGAGACCTAGATATTCCTATTCTCTGGGCACAACCCTGGGCAAGAAAGAATACCATTCAGCACAACCCTACCAGCAAGTATTTCTTCCACGTTGCCTAGGATAATTGAAAGGTCTAAATATTCTCATCCTGTAACAATGGGTTGTGCTCCTGAGCCAGCATCACTACAACAAAACTACTGCAGATCAAAGAACCTTTGTTATAGTGCACTTGAATAGTTGCATTGGACAATACAGCTTATGATGAAACAATATTCTGGCGCTTGATTGGTTTCTCCCTGTTCCTACTCAGGTATTGTCATCTGTCAGTGCACATTACTTCCCTGTTAATACTTGGTATTAATTAACAGCAGCACAGAGACATGCATCTCTCTGGTGATTCCACTCTGAAGCACAGTGTCTCAGATATAAGGTTACTATTTCCTTTAGTGTAAATCAGCTCATGCAACAGTGTGGCACACGTATTTTAGAGACTGAGTAAGCCACCAAGGAGCAAGCTTTTGAAGCCAGTCTTATCCTAAAGGCCATTGTACATAGCACCGATCAACAAGTTGCATGGAGCCTTGGAAAAGGGTCTGACTTCCTCATAGGACAAATGCTGATAAGGAGGCTTTGGAGGGAACATCTTCTGCCGATATCATGAAACTAAGAGAGACAAGGCTATAGGGAATCATCCATTTATGTACCGCCTCCATTGGGTACATATCCGATTTGGCAGATGCCCCAGGTTCCCAAAGCCCTTCTGTGACCAAATGCTGTATAATATGGCTGTTAGAAAATTCAGGTATACAAAACACCCTCGTTCTGTGGGTGCATGGATTCAACCAAATTAATTTGTGCACCTGCCACTTCACTGTTGTAAAGCTCATCTCCCCAGAACATAGACAGATTACATATTGGGGGAGCGACAGGTGCAGTAGGAAGAGCATCCTTGATTAACGCAGGGGTGCACTCTTGACTGCAGCAGTGACTGCTCTAATTGCCATGCACCAGTTCTCCTCTTTCAGGAACCAGGTGCAGGGGAATTTGGAATCATGCTAAGGTTCAGGGAAATGTTTAGGCCCATAGCAACATTGTCCAGCCCTTAAAAGAAACATGTGTACTTTACATGATCATTTATATTTCTGTTTTACATTTCAGCCTCTTAAAAGGTTATTTATTTATTTATGTATTTCATTTATAAAGCGTACAGGCAACCCGGAGGCATTGAGGGGCTGTAAAAGGTACTTGTCAGGTAAGTGTAGTTTGTCATGCAGTTATCATGAGATTTATTAGTAATCAGAGTGTAGAATCAAACAAGAACAATATTGAGCAACAGTATGATCTGCATGTTATTGTCGGCATATAATTAAATATACGATGAACATATACAACCTGCATTTCCAATACAAAGCCCTTATAACAAAGGATTTTATCTGCAATTGATCTCGCTGTCCTAGTGTGGTTAGGGAGCTGATCCAAAGCCCCCATATAGTGCCCAAAGCGTCCTCGTATGCATTTGTCCTGTGAAGAAAACAGACCCCTTTCCAGAGCTCCATGGACTTCTAGATCGTTGCTAAATACGTGGGTGGCGTCAGTCAGGAAGACAGACTTTGACGTCGGCAATGCACCAGGCACTTATGTATGCATGGGGTGGATGGTGGTCAGCGCTTTGTGCCTGTAGCGGCTCTTCTTATTTGTCACAAGCCCTTATTAGTTTAGGCTATTAGGTGGTGCTTAAATTACACCTGTACATCCAAACTATTGCATTGCAGTACAGCCATAGAGAGAGACACACACCTTTTTGATGTTGTTTGGTTATTTACTTACCCAGTGACTGGCCATGGCCATTACCTGCCCCTCTGTACCCAAAATGCATCCTTATCAGATATCTTTGAGATATCTTTATGAAGCAGTAACATGAAGCATTGGCCTTCCAGTGTTATTTCTTGCAGTCTTCTGAGATATAATAGCTTGATAGATGTAAAGTCCTTTTAAAAACAAGCAATTACAAAACACCACTCTTGGCTTATGCATATGTATTATCAATATGTATCTATATGTATTAGCTATATGCCCGCATAGTCACACCATTTGCCAGCGGTCAAAATCATATTGCGAAATTATGGCATTTTGTCAGTGCCTTGCAAATCCCTTTCCCTTGCCTACACAAAAGCCAAAACGACTGGCTTCAGCAATGCTTGTTTAGAGTCCACGGTCCTCATTAAACGGTAGGCGGTAGGGGATCCAGTAATCCCCTACCGCCCTACTACGAGTTCCCTTTGCGGGTCCTCCCGTTAACGCCTGGTTTTTCCAGGCATTAAGGGCAGGAACCGCAAAAGGACTTTAGAGCGAATAACGGTACCGCAATTTGCTGTACCATTATTAGCGCCTTCCCCATTCCCATTGAGCCCTATGGGGGCTCAAATGGGAATGGCGAAGGGCCCTGGTGAATGGGGAATTACCAGTCACGCCAACCGTGGAATGGACCGGTAATTGCTCCATTCACCAGGGCGGAGTTGGTAAGGTTTTGGAGGCGGTTACCTCCTACCGTGTAATGAGGCCCAATAACTTTGGAGATCGGAACAATGAGCAACGATTTGTCAGTGCACTTCGGAATCTGCACTGACGTTCTTTATAAATGGGCCCCAAAATGTATAGTTTTTCAGAGTGGGACCACGTTTGTCCAAAAGAACGAGTTAGGGGACAGAATTGGAATTTGGTAAAAAGGGAAGGAAAGTGAAAAACCTATTATTATAGTATATATGGTTTGATCAAATTTTTATTTTATTCATAGAAATAGAGAAACATACGAACAAACACACTGGCTGGTTCGAATGCATATGACCAAAGAGAAATGTGCTTGCGCCATGGAATCCGGTAGGATTACAGTATTATGCAGACAACTGAAGAGGATTTAGAGCAACACGAAGGGTGTTTTGAGCTGTCGAGAATGGGATTTCTGTGATCAAAAATATACTACCGTAGGTTTTGGAGAAAAAGAGATTTGGGGCATTAGGCAAAACAGCATATTAGTTTCCCAGTCACACAACCCACCCACTAGTTTCCAGAGATGAAAATGAAATTGCACTGTCACATAAGGATTAGTGTCTGAGTGCTGTGCCAGCTACTGGTTTTCTATTATCACAGGAACAAGATAATTGCACTGTCACTTTGGGGAATAGTGCCTGCGATCTGCCAGATCATGTAATCTCTACTGGCGGTGTATTTCATCCTTCTGTAGAAAGAATATATATCCGCTGTCACTCGCACTGTTTTAAGTGCTGTTGATAATAGTTCTTCCCGTCTGCAGCATACTATTTCTACGTGAAGCAATTCTCCATTACACGCGCTATGATGCATGAGTCCTATCCTGTCAGTTAATTTAATCCATCGAACTGTTTCATTACACATTAATATATAGCTGCACAACAAGTTACGGAAGAGGCTTGGAATGTTGTATTCGAAACAACAACAACAACAACAACAACAACAACAACAATAATAATAATAGTAATAATAATAATAATAATAATAATAATAATGTGTGTGTTTCATGTCATCGTGCCAACACAGCAGCTTCATGGCATAACGAACGGTATTTGCATAATGCCATAAACATTCAGACGGTTTGTTGGCACTTGCCAAATGACACCCGTAACTAGAAGGTTAGTGAACAGCTAAGGCAGATATTTTCCAAGTGGAATTGGAAATGGGTAATGTATGCTGTGGGACGTTTTGCATCATTGCCTCTGCCCGATGCACAAACAGATGTTCGATTTTTCTGTGAGAATTCACTTTGATTCAAATTCCACAGAATTGACGATTTTGGCTCCCTGCTCTTACTATTATTGCCAAAAATAAAGGAAAAGCAAAAATGATCAGAGAAAATACCAGTAATCCTCTTTATGCCCAGTCCCACTCTTCCTGGTCACAGTATGTACCTTTGTGGCACCACCCTCACCCCAGGAACGATCCTTCACAAGCTTTTCCTTTTTTGGCCCAGCCCATCCCTAGGAGATATAACGTTCCCCTTTCCCATAGTCCTTGAGTTTTACTTTCCTACCTTCCCATGACAGGGAGGTTAAGGAGCGACGCCTATACTGTGACGTTGAAGAGTATGATTAGGATAATTAAGCTTTTCAGTAAATAATTAGATAATTTCCTCCGAGTCCTTCTTCCTCATTTCATGACCAACCTATGAGAGATATCCAAGCTTATCTAAATCGGAAAGAGACTATGATAAAACACTGGCTTTTTGCAGTATACCCATCAGCATCTTTATGTCAATGTAAGTTTCATAAGCACCCACAATTTACTAAGCTGCGCATTATGTGGTACATTTCCAAAAATCAATATGATATTGCAATGACATGCATGCCAAATTGCGAAATGTCCTGCTTAGTCTGTCAGCCATTCCATTGTCTATCCTTTTGATGTGAATGGCCTCTAGCAAAGATAGATGTTTCTTTGCCCAAAGGCTGGTCTTCTTTTCTAAGGATTGCAAGGCTTGCCCATGTGTGTGCCTGTTGATTCACCTAGGACAAGTCTGTGGAATTTTCTGTTCTCAAAACGCATGAGAGATTCTTTACTGACTCCTTGAAAACCGTTAGAGCTTTGTCAGTTTCTGTGAGTTCCTTTCAGTTATGGGCAGCCTGAATTCTTTCTGATACCAACCCTCTTGAGGATTGATCCCATAGCATAGCTCCCAATCAGTCCTATAGTGTCAGTAGTGAGAATTAGCTTCTTGAATTGTGCCAAGCTCACTCCCCTCTTCAGATTAGCCAGGTGATACCACCACCTGAGACTCTTTCTCAGTGGTGTGTCTTCGGAATCTAATATTTGAACAGCTGGAATGCTGGGTCCTAATGCTCTTAAGTAAAGTCTTGCTTAGGAAACGACGAAGATGCATGAGGCAATGAACCCCTGGACTGTGGACCTCCCTGGCTTTTACTGTTTCCTTTTTGACCATTCTGCCCAATAGACTATGTAGCCAGCGATCCCTGTCCAGAGTCAGAGGAAGCCAGACCTTCCTTTCCTTGTGCAAACTCTTGCCCCTATGAATTGTACTGACTGGTGTTACTAAAGGAGGCTTGTTTAGATTAATGACAAGTCCCACTGGAAAACTCTTTCGAGATGCCTAAGTGTCACAACTCTGCTTACTGCATCAACCATTCAGTTATTCAGTTATTGATCGATATGAATCCCCTGCAGATGTGGGAAAGCCCCTACAGGAACCAGGATCTTACCGAAAACCCTGAAAGCAGATTTCAAATCAAATACTTGGCCTATGAATTGGAAGTGTCGCTCTCTGATGGTAATCTCAGAAATGTAGGAATTCCTGGTGCTTCCTACGGATGGGACTATGGCAATAAGCAACCTGCAGATCCACTGATGCCAACACGCCTCCCTTTATTGCCCCTTGAATAATCTTCTGCAGGGTATCCATCTTGATGGATCTTGTTACTACACAGTTGTTCAGAGATTTCCAGACTACTCATTCTGAATTGGCTGTTTAGTTTGTGAATCAGAATAGAACCCCCATCTGCTCCTTTCTTACTCTGAAGATTGCCCTCTTGTGCAATAGTTCATGTAAAGGCTTAACATACCATTCCTCTTTGTTTTGTTTTTTGGTATGAGGTTCTTCAATGGTCCTGACTGCCTGGGGAGAGACATGCACTCTATCTACTACCCCACGTGTACTCGGCTCTTGGCCCATGCATCTGATCCCAATCATTCCCAAATCCTGGGAAAGTGCACAAGTCTCCCTCTTATTGGCCAACTGTGATTTTAGGATTTTTGCTTTTTGGTCAAAAAGCTGACCATCTTCAAATTCCTTTCAAATATTGTCTTCTTCTGATTACCTCTAGGTTTCATGTCTTGATGTTTTCATTGACTCGTACACCTTAATGATCTGGTTTTGGTGGGACTTCTTTTTCTGAGGTTATCACATGTTTGTCTTCTTTGAAGACTATGTGACCCAGCAGACACTCTCCTAAAAGTTTAGTCCTTTTCTGAGAACATTCTGGTCTCAAGTCTCTAAAATGAAGATGGCATCTTTCAGAAATAGTACCCTCCATTGCCATGGCTGTTCCTCTTACCCAGCATAGAAGCGCTCTGACATGAACTTTACTTGTTTCTGCATGGCTGGTAAAGGTTTGAGCAAAATCTGACCACTCGTCCAATGCGTGTTACGCTCACCTGGTATCCACGGGGATGCCACCCAGCCCTGGTTGGATGATTTGCACTCTCAAACCCTCTCTCTGTCACTTGGTAATGCCTCTGGTTAAAGATGGGTCTGCAATATAGGAGAGCTGGATTCAATACCAGATTGTATTTAAGTTTTCCCACCTCCCCTGGCCTCAACTCCTTCCTCCCCCCGGGCCTTCTCCTCATCTTAATATTGTAAAAGGTGGATTCTCCATCCTGCTCCTTGTGGCAGGGGCGCATAAATGTGGAGGCGAGCAGTGACCAAGTTCCTTCACTGGTGCAAGCCCCCCTATGGGAATCCAGGCCTGCTGCGACTCCGTAGGTTTGCTGCTTTACAGTCTTTATATGCAGTTCTTATGCTCCTCTTAGTTCGAATAATAATATCTTGCTTCTTTCCTTTTAAGTATGGAAAGGTATGTTGGTGTTGTCATGCAGTTTGAAGATGAGCATGGGCCGGTAGGCGAAAGTGCGGTGTGCGCGATGCTGTCCGGTGAGTAATCCATGATGCGCGGTGCTTTTTCGCCTTTTATATCGCTAACCTGTGTCTTTTCTCTCCTTGCAGGTTGCGATGTTCCTTGCTGAGCGCCGTAATGTTCCAGCAATGATACTGACCAGGAGATGACTACCCAGGTAAGAATTGTGTGGCTTTCTTCATTCGGGATGAAATGTGAGTAAATGCTTACTAATGTTGTCTTTCTTTCTCCTCTTTCCAGGTTATGGTATTCCAGGATGCATGCGGTGCCGGATGATGGAGTTCGTACCTTCAGGTGAGTGGAACTGAAGTCAGCAATGGATTGAAGACAGGATACTGTTCCAGGTAATTTTCTTAGTGTTCTTTCTCTCTCTGCATGTCCTTGGTTTCAGGTAAACTGGCATCAAAGAACTGGACACGGTGAGCGTTACGCTGCCCACAGCAGAATAACGCAAAGCATGTTCTGCTGTTTGGGTGTGGTTTAAATAGTCTCAGGTAAAGTAGTCCAGGTAAAATAGTCCCAGGCCTGCCACACCCAAAGTAGTCCAGGTAAAGTAGTCCCAGGCCTGCCACACCCAAAATACTAGACTGCATAGCTCAGTTCCTTGTAAATGAGCTATGTGTGTGACTCCATGCTGAATCCCCCCAAGTTAAATAGTCCCAGTTAAATAGTCCCATTCTAATGTTGGACTTCATGATGGTTATGAGCCTGGTGCCAAAGGCGCCAGGACTGACTCCAACAGAGTCTTGGATGAGGCTTTAAGCCCTTTGACCTGGCCTTAACTGGAAGGCTGACTTGCCAGTGAGGGCCAGGGGCAAGGGTCATGACAATGCCATCTTTTATTTTTTAAATCCAGAAAATGACAGTCTCTGCTGTATAAGACCCATAAGTACAGACATGCAATACTGAATTAGAACATAGATACAATCTTCTCAGGGCTGCATCTACTTTCCTATCCACAGAATCTGTGGCAGCCAATTCTTCTCCAGACAAAGCAGATCTGCCCACCAGGCTATCCAGTGTGTCAGAAATTTCAATTGTTTCTGGCAGCTTGGATTTTTTTCAGCCTTTCAGATGACAAAGATTAGTCATAAATCAGGGAATGGAGATATATTCTAAGTACTTCCATTACATTAAACAGTATAATTGATATTTTAAATTGTTGGATGGACCAGGTTTGGTGCGTGTTTATAGTTTCTGATCGTCCAGTCCAGGGATGGTCCTGTTGTTGTCTGATTATCTGTTCTGAGAATCCCATGGACTCATGCATTGTTTATGAACCTTCTCCACTTCCTCTCTGTCAAGGTATGTACCTGTGTTTTCATCTCCTTCATCTGAGCGTGAAGAACGAGAGGAGGAGGAAGAAGAGGAGAAGTAGGAACTGGCTGCTGTCGAAGATGAAGATGTAGATGATGAGGAAGTGGATTTATTTTTCGTCAGTCTTGTACTGGTCTTCTTTGCCCCATGAAAAATCTGCTTGAAACTATATTTTAAATCCCTGTTAGAGATTTTGCATTAATGATATCTTAATTAGGATACTTTATTGGCCTTCTTCCTTTTTTCCTCTGGTCTGTTCTTGGAAGTAGCCTCTGTCTCTGTGTCCTCCAAACGTTTCCTTTTCTCTTTCCTCTTTGTCATCTTGCTGTGCTGTCCATGATTGCATCTGATTGAGATAGTTGCCAGTCAACCATGTCATTATTGTTTTTCCATCTATACTTCTTTTTCCCCACACATGTGCAAAGTGAATCCCATTCTGCATCATCTAAAATGGCGGCCGAGTCATGGAACGTTAACCTGCTTCAGAGACTCTAACAGTGACCTATTTTCAATTTTTTTTTATTGTGATATTGTTTGCAAAAAACCTTACATAACACAATATGCTATGAACATGAATAAATATTCCTAACAGACAAAACAAATAAGCTATAAAATCATGTCAATTGATGTAAAACTATTTGTAAAAAGTGATAAAGTGCAATAATTAACTGACATGGTTTGGTAAATAAGAGGTGATAATCTAAAAAAGTGACATATTTCACATTTACATTGTAGTTGCATTAAGTACTTGATAGTGAGGAAAACGTTTAATAAGTTAGTTGCTCATTGTGTTCATATTAGCGCAAAGTGGCTGTGGGGGAACACATTAGAACAATTAATGGGAGCAGAAATAGTAATAGGGTGAAGGGTGCACGCTAGCAAAGCCACATCCAGTGGGCCGGGGACTACAACAGCTGTGCTAGGATCACGCTGTACCATAGTCAGTTGTGGACTGTAGAGGCTCTAGGCAGCAAGCTTACTGAAGTAGTAAGTGTTATAAGTCCCTGCTCAAGGAGTACTGTGAGTCCCTCCCTCGCTAACAAAGGCACACATACACACTTGTTGCGGGTTCAGGCTCCCCTGTTGCACTGCCGCGGCCGGGAACGCCCACTTTATTTATAATGCATGCAGCAGAGGACAACGTCACTCCACCACATGCGTGTGCCCCTAAAGGGGCAGCACCACACTCCTCCTTTTTCATAACAAAACAAAGAAAAAAGGATGGCTACCTACAAAACATCAAAACACACTGCACACCAAATAACAGATGCCTTTGATCACAGCCACTCCTGTCCCACATGTAAATTCCAGTCCACGGGGTGTTCTCCACAGTTCAGTGCTCCAAAACATAGTCACTCAGGTGGACATGCTTCCACCTCCTGACCCTCTGGGGATACCTCCTGCCTGACTCCTGGATCTGGCCCTCCTCACCTGAGCTCCACCAGGTAGGGGAGCTTGGCTGCTGGACCAGGCCACAGCCCTCATCGGGTACCTCGGTCATGTCCTTTCTCTGCGCTGCCTCTGGCCTGGATTCTCCCAGTTTCTTGAAGAAACTAGGGTTGGGAGTCACAGAAGCAGTTCCATCCGACCCTGTTACCATTGAGCTGTGCACTACTACCATGTCCAAGAGACCAGACACATATGTCATGATTCATTGAAAGAATGGGAGGGCTATCAAGTCCCGCGCTCAAACCCTATAAGTTACAAAGTCCAAAGAAAAAGGCAATGTTGCCAAAATCATTCAAGAGAAAAGGATCCAAAAGTTCCAGAAATTCTTTTTAATATGATATACAGCCGACAGTGTTTCGACCCCTGGTCGTTTTCAAGGCTGTTTTACATAGTAATTCATTCATAAAGCTATACAGAAAGATACCAAAAAGCAAAGAAAAAAGAATATTTTGTTTTCAATACATTGGTTCCAAAAATTAAAGAGCATATGTGAATTATTCATAAGTACATGTATCAAATGTGAATCCAAAGTTAGATGGACATAAGAAAAGGTTTAAAAACATACGATATTTGAGTCACACCATCGAGACAAGATGAGTCAGGTGGGTTTGTGGTGGAGGGGAAGAAAAATTATACATATATGATAACTGATCGTGGTTGTAACAAACCCTTTAATAGTATTCATTTATATCTTAGAATATCAGAGTCTAATTGTCTCATGTAATGATGTGATCACACAGTGATTTGAAATGTACCAGAAAATGTGAAGCCACTCAATCATATACTTGTGTGATACAGTTTATCTATTTACATCACCTCTATGTGTGCTTTCTGAAAAAAACGTTCTTATATACACCCATTTGTGATGTCGATGAATATAAATTAGAGCTTACCAGCCAATTGTTGAAATGGTCAAAAGTCTTGTTGTTGAAAGATTAAATCATTAGTCCCAATATGAGATAAGTGAATAACTGTTGATCCTCAATTCTTTAAGTCTTTTTGTTCTTAAGGTATAGATTATATACATCCTTTATGGAAAAAGACCAAAAATAATGCTAAATCCCTAAAGGGAAAGGGATTGCTATAGTCATTAAAAGTGTCAAAGAAGATTGATTTATAGCCTACCAAAGTGTTGTGAATGTTCATAAACAAATCCTTTCTTCTCTTTGGAGCCAAATGTTCTGTGGTTTAGCAATGCCCAAAACGAAAGTCACTGCTTCCAATAGCTTGACACCTATGTATATAAAGAGATGTGTTGGCACTAACCTTATAATGGTTGTTAAAATTACTTACTGTCATGTTAGACAAAAAATATATATAGTACCTATATGAATAGTAATGATTAGACTGTTATTAAAGAATTCTCCTTTTCATATGAAAAATCCTCACACAATTTGTAGCACTATATTAAATGTAATTAACTATGGCACATTGATGTCAGCCAATTCCATGTGCTGAATGCTAATCGCGGCCACAG
The DNA here is from genome assembly GCF_040938575.1 of Ambystoma mexicanum. Lineage (NCBI taxonomy): Eukaryota > Metazoa > Chordata > Amphibia > Caudata > Ambystomatidae > Ambystoma > Ambystoma mexicanum. The sequence continues at coordinate 836,694,991 of NC_090936.1, forward strand.
GTTAAATTGGTAAAAATGGAGTCTGATATTCTGTTGTGGACCTTTTAACATAACCACTAATTATATATGTATTGCCCGAAAAAACAGGAAACCCTTGATCATCATTACCTAGGGAACCGTCATTGAAATGGCGGGGTTGATCCCGTGTAAACCGCTTCCTTCAGAATCATTTGTCCTACTGACAAGTAGTCGTGGGAAAGACGTGCTGTTGCGCGATGACATCACACGCTATTGCACGTGACGTATGATGTAAACGTATGATATATAACGTTTGATGTAAATGTAAACATTCTGCTTTGTTAGGTAAGTAGAGTCTTAGAAAACTAAATAGAAAGCGTGTGCCATATTTACTAAAGTTTGTTCGATGGATAGGATATTATAATCTTTAATACGGCAAGGCGCTAACTGGAATATTATCCATTTACCAAAAATAAGAGTGAATCTACCCATGATATTTTCACGTACTATCTAATAAATTGTCAAATAAGAATATGCAGAGTCCTATGAACCTTCCTTGTATTTTGTTGAGACCCACATATTGCCAATAAATCCTGGTATGCTCTATTTAAAAAAATATTGATGAAATGTTATTGGAGATTCAAGGTACTGACTGGATGGCTTCACAATTCTAATTCCATTTACTTCATCTGGTTACCCCATTTATTAAATTTGTAAGTCAAATTTCTACAGAAAAACGTGCATCTCATGATCACAATTGAGTCCGATTTCCGTGCTTCTCATGAAACATATACGTTTACTCTCCATTTGTCTAAGTTTCAGTTCCAGGTTACCACCTCGTTTGCCCCTCTTAGCTTTCATCAATCCAATAAATGTAATATCTTCTTTATTGTTCATCTAATGTTCTTTTTGCCAGTGAATTGCCAGCGGAGATTTTGGTTCTAAACTCCTCAAACTCGCCAAATGTTCTCTTATTCATAATCTCAGCTGTCTAATGGTGCTCCCTATATATAGCTTACCTCAGACACAAATAATGGCATAAACTACATGGCATGTTTTGCAATTAATAAAATCTTTGATTGTAACCATAGTCACATTGACATCTGTGAAAGCTTGACAGTTGTCATAAGCAAATTGACAGTGATTGCAATTACCAAATTTATAAAAAACAATATTCTTTTTGAGCCAATTACTTTCATTCTGTGCAGAGAATACGAATAAGAGAACATTTGGCGAGGTGATGTAAATAGATAAACTGTATCACACAAGTATATGATTGAGTGGCTTCACATTTTCTGGTACATTTCAAAACACTGTGTGATCACATCATTCCATAAGAAAATGAGACTCTGATAGTCTAAGGTATAAATGAATACTATTAAAGGGTTTGTTACAACCACGATCACTTATCATATATGTATAATTTTTCTTCCCCTCCACCCCGAACCCACCTGACTCATCTTGTCTCAATGGTGTGACTCAAATATGGTATGTTTTTAAACCTTTTCTTATGTCCATCTAACTTTGAATTCACATTTGATACATGTACTTATGAATAATTCACTTATGCTCTTTAATTTTTGGAACCAATGTATTGAAAACAAAATATTCTTTTTTCTTTGCTTATTGGTATCTTTCTGTATATCTTTATGAATGAATTACTATGTAAAACAGCCTTGAAAACGACCAGGGGTCGAAACACGTGTCAGCTGTATATCATATTAAAAAGAATTTCTGGAACTTTTGGATCCTTTTCTCTTGAATGATATTAGCAACATTGACTTTTTCTTTGGACTTTGTAACTTATAGGGTTTGAGCGCGGGACTTGATAACCCTCCCATTCTATCAACGAATCAAGTATCAAGTACAGAACTCTGTGGGAAGCTCTGTGGGAAGTGTTTTTTCTGCAGCCACCCATCTTTTCACCTTAATTTTGTCATTTATTTTGAGGAAAATATTATATTGCTGAGTTATCATAAGAGTGGTCACTAGCGCACATTTCATATACGATCCCACATCACAGAGATACTGCAGACACATATGTCAATGACAATTTCCCCTGCGCATGATGATTCCGAACCAGCATCACATCGCCCGGGACAAATGGCTGGGGGCGAAGTTCCCTTCGGATATTCTCTTGTTCAGTCCTTACTTTCCTCTCCCTTTCCACCTGCTTATCGTTGATGACTGCTGGCTCCCGCTTGCCCACTTCCCGGATGAGGCCCCTTGGGCATTGCCTGAACATTGCTTCTGCCGGTGCAACACCTGTGGAGGTGTGTGGCGTGGCATGGTACTCTCGTTGGAATTTGTAAAGGGCCGTCTGCAGACTTTGACCCTGGCCCCTGAGCAATGCAAAAGACATTGTTCAGGTTCCTCATCAGGCGTTCTGCTTCACCATTCACCCTGGGCCACAACAGCATGATCTTTCATTGGTGGTCCCTGTATTCCTCCATCATGTGGGCAAACCTCTTCCCCTGGAAGGGCAGACCATTGTCCATGCATAGTACCTGAGGCAGTCCATGGGTGGTGAAGATTTTCTACATCGCGATAGCAGCATTGTCAAAAGCCACCAACTCCACAAACTCTACCTTCAGGTATCTGGAACACTCATCAACAATCACCAGAAAGAGGGTGTCCCGGCCTGTGGACCCGAAGTCAACATGGACAACCTCCCATGGCTTGGTGCCTTACTGCACAGTCTCTATGACGGGTTCCCTCTGAGCTGGGGACGCTGCCTGGCACCACACACAGGACGCCACAAACTCCTCGACCCTCCTCTACAGATCCGGGAACCACACCTTTTGGCGCAGACAGGCCTTAGTCTTGGCGGTGCACTGATGTCCTTGGTGTGCCAGCTCAATTACCTGTGGAATCTTTACTTGCGGGATCACAATTTGGTCACCCAAGAGCAGCTGTCCAGCCTCAGAGAATGCCAGTTCATTCCTGACCCTCCAAAGCTGTTCCAACGCTGCCTTCCCCTCCTGGGTCCTCAGTGCCAACTTGTCCATGACAGACCTCCGTGAGCCCTGTTGCAGGGCCACTTTCAGCATGATGAAACACTCATCCTCTGCTGCCACTTGCTCCAGTTCACCGATCGACACTGAGTTAGGTGTGGCCGCCTCCACCACCAGCCGGACATGCTCATCAGCCTCCTCCGCAATAATGTTCTGTGGCCCTTCTGGTTCTCCCCTCGGGTGTCTGGATAGGTAGTTGGCCACATTGTTGTGGCCGGGCCTGTTAACAAGGGATAACCCATACTCCAACAGGGCCAGCATCCACCGCTCGATCCTTGCAGGCGGCTTCGAGGATGACCCTGCCAGTATGGGCAAAAGGGGCTTGCGATCGGTGACCACTGTCACAGGCCTCCCCAAGAAGTACAGCCGGAAATGACAACAGCTCCATTGGACCACACAGGCCTCTCTCTCGATCTGAGAGTACCTCTGCCCAGTTTCTGATAGGGCCTTGCTGGCATATGCGACTGGCCAGACCTCCAAGTTGGCATTGGTCGGAGTGAGTACAGCATCAGTCCAAATGGGCTGGCAACCACCACAATCTCAGACTGAAGAGACATGTCAAAGAAGGTCATGGTGTCCTCGGCCGTCAAGGCCCCTTTTATGTCCTAAAAAGTGGCCTGCTCCAGCAGCCCCGACTGCCTGGTGACATATTTCTTGATGAGAGCATGCAGCGGCTCTGATGGAGACACCAGGTTTTTGATGAACCGGCCACAATCCGTGACCTTTCCTAGAAAACTTCAAACTTTGGCTACATTGTCCAGAGGTCGCGCCTCGACAATGTCCTTCAATTCCGTTTTAAGGAACTCACACTTTTCCCTGTGTAATGTCAGACCAAGAGATTGGAGCCGCACAAAGGTCTTTGCTAGCCTACCCAGATGATCTGCCTCTGACCGTGCAAACACCAAGATGTCAACACTAATGTTCAGCACTCCGTCCAGATCAGCAAGGGCACTGTGGATGATATCATGTAAGACCTCAGCCGCTGATGACAGTTGAAAACTCAGACATTTGTAGCGGTAGAGACCATGGTGAGTGGTGAACGTTGTAAAGTACCGCGACTCAGGGTGCTGTACCACCTGATGGTATTCAGCCCTCAAGTCCAGCTTCAAGAAGAATCTGTCTCCCTGCAATTCAGTGAAGATGGTGTTCCCTTTTAATGGCTTTATTTGGAAGCCGCATGTCCACACATATCCGCACTGAGTCTGGCTGCTTCGGCTTCCGGGAAATTACAATAGGAGAGGCCCATGTTGGTAGGCCTTCTACCTTCTCGATGATGTCCAATGTGACAAGATTGTCCAACTCTTTGTCAAACAAGTCCTGCAGGTGAAACGGGTTTGGCTATGCTTCAGTGCAATGGGTTGAATAGATTTGTCGAAGTGGAGTTTCACCTGGTGACCTGCCATGCATCCAATGCCCTCAAACAGATGGCTGTACTTCACCAACAGCTTCTGTACATCCTCCATGTACACAGAGTAGGTGTAACTGACAATGCCAAGCGCCTCCGCCACTGCACAGCTCAGCAAAATGTTATTGCTGACAGTCGTCACATAGAAATGGGCTTTGATCAATGCCTCACCATGTCCCACACTGGCTACAAATGCACCATCCAAAGGGATTGGTTGTGCCCCACTGAATGTAAAGATGCAAGCTTTGAGAGTCAATAGCTTCGGCAGGTATTCCATGGTGTCATAATGCTCCTGCTCCATGACATTTACTGAGGCTCCTGTGTCGACCAGCACCGTAACTGATGACCCGTTCACCTTCACCAGCTTGTCAATCCACATCTTCCAGCATGGCCCCAGACTGGATGGAGCACCTGAGATGTCAAATTCGGGCATTGGTTGGAGCGCTCCTTGTGGTGTCATCCCAAGCAGTGCCAGGGGCCCCGGAGCCTGGGGCACCGGAGGTACCCCCACTGCTTGAGCATCCTGTATGAAGGCGAGTGCACAGGCACCCCACCCAAATTAGACAGGGCCCAACTCACCACCCTGCACACAGAGGATGAGTGTGACAATGTGCGTCTGGCAGTGATGATGTAACACACACAGGATGAGTGTGCCAAAGTTGGTGAGCTCCTGTGATCTTCTGTTGACTCCTTCAACCATCATAGGATCAGCAGGCAGGCACTTTCTTCTATGTACCCAGGAAACATCCAAAATTATGAAAACTGGGGCACCAGTCATGCACCACATTCACCAGTGTGCAGATTGGGCAGATGTTGCTGCCGAAGGGACCAACTAGCCACTCCAGTGGCTCCAGCAATTGAGCAGGTTGGGCCCAGGGGAACAAAGGAAAATTGCAGGCCTCCCTCAGCTCCTCACCTCATACTCGAAGTACAAATGAAGACAAATGATATCAAAAGCACAGCATGTTCATGATCAGCTGTTCCACTGATAAAGTGCCCAAAAATTCAGCAAGGATGGTGCACAGGCACTATAATAAAGAGCTGCAACCATTACGAGCACATTCCAAAATGGCAGCCAAATTGCATGGCTCTTCCCCTCTCTGTGGCATTAAGAACGGTGAAATGAAGAGCATACAAATTAAAAAAACAACACCACCTTCACCGCCTTGCCTGGGTTAATCAATCCCACTTTTGTCGCCACTGTTGTAAGTCTCCGCTCACCCAGTACCATGAGACCCTACCCCTGCTAACAAAGGCACACCAACACACTTGTTGCTGGGTCGGGCTCCTCGGATGCACTGCCGCGGCTGGGAACGCCCACTTTATTTATAGTGCATGTGGCGGAGGGCAATGTCACTCCGCCACGTCCGTGTGCCCTTAAAAGGGCAGCACCACACTAAGGGATGAGGTGGGTGGAGGAGTATTGTGAGGTTCTGAATCTCCGGTAGAAGTATGCTGGCAATATTTGCAAAGGGTGCGGTAGTCTCGATGCCCCTCGTGGAGCAAGGTTGCATTGTAGTACAGTGTGTTTCCAATAAGGATATTGCAGGTAAGAGGAGGCAGGAATAAAGACAGGGATGGAGGAATAAGGCATTTCTTAGTGTTACTGGGTGCATTGTGAAATAACAAAATTTTGCCATTACGGCCGTGCCTGGCAAATCATGTTCCCCATCTACAAAAAAGCCAAAACGGCTGGCTTTAGCAATGCTTGTTTAAAGTCTGCAACTTTGGAGATTAGAAAGACGAGCAAAGATTTGTCAGATCCAGAGTGCACTTCGAAATCTGCATTAGCGTTCTTTTGAATTGATCTCAAAAGTTATAGTTTTTCAGAGTGGGACCACGTTAGCCCAAAAGAACAGGTTAGGGGACAGAAGTGGAATTAAGTAAAAAGTGATGGAAAGTGAACTACCTAATTTTCGAGTATATGTGGTTTGATCGAATGTTTATTTTGTCTATAGAAATAGAGAAACATACGACCAAACACACTGGCTGGTTAGAATGCATATGATCAAAGAAAAATATGTTTGCACCATGAAATCCTTAAGGATTACAGTATCATGCAGACAATTCAAGAGGATTTAGATCAAAAAGAATAGTTCTTTGAGCTGTTGAGAATGGAATTTTTGTGATCAAAAATATACTACTGTAAGTTTTGGAGAACAAGAGATGTGGGGCATTAGGCAAAACAGCATATTAGTTTCCCAGTCACACAACCCACCCACTAGTTTCCAGAGATGAAAATGCAATTGCACTGTCACATAAGGATTAGTGTCTGAGTGCTGTGCCAGCTACTGGTTTTCTATTATCATAGGAAACATATAATTGCACTGTCACTTTGGGGAATAGTGCCTGCGATCTGCCAGATCATGCAATCTGTACTGACGGTGTATTTCATCCTTCTGTAGAAAGAATATATATCCGCTGTCACTGTTTTAAGTGCTGTTGATAATAGTTCTTCCCGTCTGCAGCATACTATTTCTATGTGAAGCAATTCTCTATTCGACGCGCTATGATGCATGAGTCATATCCTGTCAGTTCATTTAATCCATCGAACTGTTTCAATACAAATTATTATATATCTGCAGGGCATGTAACGGAAGAGGCTTGGAATGATGTATTTATAATAATAATAATAATAATAATAATAATAAATAATAATTTGTGTGTTTCGTGTCTTTGCGCCAACACAGCAGCTTCATGGCATAACGAACAGCATTTAAATAATGCCATAAACTTTCAAACAATTTTTTGGCACTTGCCAAATGACACCCGCAACTAAAATTAGGCAGAATCGAAAGTAAGTGAACAACTAAGTCAGATATTAACAAAGATATTTTACAAGTGGAATTGCAAATGGGTAATTTATGCTGTGGGACGTTTTGCATCATTGCCTCTGCCCGATGCACAAACATATGTTCGATTGTTCTGCGAGCATACACTTTTATTGAAATTCGCTGAATTGCCGATGTTGGCTCCCTGACTCTTACTGTAACCACAAAAGTGATGGGTGGAAGGTTTTGAATGAATTTGTACCACTGGCGTTGCTCTGGGCAACCTTCCACACCACCGTTTTTTAGCCCGTCTGTGCCATTGCAAAAGGGATGCAGCCATAAGCAAATCAGTCTTGTACTGTCACCAATGGTAGCAGCCCAGCCCGAACTGCTAGGCCAGGTCCCCTCTGCAAGGAAACACAAGCAACCCCAGACATTGTCTCCCTGTCTCTTACTACCATTATATAGGAAAAGCAAAAATGATCAGAGAAAATACCAGTAATCTTCATTTTGCCTCGTCCTACTCGTTCTGCTCACAGAATGTATTTTATCTTATTTATTTGAATTGTTAGTAACGTGCCAGATAGCCCGCAGGCCTCAAGGCCTTACCTTTGTGGCATCAACTTCACCTCAGGAACACTCTGTCCCCAGTTTTTCCTTTTTTGGCCCAGCCCCTGCTCAGGAGATATAACTTTCCACTTTCCCATAGTCCTTGAGTTTTACTTTCCTACCTGTGTCGTGGTAAGCGTCCCATGACTCAGGTAGGAAAGTAAAACCCTTCCCATGACAGGGAGGGTGAGGAGCGATGGCTGTACTCTGACGAGGAAGAGTAGAATTAAGAATAATGAAGCTTTTCAGTAAGGAATTAGACAATTTCCTCCAAGTCCCTCTTCCTCATTTCATGACCTACCTATGAGAGATATCCAAGTTTATCTGAATCAGAAGGAGACTATGAATAAACACTGTCATTTTGGAGTGTACCCATCAGCATCTTTATTTCAATGTACGGCTCATGAAGCACCCATAGTTTACTGAGTTCCACATTATGTGCCACATTTCCAGAAACAAACATGATATTGCAATGAAATGTATGCCAAATCGCAGAATTTCCTGCTTAGTCAGCCGTTCCATAGTCTATCCTTTTGATGTGAATGGCCTCTAGCAAAGCTAGATCTTTCTCTGCCCAAAGGCTGATCTTCTTTTCTAAGGATTGCAAGGCTTGCCCTTGTGTCTGCCTGTTGGTTCACCTAGGACAAATGTGTGGAATTGTCTGTTCTCAAAACACATGAGTGATTCTTTACTGACTCCTTGAAAACCGTTAGGGCTTTGTCAGTTTCTCTGAGTTCCTTTCAGTTATGGGCAGCCTGAATTCTTTCTGATACCAACATTCTTGAGGATTGATCCCCTAACACAGCCCCCAATTAGTCCTATAGTGTCAGTAGTGAGAATTATCTTCTTGGAGTGTGCATAATCACTCCCCTCTTGAGATTGGCCAGGTAATACTACCACCTGAGACTATTTCTCAGGGTTGTGTTTTAGGAATCTAATATTTGAACAGCTTGAATGCTGGGTCCTATTGTTCTCAGGTGAAGTCTTGCCCAAGGAACCACAAAGAAGAATGAAGCATTGAACACCTGGATTGTGAACCTCCCTGGCTGTTACTGTTTCCTTTTTGATAATTCTGTCTAATAGACCATGTAGCCAGGGAGCCCTGACTAGAGAGAAACATACCTTCCGTTCATTGTGCAAAATCTTGCCCCTATGAACTGTAGTGTCTATGGTGGTAAAAAATGGGACTTGCTTAGATTAATGACAAGTCCCCACTGGCAATCTCTGTGGAGATGTCTGATTGTCATACCCCTGTATACTTTCCCGACCATCCAATCATGCAGATATTTGCAGATATGAATCCCCTCTTGATGTAGGACGGCCACTAGAGTAACCAGGACCTTGGTGAACACCATGTAGGCAGATTGCAAGTCAAATGTGAGGTCTATGAATTGGAAGTGTCCCTCTCTGATGGTAATCTCAGAAATATAGGAATTTCTGGTGCTTCCTGTGGATGCGACTATGGCAACATAAAGCAATATATTAAAGGGTATGCAGCCTTTTTTTTTACAAAGATAGAAAACATCAGGAGAGATCAATTTTGGTCTACAGTATATGGGGCAGAATCCATTGTCCTGTCGGCTGCTGCTTTAATGATTTGGTAGGACATTTTAAAACATTTGGATGCCAAGAGAGTATTGGAATACGTTTTACAAATATGTGCTAGTGTGTTAGGAGTTTCGGTTTTGATTATGGTTATGCTGCTATATTTGGAAATATATCTGAATGGGGGTGGGGCTATTGGGTTGAAAAAAGGGTATATTTTTCTATGGGAATTTTCATTATGATCTTATTGAATTGTTGTTTATAAAATGTATTACTTAAATGTTCTATACATGATGATGTATTATGAATGGTCTTTTTTCACTGTGCTAAAATTGTATAATTAACTATTGCACAATAAAATAAATAAAATAAAACACTATGGCAATAGGCAACCTGGAGATCCACTGATGCCCACAAGCCTCCCTTCAGTTCCCCTTGAATAATCTTCTGTAGAGTATCCATCTTGATGGATCTTGTTACTACACAGTTGTACAGAGCTTTCCTGACTACTCTGTCTGAATTGTCTGTTGTTTTGTGAAGCAGAATAGAACCTCCACCTCTTCTTCTCCTTTCTTACTGTGACTATTGCCCTTGTGCGCAATAGTTCCTGTAAAGGCTTTATCATGGCTTTCCTCTTTATTTTGTTTTTAAGTATGAGTGTCTTCATAGGTCCTGACTAGAGACATGCACTTTGTCTACTACCCCAGGTGTACTGTGCTATTGGCCCATGCATCTGAGCCCAGTCTTTCCCAAATTCTGGGAAATGCACACGTCTGCCTCCTATTCTCAAACTGTGATTGTCAGGATGTTTGTGTTTTAATTAAAAAAAACTGACCTTACTCAGATTCCTTTAAAATATTGTCTTTTTCTCATTACCTCTAGGTTTCATATCTTGATGTTTGCATTGACTTCTACACCTTAATGATCTAGTTTTGGTGGGATTTCTTTATCTGAGGTAATCCATATGTTTGTCCTCTTTGCAGACTGTGGGAACCAGCAGGCACTCTCCTAACTGTTTTTGTCCTTTTCTAAGGGCATTCTGATTTCAAGTTTCTAATGTGAAGATGGCATCTTTCAGAGATAGTAGCCTCAATTGCCATGGTTGTTCCTCTTATCCCAGCATCGACGCAATCTGACATGAACTTTACTTGTTTCTGCATGGCTGGTAAAGGTTTGAGCAAAACCTGACCACTCATCCAATGTCCTCTTTAATTTCTTGAATCCAGAAAAGGACATTCTCTGCTGTATAAGACCCATAAGTATTGGCCTGCAACACTGAATGAGACCATATATACGATCTTCTCAGGGCTGCATCTACTTTCCTATCCACATAATCTCTGACATCCAATTCCTCTCCAGACAAAGCATATCTGCCCACCAGGCTAGCCAGTGTGTCAGCAATATCAACTGTTTCTTGTAGCTTTGATTTTTTTTCAACCTTTCAGATGACAAGGATTAGTCATAAATTAGGGCATGGAATTATGGTCTAAATACTTCCATTCCATCAAACATAATTTACATTTTAAATCAGTGGATGGCTCACGTTTGGTCCGTGTTTATAGTTTCTGATCTTTGGGTCCAGGGATGGTCCTCTTGTTGTCTGGTTGTCTGTTCTGAGAATCCCATGGACTCATGCTTTGTTTAAAAACCTTCTCCACTTCCTCTCTGACAAGGTATGTACCTGTGTTTTCGTCTTCTTCATCTGAGCCTGACGAAGAACTAGAGGAGGAGGAAGAAGAGCAGAAATAGGAACTGGAAGCTGTAGAAGGTGAAGATGTAGATGATGAGGAAGTGGATATCTTTTTTTCGGTCTTGTTCTGGTCTCCTTTCCCCCCTGCAAAATCTGCATGAAACTATATTTTAAATCCATGATAGGGATTTTGCATTCACAGTATCTTAATTGGGTCAGTTTATTTGCCTGCTTACATTTATCCTCTGGTCTGTTCTTGGAAGTGGCCCCTGTCTCTGTGTCCTCCAAATGCTTCCTTTTCTCTTTCCTTTTTTTGATCTTGCTGTGCTGTCTGTGAATGCATCTGATTGAGTTAGTTTCCAAGAATCCATGTCATTACAGTTTTCCCATCTATACAAAACAAGATCTTGCAAGACACAACAAGACAGGTGGGACAAGTCCCTTTTTCACGGAATTCCGCCACCCAGTTTCTACAGGCAGTTAGCCGACTAAAGGCTAATGTGGCCGGTTGAGGATGAGACAATGCCGAAGGTCAGGAGCTGAAAAGCGAATGGTGAGTAGATTGAGAAAGGTAGAAACAATAATTGTGTATTAAATTGTGAAAGTAATAATAGGAAAGAAAGCAACAGAGGGTTGGTTGGGTATTTGAGTTAATGACGAAGAGCATCAAGTAACGATATATGGATGACATGTGATCCATAAGATAAGCCCAGAATCATAGGTCAAGGACGTCTAAAAAGAGTTGTTTCAAAATCCAAATGGATATGTAGGCTACAAACAGATAGATCTGTTAAAGGAAACAATTCACACTCCCTCTCAGGAGTCATTTTAGGGGCGAGAATAGCCAAAAGGAGCATGGCAGAGATATATGTGAGCGCAGGCAGTCTGTCTGTTTATATATTGTATGTGTTATATGTATTACGGAAATAATGAAAAGAGAGACAAATAATAGGTTATGGTAAAAGGCTGATAATAGATCATTTATTTATTAAGTTGTCAATGGTATCAATTGAATAGGTGGATTGAAGGAACGTGATCCATAGAGCTTTGGAGTGGTGATGACTGGTGCACTCTCGTATTGTATTGTTTTTCTGAAAAGTATTTTCTGTGAAAAATAAAGGTAAGCATTGACAGTCAATTGCGAGTTGTCAGGGTGGAGGATGTTACTCCGCTTATGCACCTGTGCAAACAGTTGACAAAACATGTGCACTCAAGCTTAAAAGTATAGTGCAGAATGGGTTAAGGACACGGCAGATAAGATATTCATGCCATGCCCACAAGGGGATCACTGTCAAAAGCCATTTTGCAACACATGACTATGTACTTGCACGCTAAGTACAGGGGAACGAATTTGGGAAAGAAGTTAGCTATCCTAGAGCTTTGGAAAATGTATCAGGAAGAAAGGGAAGACCTGCTTCCTGAAGACTGGATGTTTAACCGGTGTAAAGAGGGGGTGTTGAGCCTTATGCTCCGTCTACTGTGCCTGAAGTGAATGGCCATAGTGCGAAAGACGAAGGAATGTATCCATTAAGAGAGCTTAAGGCAGAGACATAATACAGTAATCCAATGCATGAGCCACTTGCGTATAGTAGTGACAAGAGTCCAGAAAAAACTCCAGAAAGGGATGTGATCTCTTACGGGACAAAGAGAGAAGTGAACGGCCGAGTATGACTCTAGATATAGAATGAGAAATTAAGAGATGGAAACGAGAAAAGGAGAAAGCTGACGAGATTACGCTCATACAGAACAAATGGATGGGTGGACAGATATTGCTGAAACTTGATGGGAAGAGCATTGAGGAAGTACAGCAAGGGGAAGATCTAGACAAGCAAGGAAAAAGACAGGGACTGAGAAAAACGATTGAAAGAAGACAATTCTAAAAGAAAGAGTAGACAGAGATGAAAAAAATGTATCAGGAAGAAGAGTTAAGAAAAGAAGAAGGCGCAGGAGAGCAAAGAAAATACGACAATAGGCAGAAAGCAATCAAAAAATGAGACAGGCTAGAAAAGAAAAGAGAAGAATAGGAAGAACATATATTAAGAGATAAAATAACGCAAAGATGCAGAGATGACGAGGTGCGTAGGGCAAATGAAAGAAGAGAAGCACAAAGATAGGAAGAGGAAAGGTTAGGGAGGTTGCAAAGAAACAAAAATAATTTTATGAGCAAATGGATTGAAAGAGAAGGCAGAGTGCAGGCAACATTGATCACATTGACAAAGAGCTAATGGAACCTAGTCCATTAATATTATGGGAGAACATCGAGGAGTTCCTCCCATCACAGGAACCTAGGCCAGGACCCTTTCAAATAAATCCAGAGGAGAATTTTGAGCTAGGAAGCATCGGAAACAGAATCGAGAAGGCTTATCAAGAGATGAGAACAAAAAGTGAATAAAAAAATAAAGGAAAAGATGATCGATCTGAAGGTGACCAGTTACGAGGCAAAGAGTGAGGCCTGTTTAGCCTCGAGCATAGAACCTTGTCTTTGGAAAGGCTACCTTTGAACAGATATGAGAAGGAGGACAGTCATACTAGTTGGGGACAACATATGTCAGACAAAGACAGGGAAACCTTCTGTGGGGAGGATGGTGATGGTGCATGCTGTCCCGAGGGATGCTTTCGGACAGACAGAAGTGAGATGGTCAGATTTGGATCTGCCTAAAGAAAGAACTCCAGAGCATATAGCCCGACCAGAGCAACCTAAAAGGTGACCTCTTAGTGAGAGGGGGGAATCGCCACCATATATGAGCAGGCTGAGGTCATTGCCAGGAAGAAGGCGATCAGGCACCATTGTCTCTGCTATGAACAAGCAGACGATGGGAGAAGATTGCAATTTTGGGATTTTGTAATTTCCCTTGTTAGAAAAAGGAGGGGCCAGACCACAGGTCATCGCATGGCCCTAGATGGATACGGATAATTTAACGTGTAAGATCCTGAGTTTGACTTCGGGTACTGGGAAATGGATTAATGAATTGGAAAAAATTACAGGAGGAAACACGTTAGCTATAGGGGATATTAAGGGTCTTCTTGCAGCTATCATTGGGGAAAGGTCTGGTGACATTTGGATGAGAGCAGGATACGCAACTGTCACAGCACAGAACAAAGTGCATGATGGAGCACCTTTTAATAATTGTAGAGCGGAAGTCTGGAAAGCAGTTAGAGTATAATATCCCAATGTATCAGATATGGGTGCAATTATGGCACGAAAGATACAAGAATGTGAAGATCCACTTGCTTACATTCAGAACTTTCAAGAACAGTGGTCTTTAGAAACTCGAGAGCCTTGGGGGAAATTGATAACTGTATTTTATCATATTTTGTGTCAGGGGTTACCAGAGCAGGTACAGAGACAGCTCAAGAAACTCGTGGGTATGGCGACAAAGCCATGGCCAGAAATATAGCTGACCATTAAGCACCATTGTTGATTGTTGCAAGAGAAAAATTGAAAGAGAGAAGATGCTAGGACTGTTGAGCAAGCTAAATAGTGCAGAAGTAGCTGTCGAAATATGCTATAGAAGGGGTGATGTTAACCAGTGAAGAAAGCCTAGGATCTCAGCAGACAGCATGTATGCTGCATGTGAATAACCAATGGCATTCGGATCAAGGAGGGAACAGATTTATGCCAAGAGGCAGGGGAGGCTTCTATGGAAGAAGAGGCTTTCAAAATAACCAAGGTGGCATTCAGAATATTGCAAGGTGGTAATCCAGGCATGCAGGAAGGGCAGGTTAGGAGATTCCATCCTGTGTGTTGGACAAGTGGAATGACAGGACATGTTGCACAAACATGTGGGAGCCAAGGGTTTGTGCAAAATAGGTAATTTTCAAGAGCGGGAAAGCCTATCCTCCAGCACATAGCCCACAAAATAGGGACAGGGTCACCCAAGATCAGACAGTCTTTCAAGCACAAGGACCACAAATGCAACAGGCTTTGCAACCACAGCAAGCACCATTGAATCCACTTCAAGGGCAGTCACAGCACGCACCCATGTAGATACAGCAGAGCGTGAATACAGGACAGCTATTGACTCCTATAGTGGGGGTTGTCACTGTCACAGGAGGGAATCCTTTTATGGTACAGAAATAAGGATGCACCCGCAATAGGACAGCTCACAGGATGACTTGATGTGTTCAGTACTATCGGTGATGCCAAATCCTCAAGCGGAACCAAGGGTTGATGTTACCATAGGAGGCACATCCTTTCTTTTTTAGTAGACACTGTGGCAATCCGCTCATGTACATGAGAGGGGGCATTTTCATTATCTAGAAATGCCATGAATGCTCAAGGGTTCTCTGGAGCTACAAGTAGAGTTCCTTTTACTTACAAATTGCCAGTCACAATATGACAATGTGAATGTCTGTCCCACTGTTGTAGTCAAGATAGACACCAGTTAATATACTGGGAAGAGATAAAATGACACAGCTAAATATGATGATTTCCTTCACTGATGAAGGTATTGTGTGTTCAATGCCAGGAATACATTATTTAAATGTGAGTGAATTTATCAAGGCTTTTACTGGGCAAATAGCTCTGTGGGGAACACCATTAGAGCATAATGTTTTTCACTAGGGGGTACGCATGTTTTTAACATGGCTACCCGGTTTAGCGGGCAAGGTTATGAGAATACTTGATGAATTTCTGTTCATGCCAAAGATACCCATGGGCGAAGAGGGGGGACGGGTTTTTCCCTTGGATTTGCAGGCAGCTATAGTGCGAGGGGAATTGGCCATGCTCGAAGGTTGGGATAAAAGCAGGCCGTGAAGAAGAGTAATTGCTATTGGGGAAGGATATAGATTGACTGATGTCACAGACGAGGATATGTTTAGAGGCGACCTGTCAGATGATGAAGTAGTGTTCAAAATGAGCATTACATATTGAATTAGGACAGAAAGATGAGAGGTTCCACAGAAAATGGTTATAGTACGGCAGCATCCCGCATTTTTTGATGAAGACATGAGAAAGTACCAATTTCTTTATGGACTGCGGGCCCTTATGACATAGGCCTGTTAAAAGGAGTGGGAGAAGTTAAAATTAAATTCAAGCCAGGAGCAATTTTACCTCGAGCAAGACAGTGGGCCTCATTACGACCCTGGCGCTAAGTGAAAAACGATGGCGGTAAATGGTTACCGCCATCGTTTTCCGCCAGGTCCGATCATGACTCGTGACCGTAAACTACGATGCCAATAGCGGCATCGTAGTTAACGCTGCCGCTAACTGCGCTAAGGGTGCGCGCACGCGACCGCCCACACCGTACTTAGCGCCATGGCGGAAAGGTACGCAAATGCCGACCCAAGCGGACATGCACCTAACGCCATCACCGAGGCCGCTAAGTACCTTACCGCCATGGTGCAAATAACGCCATCGCGAACCAACCGTAAAGGGCCATGTCAAGTGAATGCAGCTGCCACAGGTGCACAGAAACAGCACAGGTGAAGGCAATACAGACTCAGGGGAGTACAAAAAGAGCACACCCCACCCCTACCCACACCCAGTCACACTCCACAATGATGCCAATACGACTAGCAATGTTGGGGCTGGAGGACCTGATAGCAATGCATGTGCTACTACAACAGCAACAACAACAACAGGCAGCACAGAGGAGACGCAGGAGGAGAAGGAGGGCAAGGCAGGCCCAGCAAGCCCCACCAGCACAGCCAGTGCCACCACGCAGGCAGCCCCCAATCCCACGCATCAGAGCCAATCCAAACAACCTCACTGCTGAGCAGATCCACACCCTGTATCGTTTGGACCGGGACACCATCACCGCCATCGTAGACATGACACACAACGACATCGTCAGCATGATAGAAAGTCCAACCGCCATCCCCCCCCTACTGAAGGTAGTGGCTGTACTCCACTTCCTGGCCACAGGCACCTACCAGCACACAGTGGGGCACCTGCATGGCATTTCACAACCATTATTCTCACGAACACTCATCCAAGTGCTCGATGCCCTCCTCAAGCACACAGACGACCACATCTCATTACCACGGACTGCCCAGGAGATTGCAAACACCAAAGTGTGTTTCCATGCACTAGCCAGCATACCCGGTTGCATTGGTGCCATCGACTGCACCCATGTGGAATTGGTGGTTCCACGTGCCATGGAGGTACCGTACCGCAACCGGAAACAGTTCCACTCTATCAACGTGCAAATGGTCTGTGACTCCAACAAGATCATCACACATTGTTGTGCCCGATTCCCCGGATCAACCCATGATTCTATGGTCCTGAGGAACTCCACAATACCACGCTACATGGAGCGACATGCAGGCCCAAGATCCTGGCTACTCGGTGAGTGCAATGTCATGGAAGTGGGCATGGGAATGACGTACCAGTGCATACTCCACCTGGCAGAAAGGGGGGGGGATGAGGCATACTCCACCTGGCAGAAAGGGGGGGGGGGGTGATGCATACTCCACCTGGCAGAAAGGGGGGGGGATGATGCATACTCCACCTGGCAGAAAGGGGGGGGGGATGATGCATACTCCACCTGGCTGTGAGTAACACAGAGAACGGAGACAGAGGAAGGGCACTCACAATGCACACAACCCCTCTGCATACATAGGGTGATGGCATGCAAAACAGGCCATGGCAGCAATGAGCATATACTGGTTGCATTGTGTGAATAAATTAGTGCATGTAGAAGTGAGCCAAGGTAACAGTTCCATGCCAGCCATGGTGGAACATCATGTTCCTGATCAGACAACATGACTGACACATGCATTCTCGCCTACATACAGGTGATGCAGCCTATCCCCTGAAGAGGTGGCTCCTCACACCAGTCCGGAACCCGCAGAACCAGCACGAGGAGGACTTCAACCGTGCACATACACGTACTCGTGTGGTCATAGAGCAGACATTCGGCCTCCTGAAGGCACGGTTCCGAAGCCTCAGCAGGTCTGGTGGGGCACTCCTGTATGGCCATGAGAAGGTGGCAAAGATCGTCATGGCATGTGTCATGCTGCACAATATGTGCGTCAGACGGAATGTGCCCCTGCCCCCTGACGCAGAACTGCAACCACCTGACGATGAGGATGAGGAGGGTGCAGATGGGGCGCCACCACATGGAGGAGGCGATGCACAGGAGGGGCGTGCCATGCGCCAAAGTATCATCGACCACTGCTTCTAGCACACACGGCTGGTGTTTATCGCATGGAGACTGCACTTGGGGCACTGTGTGTCTCTGGGACATGCACACTGTGGACTGTACACCAATAAAGCACACATACGCAATGAAAATGTCCACACATTTCTTTTTTTGAAAGAAAAAAGTGTATTGGAACTATGAACTGTCGTGTCACACCCCCTCCCGCCTCCCCCCTGCACACCCCAACACACCCCCTCCCACCTCCCACCTCCCCCCTGCACACCACAACACACCCCCTCCCACCTCCCACCTCCCCCCTGCACACCCCAACACACCCGCTCCCACCTCCCACCTCCCCCCTGCACACCCCAACACACCCCCTCCCACCTCCCACCTCCCCCCTGCACACCCCAACACACCCCATGTAGGTGTCAACAGATGCCTGTGACAGTGTCCACAGGCCGTCACAAGCCCCCTCTCCCGGCCCCCGGGGCACCCCTGGCTGTGGAGCGCAGGTTGCGTCCGGAACGTCGCACGGGGCTGCTCTGCGCAGAACTGGCAGTAGAGGATGTCCCTGGCTGCCCCTGTGCATGCTGCTCCTGTACTGTGTGGGTGAGGTCAGTGACCGCACGACGCAAGCCCGCACGTTCGGCACAGATGTCCCGGGACATGGCCTGCATGGCATCCCTCAGGGTGGCAGTGCTCTGCGCCACTTCGGCCCTTAGTGTCTCCGTGGCCTGTTCAATGCTAAACCTAGCCCCCACACATTCCGCGGCATGCTCATCCAGCATTGTGGACAGTTGATGCTGCCGTTGAGTGATGTCCTCGAGGGACTGCTGGCCGTGCTGGCCCATGGCCAGTGCAGGTGGAGTGATGGAGGGGCTGCTCCCCTCCTGTGGAGTGTGGACAGGGCATGGGGTGGAAAGCCACTCCTCTGCCTCAGTGTGCCCCTGTGTGTCACCCTCATGGGGGCTGGCGTCTGAGAAACAGGGGGAATGTAGTTGGTCAGTGGGGCTTCTGACCTCCTGCTCCATGTCCGAGTCAGAACATGCAGCTGTTGCAGCTGTCTCCCCGATGTTGCTGCTGGCCGCTGACCCCCTGCCTTCTGTGGCAGGCAATGTCGGTGGAGGTGGAGCAGCTGCTGCTGGCCTGCTGCCAACAGGGGTGCTTGCCGGTGGGACCTCCGGTATGCCTGCAGTGGGACCTGCTTGTCGTGGGGTTTGCCTCACTGCAGCTGAGGTTGAGGGTGCAGGGACGTTGTTGTTGGACTTCGCTCTCTTCGGCGCAGGGGTGTCCTGGTCCTCTGGGTGTGATTCTGTGCCTGTGGTGGAGCAAAGGTGGGAGGGCATTATTGATGGGTCTACGGACTTTGGAATGACAATGGTTGACATTATTTTGGCCAGTGGATGAGGCAGATTTCAGGCAGTGCCATGCAGGTTGTCTCCTTTTAGTGTGGTATGTGGATGCAGGTATGCGGGTGCCAGCAGTGTATGCAGGGTGGTGCTCGCATGTGGCTATGGGCAGTATTGATTTGTGTTGCATTTACACTCTAGGGCAACCTTGTGCTACACATGATTGGACTGCTGTGACTATGGCATGTCTTGTATGAGGCACCTACCTTCATCGCCTGATGTCGGGGCTCCCCTTTCCATCCCTCCAACGCCTTCGATGGATTCCATGCCGATGGTGGTTGCACAGATCTCCTCCCACGGTTGGAGTTTCAGGGGGGATTCCGACCCTCCACCGGTTCCCTGGGCAAGGTTGCGGTTTGCTGAGATGACGGCTCTGACCCGTATGCGCAGGTCATCCCAGCGCTTCCGGCACTGCTGTGGGGTGCGGGGTACGGTCCCCACCACGCTGACGCGCTCAGCCACCAGGGCCCAGATGGCCTTCTTCTTCCCGATTGCTGTCCTGGTCATTTCAGGGGAGAAAACAACACCTGCGTTGTCCTGCAGGGTCTCCGCTAGCATGCAGAGTTCCTCCCGGCTGAATCGCTCCTGGCGCTGGCGGTCACATGCCTTTTTCACGGATTTTGGCATTTTCGGGAACTTGGATGGGTGGGTGTTTGGTTGGGACAGGTGTCAGGGTTGGGTCTGGTGTTGTTTGGTAGGATGGCGATGGATTGTGTTTTTAAAGATGGCCGACGGGCTGCTTCCCGTTCCGGCGCGATGACGCTATTTCCGGTTTGGCCTTTTACGGCCGCCGCTAATTACGGTGGCCGTAAATTACGGTGGCCGCTACTTACGCTGGCGGAAGGGCACCTTGCTCGCTTAGCGATGCCGGTAGGGGCCTTTTCCGCCATGGCGTTAATTGCATTACCGCCATGGCGTAATGCTCGTGCGCGATGGGTCGTGATGTGGCGCTCTTTACGCCATCGTCCCACGGCGTAAACGCTCATTACGCCATGGCGGTAATGACGGGCGATTACCGCCAGGGTCGTAATGAGGCCCAGTATCCCATGTCTCAAGAGGCAGACAAAGGTATTTTTAAGAACATATCAGCCATGATGGATCAAGACATCTTAGTGACGTCAGTGTCACCATGTAGTACCGGAGTGTATCCTATATAAAAATCAAAGGGTGGGTTGTGCTGTTTAATTCAAGATATGAGGCTGATTAACCAGATTGTAGAGGCAGAGTTTCCTCTAGTTCCGAATCCGGCAACAATACTATCTAGTATCCCTGGTGAGGGGTGATATTTCACGGTGATTGAGTTGAAAAAATGCATTTTTCTTAATCCTGTTACATAAAGGTTCCCAAGATCTCACATCATGTACATTTTGTCAGATTAAGCTGAAAAGTAACCGTTTGCCCCAGGGGTACTGTGAGTCTCCATCCATTTTCAATAAGGTCCTGCAGATGGACCTAAGCAATATTGATTTTCCCAGTGTTGTGCTGCAATACGTAGATGATAAGTTGGTCTGTAGCACATCAGAAGAAGGGTGCAGATGAGACTAGATTCAGCTAATGATTATTTTAGCAGACAAAGAATATAAGGTGGACAAAGAGAAATTGCAGTATTGCCAAGAGGAGGTGTTGTACATAGGTCAGTTAATCTCACATGAAGGATAGAAATGTACACCTGAAAGAGGTGAGGTGATCTTGAAAACATCAAAATCACACAAAATAAAGCAAATGCAACAGTTTTTAGGATTATGCAATTATGTTAGAGCATGGGTATTTGATTAGCATTCATATAGAAGACCATTGTTGCAGGCCCTGAAAAAGGCACATGTGAAACAGGAAAAAATTGAATGGACTGAGGAAATGGAAGAGGCATTTGATGAACTAAAAAGGCAATTTGTACAGCTCCAGTTTTATGAATTCCCAATTATTCTGAGGAGTTCTTTTTGTTTTCGCACAAGAATGGGATAGGTATGACAGCAGTACTCACACAGAGAATCACATTGGGTACAAACCCGTAGCATATTACAGTGGGATTTAGGACCCAGTAATGAGCGGTCACTTCCCTTGCAAACAATAATTGTCAGCGGCGGTTTCTCTATTGAGAAATATGCAAGCATAGATATGGGTTTTACCTTGACTATATTTCTTCAGCATGCTCTGTTTGCTGTTTTAGGAGAAACCTAAGGGTACACTGAAGTCTCAAAGAGATTCCGCTTACGAGGTGGTCATATCGAATCCAGAAATCAAAATAGTCAGGTGTAAAATGGTGAATCCTGCCATGTTTGTAGCTGAACCATTGGCAGAGGATGAGCAAGTGCATGATTGCTTGAACTATGAGGGATTCTATGACGAGATCCCCTGAGTGAAGGAAAATGCTCCAGCAGCTGGCAAGGTTTTTTTTATTGATGGTTCTTCAAAGATGGATCAAACTGATTGAGAAAGGCATTCAGGTTCTGCTGTGGTAAAACACAGAGTCAATGGGGAATTTGAAGTGGTAGCAAGTGCAAGACTACTGTCTTATTTCTCAACACAGGCTGCAGAACTGGTGGTGCTAATTGTCACGTGTGAGAATCACGCAGAGTAGGAAGTAATATTGTACAGTGACTCTGCCTACGTGATGTCAACCGTGCACGTATGATTAGCACGTTGGGAAAGGAGGGGCTACCTCTGAGCGGATAGCACTCCAGTGCAACATGCTGCGTTATTGGATATGCTTTTTAAAGCACTACAACTCGCAGTAGCCATCGCCATAGTTAAATGAGCAGCACATACTAAAAGAACTGACTTTATTTCATGCGGAAACCAAGCTGCAGACAAAGAGGCAAAAAGAGTTGCATATTCAACTGATATAATCAGTTTTGACACTGATGTGAAAGAGAAACTGGTTGTGATAAAGGTTGTGAATGAAAGCTTCAATCAGTTATCACAAACACAAGTAATGGAAGTTCAACGTGGAGCTCCAAAAGCAGAGAGAGAACTGTGGATGCAGAGGGTGTGTTCTTTATCCACTTCCGAAGCATTGTGGCGACAAGACAGCACTGGTAAACAGTTGATGCTTGTAGCCTTATTAAGGGTGGCCTTAGAAAAGCTACACTACCCTGTGCAGGTCACTAGGGAGACCCTCACAGCAACCATTGAGTAACACTGGTTCATAACAAACCTTTTAGAACACGTTGCTTTGTTGTACTAAATTGCATCGTATGTCAAAAGTTTACTGTTGGGCACATGCTGCAAACAATCAGAGGTCCTTTTCAGCATTTACATATCTATTATGTTGATATGCTGCAGGTCTGTAATAGATATAGGTATATGATATTGGTAGTGTGCCCCTTCTCAAGGTGGATTGAAGCTGGTCCACCCTGATGCCACTTTCGCTGCAAAGTTTTTAGTCTGAGAAGTATTTCCTAGATGGGGAGTATGTGAGGTGCTGAGATCATATAATGGTCCCCATTTGTGAAAGAGATATTTGAGCAGATTAGCTTATTGCTTAGCATTAAACACAGGTTTTCTTCGGCTTGTCACCCACAAGTGGACAGGATATGTGAGAGACTCAATGATCTTCCCAAAGAGAGAATAGCTAAGTTGAAACTGACATTGAAAAAGGGATGGCTGCATTGCCTGCCTCTTGCATTATATGCAATAAGAAATCAGCCCGGCTCTGACCACCACCTCACACCCCACAAAATAAATACAGGGAGGTGAATGAGAACGCCTCTGACTCCTCCATCGAGGACTAGAAGTGATGCCCAGACAACTGCAGAATTGTTAGGAGATGAGCTACATGTGTACTCAGAGCAAGTCAAGCAGACGTGGTGTCGGTCTCAGAACACAGATGTAGACCATACAGAGACCAGAGTAAAAAAAACTATGTTTGACAAAACTATTTGCTGGAGATAAGGTTTTAATAAGGAATTTCACAAGAAAGTGGCACAAGCCCTGTTTCAGCAGCCCTTTCATCGTCGAGGATATTACCCCGTCAGCAGTCAATGTCTCAGGGAGACGAGCTTGGATACACCAAGGAGATGTGAAAGTCTACACTGGAGAGGCTGACATACCCCCAACCCAATCGGAAGCAAGCCAAGGAGGAGAAGGTCAGCACATGCAGACTAGATTGATGACAAGAAATAAAGATGGAGAGACTGTCCAGTAGACAGATACAAGTGTACATTTGGACTGTGTCTCCCCTGAAACACTCTTTGTAACCTGCTATAGCAAGGAGTGAGAAAAACTATTGTTCTTGGGCCAAAGGAGTTTGCTGACATTGGGCTGTAGAGTACAGAAGTAAATAAAAACATGTCAGATTTGGACTTTCTGTTCCATGACTGGAAGAGGGAGAAGTTCCCCGACTCATTTCCCACTGAAGTTCTCTTTGGAGGTGCCCATGGTTTGTTTGTTTGTTTGTTTATTTTATTTGTATAACGCTCCAGACCCGTAGGTAGAAGGGCGCTTAATAAAGCAGTTAGAGGAATGAGGTATACATTTTACATTGTACAACAATTTACATAATTTACAAGCATATTTAAGCAGTCGGCAGGTTCACAGATATTTAAAGAGGGAGGTAAATGCTACTCTTTGTTCAGTAGCCATCGAATAACATGTTTCCTAAAGATCGGGAAGGACTCAGTGGTTTTAATGTTGAGAGGTAAGGAGTTCCAAAGATGTGAGGCAAGCACTGTGAAGCTAGCGCCTCCTGCTCTTTTTAGTGTGAATCTGGGCACTACCAGGCATAAGGAGTTGGATGATCTGGTGATTCTGGGAACAGATTTCATGGTGAATTTGTTGGTGAGATATGGTGGGGCTAGGTGGTTTAAGGCTTTGTAGGTGAGGCAGATGGTTTTAAGGTACATTTTTTGTTGTATGGAGAACCATTTACACACTTTCCTAGTTGTGGAAATGTGCTCTTGTCTTGGGATGTTGAGTGCTGCACGTAGTGCATTGTTCTGGAGAACCTGGAGTTTGTTGATTATTGATTGGTTGGCGCCTAGTTATAGACTGTTACAATAGTCCAGTTTGGACTGTATAAGTGCTCTGGCAAGTGTGAGGCAGCTATGGGAAGAAAGGAAGGGTCTGCAAGCCCTTATCAGTTTGCCAGTGTAGGCGGTGGCTGAGGCGGTCATATTGATTTGTTTGGTGAGGTTGGTGTTGGCATCAAGGTAAAAGCCTAGGGATTTCACACTTTTAACAGTAGGGATGGTGTTGCCATTGATAATAATGTGGTTGTAGTAAGGACTGAGTTTGGATAAATTGCTAGGAGAGCCAACAAGGAGAAGCTCCGTCTTCTCTTCATTTAGGCAGAGGCCGTGGGTGGCCATCCATGCCTGAATGATGGAGAAAATGTCATTAATCCATCTGCGTTATAGTTACCAGAGATGGTGAGGAGTATCTGGGTGTCGTCTGCATAGTTGGTGTAGGTGATACCCAGATAGTCCAGTTTGTCGAATAGCGGCTTTGTAAATATGTTATACAAAGTAGGGGAGACACAGGAGCCTTGTGGGACTCTTCATGTGATGGGGATGGGGTCCGCTGCTGCTGTTGTTGAAAAGACTCTCGTGGTTCTGTTCGCCAGGAAGGATTATATACAGGAGGTGGCGGAGGGGGAGAAATGGGCTGCGGTAGATAGGTGGCTGATCGACTAAATTGAAGGCTGCAGAGAGGTCTAATAGGAGTAGGATAGCAGCTTTGCCTTTGTCTTTAATTTCATCAATGCGACTTTTGAGGTCAACAAGGGCGGTTTCTGTACCATGTTGAGGTCTGAAGCCAGAATGACGTATACCTAGAAGTCGGTTGGATTCTAGATGCTCCTGGATTTGGAGGTAAGCAACTCTCTCCAGTATTTTTAGTAGGAATGGGACTGTAGTGATGGGTCTATAATTAATGGGTATGGCTGGGTCGAGTGATTGTTTTTTTAGGAGGGGAAGAACCCAAGATTGTTTTAGGTTGCTAGGGGCTGAGTTGTTAGTGAAGGAAAGGATGATAAAAAGGGGAAAGGTCTCTGGCTGCATCTTTTATTATCTGGGCAGGACAGCTTTCCCATTTTCCATTAGAGGGTTTAAGGAGGAGATGATTTTTTGGTAGTGCGTTTAGGGCTGGTAGGACCCGAGGTAGTAAAGCTTCGGCAGTAATGTTACGTTTGTTTCTAGTCGTGCAGGCTGGTGCCACAGGGCACTTTTTGGGAGCTACCTGATTGATGTTGATTTCGAGCGGGATAAGGTAATGGTCCGACCATGTGAGAGGTATGGTGACCATATGGTGTTAACCGATGTTGATGTACACAGACTACGTCTTGCTGTCTTCATATTTATACTCTGAGCTTACCCTGCTCTTGTTGTGAGGAGCACGGATAGATGTACTTTTATCCAAGATCCTAAGAACGGCCAGGCGATTAGACGACTATTGGCAGCAATTTTAGAGCAGATAAGACAATTACCTGAACATCTGTTCTAGCACACGAAAGGTCCTATCCAACAACGATGTCCACAAACTACTTGCCATGATCTTTTATTATTTGCTCAAAGTTCATCCTTATCTTGTTTCACGAGACACCAACACATTTGTGTGTATGCGAGATTCTATAAATCGTCCAGCAATCAGCCGATTACTTGTGGAGATTGTAGAACAGATTCGAGAGCTACCAGAACATCTAACGAGATTGCCTGAATAAAACAAGTTTTTCCCACCTTAAAAGTAATTACAGGCAATCATGTGGTCCAATTAACACATAGCAGTTCCAGAAAGTGAGTAAGGTCAATTACATACGGAGAGACATTGATGGTGAGCCTAATGTATTGTTTCATAATCTATGCATGTTCAGCATTCATCATTGTTTTTCTGATTTTATTGATCCACACAGTGTATTTCATTGGTCCCAAGAAAGAGGTAGTCTCTCTGATCCTTCCCACTTCAGTGACCTATACAGAAACAGATATTGTCAGAAGGCCGAGGCCTTTTGTGATTGTTCCAACTCCAATAGCACATGTGAAGTCACCTATTTTGCTGACGAGTGGTCCTATGATTCCTCCAGTAGGAAGAATGTATACTGATGTGTTTCATGAGTTGCTTATACAAGCTCATTTGGCAAGAAAGAGACTTAAGAGAAGTGCAAGGGAGGATGATTGTGTATTTACTGATTATTTAGATACTACAGCACATTTCTGCAACAACATGTGGTATGAGCACATGAAAGAGGTGGGAAAAAGACTTCTGAGAAGGATTGCTACGTATGTGCACTCCTGCCTTATGCTATGGTTAAGTCTAAGAAATTCATAGCTATTGAAATAGATGTTCAAACGGCTCATTTCCAGACTCACCTTGGACTCTGCCATACAAGAGGCCAGTTCCAGGGTCGAACAGCATCCTTGGTTTGGGTGACAGAATGGACGTCTCCAGATGAAGATGAGCATGTCCAAGATTTGAAGACAAGAGAAAGAGCACACACCAGAAATCATTTGATAAGATATGAACAACCAGGCATGATAGGAGCTTGAATCAGATGGAAGATAAACAGAAAATTCAACTGTCAAGGGAAGACTGATGAAGAAGTTTGACGCTGCAGGGAAAGAGGCCAGATGCGAATCTGGGGAACAGTTCTCTCTAGATGGCTGGGAAGATGGCATAGCCATATGCAGATCTGTGGCAGTAACTGGTCATCACAAGCCAGTTATTGAACAAGTGGAAAATGGCCAAGTGTTGCAATGTTTCTTATGTGGGTCGAAGACAAAGGAGGCTCTTTGCAGATAGTGCCTTTGGCTAGTGCAGAATTATGCTTCAGAAGCAATGACACGAGCAAAGTTGGAGAGAATCAAAAGTGTGGATGAATCTTTGATGTATCAGGAATGAAAGCTGGGACAGTGGTGGATTCAGAGCTTATATGAAGCTGCCCAGAGATTGGGGAGGACTATATTCAATAGTAATTGTTCATGTTCCAGCATTGATGATTCCTAAGAGAGACCTAAACATTGCTGAGTTTCCAAAAACCAATGCTGACCTGAGGAAAAAGAGATCTGCTGAACTCTTGATCGAATGAAGAGAGAACATTATTTCTCAGCCAAATCGATAGAAGCTTTGATGCTATTCCATATGAGCACCGATTGTTCAGTCAGACGTCATGAAAATTCACAACAATCTTTATGCCTAGGATCTAGATGATGACGAATGCCAAATGGTTACAGATAACAAGATGGGAGCTTCTGCAGACAAACAACACTACCATAAAGGGATTCAGTGCTATCAAGGAAGAACTGAGAGCGATACAACTGATGACTCTCAAGAATAGATATGTCCTGGATATGATTACATCTATAAATTGAAGTGTTTGTGCCAAAATCGGAGAATCATGTTGCACATTCATACCTTCTCAAGATGATGTGAATGGCACCTAGATGGAGGCCATAATGCTTCTGACAAACCTACACATCAAGATGGAAGACGAAGTGGAAGATATTGCTGATGACAGTTGGTTTGGTTCAATCTTCTTGTGGGTTCCACAGTGGATGGTGAACATTTTCAAGCTCCTTGGAGCCCTGTTGGTGATGATCATGTTTGGATTCTGTGTGATCGGGATAATAATCACATAATGCAAGAAGACTGCAAAGAAAGCAGTACGAATGAAGATTGTGATTGAAGTTGAATCTGAGTTCAAAATCAAAGAGCTGTCAGATGCAATCAGAGACTACCTGAAGGCCAGTATTCATGCACCTGAGGGAATGAAGTTCCTGTACCTGAAAAACGACAAGAAGTATGTGCGTAGATGGATCTACTGCAGTCCCAATGGACAGTGTATGCTTATTATCTAGAGTGTTGATGAACATGTAAAATCAGCAGGATGCCTGAAAGGAGTCATAAAGATATGAGTTCTGAAGAAGCACTTCTTCAGACGAGCATGTCTAGATATGAAGAGTGATCAGAGATTGGTCGATGAATCGGCCAGAGGGGGGAGTGTAGCGGATAACTCAAGTATCCCTACCAGAAGCTACACCCCCATGTTGCCTATATGTTGAGAATCGGAAATTGCAACATGTGCAGTCCCAGTGAGAATGCCTGTGCCACAAATAATTCTTGAAACAGGTTATCCATTGAGAAAACACTACATGCATGCACAAAGAAATAACCTTCTTTTGGAAGAGGTTCTGGAAGAAGTATGAAAATGAGTGAGAAAGAAGAATCGTGATGTCATGAGGAGCAAAACTGACATACCCTGAAAAGATACGTAAGATGGAAGAACATAAACATTCTATAAAATCTGAAGATGAGGTGTCGAAGATGAGAAACATTTCAGGCTCGAGATGAAGATGCTCGTGCAAAGAAATGCTGAAGAAATTGCAAAGACATTTTACACTAGTACAGATGCAGTAAAGCAAGTAGAAAAAGTGATCTTAAATTGGCTACATAGTGAATAGTTTGCAGTGATGCATCAATGTATATACATAGAAATGTATCGAACTGGATGTTCCACGATGCACTTTAGCAAGGCTGAAACCCTTTGATTGGAGAGGGTTTTTAGTGTGGCACAGTTGGAAAACAGCTAATGGCGAATGAAAATTCAAGAAAGGCTTGGCTGTCCCAGCACCAAGAGTCGAGGTCACCATAAGCCTGTTTGTCCACCAAGTAATTAAAATGAATGTGAGAAGGAAACAAACTTATGTTTGAGGTGAAATGGAAAAACACTGAAGGTGCCAAGAGTTCATAATTTAATAGTATTATATGCAGCAAAGAGCTGGAAAGCGCGGTCTCGAGTCACATGGTCTGATGAAAATAGACATTGGGTCAAGCTACACCAAATCCAGAAGATAAGACCATGCCATACTCATTTTAATTCTCAGGCACAGAGAGCCTCCGGAAGGCCAACTTCAAAAGCTTAATTGAATGGCAAATGGCAAGAGTGATGACAGATATTGGGCTAATTGGGTGGGGAGGCATGACCATGCCAACCCTCCATGCACCTGGAGTGGTAGTCTGCGTGCTGTTAGCATGTGGAATATTCCAGAAGTGTACAAGGGTGCCAACCAATTATAGAGGGCCACGTATTAAGAGAACCCTATAGTTAGTGTAACCAATGAATTGTTGTGTATTTTATGACAATGAAGATGACTTGTACTAGAGGAGGGCTTAGTTGTCCACCTGATGATAAAGACCCAATCACTACCCCCGTTTGTATGGAACGTATACTTAGATGTGCCCTGTAAGCCTATCACATTCCCAAGTAGGGTTTTTGAAGTTTGTCACTTAATGTTGTGACATCATTGATGATGAGTTTTGACTATAAAAGTTATGTTTTTTATGAAAAACTTTGAAAACTCGAGTGAACGTCGAATGATTTCCATTATAACCTCCTTGTTTTAGATAATTGCAAATAAAACAGAACAAAGTTTTGCCAACTTCCTGAGTCGGTTTTGATTATTGATGTTTGAGTAAATTCTGCATCCCCATTCATCTCTAAGTATTGCTATCTCATCTTTAAGGGCCCTAGGTGTATGGGTTCAGGCATTTGTGGAAAAGTATTATACTTACCATTACACTTTAATGAAAATGTGGAAACATTGACAGGGTAATACATAGAATTTTGCACAAAAGTGGCGCACGCGGCTGGCGCACAGTGTCCCCATGCGATACACTGCACCAGCCACGTGCAATAAAATCCTTTTCATCGCACAGCGTATTCATGGATTTTAGCCTCAAAAACCAGCCATGGCGCAGAGTGGCGCAGCGACCCTGCAGCAGCGCCAGTTACACCCCCAAGAACGCCCTTGCGCAAGGAAAAGCCTTCAAAATTCCCAAATCATCGCAAAGGGCTGCGCCAACCCTGGACCAGTTCACAGGGCAGCCAAACAGCAAACGCCAAGCGGGGAACGTGTATTTCAGTGGTTCGCGGGAAGTTTCAAACGCGATTGTCCTGTGTACGTGTACATCAGGGGTGCACGGGAAGTATCACACGCAAAAACAGCAGGGTATGTGCATTTCAGGGGTGCGCAGGAAGTATCACACGCGATTCCAACATGTCATCACAATTTAGATCCCTGGCCCTTATGGTCAGCCTCCAAATGCCAAACACCCACCCGAGTATTGCATCCACCCACTTAGAAATGGCAATAACACGATAGAACCCCAATTGCAAGTTTGGAAATGAACACATGTCCCTCACATACACCCAATGGG
Organism: Ambystoma mexicanum; assembly: GCF_040938575.1. Lineage (NCBI taxonomy): Eukaryota > Metazoa > Chordata > Amphibia > Caudata > Ambystomatidae > Ambystoma > Ambystoma mexicanum. The sequence goes on from NC_090936.1 coordinate 836,725,625, forward strand.
TGTCAGTGAATGTCAAAACCCATATCATGATATGCATGAAACCAATGAGATGATACTACACATTGAAGGTTGAAGAAAAAATATGTATTAAAAGCAACATAAATTGAATCAAAAATAAACAAACAAAAATGGGAATAAAAAAAAAAAACAGCATGTCCATGAAATAATGCAAAACCACAAATCATAATCCAAAGGAAAGGTGTCCAAAGTCACAGTCCACAAAAGTAAATCCAATGGAAAATTAAAATCGAAAACCATTGCTCCATGGGTAAATCATAAAAAAAATTGAAAATCCAACTGTCAACTATATACAGATAAACAATCCAGGGTCCATGATCCCAACAGAAGAAAAGAAACCTATCTAATAACACTACCTAATAAAAAAACTATAAACAAAAATATGGCCCATTGTCCAAAAGGTCCCAAAAAAATGCAAAACCAAAGGAAACCTAACACTAACTACAGAACTATTTACAAGGGCAGTGGGCTAGTCCGACGGCTCACTTCGGGATGTTCCGGACCAGGGCATCATCAAACTCCTGCTCAATGTCCCGGAGGCGGTCCTCCTCCATGGCCCCGAGGGTCCGCAGGGCCGTAGACATGTTCACCTCCAACTCCCTGCGGATTGCCTCGAGGCACTCGGCCCGCCTCAGGGCCCTCCACATGGAGTTCTCCGCCCTGACCATCGTGAGCTGTGCCTCTTCCGCCTGCTACCGCTCTGCATCTATGGTGTGGCCCAACCACTGTCACACAGAAGATACTTCCCGTACTGGGTCCGCCGGCCCTCCGGCCGATGCCTGCCCCTCCGATGTCGAAGGCCCGAGCCATCATGGCTCCCACCTCATTGCTGCTGTGCCTTTGCCCGTGCACTGCCTCCTGCTGCCTGCACATCCTCCACTGGCTGGGGTGCAGTCGATGATGTGGCCACCCCTGCTGGACGTCCAACTCCCGACTGTGGCAGGGATGCCTCCTCCACCAGCCTCGCCGCACCGGCAGAGGCAGCTCCACAGGGCACCCAGGTGACTAATGGGTGGGAAGATGGCACGGAGGACGACTGGCGCATAGGGGGTTCAGTTGAGGAGGGGGTCTGAGCAAGCTCCATCAAACGGAGGAATCCGGCCTGGGTGACCTGTCCGAGTAGGCCGACGCGGTCAACGAGCTATTCGAGATGACGTGCAGTCTCCTCATGAAAAGACTGCAGGTCACCTCGCATGGCCCGTTGACGCAACGCCACACCAGTAAGGACAGGCTCAACCCGGACCCGGATAGCCACGTCCGCAGGCAGAGGAAGGCCAGGTGTTGTGAGCTCATCCCCTGCCTGAAAACAGGTCTGGACGTAGGCATCCCTGCTGGTGCAAGATGATGCAGTGACAGGATCAGGGACAGGATTTCACACAGGCACCTCCGCGGCAGCCTGTGCTGCCTCCTGTCCCTGTTCCTGCACTGCACCACTAGCACCAGTGGAATCCCCACCTCCAGACCCCATCTCTGTTGCTTGCACGGCCTCCTCCTCCACCAAACCCCCCACCAACCTGGATGACTCCGTGCCATCTTCCCCTGTTGGGCCCTGTGGGGTCCCAGCTGCCCCTTCTGCTGCTGAGGAGTCCAACTCCAACCTTCGCCTCTTGGACCTCCCCCCGACAGCTGCGGCCTGGGACGCGGCACCGGACTCCTCACTCTCCCACTAGATCACAACCTGGGAGGGGAGCCGGGCCTTGCGTCTCCGGCTGGCGGTGCGATCCCCGCCGCTGTGCTCCACAGCACCTTCTCCGCCCTCTTCATCAGTTGACGCTGCAGACAGGGAGAAATAAAACACAGGCATCAGGGCACTGTGCAATGGACATATACACACATGACAGTTGTACATGAGTGTCATTGGCAAACCTCAGATATGGCATCACAATCGCCAACGCACGTCATTTCAACTTGCACACATGAGCCATACCACAGCCTTATCGCAAATGCCAGCACCATCCATACACATACAACAGCATGAGCAGGCAAAGGTGAGCCAGACATCACATGCAACACAGGGAGTGCACTACACATGCACAGACACCACCACACTTGCATGCATGTGTACACCTCTGCCAACTGTCGCAGTGTTCAGATGGGCATCCATGTCACATCTGCCAATCAGGCTTCCACATCCCGCTGTCACATGCATCCAAGTTGCATCACTGTTGCACCCTTGTCAAATGCACACACATGCACATGTACACACTGCTGATACATGGAGCTGAAAACAACATACATGCGTGACATCACGAACATGCCTACTTACATACACATTCATCCAAACATGTGTGCCCACACAACTGCATTTGGTATGCAAGCCTACACACACAAGCACCATCCATGTCTCACACATGACAGCCCTCGCATGTGTTAGCCTCACGGCCCTGTACACCCCCACCCATACTCAGCCCCATACAAACAGATGCAACCTGCACACTACTGGCACATCACCACACGCACAGCTTACAATCATGATGCATGTACACTTACCGCTCGACTCCAGACGGGTCTGCCTCTCAAGGACCTGGACATGGAGCGCTGGGGATATGTGTTCCAGGACCCTCATCTGATCTTCCAACAAGTGGCCCCGGCGCCCCTTAGCATCTGCTGCCTTCAAGAGGCGCCGGTCCTTGTTGGGGGTCCTGGACCTGAAGTCCTCCCAGCGCTTCTTGACATGTTGGAAGTCGCGAACTGCCACCCCCTCCACGTAGATGGCAGTCACGATGTCCGTCCAGATCCGAGTCCGTCCTTCCTTGTCGGTGCAGGAACTTCCGAAGAGGGCATCATACTGCCCCAGGACTTGCTCCACCAGGACACCAACTTCGGTGGCAGTGAAGCTGGTGCCCCTCTGCCTCTCTGGCCGGGGGATGTCAGTGGTGCCAGATGTTGCAGTGCCCGACATGACAACCCCAGAGGCAGGAGTGGGTGGGCAACTGGGTCCTGGGGCTGGGCTGTGGAGTGATGGAATCCCAGTCGGGAGACTTCGGTTCCAGCAGGGGTGGTCAAAGCAACAGCACCCCTGGCTGATGTGCAGGCAGAAAATGGCAGGGCACGTGGGAAGCAGGCAATCAGGCAGCAGCAGATGGCAGGTGGGAGTGTGCTCAGGGCTCTGGGGGGCAGTAATTTAGCCTTCTGGGCAGGAGCGTGGTCTTCCGTATGCTTACGCATGGCCAGCTTGATACGGAGTGATTTGGCATGTGAAAATCCAGCACGTCTGCGTGTAATTCGAGGAAAGGGCCTTAGCGCGTCAGCACACGTACGCAAATTCATTGGCCCAAAGGCCAACAGCGCGTATGCGCGTCTGTGACGTGCGTGCGCGGGCATTTTCCTGTACTCGGGTGCATGTTACACGTCCAATGACTGCACGTCAGAGTGTCAGCGCGTGTAATTGGAGGATGGGGCCTTAGCGCGTACACGCGGAAGTGACGCGGGACATGTGGGCATGTTTAAAAGGTACGTGTAGAACGCCATTTCCTTGTACGTGCTTTTCGTGGAGAGCGAGTGGGTGAAATCTGTACTTCTTGTCGGTTGAAACGCGATTTACTTCACGGCGTTCCAAGTTCGTACTCCCTGTTACCTCTGACAGCTTTTTCTCTTCTTGTCTTTTTCCTGGGCCTGTTTCCTCAAACAGCGTTCACTTCTCCTGTTGTCCTGTCTCCTCAGACAGCGTACAATTCTTCTTTTGGCGGGGGTGTTGCCAACGCGCACACGCGCATATTTTACACGCGGTTTTCCTGGCAGACGGTGAGTTGTGCACGTATTTGACATCTGTGCTTGCCCCGTGTGTTGCCCACCCCTTCAGAGGTCAGTCTAGGCTGCGTGTGACACGCATACGTTAATTTTTGTGTTTCTGGCTGCCACAGCGTAGTGCAGGTTTTTTTTCCATGCATGTGGTCTAGGAGGGGTTGCATGCACATTATCTATCTTTTTCGGGGTGCCTGTGCGTTGCGTGTCCCGTCATCTTCCCCCAGGGGTCACATACAGCCTTGCTAGAGCACAAGGGTATGAATTCCATCTAGTACCCTACCCCTTTGACCCCCAATTGCCCAGGGCAATAGTTTACTGCAACTCCCATACGCACAACAACATCAGTGCCATGGTTGGGAGGCGAGCTCGCAGTAAGGGTGGCAAAGGTGGGCGAGCCACAAGAGGTGGCCGTGGTGGATACTGTAGGGGACATGGCCAGGACTTTCAGGGTGCACCTAGCCCCCCATGTGTGGGTGACCAGTCAAGGACACCCATGCCCCCCTCCCCTGGTTGAGGGTAACGTGGCTGACACCATCCCTACTCAGCCCTTGTTGGACCAGCCCATTGTGGCACCAGACCTGGCACTGAATGACTCCATGGCTGACTTCCAGGTCAGCAGGTCTAGGCCACGTGTGGCGGTGCATGTTGGTGTCACCAGCCCACGTGGATCAGGGGCCGCTATTTCATCTGCTGCCCCGAGTAGGCAGGGTGGGGAGGCTGCAGGGGCAGCTGCGGCTCCATCCACCCCAGCTCTGAGTGTCCCAGCCAGGACAGTGTTGGTCCTAGTCCATCCTGCTGATGTTCCCCCTTACCACATCACACTTCAGCTAATGCCTGCACCAACTCCCATGGTGAGTGTTCATTCCCACACTCCTAGTCCACAGTCCACCGGGGCTCCTGCCCCTAGTGTCCAGAGCGGCGTAGGACACTCAGTACCACCACCACCTTCCGAGCGGAAGAGGAAGAGTGCTCGTCCAGTACAGGCTGATGCCCCAGACACGGCTACACAGTCCGGCCCACCAAGGAAGCCCTGCTTCAATCGGGTCGAACTTGATTCCCTTGTGGAGTATGTGTCCGCACATGACACTGAAATGGTGATTACTGCAGGATGCAAGACCACACCTGCACAACGTCAGGCACACTGGCAGACCATTGCGGAACTCATAAGTGCCCTTGGATTCGTGAGGCGCACAGCTAATGATTGCTACAAGCGCTGGAATGACCCTAAGCGCAGGGCAAAGAAAAAGCTGGCCTCAAGTCATGCCGCAACTCTAGAGACTGGAGGTGGGTCTCCGGCAGAGGACATAGAACTCACTCCACATGAGTATGTTGCTGGGACCTACGTCACGGAGGAACAGATCCAAGGCATGGGAGACCCGCCAGATTACGAGGCATTGTCTGGTGAGTACACATGCATTTGTGTGTCATCCATGTGCATGGCGTGTGTGTGAGTGCTTCTGATTGAGTTCCAGGTGAGGGGGTGTGTGCCTGAGTGGTTTGGGTCACCCATGTGCTTCATCCAAAACATTCTGCGTACCAGGATTTGGGTGTTGCAGTATCCCTTCTGGCAACAGTAGACATTCAGCCCAACCTCACGCCAGCTGCCCTTGAATTGTCATCTTGTCACAATATAGTTGCATGTTATTCTGTGTTCATTCAGGCTGATTATCTGCATTCCACCACTTTCACTAGGCATTTCTCAGTCCTATTGTCACATGTGTGACATGGCTAGGGTACATGCCATCTGTGTGATGGCATATGTCATGTATGTGTATTGGACATGCCAATCACAGGCCAATGTGTGATGGCACTGCTAGGCAGCATGCAGCAAATTTGTTGGTCTTCCATCTTGGTGTCATCAATGTGTGCCATTTGCCTCCCCTTCATACGCAGTGACAGTGCATGCATGGGAGGGTTATAGTCATGTGGGACATGTGTCAATGAAGTACTGTTTCTGTTGCTTCTCAGCCCTAATTGTGTTCCATGTTGCTAATGCCTGTTCCCATTTCTTTTCTTTCATGTCTTTGCAGGGGATGACACACTTGATACTGCTGGGGTTGTGGAGATGGTGCAGACCCAGGAGTGGTCTCAGGCCCGACCGGGCACCAGTGAGGGACGTGGTGTGGTGGTGGGTGAGAACCCACACTTGCTGCAGGCCGTCATCTCAAGGGGTGTCTCTCGGTGCACCTTCCCGAGCTCTATTCAGGTGTCGATTCGGATGATGAGACCTATGTGCCGTCGCAGGTAAGTGTCTCTGGGAGGGATTCTGTACTGCCCAACCCGCCTGCACCAGGGGTCGAACCCTCAATGGGGATGTCAGTGTTGGTAGGTCAGCCTTTGGTGGTTACGGATGCAGGGTCACACTCCGCTACAACTGATCCTGTTCCTGGGCCAGCAGATCAGAGGGGGAATGCAGTCCTGCAGCCTCAGGCAGTGCCGGCACAGCAAGGTGCAGTTCGCCTTGCCCCAGACAGGTGTGGTTCCCGCCGATGCGGTGGCCGTATGCCACCAGGCAATACCGCATGGGAGCAATCCATATACGGTATGGCAAACCAACAGGCAGCATCAACTGAGATGATGGCTCAGGCCATGGATAGGGTAGCCACTTCCATTGTCCCCCAAGAAAGGCTAATTGAACAACTACAGCAGGCAACAGACTCCATTAGCCAGTCACACAGGGAGGACATGTTGGTGTCCAACAGGGACAGGCGAGCGGCAATGGAAACTCTGCAGGAAGCCATTTCCATTGAGTCCCAGGGCCACAGGGAAGCCTGAGGGTGGAACTCTGTCAGCTCAGAGCAACTCTGGTTGAGCTTGAGGCTTCAGCTAACACGAGGACACAACAGCAGCTGGAGCGGCTCACACGTACGCTCTCATCTGAGATGCAGGCAACTAGGGCGGAGGTGCGGGCATCCCGTGAGTTGTTGCATGGGGACCTCCGGACAATTATCCTCCAGAACCAGACCTTCCACACCCGCATGGACTAGGGCTTTGCGTGGGCTGCCTCCCATAGTGCCACCACCTCCTGATGCAGCTGCAGAGGGTGAGGTGAGCGACAGCAGCGAATCTCTCACAATAGGGTAGCCGTGCAGGCCATGAGCCCATGGAGGTGTTTTTTTTTCGCAAGATCCAAACAGGTGGGTTTTGGTGTGCACCCTGTCCTCGGACCTCCTGGGTGGCCTCCCCCACCCCCCCGGGCCATTAATGGCCATTTTTGATTTTTTTTTTTTTGGTCAGTGTGTTGCCTTGTGTGGCTCCCGTGGGCATACGCTGTATTTTGGCTGGGCACATGCAGGCTTGTCCTGAATTTGGGTCAGATGCTTGGGTTTGTGTGACAAACACCCCTCCTGCTTCCCGTTTCCATGGGCTTGGAAAGGGTGTGCCCAGTGACATTGACGTACACGGTGACGTTGGACTCCCATTTGATGTGTGGGCAGTCTGTAGTCAATACTGTGTATACATTCCTAGTGCATATTGTTGTTGTATTGTACACTGCATGGTGTATTGATATGTGCCTCTGCATCCATCTCATCCTCCTAATTTGCAGGTCCATTTCTCATGTCTTCACAAGGCGGTCTACTTTGGGACTGGAGTCCATGTTGTAAGCAGTGCACCTACACCCTTGCGTGGCGCTAACACTGTATACTTGGAAGTGTTCGAAGTGCTGGCATTATCAGGTAGTGAGGCTACCAATTTTTTAAGTCTGTACTGTCATGTTTATGGTAGGTTGGAGGTTCTGTAGGTGATTGGTATTCTTGGTAAGTATTTGGTAATGTGTGTTGTTGGTCCTGCATTACTGTGAGCATTTCATGTGTGGCCAGTTTCCATTAGGGACACTGTAGTTGGTGACACTTGGGGATTAATTTGTTTGCTCTCATATTGCATGACATGCCATGGTGTGTTGTGTGGCCGTGCCGGGGAGGGGTTGGGTGACATGGCACTGTTCTCATATTGTATTTTGCCAGTGGGTATTCATTTTTGCTGCATGGAAGTGTGTCTTTTCATGACACTGCATTAGTGGTATTTGTGTAGGTAGGGATGCACACATTGTGACACTTCCCGATGAACAATCTCAGGCTGCTTTGGTTCTGACAGTTGACTGTCCCTTTCTTCATCATAATTGTCAGATTGAGTCATCATTTATTGTCAGATGGTATGTGCCAGGGCTGTGTGCACTCCACAGGGGTGTGTATTCTATGTGAATTAATTAATCACCAGCTGCTTACGGGCTGCCTCACCCCGGGCCCTTTCCTCTCCCATGCGCAACAGGCGTGCATGTGGTTGGGGATGTAGGGGCACCACCATGTCCACAGCGAGGCCCCGGCATGTTGCAACATTGTGCAGGACACATGCTGCCACTATGATCCTGCACACTACTGGGGGAGTGTAAAACAGCTGCCCGCCAGAACGGTCAAGGGAGCAAAAGCGTGACTTGAGCACTCCGAATGTGCGCTCCACTATGCCCCGTGTTGCAATATGGGCTGTGTTGTATCTTACCTCGGGAGGCGTGATGGGGTTCCGAATTGGCGTCATCATGTGTGTGCTCAGAGGGTAGGCACTGTCCCCTGGGGAGGTGGTGATGGGGATCATTAGTGGGGTATTGGCATTACTATGTATCTGTCAAGCATGCGTGTGCTGGGGCATTTCTACTCACCAAGCAGCCATGCATCACCATGCCGCCCAGCTTCCATGTCCCGGTTTAGGGTTGACATCCTGTAAATGAAGCTGTCGTGGGTGGACCCTGGATAGTTGGCATATACTGAGGTGATGATTCCCTTGGCATCACATACTACCTGAACGTTGATGAAATGCCAGTGCTTGCAGTTTCTATAGATGTGCTCAGATGCCCTGGGGGGACGTAGAGCCACGTGGGTGCAATCAATGGCACCAAGCACTTTGGGGAATCGTGCCACCCTGTAGAAATCCTGGCTGACAGCCTGCCTTTCTGCAGGTGTTCTGGGCAGGTATATGTGCCTGCGGACTGATGGGCGTGCAGTGATGATGGCCAACACCTGGTCATGGTGCGTGACCTATGACACCCCCCCCACTATGGCACTTGTCCGCTGAAATGATCTGGTAGCCAAGAAGTGCAGTACATTGAGGACCATCTCCAGGGGGCTGAGTGCTTGGGAGCACATGGTGGGTGATGTGAGGTCATCCTCCCACTCACTGACCAGGTCGAGTATTATGTGTGGTGGAAACCTGTACCTCCCATACACCTGGTCATCTGGCATACCAAATAGGCTGGTTCTGGGTGTGAAGATTCTGGCCCTGACTATCATTCTCCTCCTCCTGCGGTATCCCACTGCCACTGCTGCTAGGAACGGTATATTCATCCTGGCGTCTGAGCTTGTTTGTTGTTTGCGCACTCTTTTATGCTGCGCGGGATGTGCGCCTGTTTCATGCTGGCGTACGTGTTTCAAGATTGGTCCTTTTATTTTTTGGCGCGTTGTAGGCAAGCGTGTAAATCTTCCTGCCCAACCCAGGAATACACGTAACACGCTCTCCCAGGCCCAGTCGCAAGTAAATAATCCCGCCCACCCCTGGAATAATGTACCCCACTCTCACAGGCGCAGTCGCTTGTGTAACTTCAGGCGCACACACCGAAATACACGTACCCTGCAAAATCGCGTGTGAAACTTCCCGCACACCCCGAAATACATGTACCCTGCAAATTCGCATGTGAAACTTCCTGCGCGCCCCGAAATACACGTACCCTGCTGAAATCGCGTGTGGAACTTCCTGCAAACCCCGTAATACGCGTACCCTGCTGATATTGCGTGTCAGACTACACACGCAACCCTGATATACACGTACACAGGCGATTCGCACTGCTGGGGGTGGGGGGGTGGTAGGAAGGAGTGGGGGTCTGGTAGATGGTGCCCCTGGTTGCAGGGAGGTGGGGGTGCAGGGAGACATGATTGGGGGCCTGGTGGAGGTGCCCCTGGATGCAGGGGGGTGGGGGTGCTGGGAAACATGAGTTGGACATGAGTGGGGCCTGGTGGAGGGTGCCCCTGGATGCAGGGGGGTGGGGGTGCTGGAAGACATGAGTGGGGGCCTGGTGGAGGGTGCCCCTGGATGCAGGGGGGTGGGGGTGCAGGGAGACATGAGTTGGACATGAGTGGGGGCCTGGTGGAGGGTGCCCCTGGTTGCAGGGGGGTGGGGGTGCAGGGAGACATGAGTTGGACATGAGTGGGGGCCTGGTGGAGGGTGCCCCTGGATGCAGGGGGTGGGGGTGCTGGAAGACATGAGTGGGGGCCTGGTTGAGGGTGCCCCTGGATGCAGGGGAGTGGGGGTGCAGGGAGACATGAGTTGGACATGAGTGGGAGCCTGGTGGAGGGTGCCCCTGGATGCAGGGGGTGCAGGGAGACATGAGTTGGACATGAGTGGGGGCCTGGTGGAGGGTGCCCCTGGATGCTGGGGGTGGGGGTGCAGGGGGACATGAGTGGGGGCCTGGTGGAGGGTGCCCTGGATGCTGGGGGGTGGGGGTGCAGGGGGACATGAATAGGGACCTGGTGGAGGGTGCCCCTGCATGCAGGGGGTGGGGGTGCTGGGAGACATGAGCTGGACATGAGTGGGGGCCTGGTGGAGGGTGCCCCTGACTGGTGGGGGTGCAGGGAGACATGAGGTGGGGCCTGGTGGAGGGTGCCCCTGGATGGTGGGGGGTGGGGGTGCAGGGGGACATGAATGGGGGCCTGGTGGAGGGTGCCTCTGGATGCAGGGGGGTGGGGGTGCTGGGAGACATGAGGGGGGGCCTGGTGGAGGGTGCCCCTGGATGCAGGGGGGTGGGGGTGCGGGGAAACATGAGTGGGGGCCTGGTGGAGGGTGCCCCTGGATGCAGCGGGGTGGGGGTGCTGGGAGACATGAGTTGGACATGAGTGGGGGCCTTGTGGAGGGTGCCCCTGACTGGTGGGGGTTGGGGGTGCAGGGAGACATGAGTGGGGGCCTGGTGGAGGGTGCCCCTGGATGCTGGGGGGTGGGGGTACAGGGGGACATGAGTGGGGACCTGGTGGAGGGTGCCCCTGGATGCAGGGGGGTGGGGGTGCTGGGAGACATGAGTGGGGGCCTGGTGGACGGTGCCCTTGGATGCAGGGGGGTGGGGGTGCTGGGAGACATGAGTGGGGGCCTGGTGGAGGGTGCCCCTGGATGCAGGGGGGTAGGGGTGCTGGGAGACATGGGTGGGGGCCTGGTGGAGGGTGCTCCTGGATGCAGAGGGGTGGAGGTGCTGGGAGACATGAGTGGGGGCCTGGTGGAGGGTGCTCCTGGATGCAGAGGGGTGGAGGTGCTGGGAGACATGAGTGGGGGCCTGGTGGAGGGTGCCCCTGGATGCTGGGGGTTGGGGGTGCTGGGAGACATGAGTGGGGGCCTGGTGGAGGGTGCCCCTGGATGCAGGGGGGTGGGGGTGCAGGGAGACATGAGTGGGGGCCTTGTGGAGGGTGCCCCTGACTGGTGGGGGGTGGGGGTGCTGGGAGAAATGAGTGGGGGCCTGGTGGAGGGTGCCCCTGGATGCAGGGGGGTGGGGGTGCTGGGAGACATGAGTGTGGGCCTGGTGGAGGGTGCCCCTGGATGCAGGTGGGTGGGGGTGCTGAGAGACATGAGTGGGGGCCTGGTGGAGGGTTCCCCTGGATGCTGGGGGGTGGGAGAGCAGGGGGACATGAGTGGGGGCGTGGTGGAGGGTGCCCCACAGTGCTGGGGGTGGGGGTGCAGGGGGACATGAGTGGGGGCCTGGTGGAGGGTGCCCCTGGATGCAGGGGGTGGGGGTGCTGGGAGACATGAGTGGGGGCCTGGTGGAGGGTGCCCCTGGATGCTGGGGGTTGGGGGTGCTGGGAGACATGAGTGGGGGCCTGGTGGAGGGTGCCCCTGACTTGTGGGGGGTGGGGGTGCTGGGAGACATGAGTGTGGGCCTGGTGGAGGGTGCCCCTGAATGCAGGGGGTGGGCGTGCGGGGAGAAATGAGTTTGGACCTGGTGGAGGGTGCCCCTGGATGCTGGTGGGTGGGGGTGCAGGGAGACATGAGTGGGGGCCTGGTGGAGGGTGCCCCTGGATGCGGGGGGTGGGGGAGCAGGGGGCATGAGTGGGGGCCTGGTGGAGGGTGCCCCTGGATGCTGGGGGGTGGGGGTGCAGGAGGACATGAGTGGGGGCCTGGTGAAGGGTGCCCCTGGATGCAGGGGGTGGGGTGCTGGGAGACATGAATGGGGGCCTGGTGGAGGGTGCCCCTGGATGCAGGGGGTGGGGGTGCTGGGAGACATGAGTGGAGGGCCTGGTGGAGGGTGCCCCTGGATGCAGGGGGGTGGGGGTGCTGGGAGACATGAGTGGGGGCCTGGTGGAGGGTGCCCCTGACTGGTGGGGGGTGGGGGTGCAGGGAGACATGAGTGTGGGCCTGGTGGAGGGTGCCCCTGGATGCAGGGGGGTGGGGGTGCTGGGAGACATGAGTGGGGGCCTGGTGGAGGGTGCCCCTGACTGGTGGGTGGTGGGGTGCAGGGAGACATGAGTGGGGGCCTGGTGGAGGGTGCCCCACAGTGCTGGGGGGTGGGAGTGCAGGGGGACATGAGTGGGGGCCTGGTGGAGGGTGCCCCTGGAATCAGGGGGGTGGGGGTGCTGGGAGACATGAGTGGGGGCCTGGTGGAGGGTGCCCCTTGATGCAGGGGGGTGGGGGTGCAGGGAGACATGAGTGAGGGCCTGGTGGAGGGTGCCCCTGACTGGTGGGGGGTGGGGGTACTGGGAGACATGAGCGGGGGCCTCGTGGAGGGTGCCCCTGGATGCAGGGGGGTGGGGATGCAGGGAGACATGAGTGGGGGCCTTGTGGAGGGTGCCCCTGACTGGTGGGGGTGGGGGTGCTGGGAGACATGAGTGGGGGTCTGGTGGAGGGTGCCCCTGGATGCAGGGGGTTGGGGGGTGCTGGGAGACATGAGTGGGGGCCTGGTGGAGGGTGCCCCTTGATGCAGGGGGGTGGGGGTGCAGGGAGACATGAGTGGGGGCCTGGTGGAGGGTGCCCCTGGATGCTGGGGGTTGGGGGTGCAGGAGGACATGAGTGGGGGCCTGGTGGAGGGTACCACTGGATGCAGGGGGGTGGGGGTGCAGGGAGACATGAGTGGGGGGCTTGTGGAGGGTGCCCCTGACTGGTGGGGGGTGGGGGTGCTGGGAGACATGAGTGGGGGCCTGGTGGAGGGTGCCCCTGGATGCAGGGGGGTGGGGGTGCTGGGAGACATGAGTGTGGGCCTGGTGGAGGGTGCCCCTGGATGCAGGTGGGTGGGGGTGCTGAGAGACATGAGTGGGGGCCTGGTGGAGGGTGCCCCTGGATGCTGGGGTGTGGGAGAGCAGGGGGACATGAGTGGGGGCGTGATGGAGGGTGCCCCACAGTGCTGGGGGTGGGGGTGCAGGGGGACATGAGTGGGGGCCTGGTGGAGGGTGCCCCTGGATGCCGGGTGTGGGGGTGCTGGGAGACATGAGTGGGGGCCTGGTGGAGGGTGCCCCTGGATGCTGGGGGTTGGGGGTGCTGGGAGACATGAGTGGGGGCCTGGTGGAGGGGGCCCCTGACTGGTGGGGGGTGGGGGTGCTGGGAGACATGAGTGGGGGCCTGGTGGAGGGTGCCCCTGGATGCAGGGGGGTGGGGATGCAGGGAGACATGAGTGGGGGCCTTGTGGAGGGTGCCCCTGACTGGTGGGGGTGGGGGTGCTGGGAGACATGAGTGGGGGCCTGGTGGAGGGTGCCCCTGGATGCAGGGGGGTGGGGGTGCTGGGAGACATGAGTGGGGGCCTGGTGGAGGGTGCCCCTGGATGCAGGGGGTTGGGGGTGCTGGGAGACATGACTGGGGGCCTGGTGGAGGGTGCCCCTTGATGCAGGGGGGTGGGGGTGCAGGGAGACATGAGTGGGGGTCTGGTGGAGGGTGCCCTTGGATGCTGGGGGTTGGGGGTGCTGGGAGACATGAGTGGGGGCCTGGTGGAGGGTACCCCTGGATGCAGGGGGGTGGGGGTTCAGGGAGACAGGAGTGGGGGCCTTGTGGAGGGTGCCCCTGACTGGTGGGGGGTGGGGGTGCTGGGAGACATGAGTGGGGGCCTGGTGGAGGGTGCCCCTGGATGCAGGGGGGTGGGGGTGCTGGGAGACGTGAGTGTGGGCCTGGTGGAGGGTGCCCCTGGATGCAGGGGGGTGGGGATGCAGGGAGACATGAGTGGGGGCCTGGTGGAGGGTGCCCCTGGATGCAGGGGGGTGGGGGTGCAGGGAGACATGAGTGGGGGCCTGGTGTAGGGTGCCCCTGGATGCAGGGGGGTGGGGGTGCTGGGAGACATGAGTGGGGGCCTGGTGGAGGGTGCCCCTTGATGCAGGGGGGTGGGGGTGCAGGGAGACATGAGTGGGGGCCTGGTGGAGGGTGCCCCTGGATGCTGGGGGTTGGGGGTGCTGGGAGACATGAGTGGGGGCCTGGTGGAGGGTACCCCTGGATGCACGGGGGTGGGGGTGCAGGGAGACATGAGTGGGGGCCTTGTGGAGGGTGCCCCTGACTGGTGGGGGGTGGGGGTGCTGGGAGACATGAGTGGGGGCCTGGTGGAGGGTGCCCCTGCATGCAGGGGGCTGGGGGTGCTGGGAGACATGAGTGTAGGCCTGGTGGAGGGTGCCCCTGGATGCAGGTGGGTGGGGGTGCTGAGAGACATGAGTGGGGGCCTGGTGGAGGGTGCCCCTGGATGCTGGGGGTGGGAGAGCAGGGGGACATGAGTGGGGGCGTGATGGAGGGTGCCCCACAGTGCTGGGGGTGGGGGTGCAGGGGGACATGAACGGGGGCCTGGTGGAGGGTGCCCCTGGATGCCGGGGGTGGGGGTGCTGGGAGACATGAGTGGGGGCCTGGTGGAGGGTGCCCCTGGATGCTGGGGGTTGGGGGTGCTGGGAGACATGAGTGGGGGCCTGGTGGAGGGTGCCCCTGACTGGTGGGGGGTGGGGGTGCTGGGAGACATGAGTGGGGGCCTGGTGGAGGGTGCCCCTGGATGCAGGGGGGTGGGGATGCAGGGAGACATGAGTGGGGGCCTTGTGGAGGGTGCCCCTGACTGGTGGGGGTGTGGGTGCTGGGAGACATGCGTGGGGGCCTGGTGGAGGGTGCCCCTGGATGCAGGGGGGTGGGGGTGCTGGGAGACATGAGTGGGGGCCTGGTGGAGGGTGCCCCTTGATGCAGGGGGGTGGGGGTGCAGGGAGACATGAGTGGGGGCCTGGTGGAGGGTGCCCCTGGATGCTGGGGGTTGGGGGTGCTGGGAGACATGAGTGGGGGCCTGGTGGAGGGTACCCCTGGATGCAGGGGGGTGGGGGTGCAGGGAGACATGAGTGGGGGCCTTGTGGAGGGTGCCCCTGACTGGTGGGGGGTGGGGGTGCTGGGAGACATGAGTGGGAGCCTGGTGGAGGGTGCCCCTGGATGCTGGGGGGTGGGAGAGCAGGGGGACATGAGTGGGGGCGTGATGGAGGGTGCCCCACAGTGCTGGGGGGTGGGGGTGCAGGGGGACATGAGTGGCGGCCTGGTGGAGGGTGCCCCTGGATGCCGGGGGTGGGGGTGCTGGGAGACATGAGTGGGGGCCTGGTGGAGGGTGCCCCTGGATGCTGGGGGTTGGGGGTGCTGGGAGACATGAGTGGGGGCCTGGTGGAGGGTGCCCCTGACTGGTGGGGGGTGGGGGTGCTGGGAGACATGAGTGGGGGCCTGGTGGACGGTGCCCCTGGATGCAGGGGGTTGGGGGTGCTAGGAGACATGAGTGTGGGCCTGGTGGAGGGTGCCCCTGGATGCAGGGGGTGGGGGTGCTGGGGGACATGAGTGGGGACCTGGTGGAGGGTGCCCCTGGATTCTGGTGGGTGGGGGTGCAGGGGGACATGAGTGGGGGCCTGGTGGAGGGTGCCCCTGGATGCAGGGGGGTGGGGGCGCTGGGAGACATGAGTTGCACATGAGTGGGGGCCTGGTATAGGGTACCCCTGACTGGTGGGGGGTGGGGGTGCAGGGAGACATGAGTGGGGGCCTGGTGGAGGGTGCCCCTGGATGCTGGGGGGTGGGGGTGCAGGAGGACATGAGTGGGGGCCTGGTGAAGGGTGCCCCTGGATGCAGGGGGTGGGGGTGCTGGGAGACATGAATGGGGGCCTGGTGGAGGGTGCCCCTGGATGCAGGGGGTGGGGGTGCTGGGAGACATAAGTGGGGCCTGGTGGAGGGTGCCCCTGGATGCAGGGGGTGGGGTTGCTGAGAGACATGAGTGGCGGGCCTGGTGGAGGGTGCCCCTGGATGCAGAGGGGTGGGGGTGCTGGGAGACATGAGTGGGGGCCTGGTGGAGGGTGCCCCTGATTGGTGGGGGGTGGGGGTGCAGGGAGACATGAGTGGGGGCCTGGTGGAGGTTGCCCCACAGTGCTGGGGGGTGGGAGTGCAGGGGGACATGAGTGGGGGCCTGGTGGAGGGTGCCCCTGGAATAAGGTGGGTGAGGGTGCTTTGAGACATGAGTGGGGGCCTGGTGGAGGGTGCCCCTGGATGCAGGGGGTTGGGGGTGCTGGGATACATGAGTGGGGGCCTGGTGGAGGGTGCCCCTTGATGCAGGGGGGTGGGGGTGCAGGGAGACATGAGTGAGGGCCTGGTGGAGGGTGCCCCTGACTGGTGGGGGGTGGGGGTGCTGGGAGACATGAGTGGGGGGCCTGGTGGAGGCTGCCCCTGGATGCTGGGGGGTGGGGGTGCTGGGAGACATGTGTTGGTGGGCAGTAGTGCAAGGTAACATGTGGGTTGGCTGGGGGGCATGACCATGGTGGATGGGCTGCCTGCGGGACATGTGCAGGGGTGCAGTGTAGTCCCCTGTGGTGTGGGCCGCCTGCAGGGGCCGTGGAGGGTATAGAAGGAACAGCTGGGAGGACCCACACGGCCATTTCACGTGTGGGACTCCCCTGCACCCCAGAAATACACGTAGGCTGCTGGATTCGCGTGTGGAATTTTCCACACACCCGGAGTACACATACCCTGCTGAAATTGCGTGTGGAACTTCATGCGACACCGAAATACACGTACCATGCTAATTCGCGTGTGAAACTTCCCCCGCTCACCGAAATACACGTACCCTGCTAATTCGCGTGTGAAACTTCCCGCGCACCCCGAAATACACGGACCCATGGCAATCGCGTGTGGAACTTCCCGTGAACCCCGTAATACACGTACCCTGCAAATTCGCGTGTGAAACTTCCCACGCACCCGGAATACACGTGCCCAGGCCAATCGCGTGTGGAACTTCCCGCGAATCCGTAATACACGCACACGCTAATTTTCACACAGCGGGTGTTCATGTTGGTCGGTACCCCTTTGCACCTCATTTGTCCTAGACGGCCACTGTATGGACCATTCATCATGGCTGTATATGGGTGCTTTTTGTTAGCACACTTTTTGATGCACATTTATTTCAGGCGCAGGGATGCTACAGCCTGCTTTCTTGTGGCGTACTTGTTTAGCCCTGTGCGCGTCTTTCACCGTGCGCTGGTTTGCGCTATTCGATTCCATGAATATGCTTTGTAGGCGAGCGTGTGGGCGTTCCGCGCACTTGCCTCCTGTACTTCCCCCGTGACGCCCATATTTTCACGCGTTGTTCCCCATTCCGAGTGTTACGCCCCGTGTTCCACCTACTTTTGTGATGTGTGCCGCGTTATGTGCGATTTCGCAGTGGCCGTGGCGCACGCCGTTGCATGAACTGTGCGCCGCCCGCACTTTTTCAGCGCACATCCAATGTTTTTCTCACGCACTGACTTCCATGAATCGATGTGCGCTGGTTTCCCTGCGATTTTTGCAGTTGCACTGCGATTTTCAGACTTTTGCTGCGAATCGCACGTTTTGGCACCTCTGCGCGGGAATTTTTGGCGCACATTAATTCCATGAATCGACCAGTAAGAGTAAGATGACCAGTATAGCAATCTTCGATTGTACTAGTTAATAGTGTGTCAATAAAAGACAAAAAAAGTGGCAACGAAAGTTAAAGAAGCCCTAGAGTATCTTCAACAAAACAATGAACCAGTACAAAGACATGCATAGAAAAAAATGTACAAGAAACAAACAGAAATATATGAGGATGCACCACACACCAGTCAATTTGAGCATGTTGATCCTATCACTACAGAGAACACTCGACCAGTATAAATGTTCCCACTACATTCCAGAGACACCATAAAAAATGCATTAGAAACATATCAATTTGTCAAGCCAAAGTTTCTCCAATGAGTATATGGGTAAACACTTTAGAAGCATGTTATTTTCCTCTAGTCTTCCTTGGAGGAAAAATAGGAAAACTCAATGAAATTATTGTTCTCCACAAATATATTCTGCAGATCCAATGTTGAATATATTTTCAATCTCTTGTTTGAAATTGAGCTAGCAACTCTATGTCACAGAGTTCCACACACACTAAAACAGGCTCCCATTTCCTAAACATGTTAGCTATTCAACTCCTTCAAAAGTTAAAAGACAAAGATGAAGTGTTGCAGTCAAGTATTACAAATATCTTGGCAAATATTCATGGCACAAAAGAATATTGGTTCTAATGTGATGCTGATGTATGTTGCATGTTAAGGAACCTAGGCCCCCACAAATAGTTTGTTACTCTAAGTTGTGCATAATATGTATGGGATGACTTTCATGACTTTCTACACACAACAAACCAAAATAAAGATGGAATAGACATAAAAAGTACAGGAGAACTCTGTTTCCTTGATCCTGTCAATGACTCAAGATACTTTTACCCTCATTTTATTGCAATGCTATACTTCATCTGTGATAAAAAAAAAAAAAAAAAAAACAGTCATCCATTCAGAGAAGGAGAAAACTTTTTTGGGGAGGAAAGAATACCAGTCCAGACAGGCACCCCACATCCACATGCTTTTTTGGATCAAAAACGCTCCAAAATCTGGCCATGACAGTGATGACACTGTTCTCATATAGAAAATGCAGATCCTATGAAGCTGCAGATCGTGTAACAGGTAAATCCTTGTATGGGAAATCTGAGAACATTCTCTTACTCAACTTTGGTCCAGCTTCTTCGTGAAAATGTACTTAAATCTTATCTTTAGCCACTGAAGATCGCAACAGCAAAGACATCTTGAAAAATATTCTCATTGACACATACTATTCAAACAGAAGTACTGCTTTGCAAAACATGTGCCTGTATGATATAGCCCAAATGTATACCTACATAAATAATGATATAATGATATGCCACATACGACAACTGGCAAATACTCAGTATTAAATTGTGAAGGAAGTCTAGTAAGACTTTCAAAACCCAGTCTAATTAACCATGCACAATTATCATATAAATTTGAAGAGCATGGTTAAGAGCATATCCCTACTGCAACTATTCAAACCTTGAAGAAAAGAGGAAGACTTTTTAGGTGATTATGATACATTTGAAGCTGAATTCAAGGTAAATGAAAGCAGTATAACAAATGACAATTTTAAACAGTACAAATAATTGTTAGACAATTAACATCAACAAGAAGAAATAGAAACAATACTAGATATTGGGGGACATTATGACTATGGAGGTAGCCATGCCACTATTTGCAGCATGGCTATCCCCATACCGGGTACCGGGAATGGGTTCCTTGAATGGGGAAATACTGGGCCATTTTGACCTTGGAGGGCCCAGTATTTCCCCATTCAGGGAACCTGGACCCGGTGCATCACCATTCCCATTAGAGCCCCCATGGGGCTCAATGGGAATGGGGAGGATGCAAACAATGGCCCATTAATGATGGTCTTGTTGTTTGCATCCTGGTCTGCTCACGGGACCCGCTAAGGACGCCTGGTTTACCAGGCATCCTTAGCGGGTCCCGCGAGGAGCCCCCGTAATGAGGCAAAAGGAGGTTAACAGTGCCAGCAGCTCTACTGGCTCCATTTACCCCCTACCACCAGGTGTCATAATAACCCCCGTTGAGACTCCTGAAGGGAGTCAACATCACTTAAGGAAGCCAAGAACAACTTGGAGATCCACTCATTCAAAACGAAGCAGAAGTAGCAATGAATGAGGTCGAAAACACCATGTCTCAACCCAAACATCTAAAGAAGATTTGTCAGTGCTCCTATCACAGGTTACTCCTTAATGGCAGAGATGTAATGAAGTCTATGAAAAAAGGATGAGCATATTCGTCCTTAGCACTTACAAGGTTAAATGATGAACAACTCACCATTTATCTACAAGCCACTGAAGAAATTGGACATGACTAAAACATGAAAATAATACCTGCAGTTGTAAACATTATAAACCTATTCCCTTGTAGGTAAGTGGTAACAAAACCTTCTTAATTAAAACAATCAGAACATGTGTAGAAGACAACATAAATAAACTTTCAGCTATTGGAGCAGCCTCCACAAGTCTAGCTGATTACAACATAGGAGTTGTTTCCACTTACTACTCCTTTTCCCATTAGAACAACAAAAGAAATTAGAATGTTAACAATTGTCAGCAGAAGCTGCGACTGAAGTGTGCAAAAATCTATGACAAATGAAAGTCCTCCAAGTAGATGAAGTAAGCATGGCTTCCAATGTATTTCTTGCCTTAGTTCATCTAACAATGCAGAAAGTCCTAGAAATTGGTTTTGTTTTTGGCGATCTCCTACAGTTATCACCACTGAAAGGGCAACACGTATTTAAACCATCAGGGTACAAAGAATGCCATAATACATTTGGCAGCATAGGCAATGCCAACTTGTGGCATCATGTTCACTACAGAGAACTTGCACAAAACATACATCAGTCTACAGATCTAACATATGCTCACATTTAAATAAAAAAAAAACATTAGAACTGGTGTGGTCACCGAATGACAGAAAGTCACCCTTGAAAAGTACACTAATGAATGAGTTGTATGGACAAAACCCATCTGGCCCTAATGTAATGGAACAATTAACTCAACAAAATCAGAAATAAATGTCCTTCATGTCAACCCTTGTAAAATGTAACAAATTCAATGAAACACTGCTGAAAAAAGAGATATAACCCATAGTCTATATCAGCTGCACTGAGGTGCCTGTCAGGACACTCCCTATGTGTCAACAAGTAACAGCAAAACTAAATCACCTAGAAAAATGTATCTCAAAAAGAGCTTGATTGGAAAAACTATTAATTGTGTCCTTAAACTACGCTATGACACTAAAATGCAACCTTGTCATATAACAACGTTTAGTCAATGGAGCATTTGGGACAGTACGTGGCTTTCAAACATATGCATATGAAAACTCTATCCTGTTTGTTTTCATCAGTTTTGCCAAACATGAACAAACTAACATAAATCCCCCGCATCACAGCACATCTCTTTTTAAAAAAATTATATGTTGTGCGCAGAGAACAATTCTCTCTGTCTCTTGCAAATGCTGTTAGCATTCACAAGTAACAAGGTCTAAACCTCACATATGTAGACATTGGCAGCATAGTCTTCAAATAAGGTATGAGTTAAATAGCACTTTCACGTCTTTGTACGCTCACTGGTCTGTTCTTAGTTACCTTTGATGCAAACAAAGTAAATGCTGGCATTCCTTGCATTCAAGAATACAACAGACTTTCTGCAGTGGACACTCCATATCTGGATATGCACACTGTACCTCAAAATAGAAAACCTTTAATAAGACAACTTGTATGAACAGAAACCATAGCAGATCTTCCCATAATCCCAGTAAAAAAAAGAAAAAAACAAACACAGACAAAATGTTCTAGTCCTTTTAAATTCAGCAACATAACTGGAGTACATGGCTGTGCAAATTTAGCAATCAATCGTCTATTCTAATTGCTACCAATTGTGGACAATATTGACTTAAATGGCTCAGAGCAGCTATGTTTACAAATGATCATTGTGCACAAAATGCCACGAACAACCCCCCTCCCACTATCTACAGTGTCTCAGGGATAAGATCAGAATTAGACTATTGATCAGAAATTGTTCAGTTCACCATGAACACACATGAGTATCCACAAGACTCGCTAATGTACTTAGTACAACTAATAGAGACACAGCACATCCCTTTAAACAAAATAGTACATATTTCCTACACTTGTAAAGATACATGCAGTGTCTGCAAGAATGTTTCACAAGAGCATATTCCTAAAGAACGATTTGTGTATGTGTCTAAACCAAATTGTAATTCAATTCCATTTCAACAACTTCTCCAACACGTAAATCCTGATATGTTGTGCTCATTTTGCAATTCAGACCAACTATCCCACATAAAAATAGATGCACACCCAATATGTATTATTAATGCTTTTAGGATACAAGGCAGATGACACCATACATAACTGTACACTTACTAACTTCACTCATGACCAAGTATTTATTGGCAAGACAACATTAACAACAGTAGGCATAATATGCCACACTGGTGCCACAACTGCTTCATTCCACTATACTATGCATGTGAAAAAAAGAAGTGGTTGGTTTGAATCTAACAACAAATGTCTACTTAATATTCCTTAAACCCATTAAATGAAAGTCATGAAATTACACTTTAAATGTACATTTACAATAATATGCAGTTAGAATATGTCAACTACTTTAAACATAAACTAACTCACTAATCAAATATTCTTTAATTACTATACACTTAAAACAGACCATCAAATTTGTAATTCTTTGATACATCGATACAGCCACTATATTACTTTTACAATATTATACTCTTAGAACATGCCAATGGTGTCTAACTACATAAAACTTAACCAAAATACAAAACAACTATTCCTTAATTACAATACCCTATTTAACTATGCAATACACCTATAAAACCACTGTACTACTTTCTACACATGAAAAAGGTGTCTCCTTTTCCTAAATGTAACAGTCTGAAAAGAAATGAAGAAACAGTTGAATTTCGGGAATGGGTTTTTCAATCCACTTGGATTTCTTCTCAATGACTGTAACGCTTACCTGGAATTCTCGGGAGCATAATGCCTTCTTAGCCAGTGGATCTGTTACTTGGACACTTTTAGGATACACTTTCTGTATAAATGGCAATAATAACAATATAACTAGTATAACATCTATTTTCTCGGAAATTACTGTATAGCAGTGTGCCTTTGGTTATCCCTCCCTTCACACCTGTGTTTATCTTTTGTGGAGCTCTTCATCCTTTATTCTACAGGGGCACGTTGGTATGAAGAACTTTTAACTTGGAAGGCTGCAGTGTTCAATATACTGTTGTCTTTATAATGTCCTTGCTTTTTTAGACTCGTCTCGGGCAAGTATTTTGTGAAAATATTATATTTTGTTATATTTTGAATATTCCCTACGTTGGAGAGATCTCTTTTCCTAATATTTTCTCTTAATCTTGCAGGTTCTTGGATTTCGGAAAGGTTAATGGATGCGGAATGGCTGCAACATTACTCGGAATGAAGATTAACAAACATGCATTTGTCTATATGGAGTAATTGTAGCCTTCAGGGAAGAGCGCATTAATAACTAAGCGTTGAAAACTTGAAGAAACTTCAGGTACATACCTTTTTAAACTTCTTCTTTCTTATTTCAAGTAAGTTTTCTCGTTAGTGAAATACCTTCTGTTTTGCAGGTTTTCGGAAAACTGTAGAAGAAATACCTTCAGAAGATGCAGAGTTTGCTGAGGAAACTTCTGAATGAAGGTACTGCAACCGCAAACGAAGACTGCTGCAAAGAAGATGCTACAGCTGTGAGGAAACTTCTGACAGGAGATACTGCGGCTACAAACAAAAACAGCTGACTGAAGAACCGCTTCGGAAATACTTTGGTTTGGTAAGTTCTTTCAACAACTATGGAATTCTGTTGTTTTTTCTGTAAAAACTAATGTCTCTGTTTTTTCTTCTTCTTTTTTCGGGTTCTGTGAGGAGAGACGCTGGTAGCGTTAACCGCTGTCAGCGGTGCCGGGCTTAAGTAGCTCCCTCTCAGTAGGTATAGAATGTGCTGTAAGTTATCAATGGACCTAGTGACGCCCATGTTTTGTGTCTAAAAACACTGTAAGCACTATGAGAGCTTATGGGTGCACATGCTATGAATGGTACAAATGCCATTTGTGCGAGGTTTGTACCTACTGCTGACCTGCTGACTGATGTGATGTCCCTTGCTTCTCCTGTATGTCTGAATGGGAACTGTGCTCTTTTACTGGGATCATGACAATGACCAAATGATTACAATATGTCAATAGAACAACAGTGTATCACACACACATACAATAATATGCCTTCAAACAAAAACAGCAAAATTACCTCCCTCTGAATTAGTGAAAGGCATTTGTGGCAAAGTAGTTTATTTACCAATAGATCTAAAAGAAAATGTGGACACTCTGGGAGTGCAACGTCCAATAGAGAAATCTTTAATTGTCTTAGTAAATGGTGTACCTACAAAAGACAAAAAAATGGGGCAACAACTCGTAGACTTACATAAAGTTAGACAAGCCTTGCAATATCTAAAAGAAATGAATATTGGATTTAAACTTAAGGGAAACAACTGAAATAATTCAAGAGTCACCAGAAACTGGTCAATTTGAAGTTCTAGATCCTGCTACAGTTTCCAATATTTTAGACCATTATACAATTCATCCATTACACTAACATACCAAATGCGACAAACAAAAGGATCACCAATCAGCATATGGGAAAAAAGGATAGAAGCACGTGCTATTCCTCTACTATTTCCTACTGGGAAAGGAGGAAGGTATGATGATAGACCCATTCAGATAACAGCATCAGAATAACGCTCGTTACGAATGTATTTTGAGGATCCCAGATTTAGACAAAATGTGGAATACCTATTCCACCTACTCATTGAAAGTGAACTAGCAACTCTATGTTTCGGAGTTGCACATACATTGAAATCAGGAACCCACTTTCAAAATATGTCAGCTACGCAATTACTACAAAAAGTGTAAGAAAAAGAAGAGGTTTTACAATCAAGTATTACAAATCTGTTAGCAAACATGCGTGGTACTAAAGAGTACTGGTTCCGACGTCACAGAGATGTACGTTGTATGATAAGAAACCTTGGCCCACCCACTTGGTTTGTTAAATTAAGTTGTGCAGAATATGCATGGGAAGATTTACATGATTTCCTACGCATATCAAACAAAAACAAATCAAACATAGATATACTAACACCTGGAGGACTGTGCTCTCTAGATCCTTTTAATGTTTCAAGATATTTCCATCATTGCTTCATTGCTATGCTACACTTTATTTGTAGTACAACTGTTCCTCCCCTCAGAGAAGTGCAACACTTCTTTTGGAGAAAAGAATACCAAGCCAGAGGAGTAACACATATCCACATGATTTGTATGGATTAAAGATGCTCCTAAATTTGGTCAAGACAGTGATGCCACTGTTTTCCAGTTTATTGAAAAATATGTCACTTGTGAAATTCCATCAGAAGCAACAAATAGTGATCTTCATGCACAAATTGTACAATTTCAAAGACACAAATGTAGGAAATATTGTCGTCGCAAATACAAAACCAAAGGGAAATACTACACCAAATGCCGCTTTGGTTTCCCTAGACCAGTTACAGAAACAGGTGAAGTGAACAACTTCATGTCTTCATTTAGACATAGGGCCTCATTACGACCCTGGCGGTAAGGGGTTAACGCCAGCGTTAGCTGCGCCGACCCCTTACCGCCAATTACGAGGTCCCCTAGCGCCATGGTGCTTTTAACACCTGCTTTTAGCAGGTGTTAAAATCCATGGCGCTAAGGGACCATGGAGTAAATTACGCCACCGTAATTTACGGTGGCGTAATTAACGCCTTCCCCACTCCCATTATGCCCTATGGGGCAAAAATGGGAATGGGGAAGGGTAAATGGGGATTGGGGACTTACCGCCCCGCCTAGGTCGGAATGGGGCGGTAAGTCCGCCAACCACCATGGCGTAAACGTAGTTTACGCCATGGTGGTAAAGTCACGGCCCAGGCGGTAACTTACCGCCTGGGTCGTAATGAGGCCCATAGTGTTAAAGGTATTTCACCTAAGAACACATCTTACATAAAAAGAACAGAAGAAGCAAAATTAATCAATGATTACAATTCAATCATTGCCCTCTTATGGAATGCAGACATAGATGTGAAGTACATTGCAGACAATCCCACTGCAGTTGCACGATATGGTACAGCCTACTTAACCAAAGCAGAAAAAACAGAGCTTCAAGACCTCTGGAATGACCTATCATTGGACAAAACGCTGTCTCATAAATTGTACAGTTTAGGCATAAAAATGCTCTCTCATAGAGAATCTGGTTGCTATGAATCTGCATATCGTTTAACCGGTACTGCTTTGTATGGAAAATCTGAAAATATAGTATGGCAAAGTCTTGGTCCTGCTAAATCTAGAAAAAGAGTTTTCAAATCATAAGACGACATAGAAACAATAGCCAAAAATGTTCCCAACAGCCAAGACATTTTGAAAAACAATTTACTAGACACATACTACCCAAACAGGAGTACCACTTTGGAAACGATTTGTCTATACCACATAGCCCAAAACTATGATGAAAAAAAGGTAGATACAGAGTGACAAATTGTGAAGGCAGCTTAGTGAAACTTACCAAACCAAGCTTAATTAATCATATCGAATTGTCATTAAAAACTCCTCCACATAAAGAACTATATCACATGTCCCTGCTACAACTTTTTAAACCATGGAGAAAAGAAGAAGAGATACTAGATATCTATGACTCCTATGAAGACGCTTTCAAAGCAAATGAAAGCACTATAACCGATGTAAACTTTATAGAGTACAAAACAATGTTGCACAATGAACAGCAACACGAAGAAGAACTCCAGGCCCAACTAGATAAGGACACTCCCAACAGTAGTCAACCTTCTGTAGTAGGAAGCCAAGAACCACTGGGACAGCCACTAATAGCAAATGAGGCAGAATTAGCAATGACAGAAGTATAAAACACTATGTGTCGCTATGAAGACGATACAGAAGACTTAACTGTACTACAATCAAAACCGAACAAAGAGCAGCATACCATTTTTCAAGAAGTAGCAAAAGAAATTGCACATGGTGTACAACATGAAAATAAAGAATGTACCTGCTAAAATTACAAACCTATACTACTATACGTCAGTGGTTCAGGAAAACCCTTCTTAATAAAAATCATCAGCAAGTTCCTTCAACAATTGAAAAACAATCTGTCAGCTGTTGTAACTGCCCCCACATGTTTAGCTGCCTACAACATAGGCGGTGTCACTTTACACCGATTACTACTTCTTCCAGTAGAACACCAAAACAAACTAGAATATTACAAACTTTCTACAGAAGCTGCAATGGAACTATGCACAGTGTTAAAACAAATGAAAATGCTACTAATAGATGAAGTGAGCATTGTCTCCAACCTAATGTTGGCTTTGATTCACCTCAGATTACAAGAAGTACTTAAAACAAACTACGAAGAGCTCTTTGGAGGAAAACACATGTTTTTGTTTTCGGAGATCTTCTTCAATTGACACCAGTGAAAGGTGAACCTATTTTTAAAACCTTAGGACACAAACTCTGCCGTAACGCTGTTGGCAGCATAGGAAATGTCAACCTTTGGCAACATTTCCAATACAGAGAATTAACAGAAAACATGCGCCAGTCTGCAGACCTCAACTACGCCAACATTTTAAAAAGTATTAGAGTTGGTGTACTATCTCAAGAAGCACAAGGAATATTAAATACCTGGCACATCCATGCACTTAATTGGCCATAACTCATGTGGTACTGATGTCATGGAACAATTAGCACACAAACATGTCAATTGTATGTCCTTGATGCTAACCCTTGCAAGCTGTTCCAAATTCAATGAAACAATGTTGAAAAAAGAAATGTAACCATTAATTGAAATTTGCTCCACAGACAAACTGGACGTACATGGTATGACACTACCCATGTATCAACAAGCCACAACAAGAATAGTACCTTAGAAAATTCTATCTCCAACACAGCTTGTTTGGAGAAAATATTAAAATTATCTTTAACCTTGACGTGGAGAAAAGACTAGTTAATGGAGCACTGGGTACAGTTGTTGGCTTTCAAACATACCCATGTAACAACAACATTCAGTTTGTCAATATTCTCTTTGACAAACTTTCAAAAGTAAAAAGGATAGGTCACTCAACAGCTCGATTCCTTCTTTTCAAAGACATGTATGGACGCAGAGAACAATTTTCTCTAACTCTAGCATATGTAGTCACCATTCACAAATCACAAGGTCTTACCCCAGATAATGCATTGATAGATATTGGGAACACAGTCTTTAAAGAAGGTATGAGCCACGTAGCACTATCACGCTTATGTACACTTGACAGACTATTTCTAATCAACTTTGATGCAAGTAAAGTAAACACTGATATTCCTTGCATTTTAGAATACAATAGACTACGTTCACTATACACCCCCATCTAAAAACCTATCCTGTTCCACAAAAAGCAAAACGTAAAAGAAAACTACTTCAAACAGAAAGGCAACAGGATCTCACTGCAAATCCTCCAAAGAGAATAAAAGAAGCTAATTCTTCATAAATTAATACAACCAAAGAAGAATCTATTACTCAAAGTAACTCAGGTACTTCTTCAAAGAAGCAACCCACACTCCAAAGAAATGACTTGGACACAGAACTATCTGGTCCATTCAAATCTTCAAATATACGCAAATGTAGCAATAAATATACTATTTCATTTGCCACTAATTGTCGACAACATTCACTTACACAGTACAGACCATTTGTGATTGCAAATGTTAGACCTTTATAGAAATGCAAGCAACAATACTGCCAACACATATACAGGGTAATTCATAGAATTTCGCACAAAAGTGGCGCACGCGACTGGCGTACAGAGTGCGCGTGCGAATGTCTGCGCCAGCCGCGTGCGCTAAAATCAATATCCGCGCGCAGAGTATTCATGGAATTTAGCCTCCAAAACCAGCCGTGGCGCAGCGACCCTGCAGCAGCGCCAGTTACGCCCCCAAGAACGACCTTGCGCAACGAAAAGCCATCAAAATTCCCAATTCAGCGCAAAGGGCTGCGCTAACCCTGGACCAGTATACAGGGCTGCCAAACAGCAAACGCCGAGTGGGGGACGTGTATTACTGGGGTGCACGGGAAGTGCCACACGCGATTTCTGCAAGGTATGTGTATTTCTGGGGTGCGGGGAAGTTTAACACGCGATTTCAGCAGGGTACTTGTATTTCTGGGGTGCGGGGAAGTTCAACATGCGATTACAGCAGGCTACGTGTATTACAGGGGTGCGCGGGAAGTTCCACACGTGATTTAAGCAGGGTACGTGTATTTCTGGGGTGCGGGGAAGTTTAACACGCAATTACAGCAGGGTACGTGTATTACAGGGGTGCACGGGAAGTTCCACACGTGATTCCAGCAGGGTACGTGTATTTCTGGGGTGCGGGGAAGTTTAACATGCAATTTCAGCATGGTACGTGTATTACTGGGGTGCGCGGGAAGTTCCACATGCGATTTCAGCAGGGTACGTGTATTTCTGGGATGCGGGGAAGTTTAACACGCAATTCAGCAGGGTACGTGTATTACTGGGGTTCGCGGGAAGTTCCACACGCAATTTCAGCAGGGTACGTATATTTCTGGGGTATGGGGAAGTTCAACACGCGATTACAGCAGGGTACATATATTAAAGGGGTGCGCAGGAAGTTCCACACGTGATTTCAGCAGGGTATGTGTATTTATGGGGTGCGGGGAAGTTTAACACGCAATTTTAGCAGGGTACATGTATTACTGGGGTGCGCGGGAAGTACCACATGTGATTTCAGCAGGGTACGTGTATTTCTGGGTCTGCGGGGAAGTTTAACACGCGATTACAGCACGGTACGTGTATTACAGGGGTGCGCGGGAAGTTCCACACGTGATTTCAGCAGGGTACGTGTATTTCTGGGGTGCAGGGAAGTTTAACACGCGATTACAGCAGGGTATGTGTATTACTGGGGTGCGCGGGAAGTTCCACACGCGATTTCAGCAGGGTACGTGTATATCTGGGGTGTGGGGAAGTTTAACACGCAATTACAGCAGGGTATGTGTATTACAGGGGTGCGCGGGAAGTTCCACACGCGATTTCAGCAGGGTACGTGGATTTCTGGTGTGCGGGGAAGTTTAACACGTGATTTCAGCAGGGTACCTGTATTACTGGGGTGCGCGGGAAGGTCCACACGCGATTTCAGCAGGGTACGTGTATTTCTGGGGTGCGGGCAAGTTTCACACCCGATAGGCCTTGTGCGAGTGGGGTATGTGTATTTCGTGGGTGCAGGGGAGTCCTATACGTGAACTGGCAGTGTGGGTACTCCCAGGTGTTCCCTCTACACCCTACATGGCCCCTACAGGCAGACCATACCACAGGGGACTACCCTGCACCCCTGGTCATGTCCCGAGGCAGTCCATCCACCATGGGCATGCCCCTCCAGCCAAGCCACATGTCACCTTGCATTAGTGATCACCAACGCATTACCCCCTTGGACCCCCACCCCCCAGCAGTGAAGGGCACCTGCCAGCAGGCCCCCATTCATGTCCCCCAGCACCCCCACCCCCCAAGCAGCGCAGGGCACCTGCCCGCAGGCCCCCACTCATGTCCCCCAGCATCTCCACCCCCCAGCAGTGCAGGGCACCTGCCTGCAGGCCCCCACTCATGTCCCACAGCACCCCCACCCCCCAGCAGTCAGGGGCACCTGCCAGCAGGCCCCCACTCATGTCCCACTCATGTCCCCTTGCACCCCCACCCCCCAGCACTGAGGGGCACCTGCCAGCAGGCCCCCACTCATGTCCCCCAGCACCCCACCCCCCAGCAGTGCAGGGCACCTGCCTGCAGGCCCCACTCATGTCCCCCAGCACACCCACCCCCAGCAGTCAGGGGCACCTGCCAGCAGGCCCCCACTCATGTCCCACTCATGTCCCCTTGCACCCCCACCCCCTAGCACTGAGGGGCACCTGCCAGCAGGCCCCCACTCATGTCCCCTTGCACCCCCACACCCCAGCAGTGCAGGGCACCTGCCAGCAGGCCCCCACTCATGTCCCACTCATGTCCTCTTGCACCCCCACCCCCGAGCAGTGCAGGGCACCTGCCAGCAGGCCCCCACTCATGTCCCCTTGCACACCCACCCCTCAAGCAGTGCAGGGCACCTGCCAGCAGGCCCCTGCTGATGTCCCACTCATGTCCCCTTGCACCCCCACCCCCCAGCAGTGCAGGGCACCTGCCAGCAGGCCCCCACTCATGTCCCACTCATGTCCCCTTGCACCCCCGCCCCCCCAGTAGGGCAGGGCACCTGCCAGCAGGCCCCCACTCATGTCCCCTTGCTCACCCACCCCCCAAGCAGTGCAGGGCACCTGCCAGCAGGCCCCCACTCATGTCCCACTCATGTCCCCTTGAACCCCCACCCCCCAGCACTGAGGGCCACCTGCCAGCCAGCTCCTACTCATGTCCCCTTGCACCCCCACTCCCCAGCAGTGCAGGGCACCTGACAGCAGGCCCCCACTCATGTCCCACTCATGTCCCCTTGCACTCCCACCCCCCAGCAGTGCAGGGCACCTGACAGCAGGCCCCCACTCATGTCCCCCAGCCAACACGTCATCACAATCTAGATCCCTGGCCCTTATGGCCAAACCTCCACATGCCAAAGTCCCACCCAAGTATTGCATCCACCCTCATAGAAATGCCAATTACATGATACAAACCCAATGGCAAGTATGTAAATGAACACATGTCCGTCACACACACACAATGGGTGCAAGTGAATGTCAAAACCCATATCATGACTTGCATGAAACCAATGAGATGATACCACAAATGGAAGTATAAAAAAATATATATTAAAGATAACATGAACATAAATCAAATTACACACACAACAATGGGAATAACAAAAGAAATGGTCCATGTCCGATAAATTATGAAAATCCAGAAAACATAAGCAAAAGAAATCCAAAAAGAAATGTTGTCCAAACTCATAGTTCAAAAAATCAAATCCAAGGGAAAATAAAAACCATTTCTCCATGGTGAACACAAAAAAATATTAAAAAAGATGAATCCAATGTAGAACTATGTACAATTGAAGAATCCAGGGTCCATGAGCCCAACTTAAGAAATGAAACCCACCAGAAACTACTACCTAATAAAAAAACTATATACAAAAATGTGGCCCATTGTCCAAGCGGTCCAAAATAAAGAAAAAACAAAAGGAAACCTAATACTAACTAACTATTTACAAGGGCAGCGGGCAAGGCCAACGGCTCACATGTTGATGTCCCGGGCAAGGGCATCATCAAACTCCTGCTCGATGTCCCGGAGGCGGTCCTCTTCCATGGCCCAGAGGGTTCACAGGGACGATGACATCTGGAACTCCAGGTCCCTGCGAATGTCCTTGAGGCACTCTGCCCGCCTCAGGGCCCTACGCATGGAGTTCTCCGCCCTGACGATAGTGAGCCGTGCCTCTTACACCCGCTGCCGCTCCGCATCTATTGCATGGCCCAACCGCTGCCACACGGAAGCCACTTGCCATCCAGGGTCCTCCTGCCCTCCGGCCGATGCCTTCCCCTCCGATGATGAAGGCCCAGAGCCAGCATGGCTCCCACCTTGTTGCTGCTACTGCTGTGCCGCTGCCTGTGCCCTGGCTCCTGCTGCCTGCACATCCTCCTCCGGCTGGGGTGCAATTGTTGAGGTGGCCACCCCTGCTGGACTTCAGACTCCCGACTGTGGCAGGGATGTGTCCTCCACCAGCCTGGCTGCAGGGTCAGATGCAGCTCCACACGGCACCCAGGTGACACATGGGTGGGAAGATGGCACGGAGGACGACTGGCGCATAGGGGGTTCAGTTGAGGAGGGGGTCGGAACAAGGTCCAGGAAACGGAGGAATCCAGACCTGGTGAGCTGTCCCAGTGGGTCAAAGCGGTCAATGAGCCATGCAAGAAGACGTGCAGTCTCCTCATGAAAAGACTGCAGGTCAACTCGCAATGCACGTTGACGCAATGCCACCCCACCCAGGACAGGCTCAACCCGGTGCCGGATAGCCACATCCGCAGCGAGAGGAAGGCCAGTTGGTGTAAGCCAATCCCCTCCCTGAGAATGGGTCTGGACATAGATATCCCTGCTGGTGCAAGATGATGCAGTCACAGGATCGGGGACAGCATTACACACAGGCACCTCAGCGGCGGCCTGTGCTGCCTCCTGTCCCTGCCCCTGCACTGCACCACTAGCACCAGTGGAATCCCCACCTCCAGACCCTGTCTCTGTCCCTTGCACGGCCTCCTCCTCCACCAAACCCCCCACTAACCTGGATGACTCCACGCCATCTTCCTCCTTCGGGCCCTGTGGGGTCTCAGCTGCCCCTTCGGCTGCCGAGGAGTCCATATCCAACCTCCGCCTCTTGGACCTCCCCTCGGCAGCTGCAAACTGGGACGCGGCACCATACTCCTCACTCCCTGACGAGATGACAACCTGGGAGGGGAGCCGGGCCTTGCGTCTCCGGCTGGCGGTGCGATCCCTGCCGCTGTGCTCCACAGCACCTTCTCCGCCCTCTTCATCGGTTGATGCTGCAGACAGGGAAAGATAGGAGACAGGCATCAGGGCCCTGTACAATAGACTGATACACACATGACAGTTGTACATGAGTGGCATTGTCAAACTTCAGACATGGCATCACAATCCCCAACACACATGTCATTGCAACTCACACACATGAGCTATTCCACAGCCATATTGCAACAGCCAGCACCATCCATACACGTACAACAGCATGAGCAGCCAAAGGTGAGCCAGACATCACATGAAACACAGGGAGTGCACTAGACATGCACACAAGCCACCACACTTACATGCATGTGTACACCTCCGCCAACTGTCACAGTGATGAGATTGGCATCCATGTCACATCTGGCAATCAGTCTTCTACATATCAGTCTCACATGCATCCATGTTGCATCACTGTTGCACCCATGTCAAATACACACACATGCACATGTACACGGTGCAGATACATGCAGCTGGAACCAACATCCATGGATGACACCACAACCATGCCAATTTACAGTAATCCAAACATGTGTGCTCACACATCTGCATATGGCCTTAATGCTTACCCACACATACACCATCCATTTGTCTCACACATGAAAGGATTTGCATGTGTCAGCCTCACAGGCCTGTACATACACATCCATACATGGCCCTACAAAACCACATGTACAACCTGCACACTACTGGCACACCACCACACGCACAGCTTCCAATTAGTATGCATGTACACTTACCGCTCGACTCCAGACGGGTCTGTCTCTCAAGGACCTGGACGTGGAGCGCTGGGCATATGCGTTCCAGGACCCTCATCTGATGTTCCGACAGGTGTCGCCGGTGCCCCTTAGCATCCACTGCCTTCAAGAGGCGCCGGGCCTTGTTGAGGGTCCTGGACCTGAAGTCCTTGCAGCGCTTCTTGACATGTTGGAAAGTCGCAGACTGACACCCCCTCCGCGTTGATGGCAGTCACGATGTCCGTCCGAGTCCATCCTTCCTTGTCGGTGGCCGAACTTTCCAAGAGGGCATCATACTGCCCTAGGACTTGCTCCACCAGGACACCAACTTCGGTGGCAGTGAAGCTGGTGGCCCTATGCCTCTCTGGCTGGGGGTTGCCAGTGGTGCCAGATGGTGTAGTGCCTGACATGGCAACCCCAGAGGCAGGTGTGGGTGGGCAACTGGGTCCTGGGGCTGGGCTGTGGAACGATGGAATAGCAGTCGGGAGTCTTCGGTTCCAGCAGGGGTGGTCACAGCAACAGCACCCCTGGCTGACGTGCAGGCAGCTAATGGCAGGGCGCGTAGGCAGCAGGCAATCAAGCAGCAGCAGATGGCAGGTGGGAGCGTGCTCAGTGCTCTGGGGGGCAGTAATTCGGCCTTCTGGGCAGGAGCGTGGTCTTCCGTGTGCTTACGCGTGGCCAGCTTGATACGGAATGATTTGGCACATGAAAATCTTGCACGTCAGCTTGTAATTTGAGGAAAGGTCCTTAGCGCGTAAGCGTATCAGCGCACGTATGCGATTTCATTGGACCAAAGGCCCTTAGCGCGTAAGTGTGTCTGTGACATGACACGCGCAGGTGTTTCCCTCATAGCACGTGATGACAGAGCACACGTGGAAAAGCCGCATGTCCGAGTGTCAGCGCGTGTAATTGGAGGAAAGGACGCATACACGCATAAGTGACGTGTACATGTGGGCCGGTTTAAAAGGGACGTGTAGAACGCCATTTTCTTGTACGTGCTTTTCGTGGAGAGTGAGTGGGCGAATTCTGTACTTCTTGTTGGTTCACACGCGATTACTTCACAGCGTTTCAAGTTTGTACTCCCTGTTACCTCTGACAGCTTTCATTTTTCTACTTTTTTTGGGCCTGTTTCCTCAGTGTTCACTTCTCCTTTTGTTCTGTCTCCTCAGACAGCGTATAATTCTTCTTTTGGTGGGGTGTTGCCAATGCGCACACGTGTGTATTTTTCACGTTCTTATTCCAGGCAGA
Source organism: Ambystoma mexicanum (assembly GCF_040938575.1). NCBI lineage: Eukaryota > Metazoa > Chordata > Amphibia > Caudata > Ambystomatidae > Ambystoma > Ambystoma mexicanum. The sequence goes on from NC_090936.1 coordinate 836,760,857, forward strand.
CAGTGAGTTCCGCACGTACTTAGCAACTGTGCTTGCCCTGTGTGTCACACTCCCCTTCAGAGTTCATTGTAGGTCGCGTGTATTACGCGTACGCTTATTTTTGTGTTTCTGGGCACCACAGCGTAGTGCAGGTTCATTTTTCCATGCACGTGGTCTACGAGGGGTTGCGTGCACGTTTATTTTTGTTTTTGGGCTGCCTGTGCATTGCGTGACCCGTCATCTTCCCCCAGGGGTCACAGACAGCCTTGTTAGAGCACCAGGGTACGAATTCCATCTAGTACCCTAGCCCTTTGACCCCCAATTGCCCAGGACAATAGTTTACTGCTCCTCCCATACGCACAACAACATCAGTGCCATGGTTGGGAGGTGACCAACCGGTAAGGGAGGCAAAGGTGGCTAACCTTCAAAAGGTGGATGTGGTGGGCACGGTAGGGGACGTGGCCAGGATTTGCAGGGTGCCTCTAGACCCCCATGTGTGGAGAACCAATCAGGGACACCCATGCCCCCCGTCCCCCATGGTTGAGGGAGACGTGGCTGAGACCATCCCAGCTCAGCCCATGTTGGACAAGCCCATTGTGGCACCTGACCTAGCACAGGATGACTCCCTGGCTGACTTCCAGGTCAGCAGGTCTAGGCCACGTGTGGCGGTGCAAGTTGTCACCAAGGCACGTGGATCTGGGGCAGCTATGTCATCTGCTGCCCCAAGTATGCAGGGTGGTGAGGCTGCAGGGGCAGCTGTAGCTCCATCCGCCCCAGCTCTGACTCTCCCAGCCTGGACAGTGTCGGTCCTGGTCTATCATACTGATTTTCCCCCTGCCAACATCATACTTCAGACAATGCCTGCACCAAGTCCTATGGTCAATGTGCATTTGCACACTCCAACAAACCAGACCACCAGTGATTCTGCCCCTACTGACCAGAGCGGCGTTAGCCACTCTGGCTCCGCCCCACCTTCTAAAAATAGGAAGAAGGGTGCTCTGGCACGACAGGCTGAGACCCAGGCACGGCTACACACTCCGGCACGTCAAGGAAGCCTTGCTTTAGTGACGCGGAGCTTAATGCACTTGTGAGCTATGTGTCGCAACATAGCCAAGAAATGGTGGCGACTGCAGGGTCCAAGACCACACCTGGTCAACGTAAGGCACACTGGCAGACCATCGCCAACTACATAAGTGCCCTTGGATTTGTGAGGCGCTCAGCTGATGATTGCTACAAGCGGTGGAACGACCTGAAACACAGAGCAAAGGACAAGCTGGCCTCAAATCATGCCGCTAATCTGGTGACTGGCGGTGGGTCTCCACAAGAGGACAACAAACTCACTGAACATGAGTCTGTTGCTGGGACCTTCATCACAGAGGAACAGATCCGAGGTGTGGGAGAACTACCTGATTACGAAGCATTGTCCTGTGAGGGCCCATGTGTGTGTGTGTAGTGCATGTGTATGTATTTTGGGTGACGGGTTCTGATTGAGTGCCAGGTGAGAGTGTGTACTCCAGAGTGTTATGGGTCACCCATTTCCTTCCTCACATGGGATCACGTGCCCTGTATTTGGCTATGACTGCATCCCTTCTGCCCACAGTATCCTATTAGGTCCACAATTGTGCAGTTGACCTTGTACTGCCATCTTGCAACTACATTTGTCAGAATTTGAGTGTGTGACTTCAGGATAATATTTTCCACTATCCCCTTTTTTGCTAGACATTTATCAACCATATTGTGACATATGTGATATGCTTTGTTCTATGTTTGCTGGCCACACTGGGGCAATGCTTTACCTGGTTATGTACACAATGAGACCATTCAGGCTGATGGAGTATTGGCCAGCACAAATGTTTAGATAAGTGCCTGTTTGCATGTGGAAAATGACAGATGTTTCCTGCGATGTCAATGTGACGAAAAATAGATCAGCCAACTATTACTGTATTCTTGTACCTTGCATGTGTTGCAGTGAGTGGCACATGTGTATTTTGCCCCAGTATACAGCATTTTTCATGTCATCATGTCCATCTCACATGGATGGGTGACAGTACTCAATCACTGACATATGGCTGTACTTGTCAAATGTACCATGGCTATGCTAAATGCCATCTGTGTGCTGCCATGTGTCATGTATGTGTATTGGACATGCCACTCACAGGCCAATGTGTGATGGCAGTGCTACCCAGCATTCAACCAATGTGTTGCTCTCCCATATTGGTGTCATCAGTGTCTGCCTTTTGCCTCCCCTTACTACTCAGTGACAGTGCAGGCATGGGAGGGTTATAGTCATGTGGGGCATGTGTGAATCATGTACTGGTTCTGTAGCTTGACAGGCCTATTTGTGTGCTATGGTGCTAATGCCTGTTTCCATTTTTTCTCTATCAGGTTTTTGCAGGGGATGACACACTTGATGCTGTTGAGGTTGAGGAGATGGTGCAGACCCAGGAGGAATCGCAGGCACGACCCGGCACCAGCGGGGAACGTGGTGTGGTGGTGGGTGAGAACCCAATCCTCCTGCAGACCATACTTTCCAGGGGTGTCTCTGGGTGCACCTCCCCAGACCTCTATTCAGGTGCTGATTCGGATGATGAGACCTATGTGCCGTCACAGGTAAGTGTTTCTGGCAGGGATTCTGTTCTGTCCAACCCACCTGCACCAGGGGTAGATCCCTCTATGAGGATGTCAGTGTTGGTAGAGGCGCCTTTGGCGTTTACGGATACAGGGTCACACTCCACAGCATCTGATCCTGTTCCTGGGCCAGCAGATCAGAGGGGGAATGCAGTCCTGCAGCCTCAGGCGGTGCCAGCACAGCAAGGTGCACATCGCCTTGCCCCAAACAGGTGTGGTGCCCGTCGACACGGTGGCCGTATGCCACCAGGCAATAGAGTATGGGAGAACTCCATGTAAGCTATGGCAACCCAACAGTCAGCATCAGTTGAAATGATGCCTCAGGCAATGGAGAGGGTGGGCACTTCCATTATGCCCCCTGAAAGGCAGATGGAGCAACTACAGCAGGCAACAGACTCCATTTACCAATCACACAGAGAAGACATGCTGGAGTTCAACAGGGATCGACGGGTGGCACTGGAGACTCTGCGCCAATCCATCTCAATAGAGTCCCAGGCCCACAGGGAAGCCCTGAGTGAAGAACTCCATAACCTCAGGCAGACTCTTCTTGAGCTTGAGACTTCTGCTAATTTTAGGGCAGAACAATGGCTGGAGCACCATACAAGTACGCTCTAGGCTGAGATGCGAGCAACTCGGGAGGAGATCCGGCATCACGTCAGGTGTTATATGGGGATCTCTGCACTATAATCCTCCAGAACTAGACCATCCACACCTGCATGCTTGCTGCCATTGAGGACCATACCAGGGCTTTGTGTGGGCTGCCTCCCATAGCACCACCACCTCCTGATGCAGCAGCAGAGGGTCATGAGAGCGACGGCAGCAGTTCTCCCACATTGGCATAGCCGTGCAGGCCATGAGCCCATGGAGGTGTTTTTTTTTCCAACATCCACACAGGTGGCTGTTGGTGCGCTCCCTGTCCTCGGACCTCCTGGGTGGCCTCCCCCCCTCCCCGGCCCCCACATGGCCATTTTTGATTTTTGATTTTTGAATTTTGAATTTTGAATTTTGATTTAAAAAATAATAATTTGACAGCGTGTTGCCTTGTGTGGCTCCCGTGGGCATCCACTGTATTCCGGCTGGGCACATGCAGGCTTGTCCTGAGTTTGGGTTAGATGCTTGGGTTCATGAGACACACACCCCTCCTGCTTCCCGTTTCCATGGGCTTGCAAAGGGTGTGACCAAGTGACAGTGATGTACACAGTGACGTTGGGCTCCCATGAGCTGTGTGGGCAGTCTGTAGTCAATACTGTGTAGACATTCCTTGTGTATATTGTTGTTGTATTGTACACTGCATGGTGTATTAATGTATGATTTTGCTTCCATGTATCCCTCTGAATTTGCAGGTTCATTCCTCATGTCTTCACAAGGCCGTCTACTTTGGAGATGGAGTTCATGTTGTATGCAGTACACAGACCAGTTTTGAAGGCTGCATGACTACAGTTTGAAGGGGTCGATGTGGTGGCATATTCAGGTTGTATGACTACGACTACTTTAATTTAGTACTGTCATGTTTTAGAAATGTTTGAACTTGTCTAGATGCATTGTTTAGTTGGTAAGTATTTGGTCATGTGTGTTGTTAGTTCAACATTACTAGGAGCATATTGTGTGTGGCCAGTTTCCTTTAGGGACACTGTACTTTGTGACACTTGTGTCAGGTTTTTGGGATTGCTTTGTTTGCTCTCACATAGCATGACATGCCATGGTATGTTGGGTGGCGGTGCTGGGGAGGGATTGGGTGACATGGCACTGTTCCCATGTTGTATTTTGCAAGGGGATCATGCATTTAGCAGCATATGTGTCTTTTGATGACACAGCTTTGGTGGTGTTTCTGTAGGTAGGGATGCACACATTGTGACACTTCCAGGTGACCAATCTCAGGATGGTATGGTTGTGACAGTTGACTGTCAGCTGGTATGTGGCAGGGATGTGTGCACTCCACAGGGGTGTGATTCTAAGTGAAGTAATTAGCCACCAGCTGTGTTCGGGCTGCCTCACCCCGTGCCCTTTCCCCTCCCAATGTGCAGCGGGCGTGCATGTGGTTGGGGATGTGGGTGCACCACAATGTCCACCGGGAGGCCCGGGCGTGTTGCAACGTTGTGCAGGACACATGCTGCCACTATGATCCTGCACACTACTGGGGGAGCATATAACAACTGCCCACCAGAACGGTCAAGGGAGCGAAAGCATGACTTGAGCACTCCGAATGCCCCGGGTTGCAATATGGGCTGTAATGTATCTTACCTCGGGTGGTGTGGTGGGGTTCCGAATTGGCGTCATCATGTGGGCGCTCAGAGGGTAGGCACTGTCCCCTGGGGAGGTGGTGATGGGTATCATAAGTGGGGTTGTGACATTACTCAGTATCTGGCATGCATGCATGTGCTGTGGCATTTATACTCACCAAGCAGCCATATATCGCCATGCCGCCCTGCTTCTAGGTCCCGGTTTAGGGTTGACATTCTGTAAATGAAACTGTCGTGGGTGGACCCTGGATAGTTGGCATATACTGAGGTGATGATTCCCTTGGCATCACATACTACCTGCACGTTGATGGAATTCCAGTGCTTGCGGTTTCTATAGATGTGCTCTGATGCCCTGGAGGGACGTAGGGCCACATGGGTGCAATCAATGGCACCTAGGACTTTGGGGAATTGTGCCACCCCGTAGAAATCCTGGACGACAGCCTGCCTTTCTGCAGGTGTTCTGGGCAGGTATATGTGCCTGCGCACTGATGGGCGTGCAGTCATGATGGCCAAGACCTGGTGTAGGCAGCATGACTGTGTGGCCTGTGAAACCCCCCCCACTATGGCACTTGTCTGCTGAAATGATCCGGTAGCCAAAAAGTTCAGTACATTGAGGACCTTCTACAGGGGGCTGAGTGCTTGGGAGCAGAGGGTGGGTGATGTGAGGTCATCCTCCCACTCACTGACCAGGTCAAGTATTCTGTGAGGTGGAAACCTGTACCTCCCATATACCTGGTCATCAGGCATGCCAAACAGGCTGGTTCTGGGTGTGAAAATTCTGGGCCTGACTATCCTCCTCCTCCTCCTGCGGTATCCCACGACCACTGCAGCTAGGAACGGTATGTTCATCCTGGCGACTGAGCTGGCTTGTTGTTTGCGCACACTTTTATGCTGCGTGGGTCCACGTACACCTGCTTCCTGCTGGCGTACGTGTTTCCAGATTAGCGTGTCTTTTTTGGCGCCTGTGTGTGTGGGTGTTCCACGCATTTGCCTCCTGTACTTCCCCGCCCATCCCAGATTTACACGTACCCCGCTCGCACAGGCCCAATCAAGTGTAGAACTTCACGCAAGCCCAACTTCTCATGAGCCCAACTTCCCGCGAGCCCCTGAAGTACACGTACCCCGCTCGCCCAGGCACAATCGCGTGTGAAACTTCCCGCGCACCCACTAAATACACGCTATTGTTGACACAGCGGGTGTCCATGTTTTTGATAGCGCACATTTTTTTAATGCGCAGGGACGCTACTGGCTGCCTTCGTGTGGCGGACATGTGTTGATGTACATAGTTGACTTTTGGTTTGTGTCATGGAATTGCCATTTCACTGCTGGGGGGTGGGGGTGCAAGGGGACATGAGTGGGGGCCTTCTGGCAGGTGCCCCTGACTGCTGGGGGGTGAGGGTGCAAGGGGACATGAGTGGGACATGAGTGCAGCCAGCTGCCAGGGGCCCCTGACTGCTGAGGGGTGGTGGTGCAGGGGGACATGAGTGGGACATGAGTGGGGGCCTGCTTGCAGGTGCCCCTGACTGCTGGGGGGTGGGGGTGCAGGGAGACATGAGTGGGACATGAGTGGGGGCCTGCTGGCAGGTGCCCCTGACTGCTGGGGGGTGGGGGTGCAAGGGGACATGAGTGGGGGCCTGCTGGCAGGTGCCCCTGACTGCTGGGGGGTGGGGGTGCTGGGGGACATGAGTGGGGGCCTGCTGGCAGGTGCCCTGCACTGCTTGGGGTGGGGGTGCAGGGGGACATGACTTGTTGATCATATTGCAAGGTGACATGTGCCTTGGCTGGGGGGCATGCCGATGGTGGATGGGCTGCCTGCGGGACATGACCAGGGGTGCAGGGTAGTCCCCTGTGGTGTGGGCTGCATGCAGGGGTCATGGAGGGGGTAGAGGGGACACCTGGGGGGACCCACACTGCCAATTCACCTGTAGCACTCCCCGCGCACCCCCGAAATACACGTTCCCCTCTCTGACAGCAAAATCGCGTGTGAAACTTCCCACGCACCCCTGAAATACACGTACCCAGGCCAATCGCGTGTGAAACTTCCCGCGCACCCCAAATTTACACGTACCCCGCTCGCCCAAGGCCAATCACGTGTGAAACTTCACGCGAACCCCTTGAAATACACGTACCCCGCTCGCCCAAGGCCTATCGCGTGTGAAACTTCACGCGAACCCCTGAAATACACTTACCCCACTCGCCCAAGGCCTATCGCATGTAAAACTTCCCGCACACCCCCGAAATACACGCACACGCTATTTTTGCACACAGCGGGTGTCAGTGTTTGTCGCGTACCCCTTTGCACGTCATTTTTCCTAGCGGGCCACAGTATGGGACATTCATCATGGCTGAATATACTTCCTTTTTGTTAGCGCACATGTTGGCGCACATTTCTTTTATGCGCAGGGGCGCTACCGCCTGCCTTCATGTGGCGGATGTGTTTATGCCTGTGCGCGGCTTCGCCCTTGCGCTGGTTTGCCCTATTCGATTCTATGAATACGTGTTTTAGGCGAGCGTGTGGGTGTTCCGCGCACTTGCCTCCTGTACTTCCCCCGTGACGCCCTCATTTTCACTCGTTGTTCCCCATTCCACGTGTCACGCCCCGTGTTACGCCTACTTTTGTTGTGTGCGCCGCGCTATGTGCGCTTTCGCTGTGCGCTTAGCGCACGCGGTTTGAAGACGTGTGCGCCAGCGTGCGCCACGCAGTATTTTGGTGCACATCCTGGAATTTCCTCGCGCACGGACTTCCATGAATCGCTGTGCACGGGTTTCGCTGCGATTTTCGCACTGGCACTGCGATTTGCACGCTTTCGCACGCTTGCGCTGGAAATTTCAGCACACATTATTTCCATGAATCGACCCGATAGTGTTCATGGAATAAGACAAGAATTGGACTACTGTGCTGGAATGGCGAAATTCACTATAACCTCACAAGAAGATCCACATGAATTTCTAATACACTTACTACAAGTACAGGAAAACACAAACATACCTATAAATAAAATCTTCCAGAATCTGTTGACTCTGTGCAACAATATGCAACACAAACAAATCCCTAATGAACACTATGTGTTTGTATCCATACCTAACTGTGAATCTGTTCCATTTCAGCAACTTGTGCAAAATGCAAACCATGGCCGATTATGTACTACCTGCAATTCAGATAATCGCTCCACCTTACAAATACACACACATAGTAAATATCTAATACTAATGCTTCGACGTTACAATGCAAATGGTACCAAAAACAACTGCAAGCTGATTGGATTCACACATGGTCAAGTATCACTTGGTAAGAAAACCTTCACAACCATGGGTATAATCTACCATGCAGGAAACACAATCAATGCAGGTCACTACAATACATATATAAAAAATAATTGTGCATGGTTTGAATGTAATGATAGTACCTTTACTTTAAAGCAAAGATTACCAGCAAATCTTATAAATGCTTATTTAATATTCTTAAAACCAAAATTTAATAACTAATCTGTGCATAAACATTAATAAAACTTCAATTAGAAAACTATAAACAGTTAGAATACACCAACAGGTATCTAACTGCCCCATGATTCTGCAACAACCAAACAGATAAATCAAAACCACTAAATTATAAGAAAAAATAAACAGAATACGCCAACAGGTATCTAACTGCCCCAAGATTTTGCAACAACCAAACAGATAAATCAATACCACTGAACAATAAAAAGAAATAAACAGTTAGAATACGCCAACAGGTATCTAACTGCCCCAAGATTTTGCAACAACCAAACAGATAAATCAATACCACTGAAAAATAACAAGAAATAAACAGTTAGTATATGTCAACTTGTATCTAACTACCCCAAGAATCTGCAACAACCCAACAGATAGATTAACAACTTGAGAACATAAATAAAAAACTATAACCAATTACAATTCAACAAGTATCTAACAATCTGCAACACGCCAACAGATAGAACATTAGCCAGAAACACCAACTAAACACTGAAAACACAAAAATAAATGTACTGTACCAAAACAAGATAAGGGTTTTTTTTAATCCAACATGGATTGTTGTTCCCCACAGACCCAATAATTTAAACAACAAACACAGAAACTGAACAAATTCCATAGTACACTGTTTTGTAAACTACTAAATATAAGGGTCAAAATGAATCAGAAATGTCTATTATTCAATGTGATAAGTCTGTATAAACTACCTACACTAACATGATCTTTTCTTTTATCACAGCAATTGACAAAGAATATATCTGCTCCAGTTACCAAACCAAACAGTAAATATATTATAATAAATACAACTCATAAATATTTCCCCATAACATAACCATTGAAGCTAACATGTAAACATACACCACAATACAAAATGTTTACTTCCATGCATATGTTATACTGCAGGTCGTGTTACCAAACTCTACAATCTTAATGACATGACGTAGCCAAAACTTCACATACAAACCATACAAATGAAAGAGTACATTAACTGTAGATTTGCAAACATTTCATAGATATTCAGTTCTATGGATGTGATCTATGGGTGTGATATCTTGCTGTGGTTGTGTCCATGGCCTAGAGTCTTGGGTGCTTGGCCTACGGCCTACGGCCTTCGGCCATGCACCCAAGACTCTAGGCCCTGACCACAACCACCGCAGCATATCACACCCATAAATCATACACATAGAATCAAACGGCCATGCACCCAAGACTCTAGGCCCTGGCCACCACCACCGCAGCATATCACACCCATAGATCATACTCATAGAATCAAACGGCCATGCACCCAAGACTCTAGGCCCTGCCCACCACCACCGCAGCACATCACACCCAAAGATCATACACATAGAATCAAACAGCCATGCACACAAAACTCTAGGCCCTGGCCACAACCACCACAGCATATCACACCCATAGAATCAAACATTTTAACTGGCTATATGTGCTACTGCATTCATTTGTTCATGTCAGCGGACAGCGCTCTGTCCGCGGACATGATGAACACATCGGTGGTGCCTGCCACCTAAATTAATACAATAAATACAGCATTTGACGCATCTCTTAATCCCCCACCCTCCCCAAACACTCTTACACACCAACACACTTGCCAAAGTTGTATATCTCCCCATTTGTCACCACGCTGTCCGTGGATGTCCGCGGATCCAAGATGGCGGGCGCATCAAAACAATACAACGCACCTCATGCTTCATTCCAGCCAATCAGCAAATGCGTTACATGTGCGCGGTCATGACGCAAGCCGATAGCCAATCGGTGTCCTGTCTGCAGAGCGAACAGGGAAGTGTGTCCGTGGAGCGGACATAGATATCACTAATTTTCTGTGACCTACTTTTGGGTCATTTTAAAAAAGACTACTGAACAGATTTTCACCAAATTTACAAATGCACACATTTGGGGCCAAGCCGCTGCTCCTGCCGCAAATTTGGTGAAAATCCGTCCAGCGGTTTGGGCTGTAGACGTGCGCAAAGTTTTTTCCCCATTCAGTCTATGGGAAAAAAATAAGTTTTGGGACACCCCCTATAACTTTGCCCCCCCTGGACCAAACCTCACCACACTTTGCAAAACAATTCAGAGTGGTCCATATACTTTTTTTGAAATGTTTGGTGAGAATTCGTCCAGGGGGAGCAAAGTTATAATCTTCCCAAAAAGTGTTCTTCCTATGGGATTAGCAACTTAACCATAACTACACAGCCACTACCGTGGCTGTGTAATTCAGTAAAAAAACGTTGTTAAAGGGACGTTATGGTTAAGTTGCGCTACTAAAACCTGTGAAATTCAGTAAAAAAACAAAAACCCCCTGAAATTCGCCAGTTACGGTAAGCTATGCAACCATAACTTGCACCGCCACCGTGTATTGCTAAGACTAACACCCAGGACATCAAAGATGACATCACAAATGTCATTTATGACATCACTGATGACATCACATGTGTATTTACTTTTTATAAAAACTCTGTACAAGGGATTTTTGTTATACTGTTGACAGAAAAGTGTTAACGATTATTGGAATTGATATCTTCAGCTATGTAGTGCATTAGACAATGCATTGATATAAATAGCAGTCCCTTATGAAATTCTTAAGAATATACTACTCATGTATAAATATAAGGATTGTGTGCAGCATACATGATGGAAGGGCAATATTCATAATTTCCCCATGTTGAATAGTGAAATAATAAATGCTTTCTTATTAGAGTTTTCTGCTGTAATGTGCAACATGTAATAAGGAGCTAATAAACCACCTGACTACATAATTTCATTACTACATCCAAAACAGAATGACACAACAACACATACAAATCTAAATAGGTATAGAGAAAGTAAAGTATGCAAAAAAAACACCAGTAGAAGCAGAAAGTGTTCACAACCTAACTGATTATCTTTATGCACAGAAAAGATTGCTCTGCTTCAAACCTAGTACTTCTCTATGTACAAATATCACATGATGTGACTGCACCCTAAAAAAGTAGTACACATACAAATATGAACACATCCAGAGAAAGTACAGTAATACAAAAACAACAGAACAATAAGAAAGTGTTGATAACCTTAATGATTATCTTCATACACAGCAAGCATTGCTATCTTTTAAGTGTGTAGTTTTCTTATGTATATATTTCATATGCTGTGAGTGGACCCTAAGTGAATTATTATAAGGACACATGTGAAATATAAGTCTAGAAATATAGTATTTTCAGGGGTTGGGGAAGAATGCCAACAAAATGAAGTACAATCACAGTTGTAATTTACGGGGAATGGTGGAGACATGCCACGGTAATGGCACGTGATTACTGCTGTCACAAACCTCTGTGCAATGCACACAGAGAAAGCGTGCGTTACAGTACGTTTATGATTATGCATACAGAACTGCAGCTTAATAAATCTTAGTTGTAATACACATGAGATGTAAAGTTGTACTTATATAACTTTGGCAAAATCCATGCTTCAATTGGGTGGGGGACAAATTGAAGTGTACGCCGTGTGGAATTGTTGCAACTTTGGGGCACATGGGCAGAACAACTGCAGTGTAAGTTATGTATCCTTTTTTTCTAGAATTCCATACAATGGGCCTCATTACGCGGATGGCGGAGAACCATGGCGCTATTAGCACCATGGTTCATGCCGGTACAATACTGGCATCGCCTTGGCGGAAAGGGGAATTACCGCCCCATTCCAAGGTTGGAGGGGCGGTAATTCCCCCTTCCACCATTGCCCTTCCCCATTCCCATTTCTGCCCCATAGGGCTCAATGGGAATGGGGAAGGCGCTAATTACGGTACCGCAAATTGCGGTACCGTAATTAGCTCCCTGGGTCCCTTTGCGGGTTGGTTTTTAACGCTTGCAAAAGGCAGGCGTTAAATCCCCCAACCCACAAAGGGACCTCGTAGTAAGGCGGTAAGGATTTACCGGTACCAGTATTTTACCGGTACAGGTAAATCCTTACCGCCATCCATGTAATGAGGCCCAATGACTGCCCTTGGAGCTAATCATCCTTTCCACTCAATGCTGCTTTACAATGCACGTTTGTCCTGTTGAAGGAGAAGTATGTTAGGATTCGCTTTCCGGAGATGATGCTGGAAGAAAAATGATTCAGCCGACAACGTGTTTCGATTGTACCATGCAATTCCGAATGTTGGGTGCGTAAATATGGTGAAGTAAGAACGATGTATAAGTAGAGATGATGGTGCCGTATCCATGCTGCCCTGCATGCACATATGGAAGGATACATAAAATGTGCTTTTGCAGTCCCTAAAGAACATTTATATGTGCAGTGTGTTACGAGCCAACGGTGGAGGATGGCACACTGTGTGTGCATTTCCTCAGCATACGTGGGTGGCTGGACTATCGTACGCAGTTGGGTGTGTTGCAGCATGAACATGTTTGGAGCTGTCGTTGATGAAAGAAAAGGAATTACTGCATACATCCTTCAAACATTGTAAGGGGGTTATGGTGTGCAAAAGGTGTTTACATTATGCAATAAGAAAGGGAAACAGAAGGTTAAAAATGTAAGGAGTAATGCAGTGGTTGAAATATGGCTGCTGAGCAATGTAGCATGTGCTGTCATGAAATCTGTGGTGGATACCTTCTTTTAATATGGTGTACATACAATGAAGATGACCTAACATCCTAAATGGTGCTGGTGGAAAGCAAGGAGCGAAATGTTGCAGCAGGTAGGACAGTTACATAAGATGTATGGATGCATTGATCAATTTGCGTTGTTGTGATTCTGCAGATTACTGGGTAGGTTACCGTAGCGTAGTACACTCAGTGTGCTCACTTTTATAGGCTTCAGTGGACAGTGTATGTAGGAAACAGGTTATCTATGATATTTTGTATGCATAGTTGTACAGTCCAGCGGTAGTTGTGGGCAGGGTCTGCAATATTGAAAGCATGGCTGGAGCCCCTACACTGTACCGGGTGTATAAAAGCGTGTAGGGCATAGGCATAAGGTGTGTAGTGTACTGTCGTGCTATGCCCTTTTGACACATAGGTATTGTCATACCGTGTATGTCCAGTTTGTCTGTGGCATGAATTTACATGAGTGGTTGTTTTTCTTTTTTCAGCATTGTTGCACTGAATTGTGCACAGCTTGCTAGAGTTGGCATTAAGGACATACAGGTGCATATTTGTGAGCTAATTGTTCCATGACATCAGTAGCACATGTGTTACGCCCGTACAGCTCATGGATACATCTAGTATTGAGGGCAGACTGCACCTCCTTTGTTAGCACACCAATCCGTATGTTTTTTAAAATGTTGGCGTGGGTGAGGTCTGCAGACTGACACATGTTTTCTTTCAGTTAGTTCTCTGCATTGGAAATGTTGCCAGAGGTTTACATTTCCAATGCTTTGAAGACTTTTACGACGCACTTTGTGTCCTAAGGTTTTGAAGATAGGTTTACCTTTCACTGGTGTTAATTGAAGAAGATCTCTGAAAACAATTACATGTTTTCCTCCAAAGAGTTCTTCGTAGTCTGTTTTGAGGACGTCTTGCAATCTGAGGTGAATCAAAACCAACATTAGGTTGGAGACCATGCTCACCTCATCTATTAGGAGCATTTCCATTTGTTTCAAAACTCTTGATAGCTCAATAGTAGATTCTGCTGAAAGTTTATAGTACTCTAATTTGTTTTGGTGTTCCAATGGAAGAAGTAGCAATCCGTTTAGAGGAACTCCACCTATGTTGTAGGCAGCCAAACCTGTAGATGTGTTTAGTCCAGCTGAAAGGTTGTTGTTTGTTAATTATTGGAGGTATTTACTGATCATTTTTATTAAGAATGTTTTCCCTGACCCAGCTTCACCACTTACATACAGCAGTACAGGTTTGTAGTTGTCACAGATGCAAGGTTTACATTTGTGCTGTAGACCATGTTCAATTTTTTCACTTGCTTTTAGAAAAATGGTTGGCTGCTCAGTTAGGATTTCAATACAGCCAACTCTTCTGCAGATTGCTCATACTGAAACATGGTCGTGGTTACTTCGGCCATAGCTAATTCTGCCTCATTTTCTATGAGTGGCTGTCCAAGTGGTTCTTGGCTGCCTGTTACAGAAGGTTCACTGATCTCTACATTTAGTTGTGCTTGAAGTTCTTCATCTTGTTTGCGTTCCATGTCCAATATGCTTTTATATCGTGGAAAGTTTTCATCTGTGATTATACTTTCACTTGCATTGAAAGCATCTTCATAGGCGGTGTGGGTGCCTAATACATTTTCTTATTTTCTCCATGGTTTGAAAAGTTGCAGTACAGCCGTGTAGTACAGTTCTTTGTGTTGAGGAGTTTTTAATTCATTTTCATATGATTAATTAGACTGCGTTTGGTAAGTTTCACCACGCTGCCTTCACAACGTTCTACTCTGTATCTACTTTTTTTAATCACCTGGTTTAATGTTATTTTTGTAAGCAAAGCTTTGGGCTATCTTGTAAAGGCACAAGGCTTCTAATCTAATACTCAGGTTCGGGTATTATGTGTCCAATAAGTTGTTCTTCAAAACGTCCTGGCTGTTGGGATCGCTTTTGGCTAGTGTTTCTATGACTTTGTATGATTTAAGTACTCTTTTTCTGGATGCAGCAGGACCAAAGCTTAGCCACACTATGTTTTCAGATTTCCCATATAAGGCGGTGCCGGTTAAATGGTCTGTGGCTTCATAGCAGCCGAATTCTCTGTGGGACAGCATTTTTATACCAAAGCTGTACAATTTGTGTGCCAGTGCCTTGTCAGATGATATGTCATCCTAGAAGTCTTCGAGCTCTGTTTTCTCTGCTTTGGTTAAGTAGACTGTGACATATCATGCAACTGCAGCGGAATTGTCTGCAATGTACTGTATATCAACATTAGCATTGCATAGGAGGGCAATTATTGTATTGTAATCATGGATGTACTTTGATGCTTTGCTCTTTTTATGCAGTGTTAGGGAGAATTCTCAAATATGGCTAATTTCCCTTACTTAGTGAGTCCCTCAGCAGCTTTGCTGGATTTCTAGGATTTATTTTTTTCACCTGTTAAGAGTGTGGGTCCTTTTTCCCACTCTTACATGTGTTTTGCTGTGTGTGTTTAACATGTTTGTGTTCATAGATTGTGGAGCTTCAGCTACTCCACAGGGATCATCTTTTTACTGTGTGTTACACATCACCGTCAATGCAGTGACACAGGGTTGTCTTTTAGACTTCCCAACTCAGACTCCATTTTCTGGGGCTGACTACTGTCCCCTAGAACATGTAAAGTTGCCATTTACTTTACTTGTCTCTTTTAAATCCACAGACCCAGTACAAACCATCTTACATGGGGTACTGGAAAGGGTTAATACTTATCCCTTTTTTCTGTTTCTCTTGGAGCATTGTTTTGCTCCCTTTCCTTTGGCTGGTGGAAGTGGTAACTACCCCATTTTTCCTACCATGGTTATCTTAAATAACCATGGTATTGTTTTAGGCTATCTTGGTAGCCTCGAACTTAAATCTGCTTGACCATATTGTTTTTAATATTGTTCCGGCTGGGATTAGCCATTTATTTTTGGAAAAGTCTTTCTTGTGTTCGTCTCTACACGCCAAACCAGGCTTGGTTCCTTTGTTCACCGTCTTTTCGTGGGCTTCTGCACAGAAGCCCTCCTTTAGGTGCCTGAAAGTCTGGGTAAGCAGGATGTGATGGAGGGGTTTTAGGACCCCTGCCATGGGTTCCCTTGGTAAGCCAAGTCGCACTCCTCTTTGATTGGCTGGGTGACTGTCCCTGCCAGGACAGCCACCCTGCTGTGTGATTGACAGCCAGGCTGTGTGAATGGGGGAGAACTGCATAAAAGGCAGGTCTCTGGGTCTGGAAGAGCAGAGTCGCCACGGAAATGAGAGAACCGAAGAGGAGCTGACAGAAGAGGATCCCTACAATGACTGAACCGCCCGGTGAACCCGGGCTACAGGTCCGAATCTTCAGATTCCAAAAACAGAGAGGATCTTCCAAGAATCTTCTTCCCTTGAGCTGGTGGGACCAACCAGTTCACCCAAACTCCAAGCCAGGAACCACTCTTCTGGTCCAATTCGCTGTACCAAGCTACAGTGGGCCGGATTGCCAGGAAGGTCGGACCCTGCTTGGGTTTTAAACAGCGCACCTTTTATTTGTTGCTTTGCTCTGCTGCTGGTATCTTCACTGGGTTGTGCAGGACCCTCCAGTCTTCCTACTTCGTGTCAGTCCGACAGTCGCTTCAGGAACCGTGAGCCTGCTGGAACTACCAGGAATGTCCCGCGCAGCTACAGCTTCTTCTCCATTGAAGGTACTGTTCAACATCCGGTTCTTCGTTTCATCCAGCCGCGGTGGAAGGATGTGAAACCTTTTGCCAATCCAAGGGCTTGTCCTTCTCTTCTCTTTAAGCTAACATTTGTGCTGACCAACTTCATTCTGAACTCTTGGCAAACAGTTAACCGTGAACTATTCTTAACTTTGTGATCTTGAGCAAAAGAGTTTTGTCCTATTGGCTTTGGCCCTATGCCTGTTTGACTTGATTCCCTCACTGTAGTTCCTCTTTCTAGAATGTCTTGCTTACTTACCTGTTGGTGTTGGTCAATTTCTGCCAAATTGTGCCTTTCCCCCCTTTTTAATTAACAAAGTGCCATTTTGCTCCCACTTCATTTTGTGAGCTTACACTGTCTAGAATCTATTGGGAGTGGTGTGGTGTATTAAGAGTGTGATTTTTGAACTGCTTCACTTTAGTGAAGTGTTATTCAACTGAAGAATAAAATATATGTATATACGTTTATGTGGAAACCTTGAGTCACTGTTTGTTAGAATCATAGTAACTGCTCTCCTTTGTGTAATTTGATACTGCTCACTTGCTCTTGAGATAAGTCTGGCTGCTTAGCCATTGCTACCACTTTACTGTGTAGTACAGGCGTGTACCACAGGTGAATTTGTGCTGCCACTTGTAGTACTAATTGTGTGTAGTGTTCCCAAACGGTACTGCATATAAATCTCCCAAACATGTAGTATGTGTTCTTAGGAGCTTTCCCTTTCACCCTGTGTCTAACCGAAGACATTAACAGGGTAATTCATAGAATTCAGCGCACAAGTAGCGCACGCGGCTGGCGCACAGCGTGCGCGTGCGATAGTCTGCGCCAGCCGCGTGCGCCAAAACCGAATCCGGCGCACAGCGTATTCATGGATTTTAGCTTCCCCAGGCAGCCGTGGCGCACAGTGGCGCAGCGACTCGCTGCAGCGCCAGTTACGCCCCCAGGAACGCCCCTTGCGCTGGGAAATCTCATAAAAATCACAAACCAGCGCAAGGGGCTGCGCTAACCCTGGACCATCACGGCAAGCAGCCCATGCGATTTTCAAGGGTGCGCGGGAAGTTTCACACGTCAAATCCCAGGCTACGTCCATTTCAGGGGTGCGCGGGAAGTTTCACACGCGAAAAGCTAGGCTACGGGAATACCAGGGGTGCGCGGGAAGTCGCACACGCGAAAAGCCAGGGTACGTGTATTTCAGGGGTGCGCGGGAATTTCCACACGCGAATAGCCTGGCCGCATGTATTTCAGGGGTGCGCGGGAAGTCCCACACGCGATTACAGCTGGGTACGTGTATTTCAGGGGTGCGCGGGAAGTTCCACACGCGAATAGCCTGGCCGCGTGTATTTCAGGGGTGCGCGGGAAGTCCCACACGCGATTACAGCAGGGTACGTGTATTTCAGGGGTGCGCGGGAAGTTCCACACGCGAATAGCCTGGACGCGTGTATTTCAGGGGTGCGCTGGAATTTCCACACGCGAATAGCCTGGGCGCGTGTATTTCAGGGGTGCGTGGGAATTTCCACACGCGAATAGGCTGGGCGCGTGTATTACAGGGGTGCGCGGGAAGTCCCACACGCGATTACAGCAGGGTACGTGTATTTCAGGGGTGCGCGGGAATTTCCACGCGCGAATAGCCTGGGCGCGTGTATTTCAGGGGTGCGCGGGAATTTCCACAAGCGAATAGCCTGGGCGCGTGTATTTCAGGGGTGCGCGGGAATTATCACACGCGAATAGCCTGGGCGCGTGTATTTCAGGGGTGCGCGGGAATTTCCACACGCGAATAGGCTGGGCGCGTGTATTACAGGGGTGCGCGGAAAGTCCCACACGCGATTACAGCAGGGTACGTGTATTTCAGGGGTGCGCGGGAATTTCCACACACGAATAGCCTGGGCGCGTGTATTTCAGGGGTGCGCGGGAATTTCCACACGCGAATAGCCTGGGCGCGTGTATTTCAGGGGTGCGCGGGAATTTCCACACGCGAATAGGCTGGGCGCGTGTATTACAGGGGTGCGCGGGAAGTCCCACACGCGATTACAGCAGGGTACGTGTATTTCAGGGGTGCGCAGGAATTTCCACACGCGAATAGCCTGGGTGCGTGTATTTCAGGGGTGCGCGGGAATTTCCACACGCGAATAGCCTGGGCGCGTGTATTTCAGGGGTGCGCGGAAAGTCCCACACGCGATTACAGCAGGGTACGTGTATTTCAGGGGTGCGCGGGAATTTCCACACGCGAATAGCCTGGGCGCGTGTATTTCAGGGGTGCGCGGGAATTTCCACACGCGAATAGCCTGGGCGCGTGTATTTCAGGGGTGCGTGGGAATTTCCACACGCGAATAGGCTGGGCGCGTGTATTACAGGGGTGCGCGGGAAGTCCCACACGCGATTACAGCAGGGTACGTGTATTTCAGGGGTGGGCGGGAATTTCCACACGCGAATAGCCTGGGCGCGTGTATTTCAGGGGTGCGCGGGAATTTCCACAAGCGAATAGCCTGGGCGCGTGTATTTCAGGGGTGCGCAGGAATTTCCACACGCGAATAGCCTGGGTGCGTGTATTTCAGGGGTGCGCGGGAATTTCCACACGCGAATAGCCTGGGCGCGTGTATTTCAGGGGTGCGCGGGAATTATCACACGCGATTTGGCTTGGTACGTGTATTACAGGGGTGCGTGTGAAGTTACACACGCGATTAGGCTGGGTGGGTCCTGTCACCCTCGACGGCCCCTGCAGGCAGCCCACAAAACAGGGGACTACCCTGCACACCTGCTCATGTCTCCCACCACCCCCACCCCCCCAGTCACCAGGGGTACCCTCCACCAGGCCCCCACTCATGTCTCCCACCACCCCCACCCCCCCAGTCACCAGGGGCACCCTCCACCAGGCCCCCAACCATGTCTCCCACCACCCCCACCCCCCACCATCCAGGGGCACCCTCCACCAGGCCCGCAACCATGTCACCCACCACCCCCACCCCCCCAGTCACCAGGGGCACCCTCCACCAGGCCCCCACTCATGTCACCCACCACCCCCACCCCCCCAGTCACCAGGGGCACCCTCCACCAGGCCCCCACTCATGTCACCCACCCCCCCACCCCCCCAGTCACCAGGGGCACCCTCCACCAGGCCCCCACTCATGTCTCCCACCACCCCCACCCCCCACCATCCAGGGGCAGCCTCCACCAGGCCCCCACCCATGTCTCCCACCACCCCCACCCCCCAGCAGTGCAGGGGCAGCCTCCACCAGGCCCCCACTCATGTCACCCACCACCCCCACCCCCCCAGTCACCAGGGGCACCCTCCACCAGGCCCCCACTCATGTCACCCACCACTCCCACCCCCCCAGTCACCAGGGGCACCCTCCACCAGGCCCCCAACCATGTCTCCCACCACCCCCACCCCCCACCATCCAGGGGCAGCCTCCACCAGGCCCCCACCCATGTCTCCCACCACCCCCACCCCCCAGCAGTGCAGGGGCACCCTCCACCAGGCCCCCACTCATGTCACCCACCACCCCCACCCCCCCAGTCACCAAGGGCACCCTCCACCAGGCCCCCACTCATGTCTCCCACCACCCCCACCTCCCCCACCAGGGGCACCCTCCACCAGGCCCCCACTCATGTCACCCACCACCCCCACCCCCCCAGTCACCAGGGGCACCCTCCACCAGGCCCCCACTCATGTCACCCACCACCCCCACCCCCCCAGTCACCAGGGGCACCCTCCACCAGGCCCCCACTCATGTCTCCCACCACCCCCACCCCCCCAGTCACCAGGGGCACCCTCCACCAGGCCCCCAACCATGTCTCCCACCACCCCCACCCCCCACCATCCAGGGGCAGCCTCCACCAGGCCCCCACCCATGTCTCCCACCACCCCCACCCCCCAGCAGTGCAGGGGCACCCTCCACCAGGCCCCCACTCATGTCACCCACCACCCCCACCCCCCAGTCACCAGGGGCACCCTCCACCAGGCCCCCACTCATGTCTCCCACCACCCCCACCCCCCGCCACCAGGGGCACCCTCCACCAGGCCCCCACTCATGTCACCCACCACCCCCACCCCCCCAGTCACCAGGGGCACCCTCCACCAGGCCCCCACTCATGTCACCCACCACCCCCACCCCCCCAGTCACCAGGGGCACCCTCCACCAGGCCCCCACTCATGTCTCCCACCACCCCCACCCCCCCGCCACCAGGGGCACCCTCCACCAGGCCCCCACTCATGTCACCCACCACCCCCACCCCCCCAGTCACCAGGGGCACCCTCCACCAGGCCCCCAACCATGTCTCCCACCACCCCCACCCCCCACCATCCAGGGGCACCCTCCACCAGGCCCCCAACCATGTCTCCCACCACCCCCACCCCCCCAGTCACCAGGGGCACCCTCCACCAGGCCCCCACTCATGTCTCCCACCACCCCCACCCCCCCACCCCCAGGGGCACCCTCCACCAGGCCCCCACTCATGTCACCCACCACCCCCACCCCCCCAGTCACCAGGGGCACCCTCCACCAGGCCCCCAACCATGTCTCCCACCACCCCCACCCCCCAGCAGTGCAGGGGCACCCTCCACCAGGCCCCCACTCATGTCACCCACCACCCCCACCCCCCCAGTCACCAGGGGCACCCTCCACCAGGCCCCCACTCATGTCACCCACCACCCCCACCCCCCCAGTCACCAGGGGCAGCCTCCACCAGGCCCCCACCCATGTCTCCCACCACCCCCACCCCCCAGCAGTGCAGGGGCACCCTCCACCAGGCCCCCACTCATGTCACCCACCACCCCCACCCCCCAGTCACCAGGGGCACCCTCCACCAGGCCCCCACTCATGTCTCCCACCACCCCCACCCCCCCGCCACCAGGGGCAGCCTCCACCAGGCCCCCACTCATGTCCCCTATCACCCCCACCCCCCCGCCACCAGGGGCACCCTCCACCAGGCCCCCACTCATGTCTCCCACCACCCCCACCCCCCAGCACTGTGGGGAACCTGCCAGCAGGCCCCCACACATGTCCCCCTGGCCCCAGGTCCTGACGATACACAATCATGGCAGTAATGGCCAGCATACCCAGCACAAACACCCAGGCAAGGATTGCATCCACCCACATAGTGAATGCAATCACATGACACAACCCCAATGCCAAGTATGCAAAAGAACACATGTCTGTCACACACACATACACAATGGGTGCAAGTGAATGTCAAAACCCATATCATGACATGTAACAAACCAATGAGAAAATAACACAAGTGTAAGAAAATATAAAAAATGTATTAAATACCAAAAATAAGTGAACTTTTCAAACATACAACGATGTGGCTAATTAAATAAATGGCCCATGTCCGAGAACAAAAGTGATAAACAAAAAAACAAAGGAATAAAAAATTAAAATGATTTTGTCCAAAGCAATATCATGTCATAGGAAATTAATGAAAAACCATTACGTCATGGTGAAAACAATAAGAAATTAAAAAAATGTATCTCCCAAAAAAACAAACTATATACAGGAATGTTCCAGGGTCCATGAGCCCAACACCAAAAATGAAACCTACCACTAACTAATGAAAAATATATGTACAAAAAAGTGG